>NC_132858.1:37791777-38493277 GCF_048164855.1 Canis lupus baileyi | reverse complement strand
AGCCAGCCGGGGGAGCTAAGATGGATGGGGCAGCTCTGTTCTTGGCCTGCCTCTCTTGGGGTCTTCAGTGCTTATCTAGACTTCGTTACAGTTTTCCCCACAGTATAGAGAGTGCCCGACATCACAGTGCTGGGGCAAGATGGATTTCTTTCTTTCTTTTTTAAAAAATCATGCTTATTCAGGCACTGGGAATATAGTTCCTGGCATTTAAGACAAGGTGCCTGTTAAACTCTGCATAAGGCCATTTCCTCTGCAATTAGAGACTTTTGGCTCAAAAAAGATCTTTTCTGAGAAACCGTAAGCCTGTATTCTGGGTATTTCAACATTTCATCCCCCATCCTCCCCTCACTCCTCACTAGGGTTCTTAATGTCCTAGAAATTGAGCACTACCACAGAGCAATCACCCAAACTGATGCAGCCACTTTGCAAGCTTAAGAAAATGAAGTTAAAAAGACACAGAGAAACCCCAAAAACCTTTAGTAGAGCTTTAGACCCAATATATATGATGGGCTGTTGCCAGAAGGAGTAATAACTAGAGGACACAAAATAAAGCACTGAAATAAAATCCCCCTTTGAATTATGTATAAGCAAAGTAAATTAGTAAAATCCAAATGCACTTTAAGAATAGAGATTTGCCATTTACTGGGACTGGAATTTATTTCATTACTGAAAAGGAAGGGACAAAGCAAAAATAATAGAGTTAGTTGTACTTCATGTCAATGGCAAATGTGCTTCACATTTTGATGGTCTTCTGTGGGTCCATAAGTATATTATCTGAACTGCGCCTGGATTAAAATTGACATTAAGAGGAAGGCTGTTCTTTAAAGGGTTGATAGTCTCTTGAAAAGCATGAAGGTCTGGTTTTTCATTCTTTTGTTTGTTCATTTGTTCATTCATTCATTCACTTGTTCATTATGAAGCTTCTTCTCTGTGCTCAGTACTAAGGAGGGATTTTTAAAAAAGATTTTATTTATCTGAGAGAGAGAGAGAGAGCACAGGCAGGAGAAGGGCAAAGGGAGAGGGAAAAGCTGACTCCCCTCTGAGCAGGGAGCACAACATAGGGCTCGATCCCAGTACCCCGAGACCACGACCTGAGCTGAAGGCAGCTGCCTAACTGACTGAGCCACCCTGGCACCCCAGGAGAATATTAACACAGAAACACAGCTCCTATTCTTCGGAGGCTTCTCAGGGTCCTTCGGTATTTAACAGTGAGCCTCTGATCAGGTGTGGTCCTCATTAGATGGTTATAGAAACTGCGTAACCAGTGGTTCTCTTTCAATTTCAAAGGGGTTTGGGTTGATCTGGGATGAACTCAGCAGTGGTTTGAACTGGGTTTTCAAGGATAAGCAGGACTTTGATAGAGGGAAACGATGGAAATGGGCAGGACAATGGGACTTGTGGGGACAGTGGAGGGGAGGGTGGGAATGAGACCCTCCTAACAGTCACTCAGAGAGAGAATCCCTTGGAGTAAGATGGGAAGAGTGATTGGGAGCCGCCTAGTGGAGGCCTTTGATGCAGAGCAGAGTTTCATGCTGGGGTAAGTTTTGGGCAGGGAAGCTCCAGTTTCTTTTCTGTCCTTGACCCTTCCTGTAGGACTTGCTCTTCTGCTTTTCATTTAATGGGCTTGGTTAAAAAACTGGAAAAAAAAAAAAAAAAAAAAAAAAAAACACCTTGGAAGGCTTGCTCTCCCAGCTGTGGAAGAATCCTGACAACTTTGGTCCTTAGGAGTCTGGGAAGCTGGGAGTCCCCGAAAGGGAGGCTTCCTGTGTGGAGACCCCGTGTGGTTGAGGTCTGTCCACACTGCAACCTGGTGCTGCTCATGAGTGCAGGTCAGCTATGGGAGAGAAGCCATGGTGCAGAAAGGAACACGGGCCAGGGCTGGAGCTGCTCTCAACCTTCCTGTAAAATGAGAGTGGCACTTGGGACGCCCGGGTGACCGGTGGCTCAGCGGTTGAGCATCTGCCTTTGGCTCAGGTTGTGATCCCGGGGTCCAGGGATCGAGTCCCACACTGAGCTCACTGTAGGGAGCCTGCTTCTCCCTCTGGCTATGTCTCCACCTCTGTGTGTCTATCATGAATAAATAAATAAAATCTTAGAAAAAGAAAGAAAGAGAAGGAAAAAAAAGAAAGAATGGGACTTGCTCATTCCCAAGATGACTTCTTGTCATGCTTCCATCTACCCTGCATTTGTCATTTTGATGGGGAGCCCCTGTCTCCTTTGGCACAAGTTCTATGGGTCTACAGGCTATGATTTTCTGAGCTCCTTTGCTAATATTAAAAATTACATTTCTCTTTTTTTTTTGTTTCTTCCGATTACTTAAACTTTTAAAGTTTGAGCAGTTTTTTAAATAGTAAGATTTAAAGTCTCAAGTCATCTTAGAGGCTGTAATTCTCCTGCGATTTCAGCTCCCAAGCTGTTCGTGACTTTGATCAAGTCTCCTATTGTGATGGATGATTAAAGGCATGTGAACATCAGGGAAGAGCAGCCTGGGAGTGACATTTCAAGAGCTCGATTAGTCTTCTGTGTGGATCAGGTAAGGTCAGGCAGAGGATATTGTTAAAACTCTAAATCCTGGTAGTTTGTTGCTGAGTGCAGGTACTCTAACATTCAGAGGGTTTTTGCTGCCCTTTGCAAACTCTCAAACTCATCATCTCATGCAGATAAAAGTAATAGTGGTGATATGAGCCGACTTTTACTGCGTGCTCTGTGCTAACCCACCTACAGGCATTAGCTCATGTTATCATCAAAAGATCCCTATGGAATTAGCCCAATTTCGCCAAGGAAACTACAGTCAGGAAGATTGCATTTGGGCTCTGGGCCACTCAGGGTGAGGGACAGAGCCGGGTCAGGAGCTCTGGGGCTGCTCTTAACCCTTACGCAGTCCTTCTGACCTTCCTCAGAAAAGTGTGGGACTTTCCCCTTCCTACTTTGTCCATGAGGGTGAAACTTGCCTGAACTAAGCCTGTAGAAAAGGAGGTTAGGCCTACCTGCAATTTCTCAGCCGAGGAAGGATCTAGGCAGGGAGATGAGTGAGGGAAGATGAGAGGACAGAAAAAGCTAATCTTTTCCTATTCCTATTATATATTATGAAATTTCAACAACTCTTTGTTTGCTCTAAAATTATTTTTCCTATTTAACACTATAAAGAAGAAAACCAAAATTATCTTTTATCTTCTAATCAAGAAGAAAGCCTATAAAATTTGTTTTGTGCATGTTCTATCTTATTTCTATGCATGTATGTGTGCATGCATGCGTGTGCACACTAAATTGGGATTATATATATATTTGTTACAGTACACACTTGTTACTAAAAATACATTTTTTTTTCTACAACACTAGAGAGGTTGCACACTTGGCAAACCAAATTAGAATACAAAGATTTTTGTTAAGTAGTTATATATGGCATATTTGACTTGTCATTCTTTCTTTTACTGCAAGGAAAGATCTCACCTCTTGCCAAGTCTTGCTGATTCATCCCCTGCCACATCTCTTGCATTCCCTGTATGCCCATTGCCGTTTCCATATGCAACCCTTGCCTCCAAAACTACTCTCAAGGTCACCAAAGTCCTGCCTAGTAATAAGCCAGCCCAATTTATCTCTCTTTTGTTGCTTGTGCCTTTGTTATTATACTCAAGAAACCATTGTCTAATCCAGGGTAACAAAGATTTATGCCCAAGTTCTTCTTGAAGAGTTTTATAGTTTTAGTTCTTATATTTAGGTCTTTTTTTTTTTTTTTTTAAGATTCTCATATTTATTCATGAGAAACACGCAGGGAGAAGCAGAGGAAGAAGCAGGGTCCCCTGTGGGAGCCTGATGCGGGACTCAATGCCAGGACCCCAGGATCACGACCTCAGCCAAAGGCAGAAGCTCAACCACTGAGCCACCCAGGTGTCCCTATATTTCGATCTTGATCCATTTTTAGTTCATTTTAATAGATAGTTGTGAGGTAGGGGTCCAACCTCATCGTTTTGCATGAGGATGTACCTCACGAGTTGTCTCGTACCATTTGCTGAAAATACTACTCTTTCCCTATCGGATTGAGTGTCCTGGCACCCTTGTCGAAATCAATTGGCCATAACTGGGTGCGTCTATTGCTGTACTCTCTGTTCTATTCCATTTATCTATATGGCTGCCATTATTTGGGTATCAAACTGTCTTAGTTATGGTAGCTTTGTGGTAAATTTTGAAATTGGGAGATGTGAGACTTCTAACTTTCTGTTTTTCAAGATAGTTTTGGCTCTTCTGGATCCCTTGAATTGCCATATAAATTTAGGATCAGCTTATTAATTTCTGCAAAGAAGCCAGCTGAGATTTGGATATAAATTGTTGTGAAAATATAGATCAATTTTGGAAGTGTTGCCATCTTAAGAATATTATACTTCTTTCCATTTATTTAGATCTTAATTTCTTTCAGCTATGTTTTGTAGTTTTCCGAGTATAAGTTTTGCATTTTTAAAATTAAACTTAAATATTTTATTCTTTTTGAACAGTAAATGAGATTTTCTTAATTTCATTTTTAGTTTGTTACTACTATACAATATACAACTGATTTTTGTATATGGATTGTATATCTTATAACCTTGGTGAACTTGTTTACCAATTCCAATAGATTTTTAGTGGATTCCTTAAGATTTCCTGTACACAAGATCATGTTATCTACAATTAGAGATAGTTTCATTTCTTCTTTTCCAATTTGGATGCCTTTTTTCCTTTTTCCCAGCCTAATTGCCCTGGCTACAACCTCTAGTAAAATGTTAGTATCAAAAAGCAGACATCTTTGTTTTGTATTTGGTCTTAGTTGGAAAACATTCAGGTTTTCACCATTAATGTGATGCTAGTTGTGTTTTTTTTCATAGATACTGTTTATTAGATTGAGAGTTTCCTTACATTTCTAGTTGTTGATATTTTTAAAATGCAATTTGTTTGTTTTTAAATCATGAGCGGTGTTGAATTTTGTCATATGTGTTCTCTGTGTCTATTGTGTTGATCATGTGTTTTCCCCTCTTTTATTCTATTGATATGATATATTGCATAAATTGATGTTTTTCAGATGTTAAAGTAGTCTCACATCCTTGGGATAAATTTTAGTTATGATGTATGCTTTTTATATACCGCTGGATTCTATTTACTAATATTTTGTTCAGTTGTGTGTGTGTGTATATATCAAATTGATTTATAGTTTTCTTTTGATATTTTTGTCTGGTACTGTATCAGGCTCATAGAATAAGATGCAAATTGTTTCCTCTTCTAGTTTTTGGGAGAGTTTGTGAAGAGTTTGTAGTTATTTCATTCTTTAAACAGTTGGTAGAAGTCACCAGTGAAGCCATCTGGGTCAAGACTTTCTTTGTAGGTGATTTTAAAATTTCTAATTTAATCTCTACTTACTATAGATCTATTCAGATTTTCTATTTCTTTTTGAGTCAGTTTCAGTAGTTGTGTCTTTCTAGAAATCTGTGCATTTTATCTAAGTTGTTTATAGCATTCCTTTATAGTCATTTTTATTTCTGTAAGGTGGTAATAATATTCCTCTTTCATTCTGATTTTAGTAATTGGAGTTTTCTCTCTTTTTGCTAAATCAGCCTAGTGAAAAGTCTGTCAATTATATTGATCTTATCAAAGAACCAAGTTTCAGTTTTATTGATGTCTTCTATGGCATTTTTTTTCTCTATTCCATTAATTTCTGCTCTAATCCTTATTATCGCCTTCCTTCTGCTTAGTTTGGGTTTCATTTCTCAGTACATATTTGTTAAATTATAAGATAAATGATAAATATAGTTATATCCCCATTGACAAAATTATACAGGAAGAGTCCAGAAATGGTTCTTTAAATAATATTGTAATTTGAAATTGTGTGGGTAGCTCTAATGCTCTTGGCTTAGATGCTATGACCCAAATCAGTGACATACCCTTAAGGGGAATGGCAGCAGAGAGGACCTGGAAACAGTCCTCATGTATGGCAATCCTTCCACTTAGCCCTCCTGTGGATTTTTAGTTTGGAGAGACTTACATATTTACTAATATTCACTTTAAGGTGGACTTCCTGATTTTTGGAGCTGAAAGCAACCTGACATACCTTTAGTTAACTCTGTCTTTAGTTCTTCCTTGAGCCCCTGGAGGTCTGTGCCTAGAGAGATGAGATCAATATCTAGGCTCCAAATGCATTGCTTTGGCTCTCCTCTCACCCCTCATGGTTAGCAGAGGTGACATTCCCAGCTCTATAGCTGAAGCATTATCTTCACATCTAGCAAATAATAGGCAAGTTTTCAAACTAGTGTGGGTAAGAACCACCAGGTGGTGGTGGTGAGGGCTGAGGTGGTGAGGCTGCCTCTCAAACAAGGAGTATGATTCTGTGTGTCTTGCGTGGAGCCCAGGAATCTGAATAGTAAATAAGTTTCCAGTTAATTGTGGTGCAAGATATCTGAGGACCACATTTTGAAAACATCCCTCCCTACTCTGTCCATCTTCTCCACTGTTTGCTGTCTACTGACCTTCCCAGCTGGACTTCCTTCCCACTTCTGGCCCTCATTCAGGGCTTAGTTATTGCTTTTTTTAAAAGCAATAACTAAATTATTAAATTGCTCAGTTATTGCTTAGTTATTATTTTTTTCTTTCTAAACTTTCTCCTAGGATGAAAACATGTTTCTCCACCAGGACTCTCTATGAGTTTATGGGAGATAGCCATATGCATCATCCATTTCTGCAGCACTGACTAACTGCTCTGTGTGTGGATTCTTTCTTTTCTTTCTTTCTTTCTTTCTTTCTTTCTTTCTTTCTTTCTTTCTCTCTCTCTCCTTCCTTCCTTCCTTCCTTCCTTCCTTTCTTTCTTTCTTTCTTTCTTTCTTTCTTTCTTTCTTTCTTTCTTCTTTCTTTCTCTTTCTCATTCTTTCTTTCTTTCTTTCTCTTTCTTTCTTTCTTTCTTTCTTTCTTTCTTTCTTTCTTTCTTTCTTTCTTTTCTTCTTTCTTCTTTCTTCTTTCTTTCTTTCTTTCTTTCTTTTACAAATATTTATTAAGTGCTGACCACACTGTAGCCACTGTCATTCTAGACATTGGGGGAATCCTAAAGAGGATGAGACAGAGTTTCTAGATACCAGTTGCATCAGACAATGTGCTCTTCTCAAGGGAGCATAAGAATGATGTTCTCAAACAACTACAACAAGGAGGTAATTCATCCTAACGTAGGAATATACACAATGTAGTAGAGAATAGTAATATTCTCCTAAACATGGCTCTCTCTTTCCCCTAATGCCTTCAAAATACTTTATGATCTGTTATTTTATTTTCCAGATATTGATAGAAGGAAACCTGGGGTGCCCTCTGTGATTGCCTCATTTTCCCCTTATCCTGCTACTAGTATACTTCCCACTATCTTCATTGCCGGCCCTTTAACGCTGGATTGTAATTTAGTTCTGACACCGGAAACAGGTATACCAGCTAGGGTTCTTCTTTGCAGAAAACAGAATCCATCAGAATTACTTTATGCACATTTATTAAGGGAAGTACTTTATAGAATTAGAAGAATTGGAAGAAATAGGCTCCAGGTCAAGCTTCTAGGAGCAACTTTCCAGACCACATAATGGAACGGGGCTACCGAAGACTACTGTCTTGTCCATGACCAGGTAGTTACTGCACCCCTCTGGCTGCAGGACCACCTCATTTCTGTCATGATCCACACCAGCAGAATGGATGCCTCGTGCCTACCCCTGTTCCCACGCAACTCAGAACTTCAGTCTCCTCATTTATAGACTGAGAGTAGCATCTACCCCCAGGGCACAGATGATACATTTCTCAGTTGGTGTGGCACAGGCACAGGCACAGACCAGTGAGAATGGATGTAGGTCATAGATCACTCATTAGGACTTACTGGGGTCAACCAGCTGAATAGCAAACCTCTTGGTATTACAAGTATGAAATGGGCCTGGCACAGTAATGTCAAGGAGCGAGGGTTGTTCTCATGGCCCTGGGTGCATAGCATATGAGTGGTTTGCCTGAGAATGCACAAGGTGCTAGCTGTCAGACTGGGGTGTGAATTCTGTGAACACCCCCAAGACCTCAGAGGAGAGAGGATGTTCTCGCAGGTCTGGAGAAGAAACCAGGATAGTGGGGGGGGGGGTCGGGGGGCCGGGAGAATCTCAGACTCTGACTGTTGAGGCACCTGGGCCATCCATCTGAACACAACATGCCCATCCGAGGAAGAGGGCTGGAGGGGGTTGAGTGGGCAGTCAAGGAGGAGGCTGCTTCATTTCTCAACTGTTGTTCTTGTGAAACAGGTGGCTAACTTTAAGTGTGAGAGGTAATAAGTAAGGAGAATAACTGGGAGTGTTAGGCTTTGGGGTGCCCTCTGCATGAGAATGATGGGCACTAAACCTGTCTGAGGGGAAGGTGTGGATAGGATTAAACACACCAGAGACTGGAGTCCAGAACCTTGAAAGTTTAATGAGGACAGTTAGTGAAGCAATACTCTGTGATTAATCACATCAAAAGCATCACTTAAATCAAGTAGCATCATGGTGGACAACGACCATTTAATTTAGCTACTGAAAGGTCATTTGGAACTCTTAATAGTGCACTGTCAGTAGGACTTGGCTTCTGTATTCAGGCAGATAAAGGTCCATTAGGTCCCCGGAGTGGAGGACTTAAGATCTGAGCCAACCCAACAGGTGATGCACCTGAATACACAAGAAAAGGCAAAAGGAGATACGTCAGAGAGGAGTAGAGTCACTGAAGTTTATTTTCCTCTTTCCTTTTTTCTTTTTTTTAAGATCTTCACACTTGAGGTCCTAGAAAAGTGATATTAAGAAAGGCAATAAATGAATACGAGGCTCTGAGAGAGAATATTGCTGTTGTGTTTTGTGGGCAAATGAACATGTTGTGTAAGCAGCAAGCTGTCAGGGCTGCGCACACAGAGCAGAGCTCAATCATCAAAACGAAGCTTGCACCGGAATGGATCTGATGCATATTTGACGAGGAGCGCAACCAAGGGATATTAGAGCTGTAAAGGACCTGGCCGATTGTCTGGTTCAACCTTGTCATTGGTACAGACCACGACAGTCAATGCAGAGGTGACAGCCATGTCCTGAGTTTACACAGTCACGAGGGGTGCACAGGGATTCACACTCAGCCTGCTTGACTCTGTCCAGGCCCATCCACTTCACACAATTATCCTGCAGGAGCCCTAGGCGACCACAGACATTTCCTGTCACTGGGCCACCACCAAAGCTTCCAGGAAGGCAGCTGGGGGACGGGGAGTTCCACTGAGCCACAGTTGCCCGGGACATCCTGACCGGCTATGGATTTAGAGCCAAAGGGCCAAGCCCCCCTTTCCTCTGAGAAGGAGTGTGTGGGGCTTGGGCACCCTGCCCACTACCTGCCACCAGGGGAGCTCGGACACAGCCTGGCTTGAGGTGGGGCCGAGGGGCAGGTGCGCACCAGTGGGGAAAGGACCCCTCTTTCAGATGCTGCAATCAGTCCCTGCCTTCTGGGGACCATCTTAAATGTCACCATTGACATGTGCAGCTCTTTTTCTTCATCTTTCTGACCTTTTGGGGAATGGATTGCCTTTGTTTCTTTGTTTGCTTTTCTCTTATTTCAGAAAGTTTAATGAAAGTTTACTGGCTGGTGAGCCATACCCTCCCCCTCTCTCTCTCTTTCCCTCACTCGTTCCTCCTCACTTTCACATGTGTACTTAACTGATCAAGTACTACTTAGTCATCACTTCCTTTCCTGTCACTATAAGGAGAGGTGACCTCTTTCCCTCAGGTCGCCCTCTCCTTACTTCCAAGCTATGGTTGAGGGCTTCTTAACCCTAAAGGATTAGATATTGCTATTATTTCATGCCGTTAGTATTTATTTTGCTTCCAGGTTTACCAATTTCTTGACTCCCAGTCCTTCCTCAGACTTGCCTCTTTTTCTGACATGTCCACTTCTTTGAGTGCAGCTCCTGTTGGTGGTAAACTCTCTGGGTTTGGTTACTTCACCTGTCTTCCCAAAAGACACTTTGCTGGACGCATGGCCCTGGGTTGACAGTTCCTGTGTCTCGGCAGAGACCGCCACACCCTGTGGGCCTCCCCGTGGAGCCAAGGCTCGGGGGCGGGCTCAGACTTGCAGGCCCATCACCCAGTCGTGGGCTGCTCTGCGGCCTGGGGCTCAGCCCTGTGCTAGCAACTGCACCCGCTCCCCGGGATTTGCTCTTGTTGATCTGCGTAGTATGTCCCATGAATGTTTATTTTAATATTTTATATATTTATTCATGAGAGAGAGAGAGGCAGAGACACAGGCAGAGGGAGAAGCAGGCTCCATGCAGGGAGCTCGATGTGGGACTTGATCCCGGGTCCCCAGGATCAGGCCCTGGGCTGCAGGCAGTGCTAACCCGCTGGGCCACCCGGGCTGCCCTCCCATGAATGTTTAAAACTCTCAGCTGCTATGTCTTCACACTTCCTTCACTCGTTCCTTCCAAACTGGACATTTGTTAAACCTGCTTATTCTGTCTTTTCATTTTCAGGTTTTGCTTCTGTGATTCTGTGCGCTTAAGTTGGAATAATTTCTTTGGATTTGTCTTCCAGTTTGCAGCTGCTTTGGTCCGTGTATCTAATTTTCAGTTTAACCCACTCTTGTTTGTAGTTGCTATCTTTCTTTTTTCTTTTTTTTTTTTTTAAGGTTTTATTAAATTATTTGAGAGAGAGAGAGAGAGAGAGAGAATGAGAAGAGCAGAGGGAGCAGGACAAGCCGACTCCCCACTGAGCTGGGAGCCCCAGGCAGGCCTGGATCGCAGGAGCCCTAGACCAAGGCCTGAACCCAAGGCAGCTGCTCTCGCTTTACTGGTTGAGCCACCCCGGCACCCCTTGTTTTTATCTTTATTTTTTTCCCCTTGCTTTTCTTTTTCATGCTGTTTTTCTTTTCTAAACTTCTAGGAATCATTTTCAAATCTTCCTGGTTCTCTGTTTCTCCATCCTTTTCTGATTCCATCCTTTCCTTTAAACATCTCATGTGTTGTAATTTTGTTTCTGGTATCTGAGGTTCTTCGGGATGCAAATCTCTTGTGTATTGTTACTCCTGACTCCCACCCAGGTTGATTTATTTCCTTCTGTATTGGGTTGTTCCTCCCACCCCCTATCCTGTTTGATTGTAGGTAATTCGTCTTTTCAGAGAATTGTGCTTGCTTGGCTCAGGCATTATGTAGTGCTACCAACCGGGCACCACTTTAATTTGTTCTTTTTTTAAATGTTTACAGTCCCTAAGGGGAGGGAAGGTGACTAGGAAAGAGACCAGCCTTCTAGGGACAGGTGAGCACCTCTGGGCCGGTGCCTCCTGTGCAATAGAGGTTCTGCTGTGTGCGCTCAACCATTCAAGCAGCAGTACCCTTGCAGGTCATTGATGCATGGGGAGGAAGAGGACAATAGAAAACCAATACACGAAACCTGGAGCTCTGAGATGCTGCACGGGGTTCGATTCTCAGAGGGGTCCGGGATCCTGTGAGGGCCCAATGGCTCGGGCACGGGTTTGCAGTGGCAGAGCGTAGGCACCGGGTCATGCTCGGATTCACCTGAGCACCTGCGCACACGCTGCTGGGTTCCGGAGGCAGAGGGAGACCGCCGGGAGGGGTGCTTGCCGCGTGGACTGGGGGCGACAGAGGCCTGAAAGGAAGGGCACCTGGGCGCCCTCCGAGGGCTGGGGGGAATGGAGAATGGAGCGCACCGGGAGGAGCCGCAGGTTGTCCTGCTGGGGAGAGGGCCGCGGGGAGCAGGGCCGAGGGTGCAGGGCCACGGGGAGCAGGGCCGGGGAGAGCAGGGCCGGGGGGAGCAAGGCCACAGTGGGCAGGGCCGCGGGGAGAGGGCCACGGGGAGCAAGGCTGCGGGGAGAAGGGCGGAGGGGAGAGGGCCACGGGGAGAGGGCCGCAGGGAGCAGGGCCGAGGGTGCAGGGCCGCGGGGAGCAGGGCCACGGGGAGCAGGGCCGGGGAGAGCAGGGCCGGGGGGAGCAAGGCCACAGTGGGCTGGGCCGCGGGGAGAGGGCCACGGGGAGCAGGGCCGCGGGGAGAAGGGCGGAGGGGAACAGGGCCGCAGGGAGCAGGGCCGGGGGGAGCAGGGCCGAGGGTGCAGGGCCGCGGGGAGCAGAGCCGCGGGGAGAGGGCCGCGGGGAGAAGGGCGGAGGGGAGCAGGGCCGCGGGGAGAAGGGCCACGGGGAGCAGGGCCGCGGGGAGAGGGCCACGGGGAGCAGGGCCACGGGGAGAAGGGCTGCGGGGGGCGGGGGGGAGCAGGGCCGAGGGGGAGGGCCGCGGGGAGAAGGGCCGCGGGGAGAGGGCCGCGGGGAGCAGGGCCGGGCTGCAGGGAGCACGACACAGGTGGGGAAGGAGCGCTCCACGCGATGAGCAAGAGAAGTCTTTATCTGACTTAATGCCTTCTAGGTCCACCCATGTTATTGCAAATGGCAAAATTTCCTTCTTTTTTTATGGCTGAATAACATTCTATAGATTATGTATAAATAAATATATAATAAATATATCACTTTTTTATCCATTCGTCACTTAGATTCGACACTTAGTTTCCATGTCTTGGTTATGACAAATAATTTGGCAATACTTTAAAAAGTATGTTTCTTATCATTAACCCAGGACCTAGTATTCTCACAGAAGAATTTTATAATAGCAATCTGTAATCCAAGGGCAGCCCCGTGGCTCAGCGGTTTAGCGCTGCCTTCAGCCCAGGGCCTGATCCTGGAGACCTGGGATCGAGTCCCATATTGGGCTCCCTGCTAGGAGCCTGCTTCTCCCTCTGCCTGTGTCTCTGCCTCTCTCTCTGTGTCTCTCATAAATAAATAAATAAATAAATAAATAAATAAATAAATAAATAAATAAAATCTTTGGAAAAAAATCTGTAATCCTGCCATAAGATGAATCGCTACAAGCAAGTTGATCTATTCATTTTTCTTTTTTTTTTAATTTTTATTTATTTATGATAGTCACACACACACACACACACACACACAGAGAGAGAGAGAGAGAGAGGCAGAGAGAGAAGCAGGCTCCATGCACCGGGAGCCCGACGTGGGATTCGATCCCTGGTCTCCAGGATCGCGCCCTGGGCCAAAGGTAGGCGCCAAACCGCTGCGCCACCCAGGGATCCCTCTATTCATTTTTCATACCCACTTAGTTCCAAAATTATTTTAGCTGGCTTACAGATGGTAGTGTGCTGGAGTCATCTTGTGTTGGCTTATGAGAAATTTATTGTTAAATTTCTAGGAATCTTGTAAGTTGTATGTTGAACAGCCATTATTGAAAACTAAAGTGTAGAAACTTACAATTCAATAATTATATTAAAAATAAAAGTAATAAATACTCAAATTCATCATGTTCTAATCCTGTTTCACC
Organism: Canis lupus baileyi; assembly: GCF_048164855.1. Lineage (NCBI taxonomy): Eukaryota > Metazoa > Chordata > Mammalia > Carnivora > Canidae > Canis > Canis lupus. The sequence goes on along the minus strand of NC_132858.1, from coordinate 38,479,916 downwards.
GTTCCTTATACTGTTGAGGTTATTTATGTGGTACCTGCATGATAAAAATGCTACAGAATGGTGTCCATACTACACATCTTTTCCTACATCCACATCCAGTTTGAACCATTCTTGATTGATTTTAACCGTAGGTTATTCACCACCCCCATGTAAATATAAGTAAAAACATCAACCAACATTTATGTTTGAACTATTCATGATTGATTGCAACCATAGGTTAGCTATGGATAAAGGGTTTGACAAAAATCACAAAAGCATTCTACGAGAATCATTTGGCTGCATGGAATTTACAGTAATGAATATTGTGTATTTTACTGTTCTTTGCTTATGGGTGGGACATCATTTATTGCAGGAGTTTGTAAGAAATTTATGTTTATATGTGATTTTTTTTTTCAGAGAACCAGTTGTGAAGCATTCACAGGCACACTTCTGCTAACAGGGATATACAAATACAGTAAGGTAACCCAGATTTGAAGCAGGTGAGAAAGAGAAATGAAGAGCAAAGAGAGGGACCTATCAGAGCTGGAAATGACATTAATGCAAAATTTCATATTTACAGAGCGTAGAGATTATGCCATGTTTGGCTGAGATTTGTCTCTAAGGTTCCTAGCATGTTTCATATAAAGAAAACTTTGATCATGTGCTGAATTTTCAGGTTCTGGTGAGAAATTGTGGAGTTTCTCCTAAGCTAAGTCCAGAAGGATTTTTACCTGAGGGTTTGTGTAGAACAATGTGTTTTTATAAATGTCAATAATGTTCTTAGAGCAAACCCTCATTGAGAGTCATGGGGTACTTCCAACAGAGACCTCTTTAAAGGCTCAAAATTTGCCAAATGTATTTCTGTAAGAAATACACACTGAAGTACTTATGGCTGAAATAATATGAACTCTGGGTTTTGTCTTAAAATCCTTCACAAAACAAACAAAGTACACCACTGAAGCAAGAACAGCAAAATATTGATGAATGTTAAAGCTGGGTGATGGGCAATCAGAAATTCATTATACTCTCATGTCTACTTTGAGACAAAATTGAACCTGATTTATAATGTCCTTTATCGCTCTTATTTTCTAACGACCCCTCTTCCTCTCTTCTCAACACACCTTTATCCCCCTACCCGTACCGGCCCCATGGTATTCATATGGTAGAAAAATTGGGTCACTTGTTCCGTAGGTTTTCCTACATTGTGATCGTGGCTGTTGCTTTCTCATGGTGATAGAATGTGTTACCTTAGAGAAATCCATTAAATTTAATATTATCCCACAGGACTGAGCAACACGGCAGGGATACTTTAATGGAAACAAAAGTGAAGGGAGATGAGGCCACCTGACCCTAGGCAAGGAATCACGGTAAACAGGGCAAAGCCCACAGGAAAGGTGAGGGACTCTAGATGATCTTCATTTACTCTCCATCTCTGTGGGATCTTTGTCTCCTGGTCCCCCCCCTTCTCACCCGGGCACCTAAACCCTCCAGCAGAGTGGTGGGGGCAAGGGCAGCTAGGGAGTAAGGTAGCAGGCGTTTTCTTCCTTCTGGATGCCCTGCTTAGCTAATTAAGAAAGGATTTAAAAAATTTCCCTGGAACCACATGCTTAAACAAAAGAACAAATACGTTTAAAATCAAACCAGTCTTGAAGGGGCAGCATCTTTATCATCCACCCATGCTGGAGATTCATTTCACATTCAAATAAATAAAAAAACTACTTGCAAAAAGGCAAATTAGACCCAGATTTACCTGCAGGTGGCATTTTATGCCATAACTTAATGGCACTTCATCAACATCGGCTTTTCTGGGCGCACTGATTAGTTCATGCTATATGAAAAGTGCTTTGCCGTAATTTTTCATTAGCTTCTCGAGTTATGCCATTTGGAACTGTGGAAGATGGCTAATGTTTTAGTGACTTTTAAAAACCACTTTACAATCAGGAATTCAAGTACCAAATACCAGGGACTCAGGGACCATTTAGACATCCGAGACATGACCATGATTAAAGACTAGTTGTACTGGTCGTTCAGATGTTGCAGAGTCTTTGAAATGAATGAGCGCTCAGACCCACATGATGGTGGTGTCAGCCCATGGCTCCTGTGGCTCAGTTGCACGCAGAGGGTGGTCACTCTCAGCGTGGACACAGGCATCTTCAGTTGCACAAGAACATCCCAGCCCTGTCCCCCAGCTCTCCTCTCCGCTAAGGCACATGCATCTGCTTTCCCGGTAGCATGCAAGGTGCCCTAGCCATATTCACCTGGAAGAACAGTGTCAAACCTATCACAGTCCAGACCTGGGAGGTACTTGACAACACAGAGGGCCTCACAGAGAATTGCCTGGAGGGTTTCTCTGGGGCCTGGCAGTGGGTTTTATCCAGTTTTTAGAAAATGGACTCCAACAGAATGAAGTGGAATGGGAAGCCATCAGAGCGTGTTACAAAGATAAGTATTATTTTGTGAAACTTTTGTTTTAGTTATTTATGTGGGTGTATGTGTGTGCTGACACATACTGTGAGATGTATTTTTTAAAGATTTTTAAAAATTTTTTAGATTATTTTTTTTAAATTTTTATTTATTTATGATAGTCACACACACAGAGAGAGAGAGAGAGAGAGAGGCAGAGACATTGGCAGAGGGAGAAGCAGGCTCCATGCACTGGGAGCCCGATGTGGGATTCAATCCCGGGTCTCCAGGATCGCGCCCTGGGCCAAAGGCAGGCGCTAAACCGCTGCGCCACCCAGGGATCCCTTTTTTAAAGATTTTAAGTAAGTTCTATATCCAATGTGGGGCTCGAACTCATGACCCCAAGATCAAGAGTTGCATGCTTCACCGACTAAGTCAACCAGGTGCCCCATGAGATGTATTTTTTTTAAATTTTTATTTATTTATGATAGTCACAGAGAGAGAGAGAGGCAGAGACACAGGCAGAGGGAGAAGCAGGCTCCATGCACCGGGAGCCTGACGTGGGATTCGATCCCGGGTCTCCAGGATCGCGCCCTGGGCCAAAGGCAGGCGCTAAACCACTGCGCCACCCAGGGATCCCCCATGAGATGTATTTTTTAATGTGAGTCAAGTCAAAAATTTGAAGAATGCTGCTCTAAGAATTTGTAAGCTACCCCTGGAATAAGCCATATGAGTAAGAAGCTGTTACTTGAACTTGTCACTTTGAACAAATGCTTGAACATTTCCATAATAACAAGTTAAAAACAATATGTACCTTTCCTCTCATGTCTTACCTCTCTGAGATATGTGTGACCTTAATGAATTCCTCTGGACAGGCAACAAGACTTAGCATTCACTCATTTATTCATTCATTCAACAGATGTTTACTGAGATTGTTCAAGCCACTGAAAATATAATGGCAGGAAAAGACTTGACAAAAATCCCTGTCGTAGTACAACTTATGTTCAAGAATAGAGGGGGAAGCACAGACAATAAACAAGGCATACATAGGAAATGTTAAATGACTAAAAGTGCTAAGGCAAAAGAATAAGCAGAAAAGCGTAGGAGAGAACGTTTGGGAGTGTGTTTGTTTTCTATTTTTCTGCAAAACAAATTACTACAAATTTAGCAGGTTGAAATAACACATACGATACTACATCACAGTTTCCGTGCGTCCAGGAGTCTGGGTCCTCTGTCTGTGGTCTCACAGGGCTGCAATCCAGGTGCCAGTTGGGTTGAATTCTCATGTGGAGAATTAACTGGAGAACAACCCTCTTCTAGGCTCATTCAGGCTGCTGCCAGGACTCAGTTCCTGATGGCTGCATGACTGAGGGCCCCGGCTTTTCGATGGCTGTCCACAGGAGGCTGCCCTTGGATCTTCGAAGCCTCCCAGTTCCAGCAGACCTCTCACAATGTGGCAGCTTACTTCTTCAAGCCAGGAGGGAAAAGCTCTTGTTCTAGTCTGCTAAGATGGAGTCTTCTATAAGATAACATAATTATGGGGTGACAGTCCAACTCTGTGCCATATACTATAACCTAATCAAGAACCGATACACCCCCCCCAAAAAAAAGAACCGATACCCCATTACCTTTGCTACACTCCATTTGTTAGAAGCAAGTAACAGGTTCTGCCTTCAACTACCAGGAGAGCGATTCTACAAGGGCATGGCTCATTGGGAGTCACCCTAGGCTATGTCCACCACAGGGGGTTGCAATTTTAGACAAGTGGCTAGAGAAGGTGTCCCCGAGAGATATTATTTGGGTAAGGCCCTGGGAAGGAGAGGGAGAGAGGTGTGTGGCCATCTTGGGGAACAGCATCGCCTCAAGAAGAAACATCAAATGTAGAGCCCCAAGGAATAAAATGTCTGCCATTTTAAGAAGAAAACAGCCTATGTGCTAATGAGGAAGATCAAAGAGAGGGACAAATGGATGATGCAGGAGGAAGAGGGAATTGCTGGACTATTGAGTAAGCAAGAAGAATCCAGTGCATAAGTGAACAGGATGGCATTTGCTACTGGCACAGACAGTTCACGGTAAAAGGCCTGGAGGCAGAGTATATGGGCACAGATACAAGTTGTAGATATGGCAATGGGAATTTCTACTTTCGCAGTGAACAGGAAGTGAGGTCATCTGTAGAGAGAAAGGGTTAAAGAGGAGATGTTAGCGATTGGAGGAGAAATGGGATGGTATAAAACACCCATTCATGAAAGGGGCATGGGAATGGGTCTGTCCCCGGGAATGTCAGTCTTTTGAGTCGGCAGCATATGAGGCCCACTTGAGGTTAGAGGTCATGGATTTTAAAAGAGACCAGTCAGCAAGGGTGGGTGTTTTTCTCTAACCACAGCCAATGTGTATGGAGATAGACAAGGCATATGCAGAGAGCCGCACTGAGTCACGGTTGTGGTTTGGGAAGCAGAGAAGGGAGATGTGCAATAGAGGGAGCATGGTGAGTGGCTATGGAATTTAAGCTAGGTCACATCCAGCAAGGAGAAATCAGTAGGGACATAGTTGACCTGAATAGCACCATCAGTCAACTGAATCTAATTGACGTTGATAGAATGAATACTCCATCTAGCCGCAGCAGAGTACTCATCCTTTGCACACTCCTATGGAAGACTTAACCGAGACAGAGCATGATCGGGGCCATAAAACATACCTTGGCAAATTCAGAAGAATAGAAATCTTACAAAGCATATTTTCAGACCACATGGAATTAAGCTAGAAATCAATAGTGGAGAGACATCTGGGAAATCTCAAAATATTTGGAGGTTAAATAACACATGGGTCAAAGATGATGCCACAAGAGAAATGTATAAAAAATATTTTGAAGTAGATTAAAATTTACTGTGGTGCAGCAAAAGCAGTGCTGAGAGGACAATTTGTAGCAGTGAATGCAGGTATCAGAGAAGGAGAGAGGATCCGAGATTCAAGGCATTTTAGGGAGGAGGATGGGGAAGGGGCTGAAAGGGACAATGAGATGCAAGAAGATTCTCATGGAGCAAGAGAAATGGTAGAGAAAACAGCTGCCACCAGAGAGGCTCTAGGGGAAACCATCTCTGTGGGGGAGGTCAGGTTCCAGTGAGAGCACAAAGGTCCAGGAGAGTTCAGAGAAGATTTGGAGGAGATGGAGATTTTGCTGGTGATTTTCAGAGGGCTCAGTGGAAGGGCTTCAGGGAAGGAGATCAGGGGGAAAAATGTGTCAAAATGGAGTGTGGATAAGAGTTTGGAGAATAAAAGATGTCCTACCAAAGCAAAGTTAAGGGACATTATGAGACAAGTTGTTCCAATGTAAGGGCTGCTCTCTGGGTCTCCTCGGGGGCCCCGAATTCTGCTGGCCACTGCTTTGAGGCTGGCAGGAGAGTGGCCTTCCTCTCTGACTCCTGCCCATGGAGACCTGCCCAGAGGCTCTTTTCCTAGCAGTTGGAGGAAGTTTCCATTCTAGTGCCTGCAAATAGAAAATAAACATGATGGGGGTGGGGGTGGGGGATGCCTGGGTGGCCCAGTCAGTTTTGGCTTTCTTTGGCAAATGAGAATAAATCCACTAAATTGGATTCTTGATTTCAGCTCAGGTCTGATCTCATGGTGGTAAAATTGTGCCCTGTGCTGGGCTTGAGCTGGGCAAGGGGCCTGCTTAAGATTCTCTCTCCCTCTCCCTTTGCCCCTCTCCCTACCTCTCTCTCTTTCTCCCTCTCTCTAAAAAATGAAAAATAAAAATAACTGCCTGAGGAGTGCTATGGAGAAAAATAAAAGAGCAAGGGGGAGAAGGAATATTGAAAGAGGGAGAGATCAGGAAAGAGCCCCCTGATAAAGTGACACTTGCACACAGGCCACGAAGGGTGCGAGGGGGGGAGCCATGCAGGTGTCACGAGGAAGAGCCTTTGAACAAAAGGAAACAGAATGTTTCAGGAAGAACAAGGAAATCGGTGTGGCCGAGGAGAGGGGAAGGAAGTGAAGTCGGTGCGCCTGAAGGGGACGAGGGACGCCGCGCAGCAGCAGGGGAATGACAAGATCTGACTTGTACTTTACTATGATCATAGCATTTTATTCAAGTTCTTAACTGATTAACTCTCTTTCTAAAAGTCTAAGTAGAAATCGTACTCACACATCATTGTTTCAGGTACAATCCCCATCAGTGAAATTCACCCTTTTTAGTGTAGAGTTTGGGGAGTTTTGTTACATGCACAGAGTCATGCGACCCCAGTCAAGGTACAGTTTTGCCACCCAGAAAGTTCCTTGGGCCTCTTTGCGGTCAACACCTCCCCTATGCAGGGCCTGTGGCCACCGCTGTCTTTTCTGGCCCTTTAGTTTTCTGTCCCCAGAGTCATATAAATGGAACCATACGTTATGTGGCCTTTGAGCCTGGAAACGTCCACCGGCTGAGTAGTCATTGGTGTGGCTGCGTGTAAAGGTAGTTCGGTCCTTTCTACCGCTGAGTAGTGTTCCAGCGTATGGACTGAGCCCGGTGGGCTTATCTGTGCACACGATGAAGGGCATGGAGTTGTTTCCAGCTCTGGCTTTCTTGGGCAAGTGAAAATAAAGCCACTACAAAAATTCACTTACAGGTTTTTATGTGAACATCGGTTTGATTCTCCCTTAGGTAAGGGCCTCGCAGTGGGATTGCAGGGTCAGAGGCCGACGCATCTCGACTCTGCGAGAAACTGCCAAACTGGTTTCCAACATGTTGTATCCTTTTGCTCTCACTATCCATACAGGTCAGTGTTTAAACTTTGGTCGCTTTTAGTAGGTATTTCTTTGGGGTTATAGGTTAGAGTCTGCATTTCCCTAGTGACTAATAATGTCGAACATCTCTCTCTCTCTCTCTCTCTCTTTTTTTATTTTAACATTTCTTTTTTTTTTCAAGTTTTTACTTAAATTCCAGTTAGTTAACATCCAATGTGATATTAGTCCCAGATGTAGAATTAAGTGATTCATCACTTACATACAACACCCAGGGCTCATCACAACATGTGCCCTCCTTAATGCCCATTGAGCCCCCCAACTCCTGCAACCCTCCGTGTGTTCTCTTAAGAGTCTGTTTTCTGGTTTGCCTCTCTTCCCGCCCCCCATGTTCATCTGTTTTGTTTCTTAAATTGCACATATGAGTGAAATCAAATGGCATTTGTCTTTCTCTGGCTGATTTATTTTGCTTCTAATGTTGAGCATATTTTTATGTAATTATTTACCTTCAGTATATCTTCTTTGGTGAAGTGTTACAGATATTTCATGCCTTTTATAAATTGAATTATTTATTTTTGATTTTTAGATTTTCAGACTTTTAAAAAATCTATTCAATATATAACTCCTTTATGAAACTTTTGCTTTGCAAATATTTTCTACCAGTCTGTGATTTTTTTTTCTTTCCTATTTTTGAAAGTGTCTTTTAAATTTTGGGGTTTGGGCAACTGGATGGCTCAATGGTTGAGCATCTGCCTTTGGCTCAGGGCATGATCCCGGGGTTCTGGGATTGAATCCTGCATTGGGCTCCCCCTGGGGACCCTGCTTCTTCCTCTGCCTATGTCTCTGTCTCTCTCTCTCTGTGTCTCTCATGAATAAATAAATAAAATCTTTAAAAAATAAAATAAATTTTAAGGTTTTACAGTTAGGTCTATGATCTAAGTTGACTTAAATTCTGTATACAGTGTGAGGTATGCTTCAAGGTACACTATATTTTTGCACGTGACTAACGAAAAGACTATCAATCCATCATATAAATATGGATGTGTTTTTGGACTCTCTATTCTGTTCCATGGATCTGTGTGTCTGTCATTTGCCAATACCTTAGTGTTCTGATTATTGCAGCTCAGTGGCTCTCAAGTAGGGACAATTTTGCTTCCCTGCCTCCTCACCATTCCCTAGGGTATTTGACAATGTCTGAAGACAATTTTGGTTGTTATAATTGTGGGTAGAGGTCAGAGATGTTACTAAACATCCTATAATGCATAAGACAGCCTCCCACCACAAAGAATTATCCAGCCCAAAATATTAATTGTGCCAACGACATACTGCATAGCTTTACAGTAAACCTTGGGATGAGACAGTGTGGAGTTGGGGAGACAGATTTTGGTGGACAGACATCTCAGGTGCTCACACCAGATGCATAAGACACATAAGACAGTGTGGTCTTAGCAAAAGCAGTTTGAGAGGAGTGGTGAGAATATTGTGATTATACGATGTTGCTTTCTAGATAAAACTGGACAACATATGTAAAAGTGCTAGGCACACAGCTCGTACTAGCTAAATGCTAATTTCCTCATTATTTTTACTGCTCCTGACCTTGACCAAGTTTTCTCCTCTTTGCAGACCCTTCATCGTGACTTCTGCACTTGTGAGGGCCTATATTCAGTTTTGAAACTCTCACCATGATGATTTCTCTGTTAATAGAGCCCTATTTGTTTCTCTTCTGCATATACATGTGATGCATGGCCTGGTACAGGGCCTGGTATTTGCTGTCAAAGTAATGTTTCCTCTTCGGCCACCTGCTCATTGAGGATGCCTGAGCACCAGAGATGTCTGTCCACCAAAATCTGTCTTCCCAACTGCATAATGTGGAGTGGTAACTGCCAGATGGCTGCCCAGTCAGGAACTACATTTCCTAGAGTGCTTTGTGTCCAGTTGTGGCCATGTGACTAGTTCTTACCCATAGAATGGGATTGGAGAGTGACCTGTCACTGGAAACTTTAATGAGACAAAGAAGAGGCTGTACTCACTCCAAGCCCTCTTTCCCTTTCTGTTGTCTGGTGCAGGGGGCTCTGAAGTTCTAGGGCAGGGCTTCTCAAACTTCTGTATATAAGTCACTCATACTGGGGGATCTTCTTAAAATGCAGGATTATTATGGTGGGTCTAAGGCAGGGCCTGAGATCTTGTATTTCTAACAAGCTCCCAGGGATGGCAGTGCTGCTGATGCTCAAACTATTTTTCAGGAGCAAAGCTTTAGGGAATGGTGGAGCCACAGAATAAAAGGAACATGGGCTTCTGAATCACTAAATAAGGAAAAATCTACTTTAATCAGCAACTTCTGACCTGTTACCTGTGTGTACACCTTTTTGGACAGCAGCTAGTCTTCTGGAAGTGGTTGACAATTCACTGCTTCTGTTTAAAAGCATCTTGGTTGAGAATTCAGGACAGAATCACCACTGGCTGTCCCCAATCCCCTTAGTATGGGTGTGTGTTCCAGGTGACTCCTTCATGTTTTAAGAGATCCATACCTCACTGTGCTTTAGAACACTATAAGCCCTCATACCATTAGTTCCTTGATAATGGCAATAGTTAAGAAAACAATAAAATCTTGGTTTTGTATTCGTTGGCTCAGATTAAAAACGGAGAGTGAAAGACAGTTTGAGTTGGGCTGTGAATGATATGCTTTGTCCAGTGGGAAGGTTAGTGGAAAGCAGACCATGAGGGTCTTTGATCTTGAGAGGGCAGGACAGGGAACTCAGATGGAGTCTCTTAGTCAAGGGCCAGTGGGTGAGCGTCAGAGCTCTGGTATAGGCTGCAGGGCTATCGTTGGCTGGACTGGCCCAGCTGAAAGTGCAATCACTCAAAGGTTGCTTGATATGAGTGAGCCTGGACAGGGAGTCAAATCTGTGAGGGGTGTGTGTGTGTGTGTGTGTGTGTGTGTGTGTGTGTTACTGTGAAGAGCTGTAATTGGAGCAGAGAGGCAGAGAGAGTCTGGACCAGGCACATGAGGCCAAAATCCTCAGGGGCCTTTTGCATGCTTTCGGCAAACATTTACAGTGGGGAGGCCAAGTTCATTTAAGGAACGCTGACCAGCTGGACACAGTGTGCTAGAATTTAGCCAAGGATATTAGTGGAAAGTCTCTCCCTGTGTTTTGAGCAAGGACAGCTGGAACAGGAAGGCCTATGCTATCCTCGTTGCTCTAGCCATGACCTTACCTTACCGACATAAGAACTAGAGCCAGGTCCTGCTCCAGCCCTGCTGGCTTTGGGATGAGGCTGGGCCGGAGCATGAACAGGAGAAAGTCAAGGGGAAGTAGTTGCATGGGTTTATTTTGAATAATGCACTTGAGTGAGTTACAGAAACTAGCCTTCATGCCAAGCAGTTCTCAAATAATAAGGTCAAGCCACTCTGTCAGGATTTGAAGAAATAGGAGCAAAAAGTCTGAGAAAAATTATGAACTGTCTACTCTGACCAGTCAGGGCCACCTACCGTGTTGAGAGCCATTCTTATTGAAGGGAACTATTTTGGATTTAGATATGAGGTCAGTTTTATTTTATTTTATTTTATTTTGTTTTGTTTTAATATCCAATTTTCAGCAAGTATCCACTGAGTGCCTATTATATGCCAGGCATCGCGAGGGTTGATTGTAGAAAATTGTGATGAGCCTTCTGTCCACACCTGGGTGACAGAGGAAAGAGTGGGGGACCATAACATACGAGTTGTGAGCATGTGCACTGACCAGACAGGGAAGTTCTTTGCAAAGTCGTCAGGGCACCAGCAAGGGCTCCTGAGTCCTCCGGGAGAGGCTGGCGTCATGTGCCTGAGACAGAAGTCCCAGGAGGCTGAGCCTGGGAGGCCTGAAACCTCCCACAGACGATGGAGGAAGGGACACACGGCTAAAGGTCAAAGGAGAGAGGCAGGGAGGAGGGTGAAGGGAGCACATGGTGGTCTCCACTCCAGGCCAGAGTGTTAGGTACAGGAACGGCCTGTCCTGCCCAGTGAAAACCCAAGTAGCCTCCTACTGCCTTTTCAATGGAGGCTCAAATCTCGGCCAAGGCCTGGTAGGCCCTGTGAGTCCTGGGTCCCGTGGCTCTCCAGCCTCCTCCTGGCCGGTTCCCATCATCTGTACCTCCAGTGGGACCCGCAGATTTGCCAGTCCTGGCCACACGCCCTTCCATCCGGGTTTGCTGGGACACTGATTCATAGATTGAAAACAAGGGCAATCCTTGGCAAAGCGGGGTGGGTTGGTCACCTCATTCCCTGAGGCTCGGGCTCCTCTGTGCTGCTCCTGCCCCTACAGTTCTCATCTGACGCCTGCACCCCTCCCACCCCTTGCTGAGCCCCCATTTACCCAGCCACCCCTCCCCCCCTCCTGCCCCCTCACCCCCAACCTGCCTCTGCCTCCTTCACTTCTCCTTGGTAGCTCTCACTCCCTCAAGCTAGCCTCCATCTCAAGTGGTGCTCAAATGACATTAAGCCATTTTGATGGAGTATCTCCATGTCTGGTCTAGATTATGGGCTGGATGAATAGTTCCTCCTGGGTGGCCCAAGAGCCCCTCGCACTTGGCATGTGAAACATTTCTCTTCCTGGTGCCTCCAACCCTACAGCTGTCTGAAGTGGGTAGTGCCTGCCTGGCACACGGTTACGGTCTCACACCTCTGTGCCTCGCCCACAGCTAACACCCCATCAATGTTAAATGAGAATCTCAGCATCACTGAAAATGTTTACATATCTCTCAACTGATAATAATGACAACAATAAAAAATGTGTGTATAGCAAATACTTCCTCCGCGCCAGGCTCAGGTCAGGGGCCCCGACTGGTTCTCTGTCTAGATGATGATTGCACATGGGCCTGCTTTAAAACGGACTAAGTCATCCATAGGTTTTCACGTACCTTGGGGGCGTGTAACTTATTTGGCCACAATTAATATACTGAGGTTGGATTCCCTGGGTATATGCCTGTGTTCATGTGCAAGTGTGTGTTGTGTGTGTACACGTGTGTGATTTTGTATATATATAAGATTTTTTTTTCTGGGTTTTTATCTTGTAGCAGCTCGTTTGCCCACATTAGCTTGCTTTGAGGAACAACTAAGGGCATCCCAGAGCTGGCGATCCAGATCAAGAAGCAAGAATCCAGGGGTTCCTATTAATAAGAGATAACACCAAAGCAATTGGAAGGTATGCCACTGAGTCCTACAACCCCTGCTAATCTTTAACATGTGAAAAGTGTGGCAGACAGGACCGTTGGTTTTGAAGTATTCCTATGCATTTCTCCACGTTCTTTGCAGTTGAACCACTTGCAGCTCACTTTCATTCTCTTCTTAAGGACGGGGATCATAAATTGGCTCACATCTTTCCTGGTGGCTCCTGGACATTAGATAGAAGTCACATCTTTCCAGAATCCTCCCTTTCTGTAACAAAGCACGCTTTGCATGCTGATCCTTATGTGGGTGTATTTATAATGCATGGGCTGTTTCCCCTCCCACATGGTCCCGTCTTAGTTACATCAGAACCTCTGGGAGGGAATCCCAACAAGACCCTAGAGAGTGGCCCCCAAACCTTTATCCGAGGCTCAGTCTCTTGTCTGAGCTTCATTCTCCTTGGGGCATGCCCGTCTTTTTAGTCTATGATTATTGACCGGTGAGTATTTCCAACTGGGAAACCTGAGTGTGAGGAGCTCTCACATTTATAAAAAAATGTAATACTGTCCCTTCTAGGTCTGGTCCTCCTGACATTTTCTTTTTCACTCTGGCTTGGAGCTGGTGAATGTCCCTGGCTTTGCAACAGGTAAGCCTGAGGCCTGCTTGTCCTCCCTCCCGCAGAGCCCTCCTATCTCTCCCCTCCATTCTGGGTGCTCAGGTCTCCTTACCTCTCACCTGCCAGCGTCTCCCACCTCCACTTCACCCTGGACGGGCCGGCCAGGACTTCCTTCCACAGCCACGTGCTGATTTTATCTTTTCTCTGCTCAGGAAGCTTTAATAACTCCCAACTGTTCCTAATGGAATAAGCTATCCGCTTGAAACTACCTCTGTTTAATCTCTCTCCTCCTTCCCTCCTTCCCTCCACCTCCCTGTCTCTCTGGCTCTGGCTCTGGCTCTCTCTCTCTCTCTCTCTCACAGAGTCTTGCTCAAAATAAACAATTCACAGTTTCTCTAACAAATCTCTAGATTTCTGAACTCTGCTCATGCTGACCTCTCCCTGACACCTTACCCGCCTCTTGCAATCTCGCCTACCCTTCCAACCCAGCTAAGATGCCACATACTCAGGATGCCTTCTAACTGCCTCCAACCATTCCCGCACCCCGCTGAAGCTGGCGTCCCCGGATCACCCCTATCCTGTCTTGTGTTAATTGTCGTGGTCTCCCAACTAGATGACACGCAGCTTGAGGCTGAAGGCTGTGTTCTGTTCGCCGGTAAGGTTTCATATGTGGTATAACACTCCAAACTTTTTATAAACGTTTATGAGACGGAGTTAAGTAGGTTTGTCCTAGGGAGTGACCCTGTTAGCACATGGAGCCCCTGAAATAATTTTATGAAATTTTGGATCCCGTTTCATTTTAAAGTTAACACCTACATTTTTCCCACACAAATTTCTCGCAAAGGATGTGTTTTCTCTTGTATGCGTGCTTTAACTATGTTGGTGTGAACCTTGCGTTTGTAGATTTAACTCCTTAATTTATAGAAAACAACTGCCACAGACTCCAACTGGCAAAGCCAGTCGTTGTGGTCAAGCCAGACAAATAGCCATCACGCATTCGATCAGAAAAACTGTGACTTTATTTTAAAATTCAAATGAACGTGGGTGCTCAGGTTTAGATAGGAACCCTACCAGGGCTTCTGGATGAAGGAAGGTGTTGCTCAGTTGAATATTTCTTACCGATGCTCTCTGGATTCTCCTGCAGGAGGGCTGCATTCTCCAGTTCTCTCTGTTTTTACCCCCCGAGCTCATGTACCAGAGTGAAATCCAGGCTGGATGATAAGCTCATCTTGCTTCTCTAACGTAAAGGCCCCTTGCATTGGGCAGGTGGCAAAGTGGAACTGGCAGTCCATGGGTTTGAAATGCATAAAAATACAAGTTGAATTTCTGAAAATGAATTGCATTTGAGTTGTCCCTGCCTGTGTGCCCCCTAAGAAATCTCTTCGTGCCCCAGGAGTGTGTGCTCTTCCGTATGAAGGCAGATGGCCTGGGATGAAATCACGGAGGAGGCTTAATTTCCCTTCACACAGATACACCTCGTGAGGTTTTTAGAAAATTGCCCTTCCACCGAAGAAGGGAAGTCAAAGGTCACTTTGTTGCTTCACAAGATTCCCAGGTTGTTCTAGGTGAACTCACTCTCCGGGAGGCAGTTTCATCGAAGAAAAGATCCCATCCAACTATTGGAAGCCTTAAAAACACAGCTGACTCTTATGTGTGGCTGCCAGTCACCTTCCCCTGAGTGGTAGGACATACGTTTCTGTGGGGTCCCCGGTAACTGGGCTGTCTGGGCGAAATGCCAGCGAGTGTCCAGCAAGGGGGTGATTACTTCTGGGATGTCGCTCTACGGCTTGTGGCCCACAGCACTGCCACCGGTAATCGTGACCATACTCTGCATGTTCAGCTGGTGCCCTGGATGAGCTCGGCATTAGGCTTGGTACCCTTGCTACACTAGCCCAGGAGAGGACTCGTGGGGCTTTGCAGGCAGCCTGTCTGGCCCTCTGCTTGTCTGAGAAAGGATCTTTGGGAAGTGCAAATTCTTTGGCAATTAGGCCATTTGATTTTGCCACGAGTCTGGCCTGGAAAAGAGTACTACTATTGGGGCAGGGCAGATTCGCCTTTGGGGAGACCCACGCTTACACCTCAGGAGCCACTAATGAAGTCTCAAATGGCTTCAGTTGGGTCAGCTTCCCAGCAAACCGCCTCTAGTGCGAGAACAGCCATCAGGGCTCCGGCAGAGGGCCTCACGCTTAGATACACGGTCCACGTAGTTCTAGGCATGTGTGGACTTAAGCGCCACACACTTTTGTTTTCCCAGACCCCGTGTGTGGGGCCTGGAAGGTGAATGAGACCCTGATATGAGGGCCAGGGCCTCTCCGCTGAGGGTCGGGCTGTTGACCCTAGACCGAGGCTGCCCACTGGTGGGCCGTGGGCCGGACCGGCCTGCAGTGGTGGGTGTGCTGGTAGTGTTTTGTCTTCTTGTTCAGTGTTTCTTAAAAATGTGAATTAAACTTGTCAAACTATAAAAACCACAAAATTTCAAATAAAAAGCTGATTTTTTTTTTATCCTCTTGAGAACCTGAAAGGCTATTCCATGGTGGACTTGGACCTGAGGAAATGACAGCCTCAGAGGAGGGAAGTGCCTGTCCATGGGCCCCGTCCCCACCCGGCTCTCTTCACTTCTTGGTATTTCCTGCCTGACCTTGGGGCCCTTTGACTCCTAGGAAGGCCCCCTGTCCAGCCGGGTGCCTCACTGGCCTCAACACACTCCCACTCTGTCCCTGTCTTAATCCTTCTAGTCTCTGATTTCTGACCTTTCCGATGTCCTAATGACTTTTATGTTTTTTGCTTCTAAAAAACATTTTAAAAAAAGGTAATTAGCTGTGCATCCTTAATATTTACACCCCATTTTGTTAATTGCATCATTTGGCGAGCCTTCTGCTTTTTTGGCTTGTGCCAGGCCTTCTTAGATTAGTTCATAAAGAATGACATAAATTTATTACAAATACTATAACTTTTGTGCTTGATTTCACACTTCATGTCAGCTTCTTCTCTTTCCCAAAAGTGACACATACCTAATTTTCAAAAAAATTAATAGTGGAGGAAAAAAAAATAGTGGAGGAAAAATGGTCAGTTTGGGGATTTGAGGCTCCCTACTGACATCAGTAGGAAGTCCCAACAGGATGAGGTTTGAAGGCTGTTTCTTTGGATTGTGATCTCGGTGATGGCGGGGGTGTCATCCTCCCCAGACTCCACAGACCTCTCTTCGCCCTGGTGTAGGTTCTGGAATACACTGCAGAGGGCATAGTCAGCCATTGACTTTGGACCTCTACACTACTGCTCACTAAATGTTGGCTTCTGCATAAACATGAAGAAATTCAGAATAAAAAGGAAAAAAATGTGATGGGATTTATTGTTGATTGATACTTGAAATCCTTTTTGAAAAAAAGGCACAATATCAATCAGGGTAGCAAGCAACAGAAACATACTGGCAGTTCATAAAAGATGGAGTTGGCTGAAAGGCAAGTGTCAACTAGAGTGCTTTTGAGAAAACTCGGATTTACTTGGGTAAAAAAAGTCGTCTTTTTTTTTTTTTCCTGTATAACTTCACTGCATTTAGATTCAAGTTTGGAAAAAAAAAAAAAAAGTCCTGTTTGGGGGCATTCAATTTACACTCTAAAAAGAATTATGAAAACTGCAGTTTAAAAATTAACCCCCCAGTAACGACTTACTTCAAATTAACACACAGCCTATATAGTTAGAAAAAGAAAAGATTTTTGGATATATATTTTATTTGACAGTGTTTTAGAATATCATACAGTAAACAAGATTTCTGTAAAAGTTAATTTATCCATAGTGGTGCGTTTCATAAAAATAGTTGCTCACTTACAGTCTTTCTGTGACTATTAATACATGGAATTATATTTATAGAGATACAGCTGTACAGGGTAAATTCACAGCTAACACTACACAGAAATATTATTTGGAATGGGATTTAGATGATGTGCTGTCTTCACAGGTTATGGATTACAGCCGCATAAAGCAATTACTGCACAAGTAGTAGCCGTGAACTGTGCAAATTAGAGTTTATGCAAGCGTAATCTCAACTTTTTTATCCTTTTGTAACACATGGAAAATAAAGGTCAGAGGATACAGTACCGGGACGTGCAGCTACACTACAGAAGCATTGTCCAAAACCAGATTCAATAAATTAATGGCAAACTCTACTGGATGTCTAGTCCAGGGGAGAAAGACTAATTGAGATTAAACCAAAAGTATTGTAAACTGCTACATGTGTTTGTGCTTTTGTTTATGATGAATGGATTCCATTTTTGGAAATTGCTTTTACAAGCTGCAAGATTCTTCACTTGAGGCTTTCGGCCACGTTCTCCTCTTGTCAAACAACTCGACTACACCTATGCCTGATGGAAATTAAACGGCCAGTGCTCAGGTTGCTGCAATTTACAGAGATGGAAAGAGTCAACGGAGAGAGGCTATTAGGCGTGACCTTGTGTGATGGATCTGATCTCCCGTTTTTACTTATTTGACTACAAGTTCAGGGAGGTGAGGCTTATCTGCATTTGAACTCCTGTAAGGGCCAGAATCTGGGAAGGATGAAGCCTCATTCATTCAGGACAAATTAAAGAGAAACTGCCCTCAGAAAACAGTTTGCCTTTTAATATGTGTAGCTACAAATAAGTACCAATGGATAATTAACTGCCCTAACATTTTACAAAGGAATATTCAAAGGGCAGAGAAGAAAGGCAAGCCTTAGGATGGTAATAGGGGATCAACGCAGATCAATGAACATAAACCCAAACATCCAGAGGTTGCTGAAGACATTTAAAAATGGCAAAGGATGCAGAGACGAGAAAGCAAACCAAACAAAAAGAGAAAGAATAAGGGAAGGCAAAGCAGAAAAAGAATGCTAAAAGGTTCACATTCTTTCATGAAAATAAATTGGCCATGATTTTTTAATACTGGGGATTCATTCTAATCGGAGAAATACAGGCGAAACCCTTTGCCTCTGCTCTATCAAAGTGAAAATGAAGTAGTGGAAAGAGGATCTTAAAAAAGACAATAAAATAAGTGAAATAGAACACTGCTGTCAAAGAAGCTACCTTCTCCGCTAGCCTGAGACCCTAGGAAAAAGCCTTTTCATGAAGGAACTGCAGCGGTGCCGACCTCGATTCGACAAATTGTGGCCCTTCAATCATAAAATGCCTATTTTAGATGAAAACCAATTAAGATCTATGAGCTAAACTGCAAAATTCTGACTTACGGCAATCTCTTCCCTAAGATACAATTTTTTAAACCTCTTTTTTTTCCTACCACTGAAAATGTACAGAAACATGATTTGATCACAGAAATGGCAGTAAAAATGGCATCACAGCGACGAACGCACTAGGTTCCTAAGTCGTCCTGCGGGCCGGGCCGGGCCGGGCCGGGCCGGGGCGGGCCGGGGCGGGCCAGGTCGTGGGCAGCAGTTCCGGATGGTCCAAAGAAACCTTTTAACCCCTGTCTAGATAGGTCGAGAACAATTTATTTACAACTCTTTAGATCAATTAAAAGATATAATCTCGTCTCAGTTTCAGCTTGCTCCGTGCAGTTTGAATTTTTTTTTTTAAGGCGATATTCCAGTTTGTGATTGCTCTTAACTTGTCCGGTTTCTTGGTAGAGAGTTTGGATGGCATCCAAATCCTTCATGCAGCGGGGGTCATTTTTTTACTTTTTTGAGATTTTTTTCTTTTTTTCGTTTTTTTTTTTTTACTAAAGCTACACTGCACTGTCTCCGCGGTGTTCTCCACGTGGTTTTGGTTGTCCCGGGGCCGGCGGGGCCTGCGGGGGGCGCGGCGGGGCGGGGCGCGGCGGGGCGGGGCCTGCGGGGGGCGCGGCGGGGCTCAGCGGCCCGCGGTCGGGGCTCCCGGCCTGCGCGCGCCGGGCAGTCGGTCGGAGCCCGGCACCTTCCAGGGCCCCGGCGCCACGGCGGCCCTGCGCGGGGGGGCGCCGCCCGGGGCCCGCGCGCCCGCCCCGCCCCCGCCCCCGCCCCGCCCCGCGAGCGCAGGCGCCGCCCCCGGGCCCCCCCGCCGGCCGAGCTCCGCGCCCGCCGCCCCGCGGGGCGCCCCCTGCCCGCCGCCGCCCCCCCTGCCCGCCGCGTCCGCCGCGGGCCCCGGCGCCCCCGCCTCCGGGCAGCGGCCGCCGGGCGCCCCCTCGAGCCCGGGCCGCGCCGCCCTCCGCGGGCTGGCCGAGCGCTCCGCCTGCTCCCCGAGGCGCTGCTTCTTCTGGCCGCCGGCCGCCAGCTCCTTTGGTTTCCGGACGTCGTGCTCCCGCTTGCTGTCCCAAGGCGGGTCTGGGCCGCTGTGCCGGGAGGGCTCGGAGGGCGGGGCCGGGTGCGACGGGGCCAGTGGAGGGGGGCCGTCCTCCGGGGGGGCGCCTACTTCCTGCAGCCCTGGGGCGGCGGCGGCGGCAGCGCTGCGGGAGCCGGGGTCGTCTGCGGGCGGGAAGCACAGCGTTAGGGCGGCGCCCGCGCCCCGCGCCCCCTCCGGGGCACGAGGGTCCGAGCCCCCCGCCCCCGACCACGCCCCCCCCCGGCGGCCCGCCCCCGCCCCCCGCCCCCGAGGCTGCAGCCGGGCGCCCCCAGGGAGCGGGGCGGCTGCGGGCGGGCGGGCAGCACAGCGTTAGGGCGGCGCCCGCACCCCGCACCCCGCGCCCCGCGCCCCCTCTTGGGCACGACGGCCCGAGGCCCCCGCCCCTAGGCCACGCCCCCTGCTCCGGCCACGCCCCCGGAGGCCGAGGCTGCAGCCGGCCCCCCCGCCCCACTTCGCCCGGGCGCCCCCAGGGAGCGGGGCGGCTGCGGGCGGGCAGCACAGCGTTAGGGCGGCGCCCCGCTCGGGGGCACGAGGGTCCGAGCCCCCCGCCCTGGCCACGCCCCCTGCTCAGGCCACGCCCCCGGAGGCCGAGGCTGCAGCCGGGCCCCCCCCCCTTCGCCCGGGCGCCCCCAGGGAGCGGGGCGGCTGCGGGCCCCGCGCGCCCCCCGCGCTCGGCAGCCCCGGAATCAGCGCGCCCCAGTGTCCCGTAGGCCGGCCCGGTGGCCCCCCGGCGCCATCAGCAGCCCGGGGCCCGGAACATCCGCTGCGAACAGGCCCCCCGGCGGGTCGTGGACCCGGTGGGGCGGGTCGTGGACCCCGCGGGCGAACCGAGCTCGCCGAAGCCCTGGCCTGGCTCCTCTGGGAGGAGGGGTCGGGACAGTGACTTGCAGCCTTTAGGTGTCACTCGAAGCATCATTAGCTTCCACCAGGCGCTCCCAGAATTTGGATGAAGTCATCAGAAACGGTTTACTGTCGTCCTTCTGGAAGTCATTCCTTAATCCTTTCTAGTAGTTCTGACAGCATAGCAGGGCCAGGCTACCAGAAATGATTCTCCCTAGGAAGCCTAGTTTCAACATTTATTCGGGGTTTCAGAGCTCCCTACTTTGAGAAAGGACTCGAGACAATTTACGACAAGACACAAAACAGGATGATACACATGAGGAATGATTTTTTTTTTTTTTAAAGCAACCACTGGTCAGAAGCCGAGTAGAAGGAAGACAGATGTGTTAGGAAGCAGAGATGGGTTAGTTACTACCATGAGCTCTAACATTACCCCTGGGTTTCTAGCTCCCCAATCAAGATTAAAGCAGGAAAATCCCATAGTCTTCCCTTGGTATTTGCAAGGACTAGGCCCCAAGACCTTTGGAAATCCTCAAACTTTGAAATATCTCCTTAGACTGTAAGTTCTCTCCATACAACTGGCATAGGGTCGTGAGTGGGGACGACGAGGCCTCCTGATCAGGGGTGCTGGGTGGCAGGAGAGGCTCCTCACTAGCCAGGACGTTCAGCTCCACACACGAGCCTCGGTGCCTGGGAATCAGTTCCTGCCGCTGTAACCTTATACGTGGCAGACAATTAAAGGCCCTTATTCAGACTCAATCAGTGAATGTCAAGGGTCTACTTGACTTAAAATTTGAGGATTCTTATCCAGTACCTTTGATGCTGATTTATAAAGAGGAAACGACAGGCAGAAGGCAGTGGGGTGGATAGTTCCAGTAATTCTGGGCCACCTGTACAATATCAGATCAGTTTTAAAAAGTTTCTCCGTGGATGTTCAATTCGAATGGAATATTTAGGGCTCAGTGTTCTCTTCCTTCTTTTTGTAGGTAGTTCTATTATCATGTTCACATAAGGAGTAAAAAAGTCCTGGAAAAGCATCAGAACACCTGGAATCGAATCCTGCCTCTGGCATTCACCAAGACGTGATTTTGGATCAACTACTTGATCTCTCTGAGCCTCATTTTCTCCTTTTATAAGGGGTGACTGAAGTGTTTACATCATAGAGATGAGATATGCACTTTTAAAGGGGACAGCACTTTGCAATGGGAGGATTATAACGATTTTTTACACACAGTTGAGTCAGATTTCTACTCTGTGTCCCAGTAGCTACGTATGGACTGGCCGTATTAACTAGCATACTTGTAGGTGAGGTTGTAAGTGCAGTAAATCATCCATCCCTGATGGCTGTGATCCCAGGTGTGGTTTTGCTCTACCCCCAGGTGGCCTTGGCTACTTCAAAGAGTATTCTAAAATCCTCAAATGCAAATGTTTTTGTTGAAAATTGGGAGTATGTTCTGCTTCTGGCTGGGCTAGAATTTGAAAATCAAACCGTTACAGCAAATGATAGACCATGTCCACTCCATCAGACAGGAAGAGATTGCCTGAAGGAGTTAACGGTGGTCTCCAAAAGGCCTAACTAGAGGGTAGTGGTGCAATGGTAATCTCTAACTTGGACTGTGATGATGCCATTTCACAGTTTACTATCTCTTCCCAACACCCCCCTCCCCTACCTCTGCCAATTCCATCCTGTAGGGCCGAGTTAATTAGCTGGCCTTGGGTTAACTGTGAGATACAGGGAGGTTGATATTATTCACACCATTTCCTGAAGGAGGAATTGAAGCAGAGAGAGGTTAAGTAATTTGACCAAGATTACAACATGGGTCAGCCAAGAGTAAAAGGTTGGGTGTTTTTACTCTTTTTTACTTACTAAGAACATTTTCCTAACCTGTTGCCTTGCAAATAGGATCAAAGCATGTGAAATGGACCTGCTCAGTGGCCACTGCTGACCAACAGGACCTGGACCCCATCATCACTGGACAGAATGGTTAGTATTTATTTCTGAGCCTCTTACTCTTGACAGTAAACCAGAAGGTAAAATCATTCCAAATGCAAAGATACAGAAGAATCACTCTTATTAAAAAAAAAAAAAAGATTTCTCTAGTGTTTGTTTATAGATCATTGAATTCTTAGTGGTGGAAACCAAAAGCTAAATTATCCCAAGCCACTCGTGACTGAGAGTATTAGTTAGAAATTAAAATGAATTGCATCTTAAAGTAAAATGACTTTAAAGGATGGACCTTTACTAAGTTGCTTGATGGTTTTGTTTTGGGCAAGAATTCCCCACCCGAGCACCAGCCACGTGGCACCTGCACCAGGCAGGAGCCTGCAGAGCTGAGTGTAGTAGACCAAGGTGGCGGGCAGCCTGTCCCCCACCTTGCCTTTTACCCACCTCGTCGAGGTGACCCGAACTGGGGTGCAAACTAGGGTTTTCGTGAAGCCTTGACACATGATGACCAGAAGAAATAGCCACATTTCCTGCTGGTTCCTTCAAACTGTCTTTTCCCCCTGGTCCCCTCTCCCTTCTCTTTCTCTTCGAACCTGGCCACCACCTGACATATGTCACCGTGTTCATTTACTGAGTCTGGTGCCCAGAAGACGGGCTCCCCACGTTCTTCCCGTCTGAGGAAGCCTAGAATTAGAAATCATGGAGATGCTTCCTAGGAGACAAAATCAGCCATGTGGGCCTGCCGGGGTTCCTGCAGCCCCTCTGTCCAAACAAAGACCCCAGCAGACCCAATGGCTGAAATCAGAAAAAAAAAAAAAAAAAAAAAAAGAGAGAGAGAGAGAGAGAGAGAGCCTCTTATTCCAGCCCGGCTTCCTCCACCCGCCCTCTCCCGCTGGCCCCCCGGAGTGAAACTGCTCTCGTTCAGGTCACCAGTGATCTTTCTATTGGCAAGTTCAGAGGACACCTCTCTGTATTCATCGTCATGCTTTATCTCACCACCTTTCACACAGATGACCACTCCCAGACACCAAGTGAACCCCTGGCTTCCATGACACTCCATCGTCCTGTTCTTTACCCCACCTTTCTGGCCGTTCCTTCCTCTTCTTTTACTTGGCCTCTAAATGTTGGCATTCCTCAGGGACTGGTCTTAGGTTATTTTCGTGCTTTATGGTGTCTCTTAGGCGTTCTCATCTATTCACGTAGCTTTTATACAACAGCAGTACTCCCAGAGGTTTCTGAACTCTACGCCATGAGCTCTGGGCTGGTGTCCACCTGTCCATTTGCTATCTCCACTCAGATCGTCCATTGGCATCCTCTCTGTAACAAGTCCCAAGTGGAAATCTTTTCTCCCTGAACCTATTCTGCACTCTGTCCTTCTTTCCCCATCTTGGTGAGTGGTACAACCATCACTTGGAGTCAGTCTTGATTGCTCTCTCCCTCACCTCACAAACGGAATCCACCTGCAAGTCTTATGAGTCTTATCTTCAAGTGGACATGGACTCTGTCAACTTATGTTCGCCTTCACCTTCGCCACCTGAGGTCAAGATCCAGGGCTGTCCCTGGAAGGATGCAACCGGTGTAGGCTGCCCAAGATAATCCCATTTAAAAGAAGGCCATAGTGTGCACATCTTTCATAAACCCTTGGTGATGCTGTTAAAGGCAGAGAATTCAACAGTGACTTTCAGTGTTATTCAGGCAAGAGAAGTTCAGTGTAGGATACTGGGAACTACACACCCTCCCCTGAGTTCAATGCTCAGGACAACCAACCTAGTTCCCACACCCAAGGGATGGGCCTGCCAAGCTACTGTTCCTCACATGGGCTGCTACAATAAACCACCCTTCTCTTTATTCAGACTTGCTTGATTCTTCATACAGCACCCACAACAATATCTTTGCCACACAAATTAGATCATGTCATTCCTTTGCTTAAAACTTTCAAGGGATTCTTACTGTTTTTGGATAAAAACCCAAAATTAATACCATGACCCAGAAAAAACTGCATGATCTGGCCCCAGCCAGCCCCCTCGGCTTCATCTCTATTTACTCTCTATTTTCCAGTGAAGACACTGGTCTTCGTTCAGTTCCTAAATGCACCGAGCTCCTTCTCTATTCTGGGATGTATGTCACTGCTGACTCTTCTGCCCAGAAAGTTTTCTCCCCAACTCTTCATATGGTGGGTTCTTTTTATATTCTTTAGCGCTCTTAAATATCACCCCCAATCCAAGGTAGATGTTCTGCTGTCCTCAGGAGCATCTTGTCTTTATTTCCTCATAGTACTTATGATTGGTGATTCTCTATCTGCCTGCTTATTCGATTAATAGAAGTTCCAGTTACTAGATCACAAGCTTCATGAGGGCAGCGGCCACGGTAGTCTTGTTTATCCATTGGGAATTTCCGCCTAGCACGGTGTTGGACATGGTAATAAGTGCCCAGTGAATATTCGATGAACAAATCAATTAGTTGCACAAAGAGAACACGGACTCAATTAGTTGCACAAAGAGAACATGGACTCAATTAGTTGCACAAAGAGAACACGGAAGACTCGAAACCCAATGCTTACTTGAGCAAACACTTCAGATCTTCATTTAGAGAATAATCAGCAAATATAGGTTTGCATCCCTGACTTTTATCAGTTTTCAGAGAGAGGATGGTGGTGAAGTGCTAGTGTGTATTTGACAGGAGGGCAAATAAATAAGTTTGGGGGAGGCATGCAGAGAGGAAGGACAGCAGCAACAAAAAAGGCACTGGAATGGCTTTCATCAGTGGTCCCTTGGGATAAAAAAGCTAGGGGAGCTCTGGATCTATAAAGCAGGCAGTCAAGTTCCCCTGGCTTTCAACAGATGTTCTTTCCTTTGTTAACCTTCTCAGCCACGATGATGCAATGACTTTGCTTAAAGGAGCTTCATCTCTGGGGAATCATTAGTCAACGTGCCAGTGAATGTTCAGATGAACCACAGGCCAGATAGACCCTATATAGCTCACACTGTGTTGGCAGAAGGAGCAGATCCCTCTCCTAAGTTAAGGTCAAGTTTCTTCCCCTGCTTCTTGTTGGCTCTAGCCAGTTGGATCTGTCCTAGAAAATGGTCTGATTAGGGACACGTGGGTGGCTCAGTGGTTGAGCGTCTGCCTTTGGCTCCGGTCATGATCCCGGGGTTCTGGGATTGAGTCCCACATCAGGCTCCCTGCATGGAGCCTGCTTCTCCCTCTACCTATGTCTCTGCCTCTCTCTCTCTGTCTCTCATGAATAAATAAAATCTTTAAGAAAAAAAAAAGAAAATGGTCTGATTAATACATAATTACATATTATTAGTATATCTGTACACAAGTCACACACACGTGTACTATTAACTTTGAGTTAAAAGATGTGTGATCTCTTGAATTATCTTGTAGGAACTCAGCAATATTGAAAAATAAAATGTAGTCTTCCACTACGTAATCTCGCTATGCCTAAGATTAAAAAACAAACAAACAAAAACCCTTATCTACTGTGTTTGAACAGCTTGTTTTTTTATGGCATATAAAAGCAAGTCAAGTGACAGTAACAAAGAGGTGACCTACTAGGAATAGACTACTTATTGCAGTAAATAAGTATCCGCATTATTGGTTTTCCTGGGTGGCTCTTATCTCCAGCAAAAAATTGTGCAGAAGAGGAAAATGTAACCGGCATCAAGGAAGAGTTAATTTTATCCTGTGCTGAAGGGTGAGGGAGAGACCCCTTCGGAGGAAGCCAGGGATTGCTGAAGGGGAAGGAGGGCCTGTCTCCGGTCCCACACCTCAGCTAAGACTCCTAGGGCTTCCAGCTTTGGGCCCATTGGTCCCCAAGGCCCTGCCCCAAGGCCCCCGGCACTGCTCTCCTCCTGCCAACATGGGGCCGGGATGAAGAGCCTAGTGGCTGCCTTTCGGGGAAGGGTGTTCAGGAAGGTAGCAGTAGTGTTAGCACTATTGTATGGCTAATAATGGCAGCAGGGAACATGGAGTGAGGGGCTGACTTAATACCAGTCACTCTTCTACTGTATTTACCCACGTGAAAACTGTACATTTACAGATGAGGAAACTGAGGTACAAAGAGGTTAAGTAACTTGTTGCAGGCTGCGTAGCTGGTCAGGAGTGGGGTGGGGCTGTTCAATGTTCTAGCAACTCAGCTGAAACACTGTCGCTAGACTCCTTGGCCATCCTCTATTTTGATTGTCAAATGGGACTCCTCTCTTCTGGGGCAGTATCCTAGAAACTCCCATCGAAAGTGATTCTTTCAGAGGCAGCTCCATCATTATTCTAAGTGGAGACTAGGAGATGCCATTTGTGTCTGAACCTTGGCCACGGAGGGGCAGTCACCATAGTGAGGGTGTTGATTTGTGAAAATGCTGGAAACGCGAGCAGGAATCAGAAGATAATGAAATTGCATTTCTGAAGGGCAGAAAATACTATGTATTTTTAAAATGGCCCTCACAGTGTCACACTTTGACCTGGACTGGCCTGAAAATACTCCTACTAGATATTGGAGACACAGAGTCAGTTCAAGACCTACTGTTACTGCTCAAACAAATGAGCTTACTCTGCAAAGAGATCCATGGATTTGGTAAGTGTCCCTTCTTGCTATAAAAACCTCTCCTGTTGCAGCCGACGGTTGGCTGGGTTGGAGAAGACTGATGTGGTTACACTGAACTATATTTTCTTCTAATTTACAATATTATAGGAAAATGTAAGAAACAATGACTAGAGTAGATCAAAGAACAGTAATGTGAGGTCATTTGGTGTTCAAAAGAAAAATCTTTTCAGGATGGGTCCAAGCTGTAATGGTTCATTTGGATCTGTTCAACCATCATTAGGGTGATTGCTTTTTGTAACGAAATACAAAGAAAAGTGTGCCTTTAAAAAACTTCTGAACAAATTAATGATTTTCCTTTGCTCTTGCTCTTTCTGAAGCATGGTTTCCTGTCTGGAGGCATCGTTAATGGCATTCAAACATGTATTTGTGTCACCTTTGTTCCCAGAGAGATGCAAACTAGGTGTTCTAAACGTCAATGACCTTAAAAATTGTGACCATATTTGCTTATTTTTGCAGCAAAATAACCATTTTCAGAGCATAATCAAAGGTGCAGCAGTAAGCCTGTGGCAAACCTGACCTCCAGGGCTGAAGGAGCAAATCTCAGGGCCGATGGGGCTCTTGATCATGGAGCTACCATTTACTGAAGGCTTCACCTGTAACCTGACCTGTGCCAGGTGCGTTGTATACAGGAGCTTTCAATCCTCACAACAGCTCTGCAATTATCCCCACTGCGTAGATGGGGAAACTGAGGTTAGATATATTAAGCAATGTGGCAGGGCTGCTCAGGGTAAGTGAGAATCAAGAGGACTCCAGAGCCCGGGCCCAAGCCCCTCCTCTGTTTTGGTGCTTGCTTTCTTCTTCTACACCAGGACACACGTAGAAAAATATGGAAAATACGGTGTGTCGTCAGTGGACTGGAGTAAATGGAAATGATCAAGGTCCGAAGACTCCAGCCAAGCCCTTCTGTGCCCCAAGGGCCAAGGGGGTTGCTGTCTTGGTGTCACTCATCAGAGGTGTGTCTGGGAGTACAGATTGTGAGACTCGGCTCTATTTTTCAACAGGTAGAGTCTTGATGACCCAGATGCGACCTGGAATGCGGTGCTGCTCAGGGATTGGTCTCAATGAGCTCAACACCTGCATTACAGGACATATGAGAAACATGCTGGTTCATTTATTTTAAGCATCTTTTGGAAAGCAGCACATTCTTCTTTTCAAATAAAATCTTAAATGAAATCCAATGTGTAAAACAAACAAAAATGGAACAGCTTTGGCTAGGTGGGGTGGATCCAGAGCCTCTGGCCCTTCACCCCCCTCCCACCTGCCCGGTCTCTTCCGCCCTCCTTAATCCCCATCACCTTTCCTTGCATTCACCATCCACCTGCTCTCTGGTAACCGTCACCCCTGCCTGGGTCTTTAGGCCATTTCTCACTTGAAGCTCTAATAAAGCAGTTTGTAAACCACTACATGAAGAAGAACGTGCCTCTGAGACCCCCTGTTAAAATGCAAAAATCCCCATTTGGGAGTGGGAAGAGGAGAAAGGGAAGGTTTGCTTATAGATTTTTTTCCCCTTATGTGTTAGCCGCTGGGAGTTGGACTCCAGAGAAGGGAGACCGAGCACGGGGACGTTCTGCTGGCGAGCGGCGATGGAGATGTCTGGGGCACAGGGGCGGAACAGACGCCACCTGGCCCTAACTTAGTCACCCGGAGCCTCGGCGGGTGGATCACCCCCTGCTGGGCAGCGGTGGCCCCGCGTGTCTTCAGGGAGAGTGGCCAGCCGCTGGCAGAGGAAGCGGTGTCCGGCGGGCCTGGCTTCCAGCTCCAGTGCTGCCCCTCGGCATGGACCAGGGCAAGCCGTTGGAGCATCCTAGCCTCAATTTCTCAGGGAGATGGAAAACCAAGAGTTGGGGAAGATGTCTCCCTGGGTGCCCTCCCAGACCTGTGATAAATGAAACACTATGTATGAGGGTTTATATACATGTCAGCCATTAAGTTAATAGTTAAGCCCAACTTTAAAAATGGGCAAAGGATGATACCAAGGATGATATCTGAATGGCAAAGGAGCATATAAGAAAGACTCGACATCACTAACAGCAAAATGCAAAATTGTAAGGAGATGCCACTACACATCTGCTAATGTGGCTAAAGGAAAAACCAAACCAAACCAACGACCCGAAAATAACTGGCAAGGACGCGGAGCCCCTGAAACTCTCTTATGTTTTCGTTGGGAAGGAGAAGTGGAACAGCCACTTGGGAACAGTCTGGCAGTATCTTAAAAAGTGAAACATTTCTGGATCCCTGGGTGGCTCAGTGGTTGAGCGGCTGCCTTCGGCCCAGGGCGTGATCCTGGGGTCCCGGGATCGATTCCCTCGTCGGGCTCCCTGTGTGGGGCCTGCTTTTCCCTCTGCCTGTGTCTCTGCCTCTTTCTCTCTCTCTCTCTCATGAATAAATAAATAAAATCTTTAAAAAAAATGTGAAACGTTTCGTTACTGTACAACCTCACCATCCCGCCCTGAGGCTGTCTCACAAGTGAAGGAAAAACTTAAGTTTACACTAAAACCTGCGTGTGAAGTTTTAGAGTGGCTTCGCTCTTATGCAGCAGGACCTGGACACAACACAAATGTCCATCACCTGGTGATGGGTCAACACACCCATGACACCCCGGGGGCGAGGGACAGGAGTCAGCCGCGGACTGGAACAAGCAACTGGTCCACCCGTGAGCGAATCTCAGCCTCACCACGGGGAGAGGGAGCGGTCAGGCCCAAGACGTCACATGCGGCGTGAGCCCCTTTATACGAGCCTCCCCAGCAGATGACACTAAAGGGGCAGAAAACTGAATAGTGGTTTCCTGGGTCTGGGCATGGGAAGAGGCTTGACCACATGGAGAATGAGAGATCGGGGGGGTGGGGAGGGGATTACGGGCTATTCTGTATCGTGATTATGGTAGTACTTATATAATTGCGTGGGTTTTTCAGAACCTGGGTAGAATTGTACAGTAAAAAGGGTAAGTTTTCTGTCTATAAAGTATACCTCAATTTTTAAAATGTGAAAAAATTCATAGTGCTGATAAACTGTTTTTAAGCCTGGTGCCTCAAAGTCTTTTTACACTGGCTCCACCTTTTGCAAATACTGTTTCCACCACTAGTTTGCTTAATAACCGAATAACTGGCCTGCCTCCCTGCCCCCCATGGCACCAAGATACATCTTAGCCCAATGAAGCCGATAATGAATTCTGAGTTCACAGAGTTAGCAGAATCTGAACAGGTTTTACCCTAATCTTTCGGAAGCATCTTTAATCTCAAAGCTTTCCTAGAGTCGTGTTCTTCATCACACCAGTACGGCTCTGTCTGAAGCGGCAGAGAGCGGAAATAGGAATGAGAATAATCAATCATAAGGCACCCGTTTCATGGGAGAAATGGTGGAAACTGATAATAAGCACCTCTTGCCACAGACAGAAGAAATGGAAACAAGCCACTCGGGGGAGACTCTTCGACTCCAGCTAAGCGCATGTCTCCGTGGTACTCAGACAGGATCTTCTTTGCACTCCCTCATCTGCTTCTGTAAGCCATTCATGGGCAGGACTCAGGCAGTAGACTGACCCACTTCTGGAGTGGGGGAGGCCCCACAAGTGATGTCCATCAGAATGTCCTCAGGGAACAAAGTCCCCTTTTAACATTCTGGGGCTTTAAAAAGAGAATGAATTAGTGGAAGCAAAGCTCTTGTGTCTGGAGTCACCCGAAGTTCTTGTTGTCATACTTCATCAAGGCCATCCTCAGACAATTCTTTTTCCTGCATTCAGTTTTATTTCTCAAAACACTGTCCTCTTCTCTCTCTCTCTTTCTCTCTGTTGGGACCCAGGAGCCAGCAGCTTTAGCTATCCCTTTTTTGTTCCCTTTAAAAACAACTTACTCAGTTCTGATCGCAAAAGACAGGGAAGCAGCAAGGGCAATGCCTGTGACCTCCTGGGTGCAGGTCTCCCCAGCCTGTGCGTGACTCTGAAAACCTTCATACCCCACCAGGTCGCAGTCCCCACAAGCACCTTCCCACATTCCACCAGCTGCAGACTACAGTACAAGACTGCGTGAGAAGTTTCAAACACGTGCCCCCCTCACAATGCAGGCTTCTCCTCCAATTACGGTTTTCCAGCTCATTTCTGCAAATGCTGAAACTGAACTCACTGGTTGTTCCTGTGCTCAATTTTCTAAAACTCTCTCAAACAAGTAGGTCATAGACAAATTATCTTCACGGATTTGAGAGATGTGTCAAGTAACTTTTTAAAGAAAGGCCTTTCTTAAACAGAAGTAGTGACTTAGCCGTTTCTGTGTTCCTAGCTGTCGAATCCCCAGCACCTGTGGCACCTGGAGGGCAGCCCTTGGGTCCCCTACATCCCAGGGTGGTGACGGAGGAAGGGCAGGGCAGGCCAAGCATGGGGAGTCAACAGTACTGCGTTCACACTGGGGACCCTGGGGTATTGAGGGTCTCTGTATATTGGTCACATTCCTTCTCCATGTTCTTTTCAGGTTGTCTCTGTAACCTCATGAGCTGTCCTAATGAATCTTGGCCTTCTCCTCCCTCTTCTTCTCCGAGGTGGCCGTCACCTCTTGGTACTTCCAGCCAATGTTGTGAGCCGGGCATCCCAGGTAGACAGGCTTTCACGGAGGAGGAGACACAGCCTCGAGGGCAGCAGGAACCACCAACTGCTTTTTCTTGTCAGAGGGAGGTAGAGTCCTATCCAACACCCCAAGGTGGTCAGGGTGGCCTGGCCTCGCTTAGTCTGGCAAGCAGCACATCCCTGCTGTTCACCTAAAGATGTGGTGGGGGCCACGGGCCCAGATGGTGTTCATATACTTGTTGAGGAAGACCAGGTATTTTAACTTGTTTCTGTAGAAATTGCCAGAAATGTTCATTGCCCGCACAGTGCACAACCACCCCCTTCCAGCCTAGCAGTAGTCGCGTGGCAATGATGGGCCATGATGGGTGCCTGGAGGTCATCGTTCACCAGACGTGCCTTTCTGCCATCTTTGGCAGACACTTGGGGAAAGCTTTTTTTTTTTTTTCCTCTCATTAACAAACATTTATTGAGCACCTACTGCTTATGTCATACAGGTCTATGCACTGAGAATACATCTATGAAGTCCATGGACCTATCACAAGGAAGAGACAGAAAACTAATATTCAAATACATAGTGATACGTCTGATGTGGATCTGTACAACACAAGAAAATAAGGTAAGGCGAAGAGGCAGAGAGAACTGTGGGGTGCTGTTTGAGATAAGGCAGTCAGGGAAGGCCTCTCTGATGAGCTCACAGTGAGCGGGGCCTTGAATGCCAAGTAACAAGTCATGTGGGCAAAGATGGAACATGTTGCGAAGGGAGGCCTTGGTGCATTGCAGGAATGCTAAGTTGGCCCGGGAGGCAGAAGAGGGCAAGGGTGAGACCACCCAGGGCTTCGGTGAGGCTTTTGAATTTTATTCCAAGTGTTTTGGAGGCCACTGGATGGTCTCACACAGGGGAGTATTTTAAAAGGCCAACACGGCTGCTGTGTGCAGAATGGATTGCAGGGGGAAGCAAGACACCGGTCGGGAGGCTACTGTGGTTGCCCAGACAGGAGACGACGGTGCCCTGGGTCAGGCAAGTGGTGGGAAGGGGGCAGATTCCGGATATGGTTTGAAGACAGTCGAGGCTGGACCTGCCGATGGACTGGCTATAGGCTGTGAGCAAAAGAGAACAGTCAAGGAGGCCTTGAGGTTTTCTTGTGTGTTTATTCATCACAAGATGTGCTGACCTTCAGGCAGGCGTGTGCTAGGCACTGGCGATGTGAAGATGCTCAAGACACCACAAGTGCCTCCAGGAACTCATCGTGCGTGATTTCAGACTTCTAGACCTCCAGACGCAAGTACGGAGTGCTGTGGGGTGGGCGTGCGAGAACAGATCGTCCGTATCTGGGATGTGGTGCAGGTTTTCGTTTGAGTTTAAAGGGAACACAGACACAGAACGTGGAGAAGAGTATCCCAGAAAGTGCGATCAGCAAGTGCTCAGTGGGTGTGGGAATGGGGAGCGGGGCCTGGGGTCGTGGAAGAAGGGAAGGCTGGGAGAGCAGGTTGGGGACAACTTCACCCAAAGACAGTGGGGAGGCTTTTACACAGGAGGGTGATAAGGTGGTCCTCCTCCTTATCTAGCGGGTGACTCATTCACTGATATTGACAAAGAAGTTGCGTGTGAACTAAGCCTTATCCAGTGTGCATTGCTTCAATCACAGTATCATGTTGTCTTTGACTCTTTCATAAAGAAATGAAATTTCCTTTTCTCTTCCTGGTATTGGCAAACAGAAGCACGATTGCTCTTCAGGCAGAGAAATACTGTTAATCTTGCTGTTGATGAACGTTTGTTGAACATCTCGGTGCTGAGCACTGTGTCGACTGCTGGGAATTCAGCACAAACAAGAGGACATTCTTGCCCTTGCAGAGCTTGTTGCATGAGGTGGGTGTAGAACAAATGGTTTCAAATGTGATGTATCATCAAAAGAAAGTTAAAAAAAAAAAAGTAAAGGGTGCTACAGAGGCATTTAACGGGGTGCTAACCTCATTTAGGAGTTCAGGGAGGCTCCCTGAGGAAATGGTCTTGAAGTGAAAACTAGATTGATGAAAATTTTAGCATCAGCAGCAATGTCATCCCCTAGTTCTTCAATAATGAGCCTTTTTTTTTTTCTTCAAGTGGTTGCTTCTCTTCTGCTTTTGAATCACGCCCAGCTCTTGCCTACCTTGGAGAGAGAAAAAACCCACATCTCCCACTTTCACATCTGCAAACTAAGTTTTTCATTATGTTCCAGCACGAGCCACGCAATTCAGACCCGTCCTGCATTGACACTCACACCCACGTTCTTGTGATCAGGTCCTGGGCCGTGGGCATGGGCATGACAGTGGAGGGGACTCCAAACGGACCTCCACGGCCGAAACCCAGCACGTGAGCTGTAGTGGGACGGGGGAGGAAACCACAAGGAGCTTCCTCATTGGAAAGACATGCAGAGGTCTGTGGAGCCCGTTCAGCAGGTGCTGGAGGGCCCTGGAGGGCTGGAGCCTGACCTTGCAATGGCAGGATCGGTGGGCGGGGCACAGGAAAGAGAACTGAGAGTTGAGGCCGTATGGATTTACATCTGAGCTTTACTACTGACTGTTGTGTAGCTTTCAACTAATTACTCAACTTCTCTGAGCCCAAATGCCACATCATCTACCTCAGACACCTGTTAGGAAAATTAAGATTGCCTATACTTTTGTAGAAGCTGTGTGAGGACCTGGTACAGGTTTGGGCACGCAGTAAGCACTTGCAAGTGATGACGATAATGGTAAACCCAACCCAAACCCCAACAGCTAACATTGCCGGGTACTTACTCTTGATGCTAAGTGCTGCGCATGCATGCTGTCATTCGGATTGCCCCCGACAAACCCCTGGGAAAGGACCAGAGCCCAGGAGGTGTCCAGATAGAAGAGCTGACGTGAGGGCAAGCAGAGGCAAGTAGACGACGTAAGCAGCACCATCTGCACCTGGCCCGGCTGGGATCACAGGCCTCTCCCCGAACTTAGCACCCCAAGGGCTGCTGTGAACTTAGCTCCAGCTGCATGTCCCAGGTCATTACACCCTTTGTTCCCCACCAGGGAAAAAGGCTGATGATGCCAAAGAGCTTTGCTCCCTACCCATGGGGCTGGGAAAGCCTCCTCCTGCATCTCCCCTGCTTTGATAATCAGGAACAGATGATGATAGGATTTTAAACTATCGGAGCCCTCCTCCAAGTTCAAGCTATAGTTCCCAAGGAATGGCGGGGGGCAAGGGGCGGTGTGGCCAGCAGGGCGTGGATAGATGGCAAGGGAGGGGGGTGATGGGAGCTGCACCCAACAGCTTTATGGAGACCAGCTGAAGACAGAGGGGTCTGGTGTGGGAGGAGGATGGGTGGGGCCATGGCAGGCCGTGAGTCGGCCTCACCTTAAAAAGAGTTTGGGCTAGGTTTTGAAAAATGCTGCTTATGAATGATTTCTTTTTGCTTTTACCCTTTAAAAAAAGATTTTATGTATTTGAGGGAGAAGGGAGGAAAAGGGAGGGGGAGAGGGAGAAACAGACCCCCCAGCGGGCAGGGAGCCCAATGCAGGGCTGGATCCCAGGACCCTGGGGTCAACACCTGAGCTGAAGGCACACCTTTCACCAGCTGAGCCACCCAGGCGCCCTTGAAGTGTTATTTCTGCAAATGAAGTCTCAGAACTTCCTAGAAACAAGCCAATGGGTATCCATGTCTGTAGCACACAGGGCTCATATGTGTCTGATTTCAAGCGGGTCTAATTTCATTTTAACAAAAGATAAGGCTTTTTATTGGAGTCATTTCTCCAGAAATAAAATGGAATTGAGGAGAAATATGAGAAACTGTCTTTGAGTATCGCTGTGGATGATGGTTCATCGGGGCCCTGGAGTTTTGCAGGTCTGTGCACATGCAGAAAATGTGCCAGCAAGGCCTGCTGAGTGCTAGTGCAGCGGCCTAAATAAAAGGCTGCAGACAGGCAGGGGAGCCAAAGGCCGGCTTGGGAAAAGGATATTGGCAATTGGGTGCGGAGGGGTTGCTGGTGAACTGTTGGCAGCAGTGCAGACTCAGACACGAAGGCCAACTTTGTGCAGCAGGCCCCCTCTGAACAATACACATCGGCTGGAGGAGGAGGAACCAGTTCCTGGGCTGTGTGTGCATTTGTAGCCTCAACGCTGGGCCCCTTGTGTTGTCACAGGAGTAGACCTGTCAGCTCCAGGGTGAAGGGTCCTCAGAGGCTTCTCTCCACCTTGTCCAAAGTGGTTATTTCCTAGTTCAGCTCCTTGGTTTCTTTTCACAGCATTTACTACAATTTATTTGTGTGTCTCTCTTCCTAGAATGTAATTCTATTAGACAGGGCCTGGGATCTGTTTTGTTCACTGTCGTAACTTTGGTCTCTAACGGTGCTGGGCACATACTACTAAGTGTTCAATAAATAGCAATTGAATGAAAAATAAATATCAGTCAGAGATCACTCATTCCCCTTTCCTGGAAGTGGAATGGCAGCCAGCGTTAGCAATTTACTTAGAGAAATACGGAGAAACCTGGTATGTTTGTAAAAAATGCATATGAACTGTAGGGGAGCAAAATTTACCACCCCAAAATGTGTCTCTTTGGCATAAGGATTATTTTACGCTGATTAATTTTAAGAAACAAAGACTCAAGATGGTTTTTTGTTTTGTTTTTTTTTTTTACCTCCCCCTAAAGTGCCCAGAAACATGTAGATGGGGGCCTGCAACAAGAAAGAGCGATCACCAAAGATAACTTTGTTTTATATCAGAAAGACTTGTCTGCAAGGCATGGCGAACATCTCCTCTTCCCATCTTTCTAGGAAATGTCTTCCTCTCCTTTGACTCCCAAATCCCTACCCTCTTCTTAGCTCAGATACCATAGAAGCCTCATCCGCCTACTGCCTGTGGGTCTCATATTCTTATAGGGTCGCTCTACATATGTGTTTAAACTTGTCTTTCTGTTACTCTGTCTTGTCAATTTGATTAGACTGCCAGAAGAATCTAGAAGGGTAGAGAAAAATCTTCCCCTGCCCGACAGTTGGCGTAGTCGGCAGGACTTACTTCCACGTCTGGATATTGCTCACTCCGAGGCTGCTAGAGCTGAGAGGTCCTGACGCCCCTGACAAGCACCTGCAGAAGCTAAGAATTCTTACCACGAGGGGGTCCCAGATCTCTGCCTGTAAGGTCTGCTGGAAGTGAGCATGATGAGGAGACTTTTTTTTTTTTTTTTTTTTTTCTAAATTTAGTTTAGCAGGATAAAATATGTGTGGAACTAACTGCTTGGATAGGGCCACTCTGGTTAAGAAAAGAAAAAGTTGGGCCACCTGGGTGGGTCAGCAGTTTAGCATCGCCTTAAGCCTGGGGCCTGATCCTGGAGACCCGGGATTGAGTCCCACGTCGGGCTCTCTGCGTGGAGCCTGCTTCTCCCTCTGCCTCTCTCTCTCTCTGTCTCTCTGTCTCTCATGAATAAATAAATGAAAATCTTAAAAGAAAATAAAAGGTTGGTAATGAGCACTCTTGGTTTCTATTGATCCTTTTCCTTCCAAAGATGGTCATTGTTTTTGTCTCTATCTCTTATGTAGTTTGTCCTAAGGAGGAAGGACCGTAGAGCAGAACGCAGGCGCAGCCACTGTAAGCCTTCTGTTCAGGCTGCCCGCATGGGCTGGCGAGCTCCTGGTGACCAGACCAGCCTCTGTGGACATCAACTTTGCTGTGAGTCCCCTATGTAAAAACTGGATGAGGCTTTACCTTTCGTCTCCTTCTCTGTCCTGAGAGCTTGGCTTTGTGACTAGTGAGAATTTTCTCTTCATCCTCCCCATCTGGAAGGTACCCTTTCTGGGGTGCATTTTGGTGGCCAGGGAAATAGACTGGGGTTCTGTGGCACAAAGTCATAAGCAGCACTCTCTTTGGCCAGCCATGGCAGCTCCCAGGGAGTTTGCCATAAAGGTCCCAGTCCCTAAGAAGCCTCTGCAGTCTCAGCCTTAGTTTCTTACTGCTGGGAAAGTCTCATTCTGGTAGCACCTTGCCTGGTGTCACAGATGGGCAGGTGTGTGACTGGAGGGATCTCACGTTCTTGTGGGAAACCAGAGACACTGTTTTCACTACATCATCCTTACCACCTGTGTAATGAAGGGTTTTGCTTCCCTAGACAATCCCTGGGAGTGAATTTGTTAGAACTGGTGAGGGCTGCGTATTTTGCATTCTCTTTTGGGATGCTTCTTGCATCCTTGGTCAAGCCATAAAGAAAGCTTATTAGTTTGAGTCATTATTGAGATTAATAGATCCCATTTGTCGGGGGCCAGAGGATGGATCTTTAGAATTGAAAACTTCTATATTTGAAAAATTTTGGAGAGCTCTCATCCTAAACTCTTGCCTTATTGGCATCTGTGGAAAAGACCAAATTAAAAAGTGGATACAAGGAATTATAATGGCTAGCCTTAGGGACTCCTTTTGACAAGATGAAAGAACAGAAATTAGACTTAGAACAAAAATTAACACTCCACATTCAATGTAAATTCTTTCATATTAAAATCCAAAGAATTAAATATGCTACCTTCCAGCACACCAGCTTATTTTATGTCTAAAAACTGCTGTTCCAGAAACTGTAGGTACAAAAAATGAAAAAATGCACAATCCTATTGTTCTGTGTCCTAAGAGCTCGGCTTGGCTTTCTGTCTGCCCGCAGGCTCTTGGTTCTTTTGACTACCTTTGGGAGTGACTCTGGCTCTTGAGAAGGTACTATCCTTTGTACCCTCTTTGAAGGCATCTCCTGATGCATGAAGGTGTTCCGTATTACCCAAATATTGACTGTTTGTCTCGGCTAAAAACTGGCAAGATATTTAAAAGAATTTTTTGGGGGTGGGGGGGTAACAGTTCTGTGGTTAAAAGTTGATTAGAAGTTGGAAGATGATATTCAAAGCCTGACAGGATTTTTTAAGGTCTCCTACCCAAAGCTAAAGGAAAACCATGTGCCCAAAGGGAGAGAAGCAAATGGAGATGATGTATCTGGATGAGGGGATCAGCCCCTTTGATATAATTTAGGCTGCAATTCAGTTCTTTGGAAAAAAAAAAAAGATGAGAGCAGCTGTTATTATTTTATAAGTCTTTGCAAAACTGAAAAAAAAATAGCTCTAGAGGCAATCCAAGGTCCATCTATTCCTTTTTACTGACTTAAAAACTTCCCCTATTTATCTCAAAAGGCTTGTGAATTATTGGCCTTGGGAAACCAAAGTCCTTCTTGGAGGAACTTCCATTCTTTTTTTGTCCCTTGAAGAGGTAAATCTCACTGTATCTTTGAAATGTAAACACCCCAGGAGGTATCTAAAATAATGCCCATATTCACCTAAGACTAAAAGGAAAAAAGAAAAGGAAAAGGGGTCTTATAAAAAAATACAACTCCTCCAGTTTCCATAAGATTACTTGTCAAGGACAAAGACAAATCAGGCATCTTCACTAGTATTAATGGTAAAAAGCTTTAGCCATCTGAACGGGTAAACTGAACTTATAAACTAGTGAGTTTTCTATTGTTATATCTGACTCAGCTAAATTTTTAAAATTAAAAGTTATAAGAACGGTACCTGGGTGGCTTAGTCAGGTGAGTATCTACCTTGGGCTCAGGCCATAATCCCAGTGTCCTGGGATCAAGCCTCTCTCTCCCATGTTGGGCTCTCTGCTCAGCAGGGAGTCTGCTTCTCCCTCTGCCCCTGCTTGTGCTCTCTTTCTCGCTCACTCTCTCTCAAATAAATAAATACAATCTTTAAAAGAAAATAAAAGCTCTAAGATCTGTTTGTGTGTTTATGTATGTACAATATAGATGCAGTATTTTTCTACCCTCTGGATGGCATCACCAAAATTAATTTGTAAAAGGGCTCTCTTTAATGATTGGCTTAAAATTAAGTGCTTATAAATTAAGCATTTCTAAATCTCAGGAGTATAATAGAAACTAACCCAAATGTTTTTCAAGTTTATGTTATCTAGGGTATTTTCAGTAAATAAAAGCTAGTTTAAGTTTGCTGGTTGAATTAATACAGACATGTCTTAGAGTTAGCCACATTAAGTAGAGTACTTGTATTCTACTAAATGTCAAATAAATTTATCTACTGAATGTCAAATAAATTCATGTTATTTTTGTTACAAAATTTGTCAGCAAAAAAACAAACAAAAAACAAATGAAAGAAAATCTTAAGATGACAGCTAAGTGCTTAAATATCTCATGAAATTTTCATGAGTAATCTAAGTATGATTGTTAAGAACAGATGAATTAAGTAGATGTAAGATAAGAGTTTTAAGGTGAACTTTTTTGCAATGATTGTTTTATGAAATGTTTAGTTTCCCAGATCTCTGTGTTAACTTCCACCCTTAGAATTTTGCTAAGTTGAATTAAATGATGAGAATTCATTGACTGTCTAGATCCTTTGCAAATAAAAAATAAAATACTGAAACATTAATTGCTAGACAAGTCTATTTTTGTCTTCTTATTGCTGGGAAACTGAAGATGTTTCTAGTGTGTTAAACATGTCTTTTGCCACATTGGAAGATTGTATTATTGAAAAGGGGCATAGGCCTGTGTGTTGTGGGGTCTCTGGGTTAGTTTTCTTACATTGCAGTATGGAGCCTTCATTTTCTAGATGGTTTCCATGTGTGTTATGCTCTGCTTTCTCAGGTTGCTGGCTACGTCAGATTAAGATCCACCCTAATGTCCTCATCTGAACATAATCACGTCTGCAAAGACCCCTTTTCCATGTCAAGTCTCAGGCACAGGACCCCAGCTATGTCTACTATGTGCCCTGAATTGTTCAGACCCTGGGAATGATGTAAGGGAGCCTGCCTGTGGGTTCAGAAGAGCTGGCTCATGTGCTCATTCTCACCACACTTCACACTCTCGTGTTTCTAGCACCTAGAGGTCCCTACTTAGCCATGAGGAGCCCTGAAGTGTTTATACCCTGGACCAATCCATGGGAGCCTGACTACGGGTTGGGAGGAGCTGGTTCATGAGCACTTTGTTTCTTACCACATTCTTGCCCTGTGGTTTCTAGCACCTTAGGCCTTTTCTCAGGTAGATGGGAAAGAG
Source organism: Canis lupus baileyi (assembly GCF_048164855.1). Classification (NCBI taxonomy): domain Eukaryota; kingdom Metazoa; phylum Chordata; class Mammalia; order Carnivora; family Canidae; genus Canis; species Canis lupus. The sequence continues at coordinate 38,439,782 of NC_132858.1, read as the reverse complement.
AGAGTAGAACAAAGGAGAGCAGGGACTAAGCAACTCTCTAGCACAAGGCAGGCAGGAGTTGGAGGCTCATCAATGAAGAGGGTCACTCAATCCACTGTTACTAAGTCCCTTCGTGGTCACCAAAAGATGTTTCTGGGTAACTGGGGAGTCCCCAGGCCCTGATGCCTTGACGTGGCCAGACCTAGATGAGTTGCCAAAGATTGGTTTTGTCACAAGACAGAAGTCAAGGACAGGCATGCAGCAGAGCAGATGAGTAACAGAAGCAGGAAAATTTATTAAAGTGAAAAGTACACTCTTGTGATCTAAAAGAGGATGAGTTCGAGAGAGAGAGAACTGCACACCCTGGGTGTTGGGATTTTATCTTTTATTGATAGTTGTTGAATACGGGGCAGAATAATGATTGGGGGAGGGGAAGGAGGGTTTGGTGTTTTTTGTTTAAATCCAAATCGACTCTAATGTGTTAGGCAGCCCAAGAGGGAAGGCTTTGGGATCAGGAAGCTGATCCCATAGTTAATTCCTACAAAACAAGGAGAATACATTAACTGACTAGGTGTCCATTACCAAAATCATCCTCGGCTTCCAAATTGTGTCTCACTAGGAATATTGCTGAAAGTTCCTGGGGTTGAGAGTGACAGGAGGCATCCCTCTTGTCAAATGCACTGACACCTTCACACTACCTGAGAAGGGATGTTGACTTCCCTTCACTTCCCCCATTGCATCTTAGACTACCGTGAGGGCAGGCGAGTGGGCTGAAATGCTATAGAGATTGGGGCTGCTTCTTTCCATTTCGGAGGAATCAGTATATTTGGTGACCAATAATAATACCCTTTGTAAGCCTCTAGATCTAGTACTGATGGATGGGGTAGAGGTTCTGGCCTTTGTGAAGAAGGGGCAGCTATTTTATATAGTATTAAGCATCATAGATCTAAGCTAGAAGTACTTCCAATCTGAGAGCAGGACCAAGAACGCCAAACATCCCAGGGGTAAGGACAGATGAGAGACATGATCAAAAGTATGGAACTCCTAGCTAAACCGGACAACTTTCTTGTGAGCTTTATTCATGATTCAGTCCCAAGGGAGCTGTACCTCCTGAGTGCCCCGACTGGGTAACAGCTCCGACTGGTCCTCTTAGGAAGCATGCGGTCATGCGTATCTTGGATTTTATGCTTATTGAGGGATCATACTGGGTTATTTAGGAGAAAACCCTACACAGGAGTCTTAAGATCGGAGGCTGTCCTAATGACATGTGTGGTGGCCCTGTGCCTGACAAAGAACAGGAAAAACAAGGATAGTCTGATTTCTGAGCCCAATGCCATTATAGCCAAGGTAATAGTGTCTAGTAGGATGGCAGGAATCCATCCAATCCCTGTGGCGTACCATGGGCAAGAATTTTTCTCCTGAGCATTCACACAAGGCATGTTCCAAGGATCATACTATTCAGAAATATCCAGGAAACTAGAAGTAAGTAGAGGGGCTGAGGGAACAAAAGAGATTTACCAAGTAGCAACAACAAAACATATAGTCCTAGAGATTATGAAGCGTATTCATAAATTCACCAACCTAAACAATGCTGGTTTCACAGGCAGTTCACAATTGCTTACTTCTTAGTATGAGCAGTGTTAGGGGTCTCCAGAAAAAGAAAAACAGACATAACTTTCCTGATGTAAGAAAAATAGAAAAATCATTTTGCACCCCTCCCCACCCCCATCTTCTGACAAGATATAAGAACAAACAGCCACTATTAGGCCAGGAGATAACCTAATCACATCAAGGACAATAAATCAGTGGCAAAACTCTCAGTGCTGGCTCAAAGTAGACTGACCTGAGGCACATTCTTGAGGTGACTTTACAGGATCCCTTGGAACCAGGTACTGGGCCAACTGGAACCAGAAAACTGATGACATTGACTCTTGTTGGCTTGGTGACTTTGACTTGGACTCAGTCACCTTAAGATGACGATTGTCCAATTCCATGTGTATTCCCCACTATGCAAGCCCCTTCATGATTACGTATGCATCCTTGGTTTAAAATTTCCTCAATTTTGTTGTTCAGGAAGACACTGCTTTGGGAAAGACCCTGCAGTTCTCTTTGCTTGTTGCAAGTAAAACCCTTCCTTTTCCTATTCTTTGCCTTGGTTGTGTCTTTTGGCTCAAGATTCAGCAATAGCTAAACCCAGTTTTGGGTAATATTAGTATTCACTAGAAATTAAAGTTCCTTTCTTTTTTCAAGTGGTCTCTACATCCATCTTGGGGTCAAACTCATGACCCCGAGATCAAGAGTCACATGTTCTACTGACTGAGCCAGCCAGGTGCCCTTAGTAATTAAACTTTCTAAGAGTTAAGAATTCTAAGCTTTCTATGGATTAAGAATTTTAATTAATATATGTAATTAAAGTTACTAGAAATAACAAGGTCAACATCTTGGAAGAGGACTTTACCTCCATTTTGACCACAGTTTGTACATTCTAACTGATTAAGTTCTTCTTTCCACTTTATCTTTTAACTCAGGCAAAAGATCCCACAGGCAAAGCATCCTGTGATGGGCACTGAAACTACCTCTCAAGCAATGACAACTGCCCTGATGCCTGCAAGACCCGTGTGATTGATCCTGAGATAGTAATGGGTTTGACCTTTACTGCCCACCTGCATGTACCCACGAAAACCTTTGTCTGACATTTTCCTAATATAAACCTTGAAGTATTTTCGGCACTTTGGAGACAATCTTTGAGATGCCAGTCTGCTGTCTTCTTGATGTGCTCACTAAAATAAATTCTTTTCTTGTTTCACCATCACTCGTTTGTCTGCCTTTGGATTTTGGCAGCAGTGAGTGGCTGAACCTGGTCTGTTTGGGACCCCCTGGAGCTAGGTGCCCTTGCACACTTGGGCTCCAGGTACAATCTCTATGCAAGGAAAGTAAAGTGTGTGTTGAGGTAAGAAACAAGTGTAAGAGGTTTGTGGAGAAGGAATCTTTGGAAAGTAATTTTTTTGCATTGTCAGGGCTGGCTAAGACTGGAATGAATGTAATTAAGAGAATGGGCTTTAATATCAAAAGTCAACGGTTGCAAAAAAAATTTGGTCTTCTCTCTTTTAAAAGGACAAACTGTCTTTTGGACTATTGGTATGCTCTCAATAATAGATTGTGAAGGGTTTTTCATTCCCCTAAAATAATCTGCCTAGAAAACAACAAATTCTGTGTTTTATCGATATAATGTCCTAATGCTTCCTGTTGTCTTAATCCGATCTTTCGATTACTGAAGAAAATGGAATCTTCTCAACGTTAAAAGAGCTCAGTTTGCTAACCATTATGCAACCATCTCTATTTGCCTTTTAAATCTTTTACTGTCACTTTCCTTAAGTAGACAATTAAGTATTGTTTTCTAATTATCTGTGATCTGTTGGGGAAGAGAATTTCCTCTGTTCTTCAAGGTCCTTCTAGCTCAACTAAGAATTGCACTGACATGAGACAGATTAACAGGAGAAAATTAAATTTAACAGTGTACATATAGGGAACCCACACAGACACGGAAATTCCAAAGATAGGCAACATCGTGTTTATATGAGCTATGGAGAGGGGTAGGGGCCAGAGGATACAAAGGTGAGGAAGACCATTAGCAGGAAGGTAAGTGGAGGTGTTTAGAAAACAAAATTTGCCCGATTATGAAGACAAATTTCTTAAGTAAAGAAGAATTTCTGTTAATAGCTCTCTTGCTGGTACAAGGATGCAGTTGAGGGGGAGATAAAGAGCTTTTCCTGAGTCTGATGGCTTGGGATAGCTTTTAACTTGAAATAGTGTTCATGCCAATTGGTCAATCTTGGGATAGCCTGCCCTTGGCCCCTATAATTCCTATTTAATCAAATATTCAAACCTTTTGATATTGTTGACAAACTTCCCTCAATTCAAATTCTAAATGAAGTCTTTTTGCCTTAAAAATAACTTTGAGATACGAGATATTGGGTTGCTGGAATATCTCAAAAGATTTGCTCTCTCTCCTTTTAAAAGAGGGCTGTCAACCTAATTAGGCTTATTTGCTATGTTAAATTACACAAGAACCACTGTCAAATAAGCAAAGATAAACCTTTCGAATAAGCAAAGATAAACCTTCTTAGATTATATTGTATGGGCCGATATTATTCATATAAGTCTTCTAGAAATTATATAAAATTCTTAAGATTCTGATATGTCCTGGTACAATGTCATCACTCATAATTCTAGTTATTATCTTAAAAGGTTGTATGTCATAGAAATAACCAAATTTCCTCACCAATTTCATTATTATAAGCTCTAATCAGACCTTTAAGCCATTTTTAAGTCTTTTATCATTTATAGACAGTTATTCTTTTTCTCAGATGCTTTTATAAAAGTGTTCCTGGTAAAATGCTTTATTTTCATGGAGATTCATGAAAATCATGACCTTGAGATCATGACCTGAGCCTAAACCAAGAGTCGGCTGCTCAATCAACTGAGCTGCACAAGTGCCCTGAAAATGTATTGAACTAGACCTCTAGAAATCTTGACTGGCTAACTTCAGAACTCAGAAACAGCTTTATAATTTGGTTCAAATACTAACCATTGTTTTTTTCTGTGGTTTCCACAGAGGCTTCTTATTAAATACTTGATTGCTTGTGTAATGTAGGCCTAACTTTTAGAGCCCATTTTATATCACCCCCTTCAGAAATGAGTTTTACTAAACTGACCTATTGTTAGGACTGAGACTGGTTCGGTGAGATGGAACAATCCACCAACTCAACTTCTGGACTGTGAGACTTCTTGGTAGCATATTTACCTCACTTGCTTGACTGCCAGTGGGTCTCATATCCTTATGGGGCCCCTGTAAGTACATAATCAAATTCTTTTCATGTTAATCTGCCTCATGTCAATTTGATTATTAGACCAGTCAGAAGAATCTAGAGGGATAAAGAAATTATTTTTCTCCCCAATAGTATCAGCATATGCATCTATGTCTCTATTTATATGTGACCTCACTTGTTATTATAAAACTGTTATTTGCTTAAATTTTATCATATTACTGTACTGCTAAATAAAAATAATTCAAGGATACACATTAGATAAAATCTATTGGGGAAAAATTGTCTGAATTGCTAAACCCTTGCTACTCAGTGTCACCCATGGACCAGCAGCACTGGCATCACCTAGGAACTTGCTAGAAATACAGAACCCTCAGGCCTCAATTCCAGACCCATTGAGTCAGAATCCGCAAACTACTGAGCCTCCACTTTGAGAAACTGGGCTCTAAGAGATTCTCAATTTAGCCTGTGGGATCAGTTTTGAACTATAGGAGGTAGTTTACTAAAGTTGGGGAAAGAAACAATAGTTTTGATCTAAGCACAGAAGTGAATGATAGTTCCACGAGGAATAAATTCTATGCTTCATAGGTTGACTTTTATTTTTAATCTTCAAAGAATGACTGTTGGTCAGTGGAGTTAGTGGGTGTTTTAACCAAGTATAACTCATGCCGTGCTACTGTCAGAGTTAACACCGTGGAACCATTCAGAATTTCATTCAGGACAGGACAGTAACCATCCCTTGTTTGACTGGAAAGTGAGTATTTGAATGAGGTGTTAATGGTGCTTTTTAATTTTTACAAATGATTCTAATTGATGATTAGTATTCACTTATTACTCACTTATTACAAGATTTTTGTTGTTGTTTCATAAAGTTGGTAAATTAGCTAGCTGCTATTACAAAGATCAACTCGGAGCTTCTTTCTGCAAGGGGACACATTCCTGAGACTGTCAGTGGTTTAAAAACTGAAGCTCAGTACCTGATTCCTCACTTTTTTATTTTTTCTTGGTAACAACCCCAGGTTGAAGAATTAAAATGATAACAGGCTCTTGCCCAAAAAGCAGAGTTACAAAAAAAAAAAAAAAAAAAATCCCAGTTCCCTAAACTGGACACATGAGTAGCGATGGAAAAAATAAGTGGTCTGATCTTTCACACTTGAATGAGGCAATTAAATCAGCATTTATTCAGTGCCTGAAGGTGCCAGCGAGGGGCCCATGCAGGGGCTCAGGCTAATAACACCAGATTCCTGTCTTCAATGGGATTAGGTGACTTTGCTTTATCCATGACCGATCTCTTCCGGGCCTGCTGAAAAACCGGGAATTCTCAAATTCTCGCCTTCTCGGTAATCAATTCACTCTGTGCTCTAGGTCAATGGGAGGATCAATGGCAATGAGAAAGTCTTGTTCTTTTTCATCTGGAAAATTAAACCTCCTTTCCAAAATGTCCTTAGTCACTGATCCTCATCAGTGAGGATAATCTTTCCTTTACTCTGGGCAGGTTGTTTTTATTCCGTGGGCCTCCAGAGCAGAAAGAAAAATCATTTTCGAAGCTTCCTCGTCTGTTGAATGTGCCTTGCACACTGGTGCTAAACAGGCAATAAATCATAATAAATGGAAATAGTCGCCCATGGCATGATCTGATGGAGTCGTTTAAACAATCGCTTTGTGTTGACAAAGGGTAGGGTGATTATGCTAGAGGAATTCAAAGGCGCTTGAAACAAATGAACTGGAGAAATTGCTGGAAAGATATGGGGGGGTTTCTTCCCGGGCCACAGACTCCCTTTGCTCCAGCTCAGCCTTGAAGTCCGGGACCCCCAGTAGGTGGGCGACTAAGACCCTTCTGCTTCTGCGGCCTTCCTTCCCCGAGGGGGGCCCACGGCACAGCCGCCCCCGGCCCTGCCCCCGAGGGTGCAGCTTTGGCAGCTGGGCCTGGGCGTCCTCGCACCGTCCGGCAGGTGGGGGGGGGGGCTCCCTCCTCAGGGCTCTGCGCAGGTGGGCTGCTTCCGGGGCGCCCCCTCCGGAGCCGGGCAAGGGCGCCGCTTGCATAAACGACGCTGCTGGAGGGCGAGCGACCTCGTGTGGGCCGCCTTGCACGCGGGCCGCCTTGCACGTGTGGGCCGCCTTGCACGCGGGGGCGGCCTTCTGCAGCCTCCCCCCTCCAGCCCCCCCGGCCGCGCACCTGTCCTCACCTGGCCCGGGGCACAGGCTCAGGCCACCGCGCCCAGGCTGGGGCTGCAGGGACCGTCCTCGGCCGCGCTCCAAGGATACGCGGGGCCCTGGGTCTCAGGCCTGGGGGCCGCAGAGACTCCCCTGCGGAGCGGCCGGGGGCTCACCTGGGACCCACCTGGGACCCTGGCAGCCGGGCCACAGGCGGTGACCCCAGGGGGCGGCCGAAGGGCACAGCCCAGGAGCAGGCCCGGCGGGGAGGGACCTGGGCGGGGCACCGCGTCCACGTCGTGCCCCACCGGAGGGGGCTGAGGGCTCTTCACATTGGCCTGCTGTTCCCGGGGTTTCTGCTCATTTCAGGTGAACTCAGGAGTGATCGGTGATTTGCACTGAAGTCGTGATTTGCACGACTTAGCTGCCAAGAGGCTGCTTGGGGAGGCGGTAATCCTTTGAGAGCTCTTTCAGTAGGTCACGCACCTAAGAGTGCTAGAAAATTCCAGAGGAGCCTCAAGATGTGCCAGCTGCTGCCCCTGTGCCCCAGGTGTGTGTGTGTGGGGTGAGCAGCTGGAGACACAGCTCCTTGTCCCGGACACCGGCTCCATCAACTGCTTTGCTGAATGCTCCTGGTGGGCGGTGGGCCCAGATGGCAACGTGACTCAGCTGTCCTCTGGGTTAGCACGGCCGCTTCTCGTTGAAGCCTGTGGGCTTCACCTTCACAACCCCTGCGAAAGAAAGATTCAACGCCGTTCCCAGAGGGTCACTAGCCTGAGGTTGCAGCACGATGCTGGAAAGATCTTTTGGCTCAGACACTGAACGTGAGGCCTCTTGAGGCTTCCCAGGCTAGGAGCACTTAGAGAACAAAATGCAAAACACAGGAAGGGCACTTTCAAAACAGAGCTACAGATTTGGCTGAGCGAGAAACGTTAACAGGAACTCCTGGATGCTGGCAGCTTCGCCACCTGCAGCCAGCATGCCTCAGAGCTGCTCATTAAAGCCTCTATCAGGTTTGAAGCTCAGCGCCTTGAATCCCCACCGACGGGCTGAGGTCAGAAACTCGAGACTCCAACGGGTTGTCCCTCTGAGCAGTTCATTTAATGGGGCCTCTTGAAACAAGCCTTCCTGCCCTAAGCCCCTCACAGAACCCTCTCCGGGGGGCGAGGCTGGTGTCTGGGTGAAGCGAAGAGGTCTGGCCCGGAGGGAGGGGGTGGCACACCTTGGGCTGGTCTGGACGGAGGCCTGAGCACGCAGGGCCGCTCCCTGTACTGTGAGCCGTTTTCAAAGGCTGGAGGACGATTCCATCAAGGTGGATCCCCAAGACATCTGTGAGTAAAGGACATACGGATCCTAAATGGCTCCTTCTGATTCCAGATCTGTAGTTTTATTTCCTTTCTTTATCTTTTCTTCCTCTATTAAGGTCTTTGAAGAGTTTTGCTCTTGACCCCAAAGAGTCAGGGTCCTGGGGCTTTTGTTCAGGTTCCCAGTGGCTGAGGAATATGTTGTTTGGCTACGTTGATGTGGTTTGATGAATTATCTGAAGAGGAATGACATGAGGGACACCTGGGTGGCTCAGTCGGTTGGGTGGCCACCTTTGGCTCAGGTCATGATCCTGGAGTTATGGGATCGAGCCCAGCATCTGGCTCCCTGCTCAGGGAGTCTACTTCTCCCTCTCCCGACTAGTGCTTTCTCTCTCTCTCGTCACTCTCTCAAATAAAATCTTTTAAAATCTATAAGAAAAGAAAAGAGGAATGACAGGATAATTTTATAGTGCTAAAATGGCAGTTCTTTCCCATTTTGGCAAAGATTATAGGCCCTGAGCCAATAGGGATGAGCCATTCCCTATAATGGCTTAGAGCTGGGTTGAATTTTGAGTCTCTGGATAGTTATAGGCTGATCAGGAGGCCATGAACTCCTCTGGGCTGTTGTGTGTGGGTTTTAAAAGTCTGGACTATAGAGTCAAATCGCCTTGGTTCCAGTCTCTGTTTATCCTCTCTGATCAAGGCCACCCAACACTCTCTAAAGTTTGGTTTTCTTATTAATAAAATGAGAGTAATTGTAGTGGCTACTTCACAGGGTCATTAGGAGGTTTGAGAGCACTCAAGAACTTCAGCCACCCACTAGAGTGTCTGGCACACAGCACGAAATGAGTGGAAAACGAAGTAAATGCTGTTGTTATCACTGGTTGACCAAAGAAGACCCCATCCCCTCGATGAGGCTTTCTAGAGGCCTCAGATTCAACTAAATCTGGAATTACTCTCAATGAGTCAGCTTCATCCAGATCCAGATCTGGAGAATCCAAATGCAGCTGATCGACACAGCTGCCACGCTCCAAGATCTGGGAATCCAACAATACATCAAGTATATACCATATGCAGGAATGTACCAGCATTTCCCTTAAACAAGTCGAGGAAAGCCTTCGAATCAGGGTACAATATAGTAGAAGAACATAATCTTCTGGAGTTAGAAGACAGGTGCGTGTACAATGTCAATCGCTAACTAGCTATGTGACCTTGGGCAAACTACTTAACTTCTCTGAACCTCATTTTTCATAACTTCAATACAAACTACTTTCCTTGCTTTTTTCCACAAAGTTGCCTTATATGAACGAATTCGGTAAAGACACTACACAAACATAGAGTGGGATGTTACTTTTCTGATCTCTATTACCTGACAAGAACTCTTTAAAACAGTAAGAGGTTTTTGTTTGGTTTGGTTTTTGGCTGCCTTTTAGTGACTAAAATTGATAGAAAAGGCTTTGGATATCCCCGGATGAGCTGGATGGACTCTATTTTTTCCTGTGTGTGGCAGGTCAAGTATGAGATGGGGACTACCTGTCCCCAGAGTCTGGATGCTGGAGTTTCATTCCAGTGTAAAGATCAAGAGACAGTTGCACTGGGAACTTAGAAATACTACTGCACTCCTGAGCCCTGGGAGTAGAAAGGATTGCCCCAAATCTCTGTTTATATCTACTTGAAATGACTGACAAAACTGGATTAGGGTTCTGGGTTCAGAGAGTCTTGGAGGATCGTCCATCAGCACCTTCCTCTTTTTTTTTTTTTTTTTTTTTTTTTAGCATTTTAAACTTGAACAAGTCGAGTGAGTCAAAACCATTTTAATGGATGTGCAGCCAATGGCTTCACTGTCAACTTTTCACATTGCTGTTTTTTTGGGAATGAGTGAAGGTGAATCTGTCCTGTATTTGATTTTTGGTAATGCCTTTCCCTAGGACACAGGAACCCACAATTTTCTGAGAGGAAATAACTATAAACCTTAAGAGGTATAAGCTTCAGTTTCAAAAACTTAAAAACTGAGAACTGTTGTACTTTTGGTATAACATTAATTTTACTAAGTTTGATCTATCTTTGCCAGACTCTAACCTAAAGCAAATGCTAAAAAAAAAAAAAAAAAAAAAAAAAAAAAAGACAATGAATGGCTCAGGTCAACCACTTGGGTATAAATCTTATCTAAGTTGAACTCAATTGTCTTTGTTCTTTCATCTTCCCAGGGTAGCTTGATTAAATGTAAATGCGGGAAAAAGGGTAATTTTTTGTCATAACTTGTTTCCATCTTGAGGAGGAGATCTCTATTTCATGATTTTATGAGAGATATTCATGAACATCATGTGCTTTCTTTACCCACAAATTTACAGCACTGTTAATGTTCCCTTTTCAGGATCCAGAGTTCCCAGGGCATTCTCTCTCTTTGTAAGATTGTTATCAATTCTTTCTAAGTGGAAATATTGTTGCTTTAAGTAGGTCTGTGTATGTGTTTGTGTGTGTGTGTGTGGGAGGGACTAGAGATGTTTTCTTCCTCTCCCAACATAGCCATGAGGAAAACAGGTCAGCTGCTATCATTGCCTAAACAGGGACAGAATGGCTGCATAAGACGCACCCACGATGACCTTAGCACATCCTCAGACTCCAGCTTCACCTTTTGCTGAATACGAGTGAGTCATTCAGTCTTGAAGGAGACTTTCAGTATAGTTTTTTCCATTCCTGTCTTATTTTTTTTTTACAACAGTATAGAAGACTGGTTGGTTCGGCAGTAGACTAAGGCCATTTCTCATCCGACACATATCTTTGGATAGACTGTTAGATGGTAGGCACTTAGCTCAGGATACAACGGTCAACAAGACAATGGCAGTGCCCTTGCGGAACTAACATACCATTTGAGGGGGTTAGCTGTTTGGCTAATAGAGGTTCCTACTGAGAAACAGAGTCAGAGAATCAATGGCAAAGTCAACTTGATTCAAAGGACCTTGGTGTCTTCATTTATTAAAAGTGGGAATAAAGGTCAAATGTGATTGGAAACTCAGGGTGCAAGTGGTATCGTTTGGGAACCCTCCCTCAGAAGTTCGAGAATGCATCTAAGTGATGAAGATAGAAGAAGATAGGACAGCAACAACTGTTTAATGATCTTTGGTGGCAGGGTGGGGTGGGCGGGAGGTCTTCCAAGTTTCTTTAGTTCCTTTCTTTACTTAGCCATTCATTCCATCGAACATTGAGTGGCCAGTTTGTGACCCGAAGGCAGGGCAATGTGCTGGCCTTTGGGAATATGAAAATGAATTTAAAAAGTGCTCTTTCTGATCTTGTGGAGCTCATATTCTAATGAAGGACACCTAAATAAATGTAATACAATTTGTTAAGCACTTTAATAGAGTTATATACTGACTGATATGAAGATGTAGAAAAATTCCTTCACATTTACTTTTGAGAAAGATTACCTGACTAATGACATTTTCAGGGGCCTTTTCAATTCCAATCAACAACTTTATGCTTACGTATGTATGTGGGATAAAGCCTCTTTGCCTTCATCTGAGAGGGAGATTTCCTTTCATCAGAGCCCTTGTCATCTACAACTGCGCACTTCTCTTGGTAAAGAGCATGGATGAAAGTGGAAGCGAGCTTTAGCTTTCAAATTAATAACAGTAGATGAATTAGAAATGATTTAACTTTTCAGCATCATTTGACCTTCCTGTTTTACCATTTCTCTGACCAATCTCCCTTAAGGCACAGACTGGTTTGAAGTTTCTATAAAAGGAAAAGAGCTCCAGTAGCATCATATGCTTATTTCTGCATCTGTTTTCCATTTTCTGCTAACTTTAATATATGAACCAGTGTAAGGGGAAAACTCAATTGCTCTCTTGGCAGCTACAGAGCTAGTTCACCCTTGGCTACTGTATATTTTTTTTGGCTCAAAAACTTCCCAGGGCTAGATCAGAGTATAGTGGTTTTTTGTTGTTGTTGTTGTTGTTGTTTTTGCTGCTGTGTTTTTTTTTTTTTCTTTTGTGATGGATACATTTTGGCTCAACTCTGAAACAAGCTGGATTTTCCTGTAATTGAAAATGTTTGGTGACTATGGCAACACTCTCATTAGCCACAAGGGAGTACTCATTTGTTGGTGAATGGACATTTTTGTCTTTTCCTTTGTACTTTGCTTTCAGGCAAGCAGCAGACCCCTCTAGGTATATTCTGGGTGCTTTGCAGCCTTGTCCCATGGAACTTAACATCTAGATGGGAGATGTGTCTTCTCAACTCCCTCCTCAGCTCTCCCTGACAGCTGCTATCCTAGACTAAGTTCTCGTACTCAAGCCTTATGATACTTTCTCTAGTGGCTGTTCAGCAGCTTGGTGTCCTTCCTGTGAACTCAGCCAAGGTTGAGAACCTGACATAGGCAGAACCTGAATGGTGAGCACACAGTTGAAAAATTGAGGAGCTAAGAACCTAATACCAAAGGAAGGCATCCCATGTTCTCTGGGTCCTAACAGGGCCAGAGATAGGAGCAGCTCCAGCATCAGGCCCAGTGAAGACAGTGCTCAGATGGTTTGGGTCATCCTAGGTGGGGCTGTCAACCGCTCAGTTTGAATTGCCTCTAACATGACTCCTGTGGGCTCAAGATTGTGACCATGATGTAGAATTAGCTAATAGCTTCATTTGAGGCTAAATATCTGTCCAGTTCCTCAAAGGCTGAGCCATGGCCAAGTCATGGGAATGTTGCTTTTAATCAACTTACACTACTAAATAACTCATGATAGCCCTAGCAAGAACAAAATTAGCTCTGGACCAACTGCACCGAGAGCTACAGTTACCCTTATTCGCTGAGCAGGAAAGAACTAAATCAAAAGCTGTAATTAAAAAAGATAATGATTTTTAAATTAGTTTTTATTAATAGAATTAAGCTATATTAAGTCTTGAGATGGTATCATAAATATTGCTAATAAAATGTTCTTCCCAAAGGAAAACATATATGCTGAGTAATTTAAAAGTCATATATTGCACATTGGTTTGTACATTAAATATTAAATGTATTAACTGGCAATATAAAGTAGCTGAAGGACATTTTGCATCACTAGCTAAATAACCAGGTAACTGCTTACCCAGTCTTTATATAATGGGCAGGCTAAATCCCTGTTGATGGGATATTAAGTTGGCTATACTGACTAGTCGGAGAATGGCCATTTCTTACAAGGAACTGCAGAATGAGACTGGGTGTTCTGTGTCTGTGCATATCACCTAGTAGGAAAGGAAGAAAGATTGGAGTAGGATGACTTAGATGATCAAGAAACAACAAATTCTCCTGTGAAGGCCATTAAAATAGGGGAGGGAGCAGTGGAATCTTCTTTCTTGGATGTCTATCTGTCTAGCTCAGCTGTCTAGGGAAGCTCTAGTGTGGAACTGCCTGAGGGGAAGAAAATGAATGGGATTAGCTCCTGGTGAGCCTCTCTAATTGCGCCAGCCTGATGCTGTGCGGCAGCATGTTGCCTTTTAGAAGGCTGCCAAGCCTTGTTGGATTCTCTAATGGTGAACTCGTCACTTTCTCTAAACCTACTGTCATCTTCACTCTCCAACTTCTCCAACCCTTTGCCATTGGGTATTGGGGCGCCAGCCTCCCCCGAGGTCCCTTCATAAGGAAGCTGGCAGTCCCCCATGTCCAGGCCTCTGCACTCCTGCCCTGGCCGAGGCCCCTGTTTCAGCTCCTCTACAACATGGCGGTCGGTGGTTGCCATGCTGTCATCACTGCCTCCACCTCCAGCCTTTCTTGTGCCCTCCCCCAGCCCTGTTGTCTCCATTGTGTTGCCCCTGTGGCACAGCCTGGGCCTAAACTGCAGGCTTGACCTCCCTCGCACATGGTACATCCCATGTTTCACTCCAGTGAAAATGCCTTCCCTGCCCTAACCCTCAGGTCCTCACTTTCATTAATTTTGCTATGACAGGATTGCCCCACAGCTTCTTTGCCTTCCCAAAGCCTGCCCGTTGTTCAAGACTCTGTTCAAATGTCAGCACATTTTTGAAGTCTTCTTTGATAAGCTTGTAAGAGATGCACTTTGTGCATCTTTTCTGAGCACATGTTGGCTGATATTTACTTATGGGGATATTGGTATGGGCCTTGCCTACTGGATAACTGTTTATTCATCTTTCTGTTCCTTGAAGTGCTAAGGTAATGGCTTGCATCAAAAATTTGTTGACTCAAAAAAATGAATCAACTCAAACAAACAAACAAAACAAACCTCACCCCCCTAACAACAAAAAACCCTTGCCCAGTTGATACTAACTGGAATGGGTAACCAAGTAGATATTCTGATGTCCTTTCTGGTGTGAATCCTATACACAGGGCATATTAAATTGGAGGACAGCTTTGCTATTTATACTTTGAAAGACTGCATTTCAGGAAGAAGCCTGGGTAGAGAAAATAGTGATCTCTAGAAGTTGCCTAAAAGTCCTTTTATATATAATTTGTATTTTGATATATGCATATATCTGTAGAAGGTTATAAAGCTGAAACGTGTCAGCTATAGTCACTCTCTCATTTTCTTTCCCCTTGGTCTACAGTTTCATTAAAAATATTTTTTTTCTGAATTACTAAAATAGCATTTTAATTAGAGACACTTTGGAAAAGAGTATTATCTGAGTAGTAATTCTCATTTTTTCAGAAAAAAAAAAACTACTAAAAACTTGGATTTACCTCTGTGGTTTTTTTTTTTCTTTTTTCTTTTCTTTCCATAACATTTCTCCTCTCTACCTTCATATTTTTTTTATTTTTTTTATTTTTTATTTTTTTTCTACCTTCATATTTATATAAACTGGATTTTCATTCCATGCTATTTTGGGATCGGAGGAGTGGCTTGTCCCAGGGCCTCCATTCACCCCAGGATGGGTCTCAAACATAAATAGTTCTGTTGATTTCTGTTCTTAGTTTTAAGGCATTCTGAAGAATTTCCAGTGATGATAAGGAAGGCTGGGACATTTTACAAAATGACTCCAAAATTAAACTTTAATTTATTCTATCCTCTCCCCATCAAACTCATGATGTATTGCCTTTTCAAAAGGACAAGACAGGATAAGAAGGAGACACCATGAAATGAAAGAGGAGATGCAGCCTCATAATTAACCACATCACCAGTCTGATCAGTGAAGTGCTTCTCCCTGGAAATGGTCATTGCAAACAGCAAACAAGTGTGAAGATGAAGAATGAGAGGCGCTTAAGTTCATTTTTGGCTTGGGGCATGTAGGGCTAAGGCCCCTGGCTGAAGTTTTTTCCTTCTAGAAATTTCACCCAGTGCTTGCACCTTAGCCAACGTCAGTTTGGTTGCTCAGCCATTCCCGCTTAATGGAAATATTCTCTTGAGCTGTTCTTCCACCATAAATCACGGCTGGGGGCTCTGTACTTGCTCCTGTAATCTGCCTTGGCCCATAACAAATGGTTGGAGACAGAATTACAGTTCCATGATGTTTTAGAGGCTTGCAGTAAACCACCTCCCAGCCTTTAACACCTCCTCTCCATCCCCATTGTGGATGTGGGTGGTGGTGGTGGTGGGGATCTATTTGAACTTGATAAACAAAGCCCAACCATTCCAAGGATACACTTTGCCAGACTCTGTCAGATGACATCCTCTAACAATATACCTGGTGGAGCAAAACCACCAACGCGATGCTTCTTTTAAAACATTGCAGGGATGTCTCACTGTTTTCTTATTTCGTTCAGAAGAAGAAAATGAGAACTCAATGCATTTCAGGTCTCATTGACCATCGATGTACTTCCGAATTTATATCTGTAATTTCCCACACATTTGTGCTCTTGGCAATGAGATGCTCACTCTAAGATCTTATGGTCTTCTGGCCTATGAAATATGCTACTATTCCTCTTTTCAAATGCCATTTTTACATTGAGACTGATAATGAAGGCTGTATGATAGGTACATAAGAGGTCAATAAATCTTTCACAATAGAGAAAGTTCCTTATATTGCCAGGTATAAGTTGTCTAGATTTTTCCATTTTTCCCATCTTAAGAAGTTTCCTCAACTTTCTCTTTGCTGGCTATTACGTATGTAGTTAGGTGCTACAGTGTGTTTGTATAACACATTTTCATACTCAGTTTTGTCCTTGAGTAATTTTTACCCTTGGCTAGAAACTGGTCTAAACCTTCTGGATCTCGTATTTAAATTGCCTGATGGTTTTAGATCAATGTTATTAATAGACAGTATTCTGATTCATTTAGTCTCTTTTTTCCACATAAGAGGCATCCAGTCATTCTTGCTAAAACCTTGAGGATGGCTATTCAAAGTGAAGGTTGAACATAAAGGAGTATTCTCAGCTCACTCAGGATGGTCACATAGGACAAGACAACTCTTGCTAGAGTGCCAAGGCTGTCTGCTTTGGGCAGCAACTGAATGACACAGGAGGATTTTCCATAGGCTGCTGCTCTTCAGCTGGGAGTACTTTGAGATGAGTGCAGAGAAGGCAAGGGAATGGAAACGTTTGTTTCTACAACAGGCTTGTAGGTTAGTCAGAAATTCCTTTTGTGTCTTAGATTTCTGAGCTACAAGGTGAAGATGATTCTCCCATGTTATGGGAGATCTGTCTTTACCAGATTCTCAGAGGCCTGCCAGCTGAAAACATCACCTCATAAGAATTTTCTCCATGAAGTAGCACATATGTGAAGGTAAGGCTTCATTACCTTCCTAGGACGGATGACAACTAGTTAACATGGGCTCTACCGGTTTCCTCACATACTACCAACTCAGCATGTTGCTCAAATGGAAACATGGTTTACTCAAGTTAACAGAAAGGAGCTTCAAAATCCTCCTTTGTCGGCTGGTACCTCTGAAGCCACAAGCCAGTGGCCTCCTGGCGATGGTTGACCCCCACCGGAACACCAGTGTGCCGTGGGCCTGTGGTAGGTCAGTGTTTAGCGTGCCGTAGGTCAGTTCTGCTGTGGGCAAATGAAGCCTGACTGACATCCATTGTTGAAGTGTCTGAAAAGGTCTTATTGCCCAGAACACTTTGGAAGAAAGCCATGGTAAGTAATATCAGGGGTGTCATGGGCTTGGGCCTCGTCTTGACTAATTGTTCTTCTCTAGAGAAATAGAGTGCACAGATGCAGGGAACTTCTGAGTTATCTGAGAAGGCCTACGATTTTTTAAGCTGTCAAGAAACCATCATGAGATTGCACATAGCCCTCTGCTTCTTCAAGAAATATTGTTAGTGCTGTTTAAAAACAAACTAAACAAAATGGAAGTGACAATAAAAGTGAAACACGCTGTCCATCCTAATAAATAGTATGCAATTGTGTTTGCAGCTGGAGGGATGGTCAGCCATTTCCCTATGTCACAAATGAGGTGAGGGAGCCCCAGAGAGCTGAGGCCAGGGCCTGAGGCATTTTGCTAGGAGTGAGGGGCAGCCTGGCCTTCCACCCACCGCAGTGCTGACTCTCAATCCCGGACACTTTTTATCAGATCACAGGGCCTCTGCTAGGGCTCACAATGCTTGGCTATGGGAAAAGATATTTTAATAACAAATTTACTTCCTCACTCAAGGGTAGGTCCCAAAGCTGACTCCCCTGATGTTGTCCATGTTCCCATGAGGATGCAGATACTCTCTGACCCACTGGTTTTGCTTTTCAGAGGTTTCCCTAAGGAAATAATCAAAGATAGAGGAGCAGTATAGCTACGAGGGTATTTTTTGTAGTGTTTATCACAACAGTGGGAGAAGTACATGAAGAAGAGAAGTCTAAATAGGGGATTCGTTAAATGATAAATCTAGATAACAACGTACAAGGGAGTCATGGAAAATGATGTAAGAAGGATATTCAATTTCCCTACTAGTCTCAAAATACTGTCAAATGAAAAGAAAAAAAAAACAGGTTTCAAAATATAATGGTTACATTTTCAAAAGAGAGAAAGAGTTCTCTTCCTTCTTGACTATTTCTGTATTTGAGATACGCTATCATATGTATTAATTCGTGAAACTCAGTAAAAGTTATCTCAAGAAAGAGTTCCCGGTAGGGCATCATTTGAGAACTGACGTAGCCACAGATTGACAGCAGGAACATTGTCAAAACGGAGTTGTAAGGTACAGCCTTTCTTAATTCCTCTTCTAGGAACTCATTCCAGAACTTTAGCCTTTCAGACAGCTCACTTGAGCAGTTGATGAGGAGACTCTTACTACAGAACATGTCCCAGGCTTGTGGCATCCTCTGAGCAGGTGATGGCGGGGGGTGGGGGGTTCCCTTCTCTGCCCTTCCCTCCCCTTTCCTTGTCCTTGCCTTCAAAGGGGGTGGGGACCCATGGGACTGACAGGTCATGAACCTGCCAGGGGACTATGTATCTATTTGGAGATCCAAGAGTGAGGCTAAGGCCCCTAAATGCTTTCTCTCAGGTGGAATCCACTAACCAGGAATTTGGGAAAATAGAGTCAACCCTTCCTGTATTTTCTCCTCTCAGGTCTCTAGCAGGACCTGAAGTCTGAGGCTGTTCTCCCTCACTCTCTAAGCTCCCTCTCCACACTGCGTGTTCCTTCCTTGTTTCAAAGTGGCAGCATCCACATTCTGGGGTGAGCGGATTGTGGAAAGATCAGACGGAGAAGAAAGATGAAAAGGCTAAGTCAGAAAAAAATTTCAGCTGAAAATTGTTTACTCTTTGCGGAGAAATAGAGGTGGAAATAATTGACTGGATTTTGTTGCCTTCTGTTCAGTAGTCTAAACTGAACTTTGAGCTTGCTGTGAGGTATTAAAGGCTTAGTTCTAGCTTTGTGATTTTCAAGCACGCTCCTACTCCCACGAGATCGACCTCAGAATCGCCTGGATCCAGTACTACTCTCTTTTATGAACTGTATTTATGTTGCACCCTCTTTGGAATGGAGGAAACCAGGTCTACCGGGTCAACGTGGTGGCTCATTCTTAGAACGCAGTCATGTTACCCAGCACATACATAGACTTAAATGGAGCGGTGTAGTCTAAATCTAGGCAAAAGGTGCTGTGGTTAGTTAAAACAACTTAATTTCATCCTGGAAGGCTGAAGACTGGAAGGTCAGGGATTCTTTCCTTAAGAAGACTCCCCCCAGGGAACCCTGGGTGGCGCAGCGGTTTAGCGCCTGCCTTTGGCCCAGGACGCGATCCTGGAGGCCCGGGATCGAATCCCACGTCGGGCTCCCGGTGCATGGAGCCTGCTTCTCCCTCTGCCTCTCTCTCTCTCTCTATGTGACTATCATAAAAAAAAAAAAAAAAAAGAAGACTCCCCCCAGCGTGCCCCCTCTCAGCCTAGTCTACTGCGCTCCTCTTCATCTGAGGGTATCTACTGTGTTTTAGGAGCTGTGATTATTTTTATGTTCCTTTAGTCATAGGAGTACTTGTTTTTCTCTCTTGCCTAATACACCATAGTCTTTTGGAGGGCAGGTGGACACTGCTATTTCCTTTCTATTCATTCATTCATTCATTCATTCATTCATTCACTCATCCGTTCATACAATGCAGTGCAAGGAACCATCAGATGCCAAGCATTGGACACCCGAGCTAGTAGACATGGCTTCTGTCCTCAGCCACCAGTTAGTTCTCTCAGGGAGCTAGTATGGAGCTCTGGGCTTGAGGAGTGACCCAGTAGCTAAAGAACTAGGAGATAAGGCAGAGAAATTCAACACATTTTTTTTCACAGGAAGGCACAAAGATTATTATGATCTTCATGTCACATTTTGTGATGCTAAATAACCTGGTGGTGCGTTTCCATTTACATCACCTGTCACTGTGTGGGGAGCACCACCTCTTGCCACCTGAGGCTCTCGATGATGACAAAGGGAACACTTTTCTCTTCTCTGTGAACTTCTTGGGGGAGGGAAACAGGATTGTCTTCTACCAGCGTTTGTCTGTTTCCCCAGCTCCTACCTAGCTCAGCTGGCAGGACAATGGACATACCTCCTCCCCACTGAACCTGACCTACTGTCTCAAAGAAGCCTTTGTGAAAGGTGGTAAACAAAGGAATATAAATAAGTGAACCATTGAAACAACACCAGACTCAGGAACTTCCTTTTCTACATATGCAGTCCTACTTCCGCACTCCCTGGCGGGACTCCAAAGCCAATTCCTCACTTCAAAATCAACCAAACAAAGGCAAGAACCTAAGAAGCAACTTTAGACAAGCAAGCAAAACCCTGGTAAGAGACAAGGGTGCTAATGCCAAGCTTGTGGTGATGAGGCCTTTCTCCTACTGATTGCTCCTTTAAGAAGCTCATCACCCTTCATCTAGTTGCCCTAAGCGCTGCCCAACATCAGTGCAAATTACAAAATAAAGCTCAGAAGCTGGGACGTCCTCTGTGCTTTGAACTCCAAAGCTTTAGAGCTGCAGGTTCTCCTAAAAGCCCCTTGTGGCATTTTCTTCTTTTTTGGCGGGAAGGGTGTAAAAAAACCATAAAATTTACTATATTAACCATTTTAAGTATACAGTACAGTAGTGTTAACTATATGCATGTTGTGCAATAGATCTCTGCAACTTTTTCATCTTACAAAACCGAAACCCTATGGCCACTGAACAAACTCCCTTTCCCCCTTGCTCCCAACTCCCGGAAACAACCATTCTATTTTCTGTTCTAAGACTTGACTACTTAGCTACCTCACAGAAGTGGAATCATGAGGTATTTGTCTTTTTGTGATTGGCTTATTCCACTTAGCACAATGTCTTGAAGGTTAATTCATGTTGTAGCATGCAACAGAAAGTCTTCCTTTTTAAAGATCAAATAATATTCCATCATGTGTATATACCACTTTTCTTTACCCATGATGGACATTTGGGTTGCTTCCACCTCTTGGCTATTGTGAAGAGTGCTGCAAAGAATAAGGATGTGCAAATACCTCTTTGAGATCCCATCTTTAATTCTTTTGGATACACACCTGGGAGTGAGATTGCTGGTAGCTCTATTTTTTATTTTGTCAAGGAATCTCCATACCATTGTCCATAGTAGTGGTATCATTATACATTCCCACCAACAGAATGAGGGTTCTCATTTTTCCACTTTCTTGCCAACACTTGTTCTTTCCTTTTCTTCTTCTTCTTTTTTTAATCATGGCCATCAGACAGGTGTGAGATGAGATCTCATTGCGGTTTTGAGTTGCGTTGCCCTGATGGTGACTGATGCTGAGCATCTTATCATATGCTTGTGGGCCATTTGTACATCTTTGTTGCCCAACCATAGTACCCAGGGCTTTTTAGCTAGAGCTTGTCGGTGCCCTATAGCCTTGGGTGTAGAAAGACTGGGACTCAGTTTTACTGTATTTGACAAACTGAAAGGCAGCCAACAATCCCTCACAAGCTGAGTAAGCAGTGAGATGTTTTGTGGGTGGGCATTGCCTAATATTTCACTTTCAAAACAAGCTACTGTATTGATTGCTGTATGCCCAGGGATAATAAGCTCTTGATGGAAATAATGGGAAAGGCCAACTGAACAGATGTATTTCACTTGGAAAAGATAATTTTTCTTCCTTCTGGCATTTTATATGAAAAAAAGAGAGAGATCTTGAATATAGAAAGAGACATTAAGAATTCCTGCTACTTGCTTTCTCTGTGTTAGTGAATATTCATAATGAATGACAAAATGACCCAATTCATTTTTTGAAGGCGCTATATTAACAAGAGACAATCTTTCTCCAGAAAAATCCAATGTATGAAAGCAACTCCAAGTAGTCATATAAAAGACGACCATGTCCATACATTAAAGTTGGGATTATAAGGGACAGTGGCCACCGTGTCACAGCTCACCTGTCACAGGGTAGCAGGGAGGTGACTCAGAGCTTGGAGCAGGCAATGAGGGAAATTCTGGATTCCTATTCTCCTTTCCTGGCCTTCCTCTCACCCCCAGTTTTCTGTGCTCTTCCCTGAGGACCCCAACTGCCCTTTGGGTTTTACCTGCTGGAGATGCACTACTCTACATGTTATGAATCACTATCTGCATCTCTTAAAATCCCATATGCCGGAATCTTGTCTCACATTTAGATCTTTCATCCATTTTGAGTTTATCTTTGTGTATGGTGCAAGAGAGTGGTCTAGTTTCATTCTTCTGCATGTGGATGTCCAATTTGCCTTTCCCCCACTAGATAAGTTCACTCACATTACTTTCAATGCTGGTACTTAAAGGCACCATGTAACTGAATCCTATAATTGTACAGAGAAGAAAACTGAGGCCCTGAGAAGTTAAGTAATTCTTGAAAGGTCACCTGTCTTGTTAATGGCATCATTTCTGAATTTTCCTATTTCTTTTTCCTGACAGTGGCTCTGCCATCTTCTCCAGTGCTTAGTATCTTATCTTGGGGATGATTTTTCGGTCCTCCCTAATTTTTATTCCCTTTACACCATCAGTTACCAAGTCTTAATGACTCTTCTTTCAAGATTCTTGATATTGTCAACTCTCCTGTATTTCATTTCGATTGTTTTCAGCACCTCATTAACCCATCCCTGCGTTTCTAGGTTACTGGGATGGCCTCTTCATTTGATTTACCTCCTTAACTGATTCATCAGTGATGCACAACCCTGCTAGTCATTGCATTGACCTGAGGCATATTAAAAAAGAATCACAGCATACCTGAGCCTACTCTCCCACCCATGGCAATCACTACTCCCTCCCAATGGTTTAATTGGTTTGGGGAGAAGCCTCTACGGGTAATTTTTAAATATAAGTTTCCCAGGTATTTCTAATGGGTAGCTAAGATGGAAAACTCTTTGAAAACAAAATGAAACAAACTCTTTCCAAAAACGTTCTCTGTAATCCCTGAAATACTTCTTTGACCACATCAGTGTGCCACTCAAGAATCTTCTGTGCCTCCTCATTGCCATTGGTTTTTAGGTATTGGCCTCTTCCAGGCATTCAGACTTCTTGCCCTTCTATCCCTTCTGCTTCTGCTTTTCAGAAGGGATCCTGCCTGTAGTTGAGTCGTTTGCTTCTTAGTATCAAAATCAGCTCCCATAGTCTCCTATTTCTATTTTAGGTTGTAGCACCCTTTGCCTTTCTCTCTGCTCATCCCAAACCCTCTGGTTTCTCAAGGGTTATCTTAAGACTGGCTTCCTTCAAGGAGCCCTGTCTGACTATTCTGGTCATTATCTTCCTTTCTTGTCTCAAATTCCCTTATCATTTGGGTTTGTACTGTCTTGTACTTGTTCCAAGTCAGTATTTGCAGTTCTTTAATGAGGTGGAGAGCTCTTGGAGGGGAGGAAGAGACAATGCCACATTTATTTTCTGTAGCCCCCACAGCATCAAAGAATGTCTGGCACATAACATAAAATAGGTCATTTCGCTTGAACTTGATATAGACCCAGGAGGCTAGACAAAGAGCTTGGAGAGTTTTTCAGAGTGGTCTCTTTTTCACAGCAGGAAGGTAGGCACATAATCCCACGCAGATAGATCTAACATTAGCTTTTGTTTCACAGTCCCCTGAAGTCTCTAGAAGACTATATTATACATGGCACTTCCATAGCAAAGAAGCAACTCCAGCATGTTAAACTATAATTCGTAATGGCAACATAGGTCAGAACTACAGTTTAAGAGAAAATACCTTATAGAAATAATAAAACCTAGATTAACCAGAAACGATTGCCTGGCACATTGAATAAGCCCAGTTTTCCTCCACTCTGCTCCTAACAGAAAGAGATACAGTATAAGTCAAGCAGACTGGCAGGAATTTATAAAAACCACCACCACCACCACCACCACCACCAGACCCTACTTCTGGTTTAGGTTGAGACAATCAGTGGAAACCTGGGATATCATCCTATGCTTTCTGCAGCTATCTACAAAAGCTTACATTGAAATTTGCTGTCAGAGTAATAACTCTGATCCTGCAAACCTTTAGTCATTCATTCACCTACTCGTTCACTCTGTAAAGCATCATATTAATAACCTGGTTGATGACCAGTATTTGAATTCTATAAAGAGGAGGAAGGATGTGGATATTGATAACTCTGTCATAAAACAGAGTAAGAGGGGACAGAAAGATATAAAGGGCTATGGGATTTCAGAAGAGTGGGAGGTTACTTCTGATTAGTGGGCTTGGGGAAGGATTCATGGAGGCGGCAGCCTTTGACCTGGTTCTTAAAGGAGGACATGATTTGGGGAAAGGGTTTCTCGAGCCAAGGGATCAGCATGTGTCCAACCACAAAGGTGGGAATATAGGGCAATGGCAGTGTTGCAGTGTAGCTGGAGCACAGATATGAAGTAGGAGATTGTGAGAGAGAAGAGATGAGACTGATTTGGGTGGGGCCAAACAGGGATGGCTCTGGGGACTACTTTAAGGTTGTGTGTGTGTGTGTGTGTGTGTGTGTGTGTGTGTGTATAAAAAGTGAGTGGGACAGTCCTTAGGGACATCAATTGCTCTGGCATCAATGACCTGGGAAGATTGGCCATAGCAGTACAGAAAACAGATAGAAGGTTATTTAATCTTGGGGAGTGGACCTGAACTGGAGTAGAATGACAATAGGAATGGAAGAGAGAGCCATTGTGAGAAATGAGGGACATAAAATCACTCCCACTTGGGAACTAGAGATCTATCTATCTATCATCTATCTATCTATCTATCTATCTATCTATCTATCTATCTATCATCTATCTATTTATCTATCATCTATCTATCTATCTATCTATCTATCTATCTATCTATCTATCTAATCTATCATCTATCTAGGGAAGGGGGTTGGGTTTGAGCTGGGTGATGAGGAGGATTGATAGTCCCTTAATAAGTGATTCAAAAGGAGGAGTTTTATCAGGAGGGAAGTTCATAAGTATAATTTTGAATATACAAATGCAAAGCATCTGGCTAGAAATGTCTAGCAGGCAGTGGTAAGTTTCAGGGTGGAGTTGTGGAATGAAGCCAGACATAGCAAAAGGGAAGTGAGTCATCTGCACAGTAGTGACAGGTGGAATCATGGGGGTGAGTGAGATCCTGAGTGAAAAGTTGGGGAGCGGTGTTACTGGATGGAAAGAGAGCCGAAGGACACTCTGGAGGGGCAATCAAAGCAGTAAGAGAAAGATCCAGGCAACATACTGATCACTAGTGTTAACTATGATAGAGGATGAAGGATTGAATCGGTCATTGGACTCTGTTACCATGGTGACAGAGGGGCTACTTTGAGTGGAGTCTTGATGATGGAATCCAGATTTCAAAGGGTAAATGTGTTCTCAGCAAGGGAAATTAAGCAGAGCATGCTTGTTTTCAAAATACTTTGTGCATCAATCCAGGGATATAACACAATGCATTTGAGAATGATGTTAATGAGTGATATTAAAGAGCATTTTTTTGTGTGTGTGAACCAAAAACACCACGTTTTCCTTAAACATTCTCTACACACAGAGTTCCCTTAGGGGAGAACTGGTGTCATTCATCCTTGTACCCTGCCTTTCCCTGCCCTCTGAAAAAACAAACCAGAAAAACCAGGCTGAACCCCGGGACTGAATCTAAGTAGGAGCTGTAGTTTTTGCTATCTCACTTCTTCCCACCCCTTTCCTCACCCTGCCCCCAGTTCATCCTGGGGCAGAGCAACCACTTTTTCATCAAGAAAATGGGTCATTCTCCCTGTCGCCTCCCCAAAACCCTCTCTCCGGCTCCCATCATTCTTCTCTTCGGTTATTTTCCTACTTCTCAGATTGTCCTTTCTTATCTCCTTCACCGACTTTTCTTACTTGCCACATGGATGTGACCATGTCTCAAGGACTCTCCTCTCTGTCCATAGAGGGTCTCTGTGAGAGCCTGTCCCTCGCTGTCCTCGCAGGGACTCCCCAAATGCTCTGGCTCCTGCCCTGAGTGCCTTATCCAACTGCCCTGTTAGTAAGAGTCCTTTGGGCATTTGGAATTCAACAAGTCCAAAACTAACCGCATTATCTTTGTTTTTCTAAACTTCTTCCTTCACCTGTAGGTGTCATCTTCTAACAAGCACTGGGCCACAAACCTCCTCCAGGATCCCTTCCTTCATACTCATTATTCACCAATTTGGTGACTTCTGTCAATGGAATGGTTAGAATATCTCCAGAATCTATTCCCAATGTGCTATTTCCACCATCGCTCCCCCAAGTCTGGTCCTCTCATCATTTGCCTCAATGTTTTTAATAACATTTTAACTGCCCCCAGTTTCTTCTAAAATCCACATAAACAGAATTGAAGAAAATTTCCAAATGTGGATATTTTCACCATTCACTCAAACAATTTTTAAGTGACATCTTGGTTCTATAAAATCCAAATTCTTTTGCTTGGCGTACAAGGCCCTTTCTTACTGAGTTCACCTTCATGTTCTTTCCTTTGGTGCCTTCCCTGTCTCAGTGTATGTGATGGCCATTCTGAATACACGCCCTGGCTGTGCTCCAACTGTTTCCTCTGCCCAGAATGGCCTTACCTCCTGCCCACACTGGTGAAATCATACTTGTCCCTCAAGGCCCAGCTAGCATGTCACCTCTTGTCTAGTGTAGAATCTTCTACAACTCTGCTGAGCAGATTTAGGATATCATCTCCCGTGGGTTCTTATCGCTCCTCTGCCAATACTTGGCATATTTGCCCCATTGCCTGGTTTTCTCCCTGTCATTCCTACTTGCTTATGAATGCACATGGGCAGAGACTCTCCTATTAACCTTTATTCTCCAGCATTGCAGAAGGTGTCTGATAGATGTTGGTGGGACTGGATGGAAACCACAAAGGGCCCTCTTGTGACTCTGGTGAACTGGTTGACTCAGTTCCATGGATTATAGACGAGTTAAAGTAAATTCAATGGCAAGCATATACCTTTCTTTTGTCAGGAACACAAATCTATACCTCTGTAAGCCATGGTCAATGGACTGGATTTCCCTGATAATTATTCCATGGCTTTATGTCTTTTCCAGTAAATTGGAGTTTTCTCCTTTTTGCTCTGATTCAGGCTTCCCCTGATCAATAACATCCTTGAGTACAAACACTTCAGAGAGATGATACGTTTAAGACTTGTTTTTTTTTTTTTTGACATCCTCAAGGAATAATTGCAATTTGTGTGTGTGTGTGTGTGTGTGTGATACTTATATCAGTATAAAAGTATTTAGTAAGGAGTTAACAGTAGGCCAATCAAACAATTCGCTTAGTGAATAATATTATCTTTCATGTTGAATTTAAACCAATCTTGATGGCGATCAGCAGGCTCATAATAGTTGGAAAAATATGTTTCAAGAAAAATTCAGAGAGATGGGTAGAGCGATGCTTAGCCATGGCTGTGACAGTATGAATGGGGTCACATCAAACCCGAATTGAGAAACGTATCAATGTGACTCATGCTTCTATGCCTACCCATGGGGACTGAGCATGGCTACCAGTTTCTGCTGAAAAGTCAAACTGACATTTTAAAATCCCAGTTCTACCTATTAAATTGTGGATCCTGCAGTGGATTTGATAGTGGGAACGGGGGCCACTCTAGGGATGTGTTTGAGGGGTGAAAAGTTGCTTGAACCATATTTGCAAGGCTATCATCTATATTCTGCTTTATTTATGTATAGGATTATTATTTTTTTCCCTGTAAGACTTTTTTCCAAGTGCTAGGCTAAAATACAGCCAATGCTTGAGAGTATTCTTTTTCAAATGGCAGGAAATATTGTTCAGATTGAAGTTATGCCTCTTTTTTAAAAAGTCACAGTTGGTGTTTTTTCCCCCTCCTTAAACTTGGTGCATCACTGAGAATGGAGGAAGGAAGGTGAGAAGCTCCAGTACTTAGTGGAAAGCTGACACAGGGCAGGCAGGGGAAATATCATGATGCCAGGAGGACTTTAGGGATCCTAAGGCTAGAATGTTGGGCGACCGTGGTTGTCTGTCAAGTGCCCAAGGGGTGCCTTGGGTTGGAGCTATCCGAACTCGGGCTGAGAGGAAATCAATTTAACTACTTGTACCGGAGCCCAGGGAAGATTCTTGGAAGTGTGTGGAGCAGAACGTGGCTGGCTGGTGCTGCCTCTGCTGGACCCTCCCTATAGCTCCTTCTTGCTGGGGCTGTTTTGGGCTGGACTCCCAGAAGTGGATGCATCCCAAGTTTTCATGAACCCACAAATCCTATCTTTATCACTTGTAAGGTCTCAGCTAGATATTTTCCAGAGCCCTAGCAGTAATTAGACAAGCTACTATCAAAGAGAAAGCATTATACATCAGTTACAAACAATGCAAAACCAAAGCTCATTAGAGAAAGATAATATTCATGCAGATTTTACAAACCGTGTCTTTAGGGTGGCCCAATAAGTAGAAATATGGGGACCCATGCTTGTCACTTTTCATGCACATGGAGAGACTGGAAGGTACCATTCCTAAAGGAAGGGGAGGAACAGCCTAGGACCAATCATTAGAATTAACAGCACCAGTGACAAAGATATATTATTACGGTTAGAGTCAAGATTGCTTAGTATGTTTAGAGCAGCTGAATACAAATTATCTAGGCAGTAAGAATAAAGACTTTAAGTAGAGCTACCCCTGTCGAGCATGCAGCAAGTGAAATTAGTGAAAGACTGAGCTCCATGTGTATTCCAAAAGTCCATTTTTAATTTTCTCAAAATATTGAGGGCATCCTGAGGTGCTTTTAAGGGAGGCACCGATGTTAAAAAATTTTTTTGAAATGGTCGTATCAGAGTTTTTGTAGAATTTTCCCCTAACCATGGGGGATGTTTTAGTGATACCGGTGGTCATTTGAGAATCATTCACAGTAATCATCTCCTTATTTTGAAAAATTACAAAAAAGACACAGTGTGTCCATGTCCTACGTCTCTGTTTTCGCTTAAAATCTCGTACATTCTTCTGGGTTCCCTCACCTCTGACAATTTGCTTATTGGTAGTCAAAGTGCACTGTTGATTTGCTGAGTGTAACTGTTTTCTGGAAAAAAAAATAAAGCAGGAAGAAGAAATGTGGTGCTGCCTTCCTGTCTTGTGTCTGTCTCAGCTCTTGGACTAAGTTCTTTCTCTGCACATGATGGGTCCTAGGAAGGCTGCGAGGCCTGAATCAATCATCTCCGAGAGCCAGGCCCCAGGGGATGCAGCACCACCCACTGCCGACCCCACTCCCTTCCCTGGGCTCCGCACATCTGGAACAACTGATGTGATCAGAACAACCGAACCCGTGCGGCTCAGCCAACTTGGAGCCTGATGCGCTCCTTGCGGGTGTAGACTGCTGAGGTTCCCCACATAAATGCCCGATGCGCCCCCCACGCGGTGTGGTGCCCGGCTTCAGCACCCAGAAGGGAACAGCACCCCGCCCGGATTTCCAACTGTGTCCCCCGCAGTGTGTTTCATGGCACAGTGTGTGTCTCAGGGGAAGGGAATGGGACCCTGAGCACCGACACCTGGAGGTTAAATGGAAAGCAGGACCTCTCCCTGGTCGGAAAACTGAAGCTTAACTATATGACGGCTAGAAATGGAAATTACATTTCAGGACTTATTAATTGAGTTTACCACTTAGCCCTGCCAAGATGCAAGTAATTTTGTGCGAAAAGAATCATGCTGTTTTAGTGTCACACAGAGAAGGCTCGCATCTGGTTTTAAACGTGACCTTTACTGGGCTTGAAAGATACATGTGCAAGGAAACCTCACGGACAAGAGTTCAAATAAAAGGGCCCAGAATGTGGTGGAAATAAATTGCTGGGGAGGCTGGCGTAGAAACTGCAGTGAAAGAGGAAAAACGGAGAGTTGCACACTGGCATATTCGGTGCACCAACATGTGTACGTGCGTACATGTTCAGCCCTAACACCCAGGGCCCGCTGAGGCCAGAGCCCCTGCGTGCTAGCGCGTGCTGAGCAAACCAGACCTTTGTACAGAAGCGTGAAAGCAAGTCATTCTGTAAGCAGATGTCTGAGCCACAGTGGAGTTAACAGCTCTCTAGTCAGAACAAAGTGTGCGTTTGTCATTCTATTAAAAAACCCCAAACCAACCAACCAAACAAAATAATGAACCCAAATAGCACACTGAGAGATGCGTGTGATTCTCAAAGTTTAGAGATTTTGCTATAACTAGAGCACAGAATTCGAGTGTGGAGTAAGGTGTTACATAATTTCATCTTTCCCGATTGAGGGAATTCGGTTAAAAGGAAATATTAGAAGCCTTTATCAGAACAGGACGTGCAGCAGTCCTATCATTGAGCGAGGCTGTAGGCACATTTCTCTTATAACAAAAAAAAATCTGCCTCCAGGAACTATCGCTTCCACTAGGATGTTCCACAAAGGGATCTTTTAAAAGAAGAAAGCTTGTGATTTACTAGGAGACTCTACGGTTGCTGGTGATGGCAGTTGGCTGGACCTACCCAAGAATTTGTCTTAAGGAACTGGATTCCGCTTTGAGTTTTGCTGACCTCCTTTACAGGGATCAGAACCTTTTCTGTGTCAGCTCTAGGGGAGACAAGAGAAAATCAGACAGCGACGGGGAAGTAGCTTTGGCTTTTGGCCCAGCTTCCCAACGGGTGCAGCTGACGGGTCTGAAGCTTACCCTGAATCAACACTTGAACCACAGGGTCAGACTGTCTCAGTGAGGAGGGTGGGGGCTTAGCTCAGATGGTCAGAAAAGGCCGGAGATGGAAAGTGGGAGGACAATGGGAGGAAGAGCTAGTCTCTCTTCTTTAAGTGGTGAGGCTTGCGAGTCTCAGAATGGAGAGCAGAGGAGGGGGTGCAGGGGCAGAGACGGGGGTGCAGGGGGTGGGGCAGGCCAGGGGTGGGGGCCAACTAGGAGTGCAAACTCCGGTGGGCCGGCCTGTCCGGCAAAGCGAGGGGAGGGGCGCCCCACAATCTGGGGGCATGGCATTTCTTGAGATGGCACCCTAAAAATAGAGTCCTGGGCCAAATCCACCCAATCGTGTGTGGGTGTGCGCTTACACACGCAACTTTTAAGCCATGCTGCCGGCTTTTCTGGCTCTAACTCTGATCCTTGATTTCCCTCTTCCCCCTCCCACCCCCCCACCCCCGTGAAAGGCATTCTCTTCAATATGTGACTTCCTTGAAGTCCATTTCACTGCTACAGTGTTCTCCGGGGTTTCCTCTGAGAAAGCTGCTTTCTCCCTAAACATCTGTGGAAACTCCCCACCGTGGGAGAGCCCAGGTTCACACTGGGGGAAGGAAGGGAATGTTCTATCAAAGCTTATACTGGGACTCTCCAGGATGGGTTGCTGGAGACACTGGGATATTTAGGTTTTCCAAGATGCACATGGCCAACAACTTAAGTATTTGGGAATCGAGGGAGGTCACACCTCAAAGGCTACCTTGGTTGTTCTTGGAAGATTCCTTGGTTATTATGTGGTCTACTATGTTTTATAAGAGTCTTAAATGTACGACGAGTGAGGATGTGGGGAAGGGTGTCATTTAATATATCCCTAAAGAGAAAACTGCATGTTGGAAATCAAGTAAGGGAGTCCAAAAAGAAAAAAAAAATATATTCGTTATAGTCCATGGTTCCCAATAAAACAATGTGCAGATACGAAATTTCATCCTTATCCTAAAAACACTCAAAATAATAAATGAGGTCTTGAGCAACGGGGAAAGGAACGACAGAGTTGTGTATTCTTTAAGGGAGCTTCTACCTCTGACTCTATGAAATGGGACTTATTGGGAGCTTCCCAGAGCATTTCCGAGGCTCACCTACATGCTGCAGAGAGCAGTCTTGAGCCGTTTTAGGCAGGAAGAACTGGGTCCTCTGTATGATGCAGCCGGGTGCCTGACAGCCTGCCCTCTTCCCTGGGTCTGACTCAGTGGAGGTGTACAGGAGTGATTTGTGGAACCTCTCATGGAAAAGGAAGAGACACTCAACCATGAATGTCAGAGGCTGAAATTAAATTTCAGAATTTATTATTGAAGCAAGCTGCCTTTTGCCCTATTAAAAATGCAGGTGAATTAGTGCAAAGGCTATGGAACCAGTTAAAGCTCCCCAAAAACACGGTCTGAGGAAGAAACGAAGGCACTGGAGACTCTCTCCTTGTCTTTTATCGTGGGGGCATAGCAGCACCCATGAACGCCCCAGGGTGTGAGGTGCCAGTGCTCCAGGCTCCCTGGGGCTGACAGCCACAGGAGGGGAACAGTGATGATTAGCAAATTTGCCAGATGAAGTTTTGGTTTACCAGCTTCGAAGAACTCAGACAGGGGCTGAGCCGAAATTTACCTATACTCAGCGAGTCCTTTCTCCAGAAAGTGTACAAAGCATTGGTGTAAATACTACAAAGGAAATGCTGAACAAACCGAAGAAGCCAAATGCTTTTCAAGGATCCTTAATACTCCAGAAGCACTTATTAAATTCTACAAATCAGTAATAAAACCAGCTTCAGGTTTTTCATGAGAGCAGATCCTGGAAGTCTGACAGCATCAGTGGTCACCTGTGTCCTCCCTCGGGGCCAGGGCGAGCTAGATCTTGCATTCAGTGCCTGCAAGGCGCCTTGCACAAACGGTAGGTGCTCAGAAAACCCTGACTGGGGTAAGGGAATCGTAATGACATTAATTAATGATAGCAATGACAAGATTTGTCTCACGTGGAATGTTGAATAGGGGTATACTGTCTATAGTTTAACTTTTGTGATCAGAGGGAAGAAAGCCCTCCCTGAGCTAACTATAAACAAGATTATAAGAGTATGCTTGAAATGTTTACTTGCCAATGTATATTCTTCTTTAAGCTTTTATTTTAATCACCCAATGCTCATCACAAGTGCGCTCCATAATCCCCATCACCTATTTCCCCCGCACCCCTACCCCCCACTACCTCCCCTCTAGGTGACCATCACTTTTTTCCTCTGTAGTCAAGACTCTATTTCTTGGTTTGTCTGTCGCTTTTGCCTGTTGTGTCTTAAATTCCACATATGAGTGAAATCATATGGTATTTGTCTTTCTTGGACTGACTTATCTCAATTAACATCATACTCTTCAGCTCCATACGCGGCGTTGCAAATGGTCAATGTATGTTCCTGAAGAAGAATAAAAAAATAAACGTCGCCTATTGCCTATTGCCCTATAAGTAGAGACCAGTGCTGCTCAATCTGGTGCTCTGATATGATCCTTTACGTCATGGGTATTCCTGATTAAAGACAGTCTTTAACTAAACAACTATTTGGCCCATTCGTTTCCTTAGCTACACGGCCTGACTCATATCTTTTCTCTACTTACTTAATGCAGTTTTATTATATTTATAAAATGAAAACAATTCTATTTACCAAAGACCCGTAGTCAAGTCAAAACCCATTAAAGACACAGCTAGGGACGCCTGGGTGGCTCAGCGGTTGATCCCAGTTTGGGGATCAAGTCCCACATTGGGCTCCCTGTGAGAAGCCTGCCTCTCTCTGTCTCTCTCATGAATGAATAAATAAAATCTTAAAAAAAAAAAGACACAGCTAACTTTGAAAATGGAAAGGTAGGCAGAAATCGGACTCACAGATTAACTCTTTCTTTCCTTTTGTGTGGGCATCTGGTGTTCGTTGTTGCGGGGCCGCATATCCTAGGAGAACTCCACTTCATCCTTGTAACCCTGCATGGCCTCCTGAGACTACTGAGTCTCCATTTGCAACTGGACTCCCTTCACCACTAAAGACCTGTTCTGTTGCCTTAGGAGGGAAGAAGCAGGCTGGGCCACTAAGACTAGAAGACATATTTCTGTTTTGCTTTATTTTGATCATATTTGAACAGCAAATATTACCAGGGGGAAAGGCCCAAGTTGGTCTGAACCATTTGATTTTGGTTTCATCCAGTGGCACCTCTGTTCACCCTGGCCCTGGCTCTGTGGTTCCTGTGCATTCCTTGAATGCTAATGAAGGACACCAGCATTTGAGGGCAGGGAGCTAATTTGTGTAATATATTCCTGGGCAGCTCTAGAACCACGCACATGCTTTCTTCTTTCTTAACTTCTTAAGCTCTAATTCAAACGTCAACAGCCAGTGTTAAGGAGGGCGCTATTTTTGATGCATCATCTTTGGATGCTTTTCTCAGTATGGTGGAGTGAAATTTCCTTATTCCTGCCAGTTGTTGAGATGCAAGTCAGGGGAGGGGGAGTGCTCGCTTCCCGCGGAGTTTATAATCAACAAATTCTTATCCTGAGGACTGGAGTAGAGTTGAAGTATCCATCTCCTTCAAGGACTTAGCTATAAAAGCAACTTCTTCAAAGCCCTTATCACTTGCTGACTCCCCCTGCAGCTGCTAGGCAGCCTGTGCGCCGCCCCTACTTACGTGGCTGCATTTGCTGATTGACGCCTCTGACTTGGCTGGGGTGTCGTCTGCCGATTAGTCTTGCGGTAATTATGGATGGCATATTTGCAGCATATTTATTCCTTTCCTCAGCTCACTTGGATTCACACTGATTTTGTTTAGTCAACAATCTGACGGATTACCCTGGGTATTTTTTTCCTCTCAATTGTACCTGTGCTTATCTCTCTGTCACAGATCACCTTAGGAACTCAGAGCAAGAGTTTTGTATTTCTCTTGACTGAGATCAGCTTTTCGTCGACGTGGCCAAATGTCCAGATAAGGGTCTTGCTTCAGAGCTCTTGTGAATTCTGAATTCTGCAGGTGGCAGAGGGAGGGCTGGTGGGTATCACTTACAACCCTGCTACAGGCTGGTGGCTGGCAATCTCCTACTCTTCAAAGCTCACTCTCCCAGGCTAGGTTGGATCTACACAGCTCCCTAGCAGGTTACGCCTCCCATAGATTCTGATAACCCCCCTTAATCATCTTTTAAGGATGGATTTTTGCGATATGTAGGATATTAAAAGGCAAACAAAGGAAAAAGAACACAGGATTAAACTCAGAGTTGACGGAAAATTCAGTGTTCCTGTGAGGAGGGTACATTTGGACAAAGTGGATTATATTCTTGGTTATATCTACTGGTCGCCTCAAGCATTTTCTTTCGCTGTTCTTGCTTCTGTTATTTGGTTTTGTTATCTCACCCCCCCTTCCTTGCCAACTTCATTAAAATACACTCTTATCTTGGACAAAAATTCTGCTTCATGGTATTGTCTATTAAACTGATGCTGGAGGAATTATGATGTTTCTTAGCGGTGGATACTCCTTTCATGCTGGAGTGATTTGTAAAACCCATGACTATGGCTGCTTCTTTAGCTTGCTCCTGGCACAGGAAAGAGTTTGCACGGCAGCCTTGAGACTGCTAACTTAGAAAGACCTGCTTGCGAGTTGGGCCGTTGGCTGGTCTCTGGCACTGTGACAGGCAAATTGTCTCCTACACTAATATAGACCCTTCCCTGAGTGGTAAGGGTATGTCATGTACAACTGTGCCCACAACAGTTTATGCTGAGCACCTGCTTTTCTTATAGGAGTCTAGAATTTTGGTATGTGCTAGATAAAGAGTGCCTACATGAGCAGCACCCAGTATAAATCTTGGGTGCTAATCTCTAATGAACTTCCATGGGCAACAGTATCACACATTTATTATTGCTTTTTTGTTGCTGGGGGAAGAGTGCTCTCTGGATGGCCCCTCATGAGACAGAGAGAGAGAATAAGGAAGGCCACACCTGGTTCCTTCAGGCTTTGTCTGTTTTTTCCCCTTACGATTGCACTGTGTATCCTTACTACATCACTCTAATAAATCTTAGCTGGGAGCCCCAGGAGTCTTTCTAGTAGATCTCTGAATATGGGTAGTCTTGAGGACCACATTAGTTACTATGAGATTCTAGTAGACCTCAAAGGTTAAGTCTGATCCCTAACCTTCTTGGTTGCTTATGCAAAACCAGGCATCTTTCAGCTTAGATGTTAATGTTTACTCAGTTTTTGATTATTCTCTTACTTCTCTAAAGGAGATTGCTCTGCTCTATTAAATTGGATATTTTGTGACATAATCTCTAAAGTTAATTTATAGTCAGAATCTATGTCAATCTAACACCAACAGTAGCTGACAAACTCTAAGCATTGGCAAGTATGATTTCATGTCACATTTTAGAAGAAGAGATGTAGAAAAAATTCTGTAATACAGCTGGAGTTAACCATATTGACCAAAATTGTGTCCAAAACTCTGTTAATTTTAGAATTCATCCTTAACCAGGTGTTTTGGAGTGATGTTAAGAAGTAATGGGATCATGTTGACATGATCTTGAATTTTTGTCTTGTTCAAAAACATGTTTTTATTTTTTCTTAAAGATGCTTTGAGGCAGCATCATATGTAGGCATGACAGTTTGAGTGATGCTGGGGCTTGGTCAGTAGTACTGTTCTAAGTGCTCACTGTAGACAAGCTGCTGAAAATTCAGACTAAATAGGGATTCTATAACAGAAAAGACAGCTCTGGGTAGCCGTGTTGTTCAGATTAACTTTTTAAAGATTACTTTGTTAGGACATAAGAATAATATTAACTATGGAAATTCCTTAGCTCACATAACAGGTCTTGTCATAGAATGAAGCATACCATTAAACTAAGGTATTTTTTAGAAGTGACAAACTCATAGGACAGCTTGATCTTACCAAATCACTTATTTCTCTGGGGTACAAAAAGTTAGTTCTTTACAAAGGGATTAGCACTGGTGCCAATTTTTTTTTTTTTTTTTTTTTTTTTTTTTTAGTGCTGGTGCCATTGAACAGAATCAGGCCTGTGCTTATTGCTAATATTAATATTCAAAAATATTTTATTAGTTCCAGGCATTAAGGATGGGAACCTGGGATGAAATCTTTCCTGGGGTTTAGAGCCAGCCCTTCAGAAGCTTTTCAATGCTTTCCTTAATTGAGTACTTGCCAATCTTTTTGGGGTTTCAAGATTCTAAAAACAAAGTTCTTAAGGGCATTTGAATTCAGATATTGCAAATGAACTCAGGACTAATCTGACCTGCCAACTTAAGGAAGTTGCCTAAATGTCAATTTAGGCAAGCTACTCTTAATTAAGATAAGTAGAATTTGAGAGAGAAAGTGCTATTTAGAATTTGTGTGTGTGTGTGTGTGAGGGAGATTGGGGGGTAGAGGATGGAGGGATGAAAGTAAGAGTCCATTTATCTCTATCAGCAATTTGAGCTAATTATTCAGGACCACAGTTAGGTCCCATTGCCCTCATGTGGACACATATCACCGGTCTGGCTCTTCGCTGATACCTGTCTTGGTGACGCTCCTTGAGATTAATTACAGCCCAGCTCAGGGGCTGAGGCTTCTCAGGTAATGACCACCCAGCAGTTTCTTATTAAAGCTGTCAGTGGTGCCTTAAATGGGTTCCTGAGAAAAAACACTGTTAAAGACCTCTGAAGGCAAATCTAATGAACGTCTTTGTCTTCCTAAAAAGCACAGAGAAGCCCAACGTCAGAGTGAAGTTTTGGACTATCCCGAAGTGTCAAGAAAATGCAACCACTGCGTGAACTGAAGTTTACATTTTCATCTTCCAACCTGAAGACTGTTGCTTGTCACCTGGCCCTAGTCACACACCCTCCAGGGCAGTGTGATACATGAGCGATTTTAGGCAAAAATTGACAAATTACTGTGGACTCAAATGAGCAGAGGACTATTAGTCAAATTGCAAAAGTTCTAATGTATAAGTGGTGGCTGGATCTCCCTGCACACTCAGAGATGCCCTGAAAAGTCCTCTATTTGCTATTTTAAACATCACTTAACCAAGGGAGCCAAAGAAAGAGCTCACATACAGAAATCTTGTGCTTCAATGTACATATGCGTATATATATCTATTGATAGCTAAATATATATAGGTAGGATTGGAGAACTGATATAGTTTTACAAATAAGCAGAGGCATTTACAGTACACAGAAGAAACAAACAAAAAAAAAGGTGAATGAAAACATGAAACGTACCATACTCCGGGACTTGCCCCGTCCCGCGCTTCAGCAGGAGACGGACCCTTCTTCCTCCTGACTTGATGAGTTCTATTGCTCTGGCGTGGGTCATGTCCCTTGTGCTCTCCCCATTGATCTCAATGATTTGATCTCCTACCTGTTAATTAAGAAAACATTAACTCAGCCAAAGATGGTTCTACTCACACTGCGTTTCCAATAGATTAGAAAAGCATCCTTTAGATTACCAGTTTTCAGAGCACATCTGAACAATTTGGTTACAGCCTCCTGCTTCTTAGAAGCAGCTAATTCCCATCTGCGTCCTGAATCTGACCACCAAACTTGATTTACCTTTATAGAAAGTAAAATGTCAGATCATAAAGTTAGGGTGATATGTTACTTCTTTTTTGTCAGTGTGGCAGAGGCATTAAACTTGAAGCATTTTTCTTTTTAAAATTAGGAAATATGTGTGATACCACAATTCCGAATAAACCTGGTATCTCTGCTTTGAAGCAAGAAGTAAATATTTTAGGGCCCTTTCATTGAGCACAGTGCCAGCATTGGGCTTAGTGCAGCATTTAATTTGGCATGCTGGATGGGATGATTGGTTTTGGGCTTCTCTGAGAATTTTTATCATGCATCATTTAAATTTCCCTGGGTGCTATTGTAATATTGCCTTCTTTGTAAATATGGCTGCTTGATATTCAAGTTTGATGATGAGTTTTCTATCACAGTCCTTTGAATTAAAAATGAGATCTTCCATTCTCCACACATGACTAAGGCCCTTGCTAAATCTTTGCCATGCTCACAGCTGATTGCCATAACTGTTTGGTTAAATACCAATCCCTCTCGAATTGTTAGAAATGCCTGGACTCCATAAGCAATTCCCATTTAGCCTTTGTGAATAGATACCTGGAATAAAAGGGGTTCAACCACAAACACATCATATAACTCCCACAGTACCATTACTGTCAGGAAACTTTGAATTAAAATATGTTTCATTTCAGGGCTAGTCACTTAAGAGAAATTAGCCAGGAAAAGCACAATGAGTTGCTTTGCAAAAATGCTATTTTAGTTGGGTCCCTTAAAGCAGATCTCAGCCTAAACTCTATAATGCAGACAGAATTGCAAATAAACTCTGTAGCGGAGCATTATCAAGATGCTGGGCAAGAACAGGAACAAAAACTGGCGATCGCAATGACAAGATGGCACTACAATAAGACCACTCCCTACCCCTAAAGAGAGAAAGAACAAACACATGTTTGTTGTAGCAGGGGAATAACAACTCTATCATCTGTCTATCATCTATCTATCTATCTATCTATCTATCTATCTATCTATCTATCTATCTATCTATCTATCCATCATCTATCATCTATCTATGATTTATTTGAGAGAGAGAGAGCAAGCACGCAAGGGAGGGGCAGAGGGAGAGGAGTGGAAGAGTGCCAAGTGGGCTCTGCACTGAGCGAGGAGCCTGACTCAGGGCTTGATCCCTGACCCATGAGATCATGACCTGAGCCAAAGCTAAAAACTGGATGCTCAACTGATTGAGACATCCAGGCGACCCTTTTCTCTTTATTTAAAGAGGATTTTCTATGGATAAGGACTTCAGTGTAATGAAGGTAAAGACTTCCCCTTCCCCTTTGTGTACAGTTGTCTCTGAAAGTATAGTTTTTGGGCAGTGGAAGAAGTTTCCCTCACTGGTATGACTTCCATATTTCACAGAAGAATCATGAACAACAGGATTAATTAATTTGCTTTAGGGGGCAATGTTGCAACATTTTTCTTCAGGTCCCCTTAATTACCTCCTTTCCCATAAAATAGGCACAGCCTCAAGTCGAGCAGCTTATTGGAGGCCACTGTATCCAAGCCAGTGGCAGAGATGGGACCAGTTCTTACCCATGACTGAAACCTCATGGCGCGGTATTAAGTTGTAGAAGTAAAACAAAAGTTCCAGTGAGGTTGTAATAGAGTCTTCATTCTTAGCTCAGCTTCTCTGAGCTTCATACTCACACATCCACGTGAGTACTGCACATCTTCACCTGGATGTCCAATGGACAACTCCAGCTCAACACTAGCAGACTCGGCTTACCATTTTGATTCCAAAGCAGTTTTTCCTCTTAATTTCTAAATCTGGTAAATGATATCACTACTCACTCAAGCCAGAGTAGTGAGGGTCATGCTGGGTTCATTTCTTGAATATCTCTACATCAGTCTCTGGGCCCTCATTTGTATCTCATTGCTAACTGTTGCAATTGAGGCCTTTATCTGGTTTTCCAGTATTCTCCTTTCACCCTCCCATCAATATCTTCTTCTCATTGTCACTAGAGTCATTCTTCTAAGAGGAATCTCCCCAAATGCTTCATGCCTAGTGAAGCATCCAGGGTTTTCCATATGCTACTGTTCTCTTTGCCTTCCCTTTCCCTGTATGCCTGGTGATCTCCTGATTTTCCTCAGTGCCAATCCAAGCATCTTCCTCTCTGGAATTCCTTCCTAGACCTGTCTTCTCAAGAGGATGCTTCCAATCTCTGTATTCATTTGTCACTGCACCCCACTCTGGTATTTATCACACCTTGCTATGCTTATGCTTTTCTGTCTTCTCTCCTAGATTTGGAGCTTCTTCATTCATCAAATGATTTCTGGGCACCTGTCATGTGCTAGACAGTCTACTAGAGAGAAAAGATAAAGATAGAGATAAGTGGTATAGCTTCTATCTACAAAATATTCTCGGTTTAACTGGAGAGAAAGTGGGTAAATGATTATTATTCAATATATATTTGGTATGACAGAGACATTAACAAAGTGCTAATAAAGGAGGGTCATCTAACTCAGAATGGGCATGCTGGTGGTCAGGGGGAGCTTTGTGGAGATGGCAACATCTCAACTGATTTTTGAAGTATCAGTAAGAATTCCTTGGGTGAAGAAGGAAGAAAAGCGTTCTAGGTAGAAAAAGCAGCATGTGCAAAGACCCCAAGACTTGAGACCATGGTATATTTGGGGGACTGTCAGTTTATTCTGCTACTCAGGAGTTCAGGCTTCATTTTTTTTTAAAGAATATTTTATTTATTTATTTGAGAGAGAGAGAGAGAGAGAGAGACAGAGAAAAAGAGAGGGAGAGGAGTATGATTGGGGAAGAATGGAGGGAGAGGGAGAGACTATCAAACAGAATCCATGCTGAGCTTGGAGCCTGACATGGGGCTTGGTCTCACAACCCTGAGATCAAGACCCAAGCTGAAATCACGAGTCAGATGCTCAATTGAATGAGCCACCCAGAGACCACCAGGCTTTATTTTAAAGGCAACAGTAAGGCACTGAAAATTTTAATCAGCTGGTAACCTGACCAGGGAAGCAAAGAGGTGGCTAGAAATTTCCCTGAGGCATTAGTATGGAGAGTGGGTTGGAGAGAAAATGGGAGACTGAAGAAGGGAACTGAAGTTGTGAGGTTATGTTTTCTGTCCAAGTGAGAAACTGGGAGGTTGTGAGGAAGGGAATGGTGGGGCAAATAAGGGCAGGGAATGGGTCCTTTTTATTTCATTTTATTGATTGATTGATTGATTGATTGATTGAGCAGGGAGGGGCAGAGAGATGAGGAGAGAGAGAAAATTCCTAAGCAGACTGTCTGTGGAGCATGGAGCCTGACAGGAGGCTTGATCCCATGACCCTGTGATCCTGGCCTGAGTTGAAACCAAGAACCAGACACTTAATCAACTGAGCCACCCAGGTGCCCAATGGGACTAGGGGTTCTTTTTAACGATATATCTTGTATGGGATGCGTGGTACATATTTGTGAATGAATGAAAGCGTTCATACATGGCTTATCTTGAGAATCACGGGAGAAGCGGTTATAAGCAGTCTTGACCCCCAAATCAACCCTTGACAGCCACCATTGCCTGAGGACACCTCTGTCTTGAGACAGATGCTGCAGCAAGAGTCATGTGGAAGGCAAAGGAATCTCATGGTGTCACAGAAATAGTCACATGTCATCTGCATTCTGGCCACATACTTGAGTATAGCAAGACTTAGAAAATTTGATGTTTTTATTCTCTTGTGCATTTCTTATGTTCCCTTTGCCCTACTAAGAGCTCATTAGAACCAAGGGAAGAAACATTAGCATGGGAGAGAGAAGTGGTAGGGTGGAAGACTGCAGGGGCGGCTGAGAAGCAGAGGGGTTCCAGGGCCACATGGGGGCTGCTCTGATATCTCCTATACAAGAGTTTCAGGGACAGGGCTCTGGGAAGAGTGAGAGCTATTATTTTTATTGAGCACCAAAGAGCATGGCCTGGCCTCTTTTCATGGCAGATGTCCATACTTTTAGCTTTCATTGCAGGGTCTCCTCAGAAGGAGAAGAGACCACCTTTGATGCTGGTTGGAGCGATGATCCTAAGCCTTCATCTAAGACTTCCAGTCTCTCCCAAGTCCTCTCCCCATGACAGGATACTGGAGGATGTGGTCTGTCGATTTCTTACCTCATTGTAAGCAATGGAAGATTGGGAATAGTTCGAGATCTTACCAAATTCAGAAAAAAATCTGGCATGTGTGGGAGGATGCTTGTCGGGTAATAAGATGGAACTGTTGTCACTGTCAGAGACTCTGAATCTTACAAAGTGTTCTGGGCAGATGACAAAAATGGGCCAGCTCATTCAGACCTACCGTCACTAGTAACAAACTCAGTGCAGGCACAACTCAAGACCCCTGTTCCTCTTTGTGAAATGACAGAAATTGTACAAAAGGTTTAATTTTTATTTTCACCCCACTATTAGTAGTATGCACAATCATCTTAACTGGGACTCCCTAAACAAATTTTGGATGTGATTCCTTTTGCTTCCATCCTTTCTATCTGGATGTATAATGAGAAGAGTTTGTCAGGGGCAGAAGAAGTTCTCTGGTTACCTTCCTACCTCATCTGAGTTCATTGCAGCTGTCAGGATGTGGCCAATGAAGAGCACCACTCTCTTCCCTCACATGTGAATCAATTAGGGGAATAAGTTTGATAAAAACCAATGGTAAATTTGTGGTCCTTTCAGGGATGGAGAAAAAAGACCAGTTGTGATTCTGATGCAGTCTTTTCTTTCTATGCTTTCTGTTATAGGGCTATCTTCAACTAAGCCATGTTACTAAAATGGAACTTTAGAAGTCTCTACTTATCCGGGCACCTGCACGGCTCAGTCGGTTAAGTGTCCAACTCTTGATATCAGCTCAAGTCTTGATCTCAGGGTCCTGAGTTCAAGCCCTGCATTGGGCTTCATGCTGGGTGTGAAGCCTACCTAAGGGGAAGAAAAAAAAAAACCCAACAACTGCTTCACTTGTTCTTAGAGAAGTTTTAAAATATCAAGTTCCTGTTAGAATTGAGAGAGAGAGAGATGGGAGGAGGAAGGGTATGAGGAGAGAGAAAAAGGGAGGTGGGGAGAGAGAGAGGGAGACCCGCAGTTCACCAGTGTGTATGCATTAATTTGTGTGTGTCAAGGAGATGTCAAGTTTAGGAAACTAACCAAAAGACTTAAGATAAACTTCTAGGTATTATTTTTTTTTCCTATGGGAAAAGTACTTATATCTGTGTTTCCCTTTGGGCAACTAAAAATGCTGTAACAATGTCTTAGGGGCAAGGGATGAGATAAGACCTTCCTCTCACAAACTGATGGTTGGCTGAGGGAATGGCAGGGGGGTGATGGGCAAAATGGGTGAAGGGGGTGGGAGGTACAGGCTTCCCATTACGGAATGAGTAAGTCCCAGGGATGAAAGGTGCAGCGTAGGGAAGAGAGTCAATGGTACTGTAATAGTGTGTGTGGTGACAGAGGGAGCTACGCTTGTGGTGAGCACAGCATAACGCATCGACTTGTTGAACACTGTATTGTACTCCTGAAGCTAATGTAATGTTGGGTGTCAACTATACTTCAACTGAAAAAAGAGAGAGAGAGAGAGAGAGAGAGAGAGAGAGAGAAAGAGAGAGAGAGAAAAGAAAAGAAAAAAGGAAAAAGACAAGACCGCCCTCTCTCGGCACAGCTTAATAAATTCTGCATTTCTACTCCCACATTTCCGCTCAAACTCGTGGTGGAGTTTTTTCTTTAACAAACCTATTACCAAATCCTTGAACTTGCCAGGAGCTCTGCAGGCCAAACTTTTTCCTCTTCTTATTAAAAAACCAAGGCAGGAAAAGGTAAACGTTTCAGTATTTCTTAAGTGGTTAATAGTTCAAGTTGTAAGAAAAAAAATAAACTCTATACTGTGCACACCTTTGTAGCCAAGTCGTAGAGAAACTATTTGGTTTGGTTCAATGAAATCTTTATAAGAACTCATTAATCCTGGATTTATTTTAGCCCTGAATCATGGTCGTTCCTGCTCAAGTCTTGCTCCGACATCTCACAAACATGCTTAACGGATTGTAATCACTTAACTGCCCTCACACTACTCCTGCGCCACAAGAACCTATTTTGCATGATTATACATGACTAAAACCCTGGTTATAATTAGGAGTGAGGATTGGAGCTCTTTTAGAATTTTATACCAACCAACAATGGATATCGCTCTTCCTTATTTCATGGAAGACTTAGCTGTGGACCGTTATTGTGGCTAATGATCTGAGGTCACAGGTTAACTCCATCAAATTTCTCACACACAGGCTGGCTTCTCTCACCAACTCAACACCCCTCATGGGCAGGGAACATACCCACCATCCTTTTGTCATCCACACGGTTCCTGACAAGTAGG
This sequence comes from Canis lupus baileyi, assembly GCF_048164855.1. NCBI lineage: Eukaryota > Metazoa > Chordata > Mammalia > Carnivora > Canidae > Canis > Canis lupus. Next base: position 38,395,157 of record NC_132858.1, on the reverse strand, counting down.
CCCTGGCTGGATCACAGTTGAGTGCATGGCTTAGGTTTGCTTTTCGGTTAGAGTAGCTGTCTGTATTCTCACGACACAGTGAGTTCAGCTTTAGTGCATCTCAGCAGATCTTAAAGCTTTCTTGACGCGCTGCCTTATGCCCTTCCAGCTACATCATAGCAATTTCAATAGCACTTAGAGGAGGCCAAGGAAGTCTCAGTAATGGTGACCTATAAAAATTGGTGGAGACAGATAAAGCAATGGGAAACAAATGCTAAAGGATTGAAAGAAAACAGGATGGAGGCTGAGTGTGAATGAAATCATAAAGTGCCAGGAAAAAAAATATCTGAATCAGGCTCTTCACTGCTGCCCACCATGGGCATCATCACCAGGTACTCTGACCATAGGACATCTAGGTCCCTGGAGCAAAGGGGACAGGCTGATTTTCAACTTGATGGTGTCCTTTAATATGCAGTGGCTGTCTTCACAAATAACTTTTGTTGGCTACTATTTAATAGCCATTACGGTTAAGATGTTTTCTATGGGGTTACCCTGAGTGTTTTGGCTAACCTTCCCGGTTCTTCCACTAGGCTGGGGCTTGAAATGGATGATAGCTGAGCGCCTGTTAGAGGACCTGGCTCTTGTTAGAAACTGTTGGGCAGGACCGCCTCAGCTAGGCACGGAAGCACAGCCGGTCAGCAGGGGTTTCCAGAGGGAAGGCTTCCAGCCCAGTTGGAAACCGAAGCACAGGTTTGAGAGCACCAAACTCTGTGACTTTCACTTGCCTCAGTTAATGCATCTGTCAAAAACTGTCTGAAATCCTCCTTATACTCTGCTCTAGAAAATGACCACTTACAAGGAAAGCATTCCAACAGCTCTGAAGAAACTTCATCCAAACGCAAGTGTGCAATGGCCTTTCTGGATTTTCAGAAGGGTCCTTAATCAAGGCTATGCCTGAGCACATACCTGCTGAGAAGGGCCACGAAGGTGAGGGCAACAGGTGGAAATGCCAAGGGCTGCTGCAGAATTCTGAGGGGTTCTTTCTTGAGGCGGGTGATGTACCTAGTTCATATTCCCCCTTCAGAAAAGACTTAGTTGCAGATCAGACAATGCTCAGACTTTGACTTGGCCATAGTGCCCGGTGGGAGGGGTGCTCTCTTGGGTGGCCATTCAAACCAGAGGGCTGCCTTTGGTTGGAGATTGAGGGGGAGCTCTCCATTCAGAAGCCCTCCCACTTCTCATTCTTGTTTTTAAAATCCTCTACTTAAAATATGGGAATATATATAAAATTTAAGGATGATGCACTACCAAGTTGAGGAAGTCAAGTCTAAATTACAATTTGGTATCTTTCCCAGCAAACTTTTCTTTTTTCCCTGTCAAATATTACCAATACTAATCGCACACAGAGAATTTTATTAGATTACTTCCTTCTAAATCTCCTTCCTTTTCTAGGGCTTTTCATGGGTGTTGGGTTCCATTCTTCAAGTACTCCGTTCCCCTGCTCTGTGCATGCTCCCTGATCATCTCTTCCCACCTGTCTAAAGTAGTTCTCTTTCTGTGCCCTTTGTCTAGAATCGGCCCTCCTCTCTGCAAATAGCTGAATCTTCCTCATCCCTTCAGATCCGCCTCGGGTATGGCCAATCCAGGATTCCGCCAGTCTTGGTTGGGTGCCTTTCCTCGGTGTTTCTTTAAAAGTGTTGAGCTTTGACTATCACTATGTTGTAAACTCTCTAAGGACAGAGGCTCAGCCAGGTGCATTATACACATTTGTTCAATAGATGGATGTATGATTGAAAGAAAAAAATTTTCAGGAGCTGTTATTTTTTGACTCTTTGCTCCTTATTGTATAAACCAAATTTAAACAAGACCTATAAAAAATTTAAATTTGGTTTCATGATATATGTCAACCAGGTGTGACCATGATCAAATAATAACAAAGTATAGGTAAATGCCTTGCAAACTCTAAAGTATAAAATATAATCCTGTATCATTAATTCTCATAGTTTTAATTGTTATTGTCCTCGTAATGGTGGAGGAGAGAAAAAAATGAAACAGCGGTAAGCTTTTAATAATGAAACTAGGAGAGAAGGAGTTGGGCAACTGGGGATATTTAATGGGGGAAACGAGGCAAATGTTTTTCTTAAAATATCACTGAGAAGTTGGAAACTCAAAAAATATCTGTTAGTTTTGCACTTTAGGAATTCCTATGGGATGTTGATGCTATTTTTCTGTTTTTATTCTATGATTTTAGATAGATAGTTCTTAGAAAAAGAATCTGGACAGCTAATCCAAACCCTCAGCTAGGACAGATGGATAACTTCCATTGTGGGGACAGATGTGAATGCAAAGAAAAGATTTTAAAGACAAGCTGGTTGAAGCTAAATATTTTCTATGAAGGAAAAAAATGACCTTTTCACTTTCACGTGCCCATTGGACAGCTTAGGCAAGAAGAAGAGACTGGGGAAACATCTGGAAATTACCCACCTGAGCAGAAATAGAAAGCTATCATTGGCAGTTCAGCTAGCAGCTCACCCATTTGCCCAGAAATCACTTATGTTAGGTCATGAAGTCAGTTTCCCCATTTGATTGAAAAACAACCAAAAGGAAATCAAAGAGGAAATTTTCTATTGTGGACTCTGTGTGGGCCATCCCTTCCCTTCCCTGAATGTAACTGAGGGAAAATGAGGGATTATTGTTCTGCATACTTCTAACCAGGTGTACACATTAGGCTTTGTTTGATGAGTGTGAGGTTCAGGTAACTATTCCTGGTCTTCCTGAAGAAAACCTGCTTGCATATTGCATTTACGTTCACTTTCTGTGTGTGCGAGCCAGTTCCACAGCTGACCCTTCAGAGGTGTCAGTTTGAGTGTGGAAAAGCATTTCCAGATGGGTCTATCAGTCAGCTGGGGGGCTGCAGATAATTTAGTGATGAGACTATTTCAGTGGTGTGGGCAGGGTTCTGGAACCGACGAGGGCTGTTGAGGCTCTGAAGGTAGAGACTCTTAGCACCTCTCTCTCTGGAAGAGCCTGGGAGAGGAAAGGAAGTTTCAGGGGCCTAGTGAGAACTGGAACCGTGAAAGAGGGGCTGCTTGATGGGAGCCGTCATTGTAGAGGGACGGGCGCCGTGAGGCCCAGAGCATGGGGGCCAGGAGCAACAGACATTTCTGTGTGGCAGACAGAATAATGTCCCCTCTTTCACAAGATCTAGTCTCTGGAGTCTATGAATATGTTACTTTACATGCAAAGGGGTTTTGCAGATAAGACCTTGAGATGGGAAGTGAAGGACCTTGAGATGGGAAGGTCATCTATCCCGCATTGTCGGGGTGGCCCCAGTGTAATCACAAGGGTCAAAATCTGAGAGACAGAAGACGGAAGGATAGAAGCAGAGGTGCTGGTACCGAAGACAGAGTAAGGGGCCAGACGCCAAGGAATGTAGATGGCTCCAGTAGCTGGGAAAGGCAAGGTAATGGATCCTCTCTTAGAACCCACAGAAGGAACCGGCCTTGCTGGTAAGACCATTTGATTTCAACCCACTGAAACCACTTTAGAATTCTGACCTTCCAGAACTTTAAGATAATAAATCATTGGTTTAAGCCACTAAATTTGTTGTTATTTGTTAGAACATGATTACACTTTCTCTCTTCCTGCCTCTGATCTTCTGCTATTTTTCTCATCAGCAAAGTCCAACAGGAATCTAGAAGGCAAGAGAGTTTGTGTGATGCAGGCAGGGATCTGTTCCCCAGGATACAGAACAGGGAAAGAAGGAAAGACAATGGATCGGGGAAGAGGCACAACAAAAGAACAGATTTTAAAACAGTGAATGAATATGATGTATGAAGGCTGCTGTGGTCGGAATGTTTATATCCCCTCAAAATTCATATGTTGAGATCCTAACCCCCAAGGTGATGGTATTAGGAGGTGGGGACTTTGGGAGGTGATTAGGTAATGAGGATAGAGACCCTGGAGAGATCCCTCGCCCCTCCTGCCATGTGAGGACACAGGGCTAGGAAGCAGGCTCTCACCAGACACCAAATCTGCTGGTGACTTGATCTTGGACTTGCAGCGTCCACCATGATGAGGACTAAATTTCTGCTGTTTATAAGCTGCTCAGTCTGTGATATTCCGTTATGGCAGCCCGAAGAGACTAAGACAAGGGCTTTACAAAATAATTCAAGAATAAGACATAAAAGTCGGGTGGTGGTAAACTGGTCCATAGTAGAGAAGCTAGTTTTGGAAACCTTTATTTGTTGAAATATCTCTTTTCCTCTCTCTCCTCTCCTCTCCTCTCTCCTCCCCTCCTTTCCTTTCCTTTTTAAATTTTATTTGAGGGAGAGGTAGAGGGATGGGGAGCCTGATGTAGGGCTTGATCCCAGGACCCCGAGATCATGACCTGAGCCGAAATCAAGAGTTGGATGCTTAGCTGGCTGAGCCACCCGGGCGCCCCTGTTTAAATATTTTGCTTTTATGCAAATAGTCTCTTCAGATAGCATCATAGAAAGACAAAGGTTACTGAGTTGAATATTCTTTTCAAAACTGCTCAAGGTTTCAGAGTTGCCTTTGCATCTAGTTGGCCTCCAGCCCCTTCAGCTCGAGTTCTGCTCTGTTGCCGGCAGCAGCTGCTCATTTGCTGTTTCTCTTCCCTGCATTTCCCATCCCTCATTTCTCTCTTTTCCCTCTTCTTTTGGTCTATATGGTTGCCACAAACATCTTTTAAAGCTCACCTCTGTTTTGGTCTCTCCCCTTCAAACACTTTCCCATATCACCCCCTTTCTTCTTAAACAGAATCCAAGCTCCTTGACACAGTGTCATGACCGTTCAGGACCTTGTCCCTTCATCCTTCCAGCCTATTCTCTTGTGTTTAATCTGGCTGGCTTCCCATTCCTCCATTCTTCTTTGGGTTCTCTCATGCCTGCATTTTTGCTCTTACACTCACCCCTGCTAGTGATCCTTACTGTTCCCCTGACCTCTTCAGTCTCCTCTTGTAATCATGCCCATTCTGCAAGATTCCTCTCAAATCCTCCCAGAAGCCTTCTCCGGTCACTCCAGGGGAAAGCTGCCCTCCTTTCTCTTAGTGTCTTCTGTACTTTAGCTACACCTCTCTTTACCACTTACTGCAACCCTGCCTTTCATTCTGGTGGTCTGTGTATTTATTGAGCCCACTACCATTTCTCACTTCTGTATTTACCAAATTATAAGCTCCTGGAAAGAGGGATTGTATCTTTGTACCTTCTAGTAATAGCCAATACATTGCCTTAAAAATGATAGATAATAAAAACTTACTGGTAGTGGGGACAAAAATTATTACTGTGTAAGATATAAAATGATTATTGGAAGAGATAGAGTCTTTAGAGGGAATTGAGGGTATGTGGGAGTTGAGAGAGAGAGGGTTTTGAGGTCAGAATGCTTTGAGGGTGTCTGTGCTTTGCTCATGATTGTTTTTCTGTTGTTAACTAAGGTGCCTACACAGGATAAAAGTTTCGTAAACATTTCCTTTTTTAAAAAAATATTTTTATTTATTTATTTGAGAGAGAGAGAACCAAAGAGAGAGAGAGAGAGAGCATGAGTAAGGGGTAGGGGGCGGGTGCAGAGGGAGAAGCAGGCTCCCCACGGAGCAGGAAGCCCGATGGGGCTTGATCCCAGGACCTGAGCTGAGATCATGACCTGAGCTGAAGGCAGTCACCCAGGCGCCCCCATAAACACTTCTTAAATGAATGAATAAGTGCTATCTACTTCATTTTGGCGAAGGCTAACCTTGAATTCCATGAGAAGGACTTCACAGAAGTCCCTGTTACAATATGAAGGTGAGGAAGTGTATGAAAGTAAAAACAATACCATCTTCTAACTTGCACTGAGAAATAAGCTTAGAAATGGTAATGCTTCCCAGCTGGAGAAGACCCAGCCAAAAGGAGCATCTCTTTTCTTTTTGGTGTAACCATACCTTTGTTGGCATCACTGGATGAAAGCAGACATTAATTTTTGTGTTTCCTGAGTCTTCTGAGAAGTGCTGGGAAATGCATTCATATGGGATTTAAAATGATCTTTTTCAGTGTATAGCTTGAGGGTAAATATCTTGTTTTACACTTCTAGAATATCCTTTGTAGCAGCTAGCACAATGCTGTGTGTGTGAGAGAGATAGAGATAGAGATAGAGATAGAGAGAGAGATAGAGAGAGAGAGAGAGAATGGTTGGTTGATTGATTTGGAGGTAAAGTAAATAAAGGAAGCCGTTCTTGATGATACATCCACTAAAACATACTGAGGACATTGAGGACAAGCAGCCTCTATTATTAATCTTTTATCTCTGGTTTCTATTATCTTACTGTAAGATAAAGACTTTGTACTTCAGGGAGGAAAAGGGATTTTCAAGAGGACACATAGCTTATATGAAGAGGAGACGAGACACGGATCTCTAATGCCCAAACCCAGAACTCCTCACTCTTTCTGACATTGTGTTAGCATTGTTGAGCAGGGGAGAAAGACACAAGAGTAGGTTTTTACTTAGTTCAGAATTAAAAGCTCCTTTTACATGAAGATGTAGGATGTTTGTGATTTATTATTAACCTTTGGGATATTGTTCAAGAATGAGCACATAATCATGTGTCACAAATAGCTCTGAGGTCCAGGTTCATTCAAGCATGAGTAGAATGGGGAGGAAGGTCTGGTTAAAGTTGTAATGAGAGTCCCTACAATTGTGAATACATCTAGTTAGGACTTCGCGGGTCTGAACTTCCCTGGATCACTTCAATAACTTTCTCCTTGAATACATGTTATTTCTGTAGTGTCAAAGTTTCAAATAAACAGAATAATGAGTATCTCCAATTTTAAGAGGCACCGGGAGTATGTCTACAGGGCAGAAAAACTCTCATCTCTAGGGTCAGCTATCTTTGTTTGGTCATAATGAAAAAAAAAAGTCTTTCTTAATAGCTTAATTTTAAGACAGCTCTCCAGAGGGTCTTTATTCATTGCCACAATCTTCAATTGTTCTGGCAGGAATGTGTGGATTACAATAATTTTTCTATTGGTATTATAACACTGAATACATAGAAAGTTAGAATAGCCTTGTATCACTATCATTTTGATGCACAAAATAAACATTATCCACTTTATTTTCTTTTACTATTTAAAGTCACATTTTTAATTACTTAAATTTTACAACTAGGAATGTAGCCGAGTGTCTAAAAATCTTGTTTCTGTTCAAGTTAATTCAGATTGTCCATCCATGCATGAGAACAGCTGAGCTATGAAATTGGGCAGCATGTTTTCTGGCAATAATGAGGAGATAATATTCCTTAGGAGTATTTAAGTGACATCACTATTGATAGGTTAATTGGAAATAAAAATGTAAAGCTTTCTTAAATCACTAGAATAAAAAGCCTCCGGTTTATCGTAGCTTCGAAATGTACTTTTTGAACTCTCCCCATTTTGCAGTTTAGGTTAATAACCATCTGATTAATGTAACTGTGGCGATTCTCAGAGTTTCACGTACATCCCATGGCAAATCAGCCACTTTCAAAAGGAAACTTTCCCACTTAAATCTTGATTCACATTTTGTTCCCTCTACTCCTTTACTACATGACTTGAGAAATGACTCCTGTCTGTGTCCAGAGAAATACACGGAATGTTGGGTGTAGAAAAGACTTGCAGTTGGATGTGAGGTCCTGAGACGACTTTAGCTGGGACTCTGGTATATGAGACACCTTCCACGTTCAGAGACCAGAGTACTCATGCTGCAATTTAGTGGGTTCCTAACCGATTATTTTGAAAGATATAGCTAAAGTGACATTACTCTACCATGTATCCTAACTAGACTCAAATTATCTTCAGTTCTCTTTGTGAACATTTGCACTTAGGCCGCTACACATATGCATTTAGATTTCTGTGCCTTTGCTAAACTTTCAATTATCCAGGAGCCTATTATGCAGTCGTCAACCACCCAGATGAAAAAGTTGACCCTTCACAGTAATTAGCACTTACTGAACATAGTTTTATGCCAGATATTTTCCAGGCACGTTAGGAGCATTAACTTATTTAATTCTCAAATAAACAAATGAGCAAACATACTCTACAAACTAGAGATAACAAAGAAAAATTCAAATTAACTTTGGGAAGTGAAATTCTAAGATATATATATATATATTCTAATATATATATTCTAATATATATAAATTCATACATATAAATTCTAATACACATACACTTCTTTTTAACACTGGCAGCCAATTATTATGAATAATGCACAGTGGGTGCCATGGCTACCAAGATATCAGGTTAATCTTTGCATGGTTAGTTACTTTGTGCTGTTCCACACCACTGACTGCACCCTTTAATTTGAGTTAGCAGGTACCTTTAACACTTGGTGTGGGTGGACATCCAAGAATCACTTGGATCCCCTTAATGATCCTTTCACTTCCTTCAGTCAGTGTATTTTCTGGTCTTCTGTCCTTGGTTCTTGCCTTGGACAATGGCCCTCATCATCTTTTCCATTCAGCTTCTTATACTTCCAAGAAATCTTTGGATATCTCTAGTGTGGCCTCTCAAGCCTGCCGATGTCACCATTTTGTCACGACTTTTAAAGGCTGACACTTCCCCTCTGCCCCGCCAGACAGACAATTCTCTGTACAGTCTTGGTTGTTTTTGGCTTGATGCTGTCTAGCCATTTTACAAATATGGGCCACTTGTCACCAAAAAGACAGTATAAATGTGTGAATGGAAACTTTCAAATTCCTCATCATTTCTAGAAAAACAATTCCACAGGCTTCTTCTGATGGAGAATCTTTGGTTTTTAATCACCTTTGTTTTTCAAGGATATCATACGAGGACTGTCACTTGTTTAATTGAAGTGCTTCTAGTCACTGGGGTATAAATGCGTGATTGATTTATTTTCCCAATAACTGCTACCAGCTGTGCTCTGTTGACCTCCCTCCACCCCATTTCCTCTGGGTAGTATTCCAATTCCATTATCTTTCAACACTTTCAACTATTAAAAAAGCATAGTGCAGTTAACACTGTAATCTTATTTTCAATTAAAAGCTCCCCTTCCCACGCAGGCTAGGTCGAAGGCTTGAACCACTTTACGTGGGGGAAATAGTCTTGTTCTCGCTCTCCCAAACCCTGCCACGCCTCCCTCTTTCTCCTCTCAGTCCCTCAAGTGAATGTTGGTCACCTTCACTACCCTGCCTTCAGAGCTTCTCTAGTGCCTTTTTGTCGCTAACCTGGTAGTTCTCAATCACATGTTCACTTTGAGCCAGGGACTATTTTAGGTGCTGGGGGATACTGTGGGAATGAAGGAAGGTAAGATTTCTGACCTCAGGGAATTTAAATTCAGGGGATATCCAAATGCCTCTCTCCTAAGGATGCTCTGAGTTACTTCTTTGGAAGACCCAATGTGGAGTTTCTCTCTATGTTGGGAGATACGGATGAGGTTGGCCTATTCCCCTTCTATTTGGCACCCCTTTCACCATTATGGGTAATGTAACCTACAGCTTCTTTCAGCAGGGGTTCCTTTGGCCAGAAACTATCCCACCAGAAAGGTGGTTTAAGCCCCAAATCACCTTCTATAGTGTCCGCTCAACCTACGGGGAATGGTAGGAGTGCAGGCTGCCCTAGTACTCCCTCTTCTTGCTTTCTTTCTTCTCTCTCTCTCTTCCTCAGCTCATTGGGGTCTCCACTGATTCATTAGCTCAGCCCCTTCTAGATAAGAGATAATTATTAGCCTCCCTTGGGGTAGAAGGCAAGGATGGGTCAAACATTCCCAATATTGTGGGAGGGGAAGGGCAAAGTTCTAATACCTTTTTCCCTCCTGGGGGATGAGATGGGGAGAAGGGATGGTTAATGCTTCACAAACACTGTTTTCTCCCAAAGAGAAACTTTTACTTCTCTACTCTGCATTGGGAGAGTGCAGGGAAGGACAAATCAGTAGGACTAGTTTTGTGAAACCGCCACTGCTAGCAGGCCACCCAAGGTAGTGGCCGGCCTCACTATCACTGATTCTGTGAATCAGGCTGAGATCATACACTATCATACTGCATGGAGAGGAACAGCAGAATAAAAACAGGGAGCTGAATGAAACATGGGGATTATCTACTAGTTTTGCTCATCATTCTCACTCTGGGTAATTGAGAAGTGACCCCTTTTTATTTCTCCTTTAAGTCCTTAATGGCCAAGTTTTTCTAAAAAAGTGTGTTATTGACTAAAATGTGCATAAATGTGTTTATTATTAGAACCTAATATGCCATGTTCTATTTTGACACAACAATTTGATTTTTTAAGTTGGGATTATTTGCATTAGATAACTTATATTGTCATGACATGAAGGACACTGCAGGGTAGCAATATGATCAACAGCACGGGTTTTGGTGGGATCAGGAGCCCTGGGTTTTCATCTTATGATGAACATCACTTGTTAACTCAGAGATTTTATTTTATTTTATTTATTTTTTTTAACTCGGAGATTTTAGACAAGTCATTTAACCTCTGTAAATCCCAGTTTCCTCATCTGAAAATGGGGATAATGATGGTGTCTCTCATAAGATTGTCGAGATCATACGGGATGATGCATATAAACTTAGCACAAAGAGAGAGAGAGAGAGGCAGAGACACAAGCAGAGGGAGAAGCAGGCCTCATGCAGGGAGGCGGACATGGGACTCGATCCCGGGTCTCCAGGATCTCGCCCTGGGCCGAAGGCGGCACTAAGCCACTGAGCCACCCAGGGATCCCCAGCAAATACATTCTTTTAATGTGAAGCTTGTCTTTTCACTCAGTTCATGATGTTCTGCAATAGAGACGCTTACAGTTTTAACGGAATTACATTTATCAGCAGCAGTCCTTTGTGGTGGCTTAGGCTTTTTAGTGATTTGTTAAAAAAAAATCCCTCTCAACTCAGATAAAATAAATAATATTTTTCTATATTTTCTTCTAAGAGTTTTAATAGTTTGCTTTTCATGCTCGGTCTTTAATTCACCTGGAGCTGATTTTTGTGTGTGATACGAAGAGAGATTTCTTTTCATCTGTATGGTGACCAGTTGTCCTTAGCACCAGTATGGAGAGTCTGTGCTCCACCTCTGACTTGTGATGTTGCCTCAATCGCATGCTGGGTCTTCACACCTGTCAGTCTATTTCTTGGCTTCCCAGAGTGTCCTTTGGTCAATCTGGCCATCCCAGTGCCAACATTCCTATCATTTTGATTACTATAGCCCTATACATAATTCTTGAAATCTTGCAGGCTTGGAGGTTTTTACAGTCTCACTTGTCTCTCATTTTCAAATACAAATAATTTCTTAGATTCCATGCAGTGAATAATTATCTGAATTTTGGGCGTACGACCAATACCTACACTTTATGTCTCCACTTCACTTGTGAAGTATCACGAAAGGCATGAAGTGCCAATTACTAACTCAAATATTTTAATTGTAATTTACAGACAAAGGTTTTATTAGAAGTTAAACCATTAGCTGTTTAAGAGGTCTTTAGAAAATGAAAAGTATTTTTTCCCAAAGAATTAAATTAATCATATAAATAAAAGTGGAATTATTTTAACCATTTTGTCATTTTCTTAGTGACATATTTAGAAAATGACTGGGTTATAAAGGATTAACATTTTTTTCTTGGCCTCATATCATATATTTTACATAGTGGTCCATTTAATACCCGATTGCCTATTGCGGCCTATTCAAAAGGGGGTTTTACCCAGATGTATGCATCAGAATTACCCAGGGAGCTTTTAAAAACCATTTGGTCCCTTTTTAAATTTAGGTATTCGCAACAAAGTTTTGAATGCAATAATCCATCACTAAAAACATAGGGCTTTTGCCTCTCTACTAGAAGAACATTGATGCCATCTATTATGATCTGTATAAAACTGTCAGTATGAGCCTCCCTAAGCTTTTATTTAATAAGTTGCCTTGCTGCATCAAGAAGCAGTATCTTTGTTAGCAGAGATAGCTGTGACATGCCTCTCTGGCCCTGTTGTTTTAACTGTTGCCGTGTTCTCTTGGTCATTTCCAGTGTATTTCTATTCTCTAGTTTTCCTTTTCTCAATGCAAGTTTTATTGGATCCCTGGGAGCTAAATGGAAAATCTACATGTATTCGTTTCATGCCAAGACACATTGATGTGCCAATGATAACAACGTGGCCAGTTTAAAAAGGCCAGCACAAAATGAGTGGGAATACAAACAACCAACAATGTAAAAACTCTGCAATTCACTGATTCCAACACTCTTCTTACCGTGAATGACAACATTTCTAGGTTGTTTCCCATATAATGCATCAGAGTTGTTTTCTTCCTTGAGAGGCACCTTTAATCTACCTTCGGAAACTCAAGGAGCTTGGGCCTGCAGCATATCTATCCCCATGGAGCCTGCCTACTCAGTACTTGGTCTGGGGTCCACAATGCACTCTGCATGCTTCCCGTCAGTGGTGTTTTTCGGGTATCCCACATCTACTGTTCAAGGTCACTATCTCAACTCTTAGTTGATTGACATGCTTCCTTTTCCCTACAAAAGAGTCTGAACTAGGATCTAAATTGCACAACTCTGCAACTCTGCCTTCAGGGCTTGGTCGTGCTTGCTTTACCTCCTTGTTGGCCATTTCTCCTTAAAACAGATTCCCAGACCTGAGTGACATCCCACAGTGCTGTTGATCTCTGTCCTAGGTTGGACTCAGACAATATTGTAGGACAAGGAACCAAATAAAAAATCATCACAGGGTAACCAAAAGGGCCATGGATTAGCTACAGAGAACAATGCAGGGACAAAGCACACTACCTAAGAATATTCACTAAATAGTGGAAAGTCTTTTACAAATTAAACTTTACTTAAGAAAGGTTAATAAATGATACATAAGAGTAGAGCTGCTTTCACTGAAACAGGCTGTGGGCGTGGGGTAGTATGGATGTATCATACTAATTTTACCCCCATCTTATTTCCTGGCTTCTTTCCTATCCCAGGAGATTCTTAGGAGTCCTGGCGATTATCTTTTCTATATGATAAAAACGCACGTAGGGAAAAGGCCATGTCTTACATGTCTCTGTCCTGTTCTGTGATACTCCCTGTGCTATCTGGATTTCTTCCTGTCTTTCCTCATATCTATCTGTTGAAAGCTCATCAGAACCTCACTCAACTATCATTTGCTCTAAGGACTCTGTCCAAGACACAATTGATCTTCCCTATGGCAAATGGTCAGTGCTTCTATTATAACTATGGGGATTTCTAATATTTCTAATATTAGATCTTAGTACTCTCTTGGGCTTATTTTTTTTGGTCAGATCACATTTCAATTTTTGTTTTAAAAATATGGTTGATAGGGGTGCCTGGGTGGCCCAGTCTTTGAGTGTCTGATTTTCCTTTTTGGCTCAGGTCTATGATTTCAGAGTCATGAGATTGAGCCCCATATCGGGCTCCATGCTCAGGGCAGAGTCTGCTTAAGATCCTATTCTTCTGCTCCCCCCACCTGCCTCCAGCTCATGCTGTCTCTCTCAAATAAATACATAAAATAAATCTTTAAAATATATGGTTATGATAATTATAGCTCTTATTGCAGTCAGCCTCATTTCTGAGTTATTGATAGATGTAGATAATCATAAAGGATACGCTTCTAAAGAGTAGGGAATGTCTCTGCAAGCAAGGTAGGTATGTCTTGATCTCCACTTTGTGATGGGGAAGCCAAGGTCACCCAGCTAAGAAGTAAGCTGAAATCTGCCCAAATCCAGGCTCTTTCCATTATACTACTCAGCGGCCCACAGAGCTTCACAGTATTTCTCTGTATATTCTAGAAATGTTTATTCTAGTAAACACTGAATATATATATGCTCAGAATTGAAAGCACACATGAATATATCTAGGCTGTGAATTGAAATATTTCCCTTTCATGCTTGCATGATTCAGAAAAGAACTTTATACTTGTATTTAGTGCCATTTTAACTCTCTCTGGTGGTTGAAAAGCAAAGTGAATCCAGTGGGATTTTTAATTTGCTGGCAGGCTGTGGTTAAGGAAACTGGCGCCCAAAACACACAGCAGATACTTCTCTGTGATTGTTGATGTGTAAGCCATGCTGGATCATCTGAATGCAGGCTGGGATCAGTTCTCACACTGCTGAGGCCTGCCCCTCTCTTCCTACAACACTCCCAGGGGGTGTACTATTAGGCTATTACAGGACAAAAGAAAACAAACTGGCTGGTCCTTTCTCATATTCCCTGATATCTAGGAGTTTTATTCCTTGGCTGTGCTTATGAAGAATGGAGCAGGAAGCAGCTTGTGAGAACATCCGTAGAGGATGAGATGAGGGAAAGGAGGTGTCTGGCAAGATGAAGAAAGAGGCCACCGTGCTCCTTGCTAGTGTTGCCAGAAGCACAGTGTAAGACCAGGGGCATTTGGTGTCTAGTAGCCATGATATCCTAACCTGCCCAGACACCCACTAGGTGGGATGTTTTGTGCTAAGACAGCGGAGGATTTGGAGATGATTATGACACACTCACATATCAAAGCCTTTACAATATAATGTATTAAATTTTACTACACACTAAATGCCATGGTTAAACATTTTTTAAGATGAATCTCTATCTCACACTGTATACAAAAACCAATTCCTGATGGGTTGTGGATTTACATGTGAAAGGGCCAACTTTAAAAGTTATTAAAAAATATGACTTTAAGATAGGAAAGGATTCTTCAAGCACAAAAATGCAAATAATACAAAATATTGGTATATTCAATTATATTAAAATTAAGAATGTGATTTCATTGGAAGAGATTATAAAGAAAAAGGAACTTCCACTAACTGGGAACAGGTATGTGCAGTACATATAACCAACCAAAACACAATATCTATCGTATATAAAAGTTAGTAAGGAAAAGACAGCAGTAACAATAGAAATGTGGACAAGAGACAGCAACTTAAATATCATAAAAGAGGAAAATGAGTAACTTGAACATTTAAAACAATGTTCACTAATAGGAAGAAAATCAAAACCACAATAATATAGCATTCTATGTCCACTATACCAACATAAATTTAACCTTAATTTCATATCAGACATTGACAAGGATATAAAGCACCAGGGATGGATATCCAGTATGAGACAGTATATGTATTGTTACAAACACTTTGGAAAATTTTCTGGTATTATTTAACCAATTTGAAGTTGTTCCAAGGACCCAATGAATCCTCCCAGGAATAGATTTGGGAATTGTGGCCAAGAAAAAATCTTGCACATGTATACCAGAAGAACTTTACGAGAAAGTCCATAACAGTGATGTTTCTAATAGTAAGAAATTGGAAGCCACCTTAATGCCCATCAATAGGAAAATGAAAAAATTCATGTTTATATAATAAAGAACTATGCAGTAGCAAAAATGAATAAACTATAATAATACATATCAACTTGGTGGTGGCTTTTGTCACAATGTTGAGCTAAAAAAAGCAAGAAAATACAAAAAGTGCAATTCTGTGTGTCTTTAAAGTTCAAAAGCACGTGAAACTGAACAATATCTTGTTGGGGACATAACTGTGCTTTAAGTGGAAGGGTGTTAGTGTGATCATTTTGTGCTTTAAGACAGCCTTTGCTATCTTAAAGTCATATTTTTAAATAACTTTTATTTATTTATTTTTAATTTCTTTTTTTAAAAATTTGTATTATGTAGGTAATTATTTTTTTAATTTATTTTTTATTGGTGTTCAATTTACTAACATACAGAATAACCCCCCGTGCCCATCACCCATTCACTCCCACCCCCCGCCCTTCTCCCCTTCCACCACTCCTAGTTCGTTTCCCAGAGTTAGCAGTCTTTACGTTCTGTCTCCCTTTCTGATATTTCCCACACATTTCTTCTCCCTTCCCTTATATTCCCTTTCAGTATTATTTATATTCCCCAAATGAATGAGAACATATAATGTTTGTCCTTCACCGACTGACTTACTTCACTCAGCATAATACCCTCCAGTTCCATCCACGTTGAAGCAAATGGTGGGTATTTGTCATTTCTAATAGCTGAGTAATATCCCATTGTATACATAAACCACATCTTCTTTATCCACTCATCTTTCGTTGGACACCGAGGCTCCTTCCACAGTTTGGCTATCGTGGCCATTGCTGCTATAAACATCGGGGTGCAGGTGTCCCGGCGTTTCATTGCATCTGTATCTTTGGGGTAAATCCCCAACAGTGCAATTGCTGGGTCGTAGGGCAGGTATATTTTTAACTGTTTGAGGAACCTCCACACAGTTTTCCAGAGTGGCTGCACCAGTTCACATTCCCACCAACAGTGTAAGAGGGTTCCCTTTTCTCCGCATCCTCTCCAAATTCGTTCTATGAGGCCAGCATCACCTTAATTCCAAACCAGACAAAGACCCCACCAAAAAGGAGAATTACAGACCAATATCCCTGATGAACATGGATGCAAAAATTCTCAACAAGATACTGGCCAATAGGATCCAACAGTACATTAAGAAAATTATTCACCATGACCAAGTAGGATTTATCCCTGGGACACAAGGCTGGTTCAACACCCGTAAAACAATCAATGTGATTCATCATATCAGCAAGAGAAAAACCAAGAACCATATGATCCTCTCATTAGATGCAGAGAAAGCATTTGACAAAATACAGCATCCATTCCTGATCAAAACTCTTCAGAGTGTAGGGATAGAGGGAACATTCCTCGACATCTTAAAAGCCATCTATGAAAAGCCCACAGCAAATATCATTCTCAATGGGGAAGCACTGGGAGCCTTTCCCCTAAGATCAGGAACAAGACAGGGATGTCCACTCTCACCACTGCTGTTCAACATAGTACTGGAAGTCCTAGCCTCAGCAATCAGACAACAAAAAGACATTAAAGGCATTCAAATTGGCAAAGAAGAAGTCAAACTCTCCCTCTTCGCCGATGACATGATACTCTACATAGAAAACCCAAAAGTCTCCACCCCAAGATTGCTAGAACTCATACAGCAATTCGGTAGCGTGGCAGGATACAAAATCAATGCTCAGAAATCAATGGCATTCCTATACACTAACAATGAGACTGAAGAAAGAGAAATTAAGGAGTCAATCCCATTTACAATTGCACCCAAAAGCATAAGATACCTAGGAATAAACCTAACCAAAGATGTAAAGGATCTATACCCTCAAAACTATAGAACACTTCTGAAAGAAATTGAGGAAGACACAAAGAGATGGAAAAATATTCCATGCTCATGGATTGGCAGAATTAATATTGTGAAAATGTCCATGTTACCCAGGGCAATATACACGTTTAATGCAATCCCTATCAAAATACCATGGACTTTCTTCAGAGAGTTAGAACAAATTATTTTAAGATTTGTATGGAATCAGAAAAGACTCCAAATAGCCAGGGGAATTTTAAAAAAGAAAACCATATCTGGGGGCATCACAATGCCAGATTTCAGGTTGTACTACAAAGCTATGGTCATCAAGACAGTGTGGTACTGGCACAAAAACAGACGCATAGATCAGTGGAACAGAATAGAGAACCCAGAAGTGGACCCTGAACTTTATGGTCAACTAATATTCGATAAAGGAGGAAAGACTATCCATTGGAAGAAAGACAGTCTCTTCAATAAATGGTGCTGGGAAAATTGGACATCCACATGCAGAAGAATGAAACTAGACCACTCTCTTTTACCATACACAAAGATAAACTCAAAATGGATGAAAGATCTAAATGTGAGACAAGATTCCATCAAAATCCTAGAGAAGAACACAGGCAACACCCTTTTTGAACTCGGCCATAGTAACTTCTTGCAAGATACATCCACGAAGGCAAAAGAAACAAAAGCAAAAATGAACTATTGGGACTTCATCAAGATAAGAAGCTTTTGCACAGCAAGGGATACAGTCAACAAAACTCAAAGACAACCTACAGAGTGGGAGAAGATATTTGCAAATGACATATCAGATAAAGGGCTAGTTTCCAAGATCTATAAAGAACTTATTAAACTCAACACCAAAGAAACAAACAATCCAATCATGAAATGGGCAAAAGACATGAAGAGAAATCTCACAGAGGAAGACATAGACATGGCCAACATGCATATGAGAAAATGCTCTGCATCACTTGCCATCAGGGAAATACAAATCAAAACCACAATGAGATACCACCTCACACCAGTGAGAATGGGGAAAATTAACAAGGCAGGAAACAATTTCTTTTTTTTTAATTTATTTTTTATTGGTGTTCAATTTACCAACATACAGAATAACCCCCAGTGCCCGTCGCCCATTCTGTATGTTGGTAAATTAAATAACTTTTAAAGTTGGACCTTTTACATTTAAGTCCACAATCCATCAAGAATTGGTTTTTTGTATATGGTGTGAGGCATACATGGTAAAAAAATAATAACAATAACCCAAAACCAGAATCAAAGCCAAGCCGTAACACATTTAGATCTTAGCCTGCAAGCAAAGGCGGGTCGTTGAAAACTTTTGAGGAGAAAAGTGATTTGACTACACTTGTGATTCAGGAATAGAATTCTGGTGGTGGTATATGGAGCATAAATGGGAGAAATGAGATACCCTTGGGACCCCATCTGGCTACTGGAATAGTTCTGGATAACAAAGAGGAAGGGTGGTGTTGTGGCAGTTGCAATGGAATGAAAGGAGGAAATGCCTAATTTGGGATCTGACTTAAGTTTCCTTCAGGTCCATTTCCAGAAAGACCAGACGGAAGCAGCCGGCTTCCTTCGGGCCAGCTCTGCTCAGGACTGAGCACACTCCCAAGTTAAGTAGCTAATTGCAAGCGTCACCTCAGCAGCTTCCTCCCCAATTCCCTTTGATATTCCTCCCAGTTTTCCCTCTGGAGCTAGGAAGACAATATTTGAAAATGACCCAATATTCAATATTCATTAATCCTTCTCTTTGCTTACGTACATTTGACCTTAACTTCCCTTTCTGGGCTCAATCATTCTTTCAAGGTCTCATACAAAGCAAAGTGATGCTAATAGGTTTAGGAGTCTCCCTCTCTTCCCGCAAGAAGACTAATATTGCTGACAGTGTCCTAAAGACTAGTGGTATATCATCCTCTTGGCAGATAATTACACTAGGGCATGAGACACTAAGGAACTGGTGGCTGGTTTGAAATGGAAAATGAGTGCCTTGGACATTTAACAGGCAGCTGGAAGTTCGGGTTAGGCATTTAGGAGGGAAGTCAGCCCCTACACCCCAAAGTTGACCAAAAAATGAGACAAGCCTGCCTTGGAGGTTGTGCTGTTTTATGCAGGATCAAGGAGAGGTGATGGATCCCAGTGGAGAGACGAAGTACATATTGAAAAACAAGTATCTCATCAAGTTGAAGCACCCGGGAGTCAGATACAGTAATGACCTTTTCATCCTGGCGAAGGAGGCAGCCATGTTCCACAGGTCAGAGCAGAGGTCATTACTTTGTTCAGTCGCGCAGATGCTAGGAAGCAGTGGCAGGGGGAGACGGGACCAGGGTCTGAGGATGCTGGATTGCCAAGGAGGCAACACTCTAGGAGCACCCAAGCAAGAAACATGAGTGGCCTGGGAATCACATTCCAAGAATAGAGTACGCAGCTCTCAACATGCTCCGAGTCACTCTGCTGTGCACACCCAATCCTGGCGCGTCAGGATCAAGGTGTGCTTCATGGCCACTGTTCTGACTACAACAGAGAACTGAGTGGGGCACGGGGCACCTGCGTGACTCCAGGCCGCCCGCACCCAGAGCCTTAGGTCTGGGGAGGTGATGCAATGACAGAGGATCTCAAGCACAGGGCTAATCTGCATAAACACAGGGAAGACATTTTTATAACAATGAAGAGGGGAGAAATTTGGACTTATTCTCAGATAAAGGCAGAGCAATGATGGCTCAATACGAAGAGGAAGCTGTCCTCACAAGTCCTCCCCTCATTGAAGAGGCCACTAAAATGTGCTTGGCAGATCACAGCGGTGGCTTGTAAACTTTCTCATTCTTTTCCAAGGGCAAAACCCAAACCCAAACCGAAGCCATGAGTAATTAAAATGCAAAGATTCTCCTCACTTCTAATCTATTCAATTTCTCCTCTGTCTTTTCCGACCAAGGCGCTATCCTAACACTAACCCTTTGATTCCTCACCAGACCTTTAACTAGTCCTCATGGGAAGCTGCTTTTGAAATGGTTCAAAGTTGGGCATCCAATAGAAGAAGAAACCGGGCAAAGAGATGGAGCCCCCCCCCCCCCCCGCCCCCGTGGGATAATGAACCCTGCATGATTGACGAGGGAGGCAACGCTGATGACGGAGCCAGCTCTGCTCCCTGTGGCTTCCTTCTCCAATCAAGACAACGCTCTCCCTCATTCCCGGAAGGGACGCATGTAACTCATTTAGCACAGTGCTCACAGGTCAGGCCCTGGAAAGAAAAAGGTAATGGATTTGATCTCTTTGAGAGGTTTTTCTTGCCTGTCATAAAAGGCGGGGAGCAGAAAACCTCACACTTGCAGACGATCTGAAGGGTGGGTCACGGTGGCGGCTGACAGACGACTGGGCGCCTCAGTGAGGCAGGCTCAGGGGACACGGGAGAGGCTAACGGTTACGTAGAGAGGAGCCTTCGGTGTTTACTCAGTGTCAGCACCCAGAGGCGATGAACGACGGAGCGGGTGATCTTCTGCAATGCGGGGCCGCAGACACCATCTACGCAGGCCCAGGCAACCGTCTTATTTCGGCCGTTGGACTGCTCTTTCCACTCCCGAGCGCTCGCTGTCTCCTGCCCCTCACGCTCGCTTTCATCAACCTCCTTAGCTCGTCTGTCCACGTTGAACTGACGGGCTCAGCTCTGCCACGTTGGAATATTCTCTTGAGCTCTGGCTTTCCCCTCCCTCGACCGATGGCCCTGCTCTCCTGTGTACTTTCTGGAACAGGCTCCGGCGCCCCTGTCTTGTAACCCTTCATCCTGTCATGTTTTGCATCCCTCATGCTTTTGAAGTTCTTCATTATGTCCCTCTTGCCCTTACTTTTCCCTTTTTTTTTTCTTCCACTCCTATTCCTACCGTGTCATTCACATTTGGTGACTGGGGGTGTACGTATGAGGAAAACAAGTTGCGAAATGTCACCTAGTCTAAGGTTAAAGGCATTTAAAGGATGGTAGGCACGACAGGCCCACTGTGTCACTGGCCCTGCCAAATCCGGAGTGACGGGATGCGCTCCGGGGAGGACGGCGGGCTTAGGGCCAGGCCCCGGGGGGGACACCGACCGAACACCACCCAGGTCATCCTCGGGTGGCTGAGGCCTGCCCCTCGGGGTGCACACAGCTGGCCCCCGGGGTTCTGCCCCCCGAAGGCTGGCGTTCACACGTTCTCTCGGCAGCCGGGAGCAGCAAGCAGGCCCCGGGCCTGGGGTGGGGGGGCTCAGGGGCCTGGCTCCTGTGCTCGGTCAGCTCTCCTGACGTGGCCACACTCCGGGACGTGAAGTCAGCACCGCGGCCACAGGCTACAGAGGGCCACAAGCAGCCGCTGACAGGCGGGGGTGGCCTGGTGCGAGGCCCAGAGGAGCTTTCTCGGAGGATGAGGAGCCTGAGTGGACGTGAGAAGAGGGAGTCAGCCGGGGGGAGAGGGAGGCCTGGGAAGCCCGGCCTGAGGGGGGCAGGGCCTAGGGCACCCAGGGCATTGGCAGCCTGCTTGGGGCACCCATCTTTGCCCTGAAAGCAAGGGGGGGCCACAGAAGGGTCTTATGCAATGGGCGATAGATCAGATTTGTGTTTTGAGAAGGAGCTCATCTAACTACTGGGGGTGGGAGGGTGGGGGCAAATGCAAGGTGATGTGCTCTTCGAAGCTTCCATAACCTCTTGACATACACACTTCCTTAAAAATGCCTTCGGTATCTCTGGGCTTGGAGTCTGGCTAATTTTAATAGAAACACAGACCTCGGTAGGAAGGAGGGGGAGAAAGAATAGAAAGAAACGCAGGAATATTGAAGTAGATGCCTTGTCCTTCCTAGAAAAAGATTATTCCCATTTAACAGAAGAGTAAAATGGACTCTGTGAAGTAACTCGCACGATGGGACACCTGGGTGGCTCAGCGGGTGAGAGTCGGCCTTTGGCCCAGGGCGTGATCCCAGGGTCCTGGGATCGAGTCCCACATCGGGCTCCCTGCGAGGAGCTGCTTCTCCTTCTGCCTGTGTCTCTGCCTCTCTCATGAATGAATGAATGAATGAATAAATAAATAAACAATAAATAAATAAATAAATAAATAAATAAATAAATAAAATCTTAAAAAAAATAACTTGCATGATATGGGGATATGCTGCCATTCTGTGAAGTGCTAGAGCTGCTCCAGCTGGTCCTGCTGGCCGGGAGAAGAACACTTCCTCCCGCTTGCCCACCCACAGGAGGCTGGCATTTGAGGCTCTAGAGCAGCTCTAAGCTCTTGACAGGGTAACTAGTCCAAGGTCGGGGTTAGAGAGCCAGTGAGGTGCTGAGCCAGTATAGGAACGTCAGACCTGCCAGGCTCCTGCTCTTTTTACTGCCCCCTATTTCATTACAAAGAAGAAACAGGCTGTGGCAAGAGGAAAGGGAACAAGATAGGGGATGGACCAGGAAGTCCAACAGACAGGTAGAAACTTCCCCCTAGGGGTCTTCAGGGTAAGGAAGGTAAGGAAGCAACGGAGTGGGCTGGAGATGACGAGAATATCTCGCATGAGCCAACTGGAAGCAAGCAAAGTGCACCAGTTCTTTTTTTTTTTTTTTTAAAGATTCTGTTTATTTATTCATGAGAGACACACATAGAGAGGCAGAGACACAGGCAGAGGGACAGGCAGGCTCCATGCAGGGAGCCCGATGTGGGACTCGATCCTGAGACTCCAGGAAAAGTGCACCAGTTCTTCAGTGAATGTCAGTGACCAGAGACTTCAGACTGAGACAGACCCACTGATGGGTGTATATGGCTATTTTTACCCATTTTTTTCCCCTGGGAAATAGTGTGTGCGAGAGAGTCTCTTGTTGCTAAGGGAGACAGCCTTGCTGCTTTGTTTCTCCGGATCCAAGGGCGCATCAAATCAAGACACGGTGTGGGGCCCTTCAGGGTCAAGGGCGGAATAGGAGTAAGAGGTGGAGGGCTGCTCCCCTAGAGTCCCGCAGAG
Source organism: Canis lupus baileyi (assembly GCF_048164855.1). Classification (NCBI taxonomy): domain Eukaryota; kingdom Metazoa; phylum Chordata; class Mammalia; order Carnivora; family Canidae; genus Canis; species Canis lupus. The sequence goes on along the minus strand of NC_132858.1, from coordinate 38,372,100 downwards.
CCTCCTGCTGGCAGGCCCACTCACCTCTGGCCCCGACAAGCAGCCCTGGTCGGGGAAAGTCAGATAGGATCCTTCCGGAGCGGTCACTAGGAACCTGCGTACTACTAAATGTGTCCCCAACCCAGAGTAGATTCCTCTTACCTCTGGCCGGAGATGACAAACCCAGAGAAATCTATTTGAGCCACCAAAACAAGTTTCCTGGGAATGAAGACCACCCTTAAAATTTCAGATACAAAGGTGAGGCATAAGAGCAGCAGTTGACGCAGGTTTTGCTCAGCAAGCCCATTTCTAAGGCATTTCGAACATTGCCTCAGTGGTGTCTGTAATAGCACGCGGAGCATGCTCGCACAGTTTTGACTGGCTGCACTGGGACCCACACCCGCTGCTGTAGGAACTGCTGCAGCCTCCCTGCCCACAGCCACTCTACCTTCTTCTTGCCCTATATCTGTTTACAACAGCGACAAAAATAAGGTAGCTTTGATCCACACATGGCCTGCAGACTTGTTTTGTTTCACATGCACACTTTTTAAAAAATTAAACAAGAACATTTAAAAAAATTCTGGCTGATTTTTAAAAATATGGATTTTTGCTTTCTCTTGAAAGGTCGAAGACTTAAAAGGAGGAAGCAAGCATCACCTCTGATCAATAGCTGACCAGGGCTCGTAGTGGCTGCTCCTCAGAAGTGCCAGGGCTCTCCATGCTTTACACATTCATGTTCCCTGCCTGGCCTCTGCAGACACATGAATTTGAGACCATCCTTCCCTCCTTCTGAGACTGTGGGCCCAAGCAGAGCTTCTGTACTGCTGAGGTGGCAAAATGTGGCAGAGGGTAAGGAGGACACCATGCTTCTCTCTGCCCAGAACCCAGCATGAGTGCATGACAAGGGCTTTAGGAGCATACAGACTTAGCCCCTTGTCTGTGGTTCTCAGGCAGGGCTGTAGCTGGGGCAAGGCCTCCCTAGAAATCAAGAATAAATAGTAACCAGAAAATCCCCAAACATTTAAAAATACAAAAACAAGAGCACCTTCTAAATAATCTATGAGTCGAAGAGGAAATCATAGTAGAAATTAAAATATATTTAGAACTTAAAATCATGAACATACTACATATCAAAACTACAGCCTTAAATTTATATATTATTCATAGAAATGAAGAAAAGCAGAGAATTACTGATCCAACTTAAGGAGCAATAAAAATAACAAAAGGGTAAAAAAAAAAAAAACAGAGGGAGAGAAATACTAAATATAAAACCAGTAATGAATAAGCAAGAGAACAAATATATAAGCTGGTTCTGTAAAAGAATAAGAAAATGGACAAATCTCTGGCATGATTCATAAAGATAAATCAAAGAATGCAGAAATAAACAGCGGCAAATGAATGAGATGGGGACATAAAAACAAATCCTTCAGAAATTAAGTATATAATAAGATAATATTATAAATACTTTGGAAACTAAGACGGAATAGGCCAACTATTAGAAAAATAATTTATTAGAATTGACCCAAAAAGAAATAAAAAATAAGAATACCCTAGTTCTTGTAGAAATGTAATTAGTGATTTAAAATTTTCACATGAAGAAAGCACATCAGACTTGGGTGGATTTCAAGGTGCATTCTACCAAACATTCGAGGACAATTCTCAACTTATATAAGCTTTACCAGACAGCAACAACAATGACAACAACAGAAAGTATGATTCCTTCTCACTTTATAAGGTTAGAATAACATTAATATCAAAATCATTCAACAACACTACAAGAAAAAATTTCAGGTTGCTCTCACTCAAGAACAAAGATACAAATATCCTAAAGGAACTATCAGAAAATGAATTGAGCAATGCATAAAAGGATCATCATGAATAAGTAGGGCTTATCTAAGGAAATCATGAGTGATAATAACATAAAACCCATTAATATGATTAAGCATATAAATCAGCATGTTAAAGAAAAAAGATCATATGATACTTTCCATGGATATAGATTAGTACATAAAATTCAACATGAATTCCAAATAAACTCTCTAGTAAACTGATAATAGAAGGGAACATCCTTTATCTGATAAAGCTTATCTATATAAACTCATTAAACATTATGTTTAGTGGTGAAATGTTAAAAGCATTCCCTGTAAGATCAGAACTAGAACAAGAGTATTTGCTTTGACCACTTCTATTTAGAGTCACACTGGAAGTTGAACATGTGCAGTGAGATAGGAAAAAAAGTAAAAGAACTTAAAAGAAAGACACAGTATAATTTGCAGAAAATGTGTTTACCTATCTAGAAAATCTAGAGATACTACAGATAAATTATTTGAATTATGAGTTTAGTAATTTTGCATGATACGATCGATCAACATACAAAAATCAGTTCTCTTTCTTTTCACTGGTAACACTTTATCTTAATATTACATTAAAAATACTATATATATGGGCACCTGGGTGGCTCAGTCAGTTGAGCATCTGACTCTTGATTTCAGCTCAGGTCCTGATCTTAGGGTCATAAGATAAAGCCGGAGTGGGGCTCTGTGCTGAGAGCAAGCCTGCTTAGAATTCTCTCTCCGGCTCTGCCCCTCCCCATGCTCACACATGCATGCACACACTCTTTCTCAAAAAAAAAAAGCAAATCAAAACATCATATAAGAATTATATAAGAACATTATATAAGAAGATTATATAAAAATAAAAGAACCAAGTGCCTAGAATCAATCTAGCAAAATGTTTGCAGGTATGTTATGGAAAAAACTATAACCTTTGAGCAGTTTATGGAAAGCCTAAATAAATGGATTATATCATGTTCATGGATAGAAAGATTCAATATTATAAAGATTATAAATATTATACAGTTTTCCCACATTTTTATAGATTCTAAACAATTCCAATAAAAATCCTAATAGGACAAGCAAGTTCTAAAAATTTATATTGAAGGGGAAAGATCCAAGAACATCCAGATATTCCTGAAGAATTAAAATGTATGACTGGGGATGAGGGGATGAGCAGCTTCTCTATCAAAAGTCAAGACTTATTAAAAGGTAGATAAGTATAGTGTTGATGCAGGCATAGACAAATAGAACAGAACAAAAGCGTAAATAATCTATGAACAGACCATTGATTATAGAATTTTTATTTATTATAGGGCTATCATTGCAGATTGGTGGAAAACGAGGGGACATTCAGCAAATGACACTGTGACAGGTGGTTAACCACATAGAAAAACTAAAACTGGGTTTCTTTCTTATACTACACAGAGAAATCAATTCTAGGTGGTTAAAGACTTAGAAATGAAAAGTAAAACCATATAACTTTTAGAAAAAGATGTAAGAGATCTTTAAGAATATGAGTTAGGGAATAATTCTTCAAAGATGACATAGAGAGAGGAAGCTATGAAAGAAAGGGTTTATTCAGTCAATTACACTGAAATTAAGGCTTTCTATTTATCAAAGTGCATCATAAAGAAAGTGAAACTACAGGTCATAAACTGGATGAAAATATTTGTAATACAGCAATCGATGAAAAACCATCACCAAGAACATAGAAACACTTCCAAAATCAATATGAAAAGAATAAATAATTCGACAGAAAATAGGGAAAATAGATGAATAGGCATTTGTATGTAAGAGATAACACAAAAAGCCAATAAACATAAGAAAAGATGATGGACATCATTTTTAATCAAGAAATTACAAATTCACACCTATGTGTGAATTCACAAATTCACACCTATGATGTGTCATTTTTCTGTCTACCAGAATGAGAATTTAAAAGCTTGAAATACAAGTTTTATGAGGATGTATAGTCGGGGAAACTCTTACACTGTTCACCTGTGTATAAAATTTGTATAATACTTAGGAAAATATTTTTATTTAAATATATGCCCACCTAGTTATATAGTCTAGTCTAGAAAAATTCTTCCATATATGAAGCAGAAAATACACATAAGGATTATAATCGTTATGAAAAGCTGAAAAAAATGTCCATTGACATGGAAAATCTCAAATTTCCATGGATAATTACTAGAGACTGTAGCATATTCATACAATGGAATGATTTGCAGCAGTTAAAATAAGTGAACTATAGCTTCATGCATCAACTTGGATGAGCCTTATGAATATAAAGTATAAAAAACAAACCACAGAGAAGGACATGTACAATATGATTAATTTATAACATTCCTGAAGTGTGCAAAACTAAATATTATAGTTGAGATATACACAGATATGTAGTAAAACTGGAAGAAATTATAAGTGTTTGTTTAGAGTGGTGGCTTTCTGGGGGCTGGAGTGTGTGGGGAAGTTGTCAGAGGAGATTGGTCATATTCTATTTCTTAAGCAGGTCTACGGGTTTATGGGTGCGTGAATCATTTTTAGTATTTATACCTACTAAATATGTTACAAATATTCTTCTAAATGGTTTTATGTTTAATAAAAACAATATGTAAAATAGAAACTTTTATTCCGTAGTCACAGGCTAGTCATGCCTAGATCACAGAAAGAGATGGGGTACATTAAAAAAACGGCTATCAGGGAGGATGTGGAGAAAGGGGACCCCTCTCACACTGTTGGTAGGAATGCTGGCTGGTCCAGCTACTCTGGAAAACAGTGTGGAGGTTCCTCAAAAAATTTAAAATAGAACCACCCTATGATCCAGCAACTGTAGTACTAGGTATTTACCCAAAGGACACGAAAAATACAGATTCGAAGGGATACATGCACCCTGATGTTTATAACAGCATTCTCAACAATAGCCAAACTATAGAAAGAGCCCACATGTCCACTGACTGATGAGCGGATAAAGAAGATGTGGTGCATATACATACAATGAAATATTACTCAGCCATCAATAAGAATGAAGTCTTGCCATTTGTAATGATGTGGATGGAGCTAGAGTGTATTATGCTAAACAAAATAAGTCAGAAAAAGACAAACGTCATATGATTCACTCCTATGTGGGGATTAAGAAACAGAAAACAAATGATCATAGGGAAAAAATAGAGAGGCAAACCAAGAAATAGACTCTTAACTGTAGAGAACAAACTGATGGTTACCAGAGGGGAAGGACATGGGGAAGGTGAAATAGGTGATGGGGATTAAGGAGTTCACTTGTGATGAGCACTGGGTGTTAAATGTTAAGTGTTGAATCATTACAAGTATACACCTGAAACTAATATTATACTGTAGGTTGACTAGCTGGAATTTAAATACAAGCTAAAAGAAAGAAAAAGATAGATAAGCAGTATTTTTTGTTTTGCACATTGTTCAGTCTACCAAGGATTTTTTAGGTCAGCCTGAGGCCCACTGTAGGCAGACTTGTGCATATGGGTTTCAAGAAGGTAAGCCATTTTATAAATAAGCTCATGCAATGCTAAAAAGGCATATACAATTTTTATACAACTGTTTGGTGGTGAAGCTAAAAAATGATGTTTTTTTAAAAAAAGATTTTATTTATTTATTCATGAGAGACAGAGAGAGAGAGACCCAGGCAGAAGGAGAAGCAGGCTCCCTACAAGGAGCCTGATGTGGGACTCGATCCTGGACCCTGGATCACACACTGACCCTAAGGCAGACGTCAATGGCTGAGCCACCCAGGTGTCCCAAATGATGTTCTTTTTTATAATAGAAAGTATGTTTTATGGAAATGGGGAATATAATTACATTTTATGGAAACAGGAAAATATTTTACCTTTTCAAGAGCAAAACTTGTTCTCCTTTCAGATTCTCTTTTAATTGGATTGTCAGACTTTATTTATGTAATTAGAAATACTATGCTTTCCTCCAAATGTCTCTTGATTTCTTAAGATCCCTTGATTCACCAGTAAGTTATTCTGTATATTCATTATTCTTTGCCCGTGTTTCCTATTTATTTTCTGTTTTAAATTATAATTGTGTCCCTAAAAACTTGGTATCAGATATTTGTTCATCAGTACAAACACTTTATTACTCTCAACTTTATTAGACTATTTTACAAATTTAAAACATCCTTCTTTTTAAAACATAGCCATTGATAATCTCTAATAATTTCCTACACTTTTCTTTAAAATCTGAATGCCGTTTGTGTTTTTCTTATGACGTTAGCCTTCCCGAATGACTGAAAAAAAATCAATCAGACATGATGGTTATGTTTCTATTTTCTTTTCCCTGTATTTTCTGCATTTAAAGATTATGTTTTGCTTGCTTACTTTTTTTGTTTTTTTGAGAGAGAGCGAGAGAGAGCATGCATTTACATGCGTGCTCCTGTGCAAACACGGAAGGGGGGTGGGGAGAGGCAGAGGGAGAAGGAGAAAATCCTAAGTAGGTCCCATGCCCAGCATGGAGCTCAACACTCAGCTTGATCTCACAACCCTGAGATCATGCCCCGAGCCGAAATCAAGAGACGCTCAACTGACTGAGCCACCCAGGCACCCCAGACATGCTTTAAAAATATTTATGTGCCATTGTTTCTTAAAATCCCCAGTGTGAGACGGATATCCTTGTACCCTTGCTCACCACCTTCTCTGGCACCACTGGACCTGACTTTCTTGTAGTACTAAAGAGGCATATGCCACCACTGTCTTACAACTAAGGCGATGATAAAAGACCCAGGAGAAGTCTCAGGTGCAGAGGCTAACATCTGGTGCATTAACTAAGTGTTCAAAAATGCTATTATTTACATCCCTGACCCAAGGGCCTAGTAATTCATTAGTTGTTACATGAAATGATTTTTCAGAATCATCCAGCTCTTTCACAGTAATTCTGATTTCATCAATTCTAATTATGCTGTGTTTCATCTTAGATATCTAGCTATGATCAGATCATTACCCGGCTTTTTCCTTCTGTTTCTGATCATGAAAAAGGGGGAAAAATCTTTTCCACATTGATTTGATCATAAAGTGGGTGTGTGTTTAGTTTGTACATAGAGGAAATGATAGATTAAGACTGAAGGTGAAGGAATCACATCAATAAGGAGAAACGTGTCTGGATGTTTTAAAGGCTGGGAAGAACCTGGTGCTAGCTTCTGTACTTCTTGGGTTTATTTCTAATGATAGCCCATGAATCCTTTGTCCACCTATTTTTCTTAGGAGTCTTAGAGCTTTGCAACCAAGCCCTAACACCCATGGAGTGCAGAGTTGCCTTATAATTAAGATCTGTGTAGGTATCTGGGCCGCAGTGGTATCAAGGGGAGGATCTTACGTAAAATGAAAAACAGGTCCCTAATTGATGGTATTGTAAAGTTTTCAAATTGGTAACCTAGATATCATCCAGTTTATGCATTAGTTTAAAATAATCCACTGAATCATGCAAATACTGATCGATCCTAGTCCTTGCCAAAATCATTTAAATGCATCTGTGAATTACAGGTTATTGCCAATTACTGATAAGCACAAATGAAGGTAGGAAACATTAGCTTAAATGATTTGATCATAAACACTGGAACAAGATCTGATTTAATTATGTGCTATGATGAAGAACAGCTATGCAGATACAAAATAGTTACCTAAATCTGACAGTAGATAATATGAACATGGTGAAGTTGTCTCTTTCCCTGACATGCAGTTAGTCCCTGGACAAATCCTCCACTGGTCCATGAGTGAGAAAACGAGTGCTAAATATAATCCATAAAGAGCATAAAACAGTCCATCCATCCCTGCTAAGTTCCCAGCCTGAATTTAAAGATTGGAGATAAAAATCAACCAGTAAAATTTTATCCACGGAATTTCTGTGACCCCACAGTGGTTCCTTTTCTTGAGAATTATTATATATAATAACCCCAATGAACTAACCTGTATTATCTAAAACTGGCCATAACCAGCCCTTTTAGATAGCTTGCACACAGAATAGGTTGCTCTATAAATCTAGCACGGACAATTATAAAATATTACTTATTTTTATAATCTTTGAAACGAAGTTAAAATACCATTTTCTGAAACCCAGTTGACTCATTTTTATCACTTGCCAGAAGAAAAAGCATCTTTCATAAAATTGAGCACCTGCCTACAGAATTGTAAATCTGTGTTTACATGTATTTAAAAACCTCTGGTAAACTGTTGGAACAGGATGAAAATCTCCTTAGACAAGACCTAGGGGGAATTAACAAAGCCTGAGCCACACATATCCTATCTTTGTCATACCTGTGTGGAGTCAGCTTCCCTCTGGCTCAGTTAGAAGTTCTCAAACTTCAGTTTGCATCAGATTCACCGGTGTGTGTGTGTGTGTGTGTGTGTGTGTGTGTGTGTGTGTATAACACAACGCATCCTGTGACCCCACTCCTAGAGTTTCTGATTCAGTAGGTGTCTGCAGTGGGGCTCAGAATTTGCATTTCTAACATGTTCCCAGGTGATGCTGATGCCAGGGACCCAGCAGAGAACTATTGCTCTGGCTTGAATTCTCTAAGAAAGAATGTTCTTTTTACATAAGAGGACTTCTATATTTAGGCTTCTATGCCTTGGGAGTATTGTATGTATTAGCAGCCATTTAGATCATTTGTAAAAAAAATGTGACCACCGCTTGGAACCCACACAGGTCACTGTGGGTGTGGGCAGGTTTTTCTCTCTCCTAGGGGTCTGGTCACTTCACTCATGGCCTTCGTGCTGTGTTGTTTTCACCTGTACTACAAAGATTTTGGTTTATTTAACCTCTTATGAGTTGGCTTTGCAGCATGTTAAGAAAGTACCCTTTTGTGTTTAGGAAAGCCAAGAGGGCTAAACCTAAAACTCTATGCAGATGGGGTCAGAGGAGGCTGGTGTTGGCTTAGGGCAGGGGCTGTCAATCTCGAGAGTCAGCCCCAACCTGGGTTCGTATCCAGCTTGGATACTTCCCTGTTGTCAAAGAATTCTGAAGGGAGGGAGAAAAATTGACCTGATTTATGTTCTTCCTACTTTTGCACTGTGGATGACTCATTTTCCTTGAATGAAAACCACAGAAATGGTAGACTGGGTGGTAGGAACAACCGATTCATTCAGTTATTCGGGAGCAAGTGGTAGGTGAAGCTTAGCCTAAGAACCTGAGGCTCCAGAAGCCAAGAACCACAGCTTTTCTGTATTAATTTAGAGGACAAAGAGGGAGGGCAAAAATGAACTCCAGATTTTATTTACAATAGCTAACTTTTACTATGGGCTTACTAATGGCCATTTTGCGGAAAGAGAGGGAGGGAGCGAGAGAGGGAGAGGGAGAGAGAGACAGAGACAGAGACAGAGAGAGACTAATAGTCTATACTGTTATCAAGTTTTCTTTTGTACCTTGAGATGTTTTGTACCATCAATCAGATGCCTCAAAATTGCTATACATTAAGAAAAATCCACCTCAACTTACGCTCTAATTGGAAAATGCCACCATTTTTAAGGACAACATATATTTAAGAAGCTTAGTCCCCCTTTTTTTTCCAGTAGCAAAGCCAAAAGACTAGTCAACGCAAGAGAAATCTTTCCAAAGAGACACAGAACCATTTGATTAATAAGCACAGAGGGAAAAGAAAGCATAAAACAATAAAATAAATTTCAAAAGATTTCCTCTCAAATGAAAATTAAATATCATCAAACCATAGGAAAAATTATGGATCCATGTTTTCACTTCAAACTATTTTAGGTTACTTTGTGCATTTTCTTTAGTTTGCTCGTCAGAGAAACTACATCTTTAAAACACTACAATGAGATTTGCCAGTTGGAAGGCTATACACTAGAAAATGAGAGAGAATAGAATTCTTAAGTCAAATTCTACCAAAACATTAGAAAAGTGAGTCATGCAATGGAAAGGAGGTAAAACCCACGCCCAGCCTGTTTGCTGAATCACCTGCTTCGGCACTCTGATACTACGGTGAGTTTTTCTTTCAGAATCAAGCAGTTCTATAAAAAGAGACATTCTTACCCTCATCCTTCCATTCCTTATTGCGGGCCCATCTTCTGCCAATCTCAACACGTACAAATCCATTTTGTATTCCCTTCCTCCACGGATGCTGAATCCAAATCCTTTGGCTCCTTTCTCCATGTCCACAGTGAAATAATCAAAATCCTTTAGAGTTGGGGAGAAAATGGAATAAACAGTTGTTTAACATTAGAGAAGCTTCTATGGCCAGTCTCTCTGTTCTCCTTCTCTCTTCTAATTAATGTGTCCCAAATGATGGGATATTGTGAGAAGTAATCTGACTTTGCAGTCTAGTGAAATGCAAGGCAAAATTTCAAAGGCTCAAGCAGATTTGAATGCAGTTTACTTGGTCATTAGGAGAACTAGTGTATAGTGTGTTTACTTTGGTGTTCATCCCCTTACTGGGCAAACGTAACGACTACATTTTGCCTGAGTGATATTATCACGCCTTTGAGTTTTCTCATTCACTGCTGTTGAGCACCATAAGTAAATATATCAGAGGTGTGTGTGTGTGTGTGCACTCGTGTGAGTGAATTACAGGTTTGCTCATTAGCAAAATGAAATTTAATGGGGTCTTTGAGGTACCTGGGGCTGCCTATAGTCTGCCAGAGGGTACTGTCTGGTGTCAGGGGAGTGCTGTCTGTAGTCCAACAGGGGAGGCTGCCTGTAGTCCAAGGGTGGGGGTTGCTGGTAGTCCCCTCCTGGGGGCTGCCTGTAGTCCAGTGGCGGCTGCCTGTAGTCCGTGAATGGAGGCTGTCGGATGTCTGGTTTCACATCTTGCCTCGCTTTTACTTCTGATCTGTAACTAAATAAATGGAAATGGGATTTGCTCTGATATCTCAGCATTCTAATTCTAAGGAGATTAGAATGATCACATGACCTCCAGGCACGTCTGGGCCACCTCTCTGGGTGGTCCTTTTGCTTGTTCAGGAATTTGAGAAAATTACAGGTAGTAAGTATCACTTTAAAATCTTTGACAACTGCCATATTGTATACTTTCCATTTGGCTCCATAAGAAAACAAGGTAAACATGATGGCTCAACCAGGACTTTGTGGAAAAGGACTTAAGGATATCCCTCTTTGACTCTGGCTATTTAAAAATGTACAATTGTAGCAAATCTAGGGAATTAAACACTTAGCTATACATCTCAAAATACCAGTCTGTCTCAACACCAGTAAACCAACACTATCAACCTCTTTCTCTCTTTCTCTCTCTCTCTCTCTCCCACACCCCATTCATGACTTCATGAAAGCACGATTGAAGTGATCTCTAAATACTCTATAAATATATAATTAAGGGTTATTTTAACCCGCTAGGTTGGGTCTTTCTGAATATCTTACCGAGGTTAAAGGAGTGAGAGCAAAGTATAATCAACAGCTACAAGTCAAGTAGAAAGTCATTGGGTCATTCCTAAGAGTAGAAACATTACATACAGTTTAAATACGAGGCTATAACTATCAGATCAGTATCAGGTGCTATTATCAGATACTATTATGGCTGTAAGATGAAAGGAAAGGCAAAAATGTTTATGTCCAACATGTGTCTCTTTCTTGTTTCTAGATATTACTTAAGTAGTCCCTCCCCCCACCCATGGGGGGTACATTCCAAGACCTCAGTGTTGTCTGAAACTGCAGATAGTATTGAACCCTATAAATAGTATGTTTTTTCTTGTAAGTACATACCTATGATAAAGTTTAATCTGTAAATTAGGCACAGTGAAAGATTATCAACAGTCACTAATAATAAAATAAAACAATTATAATAATATACTGCAATGAAAGCTATGTGAGTGTGGTCTCTCTCTCTCTCTCTTTCAAAATATCTTATTGTCCTGTGAGGTGAGGACTCACCTTTCTTGTGATGCTGGGAGATGACAAAATGCCTGTGTGATGAGATGAAGCGAGGGAAATGACCTAGGTACTATGATTACGTTGTGTAACGTTAGGCGAGGCTATTACCGAGCTTCTGACAATAATTTGTCAGAAGGAGGATTATCTGCTTCCAGACCATGCTTGAGCTTCATGGTAACTGAAACCATGGAAAGCTAAACTGCAGATTAAGGGGGGTGCTATTGCACTTATAAAATAAATATAGAAAACAGAGCTAGTTGTTTAGTGCGGCTTGGTGAATCCGAATTGCTCTAAACTGAAGGGGTTTCCAGTTCCAAAAAAAGACTAACATAGATCCCCTACCACTATGGGATCAATAATAAGGTACACTGAAAAGTTATCACCATAGTATAAAGGCCACTTAATTCTGTAATTCATTGTCTATTGTCACAGCAACAGTCCATAACGAGCTGCTCAGAATTATAGGAAGATTGAAAAGAACACATTCTGTGTAATGACAATTTTATCTAAATTAAATTTATTTAATTTTTTTAAAAGTTTAAATTTATTTTACATTTATTTTAAAATAAAATAGAGAGGGTTTGAAGAATTGAGAAAATATTTAGGACCAAGGAAAAACTAAAATATATCAAGAAAACAGGATCAAAACTATGAATGTTTACCTTTAAAACCAGAGGTTTTTTGTTTTTTGTTTTTAACTGATTTAGGGCCTCACTGATGCTGATTACTACTAACTATTTTTTAAAAATCACTCACCTGAACAATTGTCATTAGCGCAATCTAATATTTGGTGAGGACACACTAACGATGTTCAGCAGTAGATGTATTTATTTGGGGCTTTTGGAATGGGTTTAGTAAGTTGTTACTTTAAACAACACTTTGAGCAGGTCCCCGTTTGATACTTAACCCTGTAGAAGTGACACATTCCTCTTGTGAATGGCACAATTGGGGCTTTGCTTTCTACCTCAGCAGGGTGTCCACTCACCGACTGGGAGTGTGCATGATGAGAACAGAATTACGTAACTACGCTTCGAATTAGATGCTTAACCGCACAAATGCATGAATTAAACAAAAGGAACTGAACTGGCTGGCATTTGCTGGCACATGTCGATTTCTTCCCAGGAATTGTTTTTGGTAGATTAGATGTCACGCTGTTTTGAGCCATGGCACAAGTCACTTTATTTTCACCATCCGTGTGGTAGTGGTGTGCAGGATCCATCACGTGCTCCCCTTCCAACCAGATGTGTCACGGGTGTAGCAAAAGAGGGTGAAGTGTCGAGTCTCCCCAAAGATTACACAACAGCCTAGAATAGGAACTGTTAAAATGCAACAGCTGTCATCCAAGTCTACCTTCTGGCACTCAAATTGCATTTGACACCAGTGCCATGTGTCAGGATTTTGTGTTGAACCGCCCATTGAAGAGTCTTTAATAAGAAAAATACGCTTAATATTTCATGAGCGTTGCTAACTTTTAAGTGAATGATACCCTGGCATGAGCAAAAATTATGTTGATTTGAATTTGTGAAATGCCTTATTTTCAGGAAAACTCAGTATTATAAAAAAAAATACAGCCTCTTTAAAATTCCTTCACTCATGAAAGCAGGTATCAGTATAACTCTTTGTAGTTATTAATCCCATTAAAGAGATTTTTGAGATAATAAACTCAGATTTTTAGTGGTAAATTCAAGTAGAATTTTTGTATAAGCAAGTTCCAGAACCAGGAAACACTGCCCATGGGGTAGGGGAACTTGTGGTGGGATTTTCCCTCATGTGGGCCTTTCTAGAATTCTTAACAGTCTCAAAGCATCTAGGATTCAGAGTCTGTGAAAGAAGTCAATATCCAGTGTTCTTCCACTGACCTTGCTGTTTAAAATGCAAATATTAATTGCCCTTGCTGGGGAAGGTAAACTCTGCTAGTTATACTTAGTTTTGAAACATATCACATGTTGGCTCTTGTTGTTGTTGTTTTCCACAAATGCTTCTCCTTGAATACTGTTTTGCTTGTGTCCATATTAAAACTATTTTGTTTCCTGAGCATATACCTAAAGGATGTTAAGGGAAGATTAAGAAGTAGAGGTGTGCAGGGTATCAGTGGGAAGCTGTACTGAGAGTAAATAAGATGGGATAAAATATTCAGTCACCCTAAATCATAAAATAAAAATTTGCAAGCAGATTGTCATTTAATTTTATCCCACTTTCACATGGAACCTGGCTCAGTTTGACATGTAGGTAGGTGGGCACTTCTTGTACAAACGAACTAATAGGAACTGTATACCGGGTGCCTGGCATACAAGCCATCTTGGAGACATCTCTAGCTGATCTAGAGAAAGACAAAGAGTTTCTGATACCCTGACCATCGTCAAATGTAGCTAGGAAGAAGATCCAGACATCTGTAAGATTATCCATCTCTTCATTCACATGTAAAAGAGCCACCCGCTAACAATCAATAGTGAAGCCAGGGAACCTGTCAAGCAAGGCCCCCCTACAGTGGGCATTTGACAGGCTTTTAATGTTATCATGAGGCAAAAATAGTTAAGAACTCTTGGAAAATTCTCCTTGGTGATTTATACAAATTTGAATCAGGTCCATCTGTTAATCCCAGGGTTAGAAAATATTTTTTTCTGTAGTCAGGACAAAAAATATTCCAAAGACCATTGCTTCTCTGATAGAGGCCTACTAGTCCCCTTGTGAGCTAGTAGCAACGGGGGCATGATAGTGACCTCGCCCAAAGGTGATTCTCCCCACCGAACTATACCGTGACGGGGATGAGTTTACCCCAAAGCCCATGTCCAGGGGAGTCTGACTCTGGAAAAGTGAGATGGGACTGTGGCCGGGAATAGCCAGTGGAACAGCCCTAAGAAAAGTCTGAAGCTGGCTCAAGGACTGCGTGCACTCAGCCCCTTCCTCCCCAGTCTGACGTGAGGCCTGAGGAAAGCCAGGGCCACCTGTTGCAACCATGCACAGTGAAAGAGAAGACACCCCTGGCTTATTAGTGAGGCACCCACGACTTATTCGTCTTAGGGTTGTCAAATGCTTACCTCCCTATCATTTGCTTTAGGGTCTTCAGTCTTTTTTCTTCCCTGGAATAGATTAAACCCATAAACAGCTGAGGACAACAGACACTTCCTTTTCCGTGAAAGCAAATGGGGGGAACTCCGAGGAGAGCAGGGCTTGATGGAAATAACACCTGTGGCGCAGAGTAAATATTTGCTCTGCAAGCGTGCGAGTGATGAACCTACAGAGTTGTGGGGCTGGGTCTCACTTCATCTTCACCAACATGGGAGGCAGAAGCTGGGAAGCAGATGTTCAGAAAACATTAGAATTATGCAAAAGACCGGCGAGGGTCTCATACGCAGAGATGTTCCTGTGGGTTGTTCCATTTCTCTCCTTTGAAAGAGGGGAAACAGCGTGGGAACATGTCTTCATCTCTTTCTCTAATTGCTCAGCCTGACCCCGGCTCCCTGTTACACACCAGTCACACTAAGAAGACACTGCAGTTCTCACAAGGCGTGAGACTTCTCCTGGAAGTTTAAGGTACCTTCTGTACGTTAAGTTTATGATGCAGAATGGAAGAACCTCATTAGATCATGGGTAAGGGGATATAAGGGAACATGGGGTAAAAAATGCTACCATTTATTAATGCTAACAAGTCTTCCCACACTCCCCCCTCTCCACACCACCGGTGTTCCCTGAGCCACCGCCTTCTCCGAGGACGTCGGCAGCCGTCTCCCCCTGCTGAATGACCTACATCCACCCTGACCAGCCTCCAGCCAGTTCTCTGGGGTGCCAACTGAGAGGCCTTTGAAAGCAAAGCCAGCAATGTCAGTCTTCCAGCAGAAAACCCTCCAATAGGGCACTTGATGGGGATGAGCACTGAGTGTTCTACTATATGTTGGCAAATTGTATTTAAATAAAATATTATTTGTAAAATCCTCCAATGACCTCTCACTACACTTAAGATCCAAATCTTTAACATGCTTACAAGATCCAGTAAGTGGGCCCCTACCACTCTCACTGGCTTCTTCTCAAACTATGCTCCCTGACCTCTTCCCTCGCGACATTGACCTTATTTCCACCCCTCTCATGGTTGCACGCTCCCTCCTGCCAAAAAGCTTTTGCATATGTTTCCCCCTTTGGGCTCTCTTCAGTGTGCTCTTCAGCTGAGTTAACCCCTACTGATCTAGAATTGCTCATCACTTCTTCAGGGAAGGTTCTCTTAGTATAAAGAACGGACACTTGTATTTGCTAATAAAACCATACTTGTGACGCACCCACAATCTCAAAGTCACAGAAAGGCACACATGGCAATTTCTACTTCATGAAACTTTCTCTTCTGCCTGTGTCCTGTCCTGTCCTGTCCTGTCCCAAACTCTCCCTCTCCCCACTTCCCTCGCTTCTCAGAGTCACAAAAGCCAGGGGAAACTTTACCTATTTTCATGTCCTTGCAGCTGAAGTGGCTGAGGAGGAGCTGGCTGGGCAACAGGACTGTTGGGAGTGGCCGGGCTTGGCTGGGCCAGAGGACTCTGCTGGGCCATCGGGCTCTGCTTCTCTGAGCTGGGCGCCGAGGCTGGGCTGTTGAGCTCTGCAAAGGGGAGCCAAAGTGGCAAATGCAGTCAGGTTGGCATCTGATTAAGGGCAAGAGGTGGCCAGAGGTGGTAACTCTTTGCCTCCTCAGATGACTGAGGCTTTGGTTATTTCAGTTTCCATTAGACTTAAAGATGGGTTAAATGTGTCAATTATCCAACCTAGTTCCTGTACCATTCCCAGAATTAGTATTATTTTGTTAATTATAAGTGTTGCCAAACAAGGTTATAAACAGAGTCTCTTGTCATTTTGTAAGGAGAAGAGATCACAATTAAAAAGAAACCTGTTAAAACAATGAAAAAATAATACAAAGGAGTAAGCTCTAAGACATATTCTATTTTTCCAGTGTTGTCCACAGAGAAAACATTTGAGCCACTGCTTTTTGGTTGTAATGGCAAGTCCTACCAGTATTCCAAAGTTTGGATAAGGAATTAAATATAACAGAAATAAATGCTTTTCATCATCTTCTCTCAGTTCCTTGTTTGTCTTATTGTTTAATAACCACTCCGCCCCCCACCCCCCGCCTGTCCTCGATGGTTCTTCGGAAAGAGAAAAAAACATCCATCGCATAGAAGAATAAAGTTGTTCTTTGTTAAAATAGCTTCTCGGGTTTTCCTGTGATAGCAGCGCACTTTCAACTGAAATTATCTGTATATGATATGATAGAAACAGGACAGACATGGTTCAGCCTGGGGAAAATGGAAAAGCCAGTCAGATTTTTAGTGAGCAATCTTGCTTTGAGTTAATTTCCATTGAATATTTTCTACATAATGGTGTCTGCAAATAAGAGGTTAAAAGCACCACGGTCATGTTCTGTTCTGTTCTTTTTATTCGGTGATAAAAGGGAGGCAGTCTATTCCTTTACAAGCCACACTTCCCCTTTCTTCTTTGACAGCCCCAATTTTAAAATTTCTTCTTCACTTGCAGGATTTCTCAGCCTCAGCACTGTTGACATTTTAGGCCAGATAATTCTTTGCTGTGGGGACTGCCCTGTGCACTGCAGGGTGCCTAGCAGTGCCCTCGCCCTCTCCCCACTAGATATGGTGGCGTTCCCATCCCAATCGTGACAATCAAAACTGTCTTTGAACCGTGGCAAACATTGCCCAGGGGGACGAAATCATCTCAGTTCAGAACCACTGATTTATACTGAAAGTCAAGTGACTGCTCGGTGTCTCTGTGTCAGATAGCCCCAAGATGGACTTGGGAGACCGAGTAAAACAGAGGGGAGCAAGGGGAGTGAACCCATCACTCTCCATGTGGGGTGCTGCGATCCACTCACCGGGGAGGCTCCAGGGGCTGTGTTCTCGAGCATCATTAATGAGTCAGCAGCTACAAACCAGTAATGAACCCACTGTGTCTGGAAACGGTGACTTTTATGGTGAGTGGGTACTTAGATCCTTGTGGCCCTCAAGGCATGGCTGTGAGCTGTGAGGCTCACCACTCTTCAAGCCTCAGGGGGGAGTCCTTATACAGAGAAATTCAAAAGACTAAGTGGGAATTTAAAATTCTTAGCAGACGCAACGTTTCCTAAATGAGCTCTCTTTATACCACAAAACTTCCTCAAGCTTTTCAAAATCAATCTGACTTTGAAGAATCCTCCAGAGCTTAACTGTTAACATGCATACGTTTTTTTCTTTTTCAGATTTGTAACTCTATCATCTCTGTTGAATGGGTTCTGGCTTACTAGAACCATAAAAGCAGTACTCCTGGGATCGCAGGGGATGATTGAATAACCCAGCGTCTTGGGATGCATACTATTTATCTATAATGTCACCCAGCTTGATCTCTGAATGAAACTGGTACTGAGTAAACAGGATATGGGGTTGCGAGGGAATGTGAATTTTTGCCAAAGTGGAAATAGGAATCAACTTTGGACACTCTGGGCATATCGATGGCAGCCAGACTCAGGCACTCACCCTCCTGAGGAATGATGCGGAGGGTGACACTAAGACCCGCGTCCTTGATGAGCTTCACGATGTCTGCATGAGGCATGTTGATGATGGACTGGCCGTTCACTGCTAAGATCCGGTCCCCCACTTTCAGTTTTGCACAACGGTCTGCAGGACTCCCATCGATGATGCGTCCGATTTTATGGGGCACAGCTAAAACAATCCCCAACAGAATCAGATATCAGGGGTGTTCCCAACACACGATCTCTGAGTCCCAGCCCCACCGGAAACCATGCGATGTCAGAAATCGTCCTTCCATCAATCAATTTGCCTTTTGAAATCATAGCCACACCTATTAAATGTTCTCCTGTGCAGATCAGAATTTCTAGAATCAAGTCCTGTGCAGTGACGGACCAATTCCAAACACATGGACCAGGGGTTCTCATACTTTGGAGTATTGTAATCAGCCTAGGATTGAAAATACAGCTCTTTGGGCCCTACCCTCCAGCCTTGTGCATCAGAATGTCCAGGAAGCGGGTGAGAATCATGAATTTTTAAGTAGCTCCTCAAGACATTCCAAAACACACAATTTTTTGAGAACTACAGGCATAAACTATTTTGAGCTCATACCGTAGAGACAATAATCCACAGTTTCAGAAAGATGCAATAAATGCCAAGAATTTCATGTCTACCCTTTCCTATTTTACTGAGAGAAGAAAACAGGGAAGAAATCTGTATTAACATGGACTGTCACAGCTGGTGAAGAAGCCTGTGCTCAACTAGGCTGCAGTTTCAAGGCTGATGCAACTTTCAACTCTTACCCCTTCTTTCCGGTTTGATTTATTAAGAGGTGCTGAGATCCTGCTAATATCTGATGCATAATATATTTCATCAAATCTAAGATGCTATTACAACATACTTTTGTTTTAGGTTCCGAAAGAAGAAAGAAAGATGAAAGAGAGAGAGAGAGAGAAAGAAAGAAGGAAAAGAAAGAAAGAAAGAATGAATGAATGAACGAACTCAACTCTTCCGATTAAACAATGACACTCCAGGGACTGTGAGATACTATATAATTTTTTTTGATATTAAAATATGAAAATGTGTTCCAGGTTGATCAAATAGGGTATATGTCTCTTTAAAACAATGAAGATTTGTTTTCTTTCTTATTTATTTATATATGTAGGGACAGCCGGGTACATGACGATAAAGATTTTTTAGCAGGCTGATGTGTGAGTGCCTACCAGGACACCTATTTCTGGAGTCAGGTATTGATGGCACACACGGTGTCCCTTTAACCAGCCCCACACCCCCCACCCCAGCCCCCCGCCCTAAGGAGGTTGCAGTCTAGAAACCTGTTCCTTTTCCTTTCTCCCTTCTAGACAGGGAACCCCAGCCAGGAAATGGCCCGTCAATGGCTTGTTGTGGCTCTGTCCATGGAAGTCAGGTACTGATTTATCTGCGTAGAGAGGCAGAGACACTCCACCATTTGTTCTGCTTCAGGAATGTCTGTTCCTTGAACTCTCAATCTTCTGTGTGTGTTACAGCGAAAGGCATAACGTGAGCTAGTAACCCCGGTGAGGAAGGACAATCAGCGAGTTAATGAACCAGTACCTTGATCATATTTCCATTGTGAAAGGTTATAGCTGGCATGTGAAAATATTGGCTGAGCCCATGTTTCTGAGGTAAAACCCATCACGTTGGGAGCTCAAACACCTTTTTATGTACCTGTGGTACTGATGACTTTAATTAAGAACACCCTCCTTTAAAGCATACTAAAGGTCATCTTAGACTCTCGAGACAATGTACTTCTCTCAAGCAGAAATGTAGTAAGAACCCATTAACGAGAGTGAACATTCATTCTTGTTTTTGCCCCCTTTTGGTTCAGTACTGCCCTGAACTGTCAGCACATGGCACGGTCTCCCTGGTTTCCAACATGTCTATTGCTACCTATCATGCGATCTTTGGAAAGTTACCTGGCCTCTCAGAGCTTGTTTTTCAATAATAAAATTGGGATAATAATATCACTGACTTCACAGGATGGTTCTGAGAATCAAATGAGTTGTCATATGTAAAGTGACTAAGACAGCGCCTGGTGTCAGAATTGCTCTGTGAGTTTTAATTTTTCTTTCATTCTTTTTATTACTGTTATCTTTTTAATGTTTCTGACATCACTACTGATATGTGTGCATGTGCTTGTGTGTAGGTACCAGCTTGAATTCTTCCCATGTGGGGTAAACCCATAATACTGCTAAAACTAAAGAAACCCATTACTTAGGAAATACAGCATTATCTCCCAAGTATCAACACAGGGAAACAGCTTCATTTGGGGAAGAGAGATGTGTTTTGGGGGATTACAGAGATGCCAGATGAGGTCAAGCATCCTGTTTGTTTTTCTCTGGTTTTATTTTTTATTTTTATTATTTTAAAATTTATTTATTTATTTATTTATTTATTTATTTATTTATTTATTTATTTATTTATTATAGACATAGAGAGAGAGAGAGAGAGGCAGAGAAACAGGAGGAGGGAGAAGCAGGCTCCATGCCAGGAGCCCAACGCGGGACTCGACCCCAGGACTCCAGGATCACGCCCTGGGCCAAAGGCAGACGCTAAACCACTGAGCCACCCAGGGATCCCCTTTCCCTGGTTTTATAAAAAAGATGTTGCTGCAGGTCTCTGTAGGAAAACACCAGCTTAGAAGTAAGAAATTATTTTTCAAAGGGAAATCAGTATAATACAGACATCCTCATTATCCACATTGAGTCTCACACGCACACAAACACACACAACTATAATTACATTAAAATACATATGATTTAATCCTTAACAAATCACGTGACATACCTGAGAGCATTGCCACTGCATGTTTAGAGTGGAAGAAACAGCAATTTGTCCAAGGTCACAAAGTCCCAACCAAGAGTTAGGATCCCAGTCTATCAGATTCCATAGGCTCTTAACCACTGCACCACACCATGTTTCTTGACTTTGTGGCCTCTTCTCTCCATGCAAGCACTTGCTTCAGGAGCACCTGGTGCTTTTATTTGGTGAGTGCAGCCTGCCTCTAAGCAGAGCATCACAAACACTACACCAAAGGTCCCCATCCAGGGGAGAGTGGGAGGCGGAAATTTTGCTTGAAGCTGGTTCTTGGTGGCAGCTGTCTTTGGACAGGCAGGGCATAAAGAGGGAGGGGGAGAAGAGGGGAGGAAGGCAGGTAAGAGGGAGGGAGGTAAGACGGAGAGGAAAATTGGACAGCTCCTCAGATCCCTTTTAGTTGGGACTTCGTATCTGGTGTCATTCCTTTATTTGAAGTCATTTTTTGGGGCATTAGAAATACATTTGGAATGAAATTTAAAAATACACCTTAAAACACATACAGCTGGTATTTGGACAATTTGCTGTTTTGAATTATTCATGCCTCTACTCCCGTCCATTACTGTGGATCATTTAGAATCTATTGGTTATAAACTCCCAAATGTTTCAAAACATAGACTTCACACACACACACACACACACAATTATATGAGCAAATCCTTACAGTAACAGTGTGAAGTAGTTATACAAGTATAATCATCATGTTTATTTTATTGTTAAGAAAACAAAGAAGTGTCAAAGCCAGGATTCAAACCTATGCCTGTGGCTTCAAACCGTAGGATTACTCCCTCTTTTTTTTTTTTTTTTGTAGATGCCAGGTTAGAAGCAATTTGAATTATGAGGACTGAGGGAATGTCTGGTAAGATTTAGCTTAGGGAAGCATGCTGCTTGAGTTTTCAAGATGACAGTCTCATTGTAAGCAGATTTATTTGCTTATGATGATAACTCCTGGTTTCAAGGCCATTTTCACTTTACTGTGACAGGTAGGATAAAAGCCAAACTAAAATAATAAAAACTAAAATGGAGTAATGAGAACTGAAATCAATTCTATGGTAGCCACTTAGAACGATCGAGTGGTTTACATAAAATTTGAGTGAGTACACAATTTAAAAAGCTATGACCATAATTGGAAGTATCTGACATAGTTTTGTTAAAATTGTTTTCTGCTGGCATTTATTTTAATAAAAACAGTGCTTGAAATTCTTGGCAGCTGAAGACAGCTGCACTTTCCTTTTACCAGCATTCTCCCTACACATGTAAGTACACCGAACGTTGATGTACAACTAATCATTGACAAGGGGTGTGTTCGGAGAGGATTCGCTCTGAAAACAAGATGCAGTTCCATTTGCTTAGTTATAAGGTCTACAGAACTTATGACCTAAGTGCTTTCTGTGCATTGCTAATGGAATTACAGAGCAGGGAAGAGGCCCTGACCTTGGTTTCTATTATTGGGATGAATGGTACTCGTTAATTCTCTGGAATTGATGACTAAGGTAACTGCCGGAGCACAGTCCATTTAGACAGCATGCCTCCCAGACATCATCTGTCAGGCAGCAACATAAATCAAGCTTTTGGACCAGTCTTCTTGACGCAGTGTGCTTAGGATACACAGATATTTGGGAAAAGTTGCAATATGTCATGCGGCTTTGAACATCCTGACATTTGGGAAGGAGACAGTGTATCACTACTTAGAAATTTCCCCTTTAACTGCAAATCACATAAATTATGAAAAAGAAACCTGTTTTTTTCCCCCTTGATTTCTTTGTGGCTAAAACACTATTGTACATTTGTATTTTATATTATAAAATTTAATATTTCCCTGTAGATGAACTGTGTTTTTGGCACTGCTCAACCACAGCACTCTTGTTTTAGCAGGGCTTTTCAGAGATGATCCAGTTGGACTGGATGCTAAGTTTGTTCTAAAGGCCTGGAATCATTGGGTCTTGGCCATACTACTATAGGGGGCAATGATCCTCCCTTTTTGCTGTTGGGTTGTCTTCTGGGACCTTTGTATAGTCTACCCAGGCTCCTTCAGCCACTGGTTAACCAATGAGCTCTTCTTGAGTTCTACCCCCTATCTTTTTTATTCCCCAATGTTTCTTTGTTGTTTCTTATGTATTATATTTCAGAAAAGGAAAACCTGTGACTCGTGTTTACATTTAATTATCTCCTTGTTAAATAGATCCACAAAGCAGAATTGTAGATGGAGGTGGAGAAAAGCACTAGATAGGGAAAGTGGATCCTGCATCAATCATGTCAAATTTTCCAGCAAGAAATTTCTGAAATGAGTGTGACAAAGGTGAATCTGTCAAGGGGAATCAATAGCACGAACTCTCATTAGCTCACAAGTCCATTAATTTGTGAAGGTTATACAACATGCCACTAGCTTAAAGAGGCGAGGAAAGTAAATTTGGATTTAAAATCTGTGACCTGGGGGCGCCTGGGTGGCTCAGTGGTTGAGCATCTGCCTTTGGTTCAGGGCGTGATCCCGGGGTCCTGGGATCAAGTCCCACATCAGGCTCCTCACAGGGACCCTGCTTTTCCCTCTGCCTGTGTCTCTGCCTCTCTCTCTGTGTCTCTCATCAATCAATCAATAAATCTTTTAAAAAAATAAAATCTGTGACCTGATATGAAAAGAAATGTGTATGTTCAATTGGAAGATTCCAGTTACTTTTCTTAAAATAATCCGTGACAGTGATTTACTGTCTAGTTTCTGAATTGTAGGTTGGGGCAGGGGGATCACTTACTCCCTTGACGATGCATTTCTGTAGTGCATCATCTTATTAACAGGCCTAGTGCTTGGTGCAGTGTGGAAGGCAACAACAAAACAACACATGGTATCTGGCCTTAAGAAACTTACAGTCTAGTTTGGAAGATTCATATAAAGATACTTACAACACAAATTAGCAACTCCATGGTAAAAGTAACAGATAACAAGATTAGAGAGGAGGTGTGAATTACTGAGCCATGTGTGGAGAGTGTAGAGAGTGATAAGGGAAAAGGAAGATCATTCTGGGGAAGAGGGTGTGTAGTGTCCCGGGCTAAATAGCAGCTCCCTTAGTGAAAAACTAATGGTGGCACACAGGGGCCTATCAAATCCATGGAGGAAGAAGTGAGGAAAGATGCTTTGAAGCATCCTACCTTCCCTACTCTTATTTCCCTCCCTAAGATTCCTGATATGATGCCTTTACACAGCTCCTCTAGATGGATCCTGAACGTATAGCAACAACAGAAGAGTCATCATCACAGAGTGTTGCTATCACTTTAACCAGTGGTGAAGAATCCTAGTCTCCTGCCTTCAGAAACCTGAGACGAGTATTAATTGCTTATTTTCCATGTCTTCCTCCTAGAAGTCCTGGCTAAGCATGTTCTATTGTGACAAATACATTGTCCCTTCCTGCAGTGTGGCAGGGTGTCCTTCGAAAGAGTTTTTCTTGGTCATCAGGGGGTGAAGATGTGGCAAAAACGTGTGTTTGACATTCTTTAAAAATTTGAAGTAAAATTAAGAAAGAGCTGACTTGCTTTCCTCTAAAAAGTCTGTGGATTTTGCTTTCCAAAAATGAAAACGTCTTCCCTGACATTCATAGCCAACTGAGTTGCAAGACCCAAAAATCGAGCAGCTGGTGTTTTAAGGACTGCATATTCCAAAAGTGCACTTTTTCCCTTCCCAGCACCATTAGTCATTCTCTTGTGGTTGAACAGTTTAGTTACCCTGTAATAAGCAGATGGTCAGATGGGAGAATAGGAAGAGAAGCCATCACTGGCAATTTGGAAGGCCAGCCAAACTCATGTTTCCAAGGGCAGAAAGCACCATCTAGAAAGTATTAACTATATGGATGGAAAGAAACACTTGCTAGTTACATCTTACCCCGTATGCTTTTATTCTGAACCAATTAAAAAAAAACCTCATAGCTAAGTACTGAGTGACTTTAAACTAAAGACCTCTCATTGCATTAGGAATTGTAATTAGCTATAATGTGACTGTTTTATCCCAGAACATGAGGCTGGGTTAAAATGGTCTTTTTGTTTGCAAAGATTTGGTGGGCTCACAGATATGGGGCCAGTTTCAGGGTTGTATGATCTGTGCAGTCATCCAAGTCCATGCTCAAAAGAGCCTTGTATTTGGTTTAATGTCTACTGTCACCATTTTGACATTCTTAACATTCGAATAAGGACCCCACATTACTTTCATTTTGCACCGGGCCCTTAAAATTATATGGTTGATCCTATGTAGATACAACCATAATGTGTTTCTTCCTTATATTGCCCTGTCGTTTGTGTCTGCAGTGGAAGATATAAATGAAAATATATTATAGCTACCAAGGAAAATGATCACAAACCTAGGGAAGGAGCAAAAATAATCGCTTTCTCTTGTGGCTGCATTTCCCTATCCCCATGCACATCACTAGAAGAGGGAGTCCAGATCATCTTTTTTAAAGTATCCTAAAGATCCTTAATTTTTCACATATTGATTTGAGAATCTTAAATATTACCTTAATTCTTTTTTTTTTTTTAAGGATAGTCACAGAGAGAGAGAGAGAGGCAGAGATACAGGCAGAGGAAGAAGCAGGCTCCATGCACCGGAAGCCCGATGTGGGATTCGATCCCGGGTCTCCAGGATCGCGCCCTGGGCCAAAGGCAGGCGCCAAACCGCTGCGCGACCCAGGGATCCCTATTACCTTAATTCTGTTGTGGACATTATCTTTATGTAATTGATGTAACTCATTATTGAATTATCTACAAATGTTCTTCTTTATATGTCTTTAAATAGACTTTAATATATTTTATATATTATTGCACATTTTCATATGTATTTATATATAAAGATATATTATGAAATTATATATTACATATTTATATATTAATATATAATTTAATATGTACCACCATATTTCATGGAATTTATGTGTTTTTGATGTATTTCCCTCATAATCTGACAAAATGTCTAGACACTAGAATGGCAGGAGCCAAAGAAATTTCAGAACAGTCATGATCCTCAGGTCTGTCATTGGCCAGGAGGGTAAGTGTGTGGGGGAAAGAGAAGCTGAATAGATAGAATGGAAAGTTCCCTCCTCCAGATCCTTACGTCTTTATCTTCTGTGAGCTACTTCTCATTTCATGGTATATCCTAAGAACTCATCTTTTACTTCACTAATTTCTAGGTAGCTGGGACATTCTTTTTTATTTATTTTGGTCTAGAAAATTTGATACCCTAAGTCAAATATCAACCCTATTCAGACTTCTTTTTTTTTACCAGCCCCTCCCCATCCTAACCGCCCCCCCCAAAACCCTGATAAAGAAACACTCAGTAAAATCAGCAACCTAGATTTCTCCAGTCAAGGAGTAGTCAGGGAATTTGTTATGTTGCTCAATTTGAGTAATTTTAGTGAGTAAAATTGTATAGCTTTTAGCAATTTTTGCTTACAAATAACCAAATGGCAACCTGATTCAGTAATAACAGAAAAAAAGTTTAGAGAGTTACTAATATTAAAATATGATGAAGGGTTTCTTCCCTGCAAAGCAGAAAAACAAGTTGTTTTACTCTAGTCACAGGGTTGAGAGGTGGTATTATTACTCCCATCCCAAACAAGCAAATCTACCTTTCAGAGGGTTAGTTGCTCACTTTATGAAAAACTGAGTTCCTGAATAAGAGGTTCCTTTTTTATTTATAATTTAATTGTAGAAGGTTTATCAAATCAGTACTAGAAAATATATACTTTTCTAGAAATATAAAAATGTCAAAACTCATGTCATGATGTAAAAAGGCCAAAGTAAACAGAATAATTTTCTTCCAGTGGTTGGAAATCTCTTGTAATTAAAACGATTTAAGTAATTCGTGCACAAATTAAAAGACAACTAAAATGCTTATAGTGAAAAAACTTAGTCTCTTGCCCGAATCCTCTGACATCCTCTCCAGTTCTGTGACCCAAAAGCAAACATTTAAATCTTTCAGGCGTTTCTGCACATTTCTAAATTATATTCTCATACAGCTATTTCTTAATTTGTCAACTGGAGTCAAATCTATTGGCTTCCTATTGTGATGGAGGATTTGGCACTCTCACCCTGCAACCCTCCTCTTCTTATCCCAGTATAAGAATATACTACTTACCACTAGTTTTGGTGAAACCAGTTATCATTGCTTGTAGTCTTACCAAGTAACTATTGCTCGCTGTAGTGTTTTGTGATCCCATTTCTTCTCTTATACAGTCTTCCTCTCTCCCTACCCTGAGTCATGTTTCTGATGGTCATTCCCCCACCCCAATTCTACAATATGCTGTTTCCTAATTGCTTCCCCCAAAGCTGCTCAAGTCAACAGTTCAGCTGAGCTCCGGCAGGAGGGGATGAGCTCCCTCCCATAGGTAGGCAGGTTCTCTCAGGTTGTGCTGCTCAGTGATGTTCGGGGGATTCCTGTTGTACTCCAGTGTGGGATGCATGGTTCTGTAACCCTGGGACATCTTTTTTGATTCATTCTCTCATTTTGCTAGAGCACATCTTACAGTATCTTCCTAAGAAAACACGCGTGGGAGAAAATAATTTGTCAGTATTTAATGTTTGAAAACGTCTTCGATTTTAGCTTCTCTTTTAATTCAATCCTGACTAAAATTCTAGATTATATGAAGTTCCAGATTGAAAAAATCCTTTTCTCTCAGATTTACAGGCATCAATCACTCCACTGTTTTCTCGTATCCAGTGTTGCTACCGAGAAGTCTGAATCCATTAGGATTTGTTTCCTGTATGTGATCTATTTATTTCCCCTTTTCCTTTTGGAGACATTTAAGATTGTCCCTATACTTTTTGGGTTCTAAAGTTTCACAATGATGCATTGTGCTGTGGTTCTCTTCAGTCCGGAGACTCATTTCTTTTAGTTTTGGTTTTGGGAACTTTAATTATAGTATTTCTTTGATCACTTCCATTCTATTTCTTTGGTCTCTCTTTCAGAAACTCTTACTGGCTAGATATTGGTTTCCTGGGTTATCTGTCAATGATTACTTCTCTCATACTTTCTATTTCTTTTTTTCCTACTCCTGTGTGATTTCCTTTACTCTTCCTTTCAGTCCTTTTACTGAATTTTTAATTTCAGCTCTGTTATTTTCAATTTCTAAGAATTCTTTTTTTATAATATTCCACTTGTACCATAAAACAAAAAAATCACAAGAGTGTAATATCTTCTCATATCTATGTGTATAAGTGAGATGGTTTTGAAGCTTTCTTTTGTGCCCATGATTATCTCCATTTCTTCTACTATTCCTTCACTATTCTTTCTTCACTTGGCTGTTTTTCTATTTTAAAAATGAGCATTTCACATCTGATGGTCATGGGTGTTGTGTTCCATTCTGTCCTGAGCTGCTGAATTTCTAAAGAAATGAGAAGGTCTGTGTGATCCATTTCTCTCTGTGGTTTCCTGTCCTGCAAAATGAGTTGCCACTTTTTGGTCTTCCCCACTCATGCTCATTGATTTCTTCTTGGTTACTCTCATTTAGCTGGTGTTCAAGCAGTGGGAGGACATAAGCATGTTTATCATCTTATTACCACTAATCAGAAACTGGGAATATCTTCTATAAATTTAAGTCGGTATCAGTATTTCTATAGACCAGTTAGAGATTTGGAATGTATTTGGAAAATAATAAATGTCAATAATTTGTGTACCCCAACTTTAAAAGTCTTATTGGCTCCAGTAGCCCTGACAGATAAAAAATATTTATATATCAAAACCCAACTGTTTCTTTTCAAGAGTTCAGAAAATGTCATAAAATTACATTTCATCAACTCCAGGTATTGGGTAAAAAATGTTCAATAAAACCACACTTTTTTTCCTCTGTATCTTTTGACTGCCTTTTGAGACTTCACACCCATCAATGTACGTGGCTTTCAGCGATTTCTCAGCAGGCCCAGTAGAAATGGTTGATAGTTACAAGCAGGTGTTGCTGACAAGTCATGTTTCTCATTTTTACAGATGCAGTCTATTCTATCTCTGCCATCTCCTTTTTCCTTTTATAGCTTCTGAAATTGTGTTTTGTAAAAAGTCACTTGGCTATCTTCACACAGTTTCCCTGTTACAATAGGTAAATGTCAAAAGCAATCAGGTGCAGTATCAGCTTTTCATTGTATTCCCCTAAGCCCTCTGGTAGATAATAACTTCTTGCAATATTTTCTTAATGTAAACGGAAACAGATACTAACCCAGGCAAATGATCCCTCCTGAGCCAGCTGTCCTTTTCAATATGTTATCCAGAAGATTACATGAATATTTATTGGGTCTTCAGTTTCCCACAGAAGCCAAAGTAACACTAACAGAGTATATCGCGTTGTAACTTGAAATACTGCAATTTTGCATGACTGGATAAAACTAAATATGAAAAGGCCCTTAAGTAAAGTGTTCAGGAGTTAGGAGATCTTGATCATATATAAACTTTGAAAAGAACTTCAGTGTGACCTGTGAGTGGCCAAATAAATCATGCCAGAGTTTCCTTATTAGAAAGGGAGGCTATCATTCACAGTTTTTCTTTCATATCCTTCTTTCTTCTAGCCCAAACCACATATTTTAACATCATTTAGATTTCTGCTTACATGCATTTTCTATCACCCTGTACATTTTAAAGCTTAGTGACTATGTATTTTCAGTTTTACTAAGCAGACATATGTCTCCATAATTAATTTCACCTGAGATCATAAGCATAAAATGAGTTTTATTACTCTAACATGAGAAATGAGTGAGAAATGAAAAATGGAAGGTCAAAGAGCTTGAAAATGTATTTTGTTGTCCACAGTGAAATATCAATGACACCTTAGAGGGAAGAGACTGAGGGTGACAAAGCACTTCACCAAAAGAGATAGAAGGAAGGCACAAGAATACATGAGAAGCCCAGTGACATCATTAGTCCTTAAGCGAAGAGATGCAAATCAAAATGAGACATCACTACACACCTACTGGAATGGCTTAATAAATTAAAACAACAATAACAACAAGAAAGCCTGAAAATAAGTACTCACACGGGATGTAGACCATCTGGAACCCTCATACAGGGGAATACAGAATGGAACACCACTTGGGAAATCACTTGAATCAGGAACCCTGCTCTGACATACTTACTCAAGTGAAATGAAAACTATTTTCACACTAAAACCTAAATGAAAAGTATCACAGCTGTTTTATTCATAATCACCCAAACAGTAAACAATCTGAATAGCCCTCAACTAGGGAATGGAGAGGCAACCTCTGATACATGCACACAATGGAAGACTTTTCAGCAATTACAAAGGAACCAGTGTGACCCATGGAGAAAATGGATGAATATAATGTGCATCATGCTAAATGGAAGAGGTGACACTCCAAAGGCTACACACTGCGTGATTCCATTTTTTTATGGGAATAGGCAAAACTAGAACAGAACACAAATCTGTGGTTGCCAGGGCCAGGAGGGGATAGAGGGACTGACTTCACAGTGGTAGTGGTATATGACTAAACACATTTGTCAAAACTTTAGGATTATAGCCTAAAAGGGATATAATTTACTATATGATTAAACCTTAAAAGTGGGAGAAAGAGTAAAAAAAAGCAGGGAGAGATAAAGAAGGAGATTTGGGATGAAAATGAAAAGAAGGAAATAAAAAAGAACTGTGTCAAATAAGTAGGAGACAGGAGGTAGGGAGGGGAGTGGGGTGCCTAGGAAGCCCCCAGAGAAGAAATACTGCCTCGTCTGTGTTTCACAGATGGATCAGACTTCTCTAGGTGGGCAAGGGTGGGGAGGGCACCACAGTCATGGGCGATGTGACTTGGCAAAGGCACAGATCTGTGCATCAGCAGGGTCTGTACTGTGGGTGTAGGAGTGCAACGAGCACAAACAGGGAGACCTGATGAAGGTAGGAAGGGACAGACAGTGAAAGGCCTTATTGGTCGTGCCAGGGGCTTGGGACTTATTTTACAGGCACATGAGAAGCCACTAGTGGATCAGGAAAGGTAAGTGGTATCAGACAGGTTGCCATGGTAACGGTGTGAAGGGTGGTTAGGAGGGTGGTGAGAAGGCTGGGGGCAGGGAGGGTACCCAGCGCAGCATAGAACATTGGCATCATTGGAGAAAGTTCTACTGCACAATGCTAATCTACAACCTCTACTGAGGCATTAGCAATGGCAGTCAAGAGGGCCCGATGCATCTAATTTTTATATTTAGAAAGCATTTTTGGGTTACAGCTTGCCTCAGATTCACAAGAGTGGATATGTGATGTGTAGTTGTGTAAGACAACCTTAGGTACCTGGAAGTCTGCTTTAAATCTTTGATCTCATACTCTGATTGGAGTTGAGGGCTACACTTATCAGTCTACTGTTAGCCACTGAGTACCAGGGAACGTCAGTATCCGCGGCTAAAGTGATCCTATAGGTATTTGTGTTCTCCCCAAATATATATGCTGAACCCTAATCCCCAAAGAGATGATATTTGGAGGTGGGGGTCTTGGGAGGTGATTAGGTCATGAAGGTAGAGTCCTCATGAACAGTGTTTGCGTCCTTATAAAGAGATCCCAGAGACCTCCCTGCCCCCAGAGCCTGCCATGTGAGGTCACTGGGAAATGTTTGTTTATGAACCAGGAAGCTGGTCTTCATAGACACTAGATTTGCCAGCACTTGGATATTGAAATTCCCGCCTCCAGAACTATGAGAAATAAACTTCTGTTGTTTATAAGCCACCGGCGTATGGTATTGTTATAAAAGCCTGAATGAGCTAAATTGCTTGGCAACCAGGTTTTATTGTATTTTAATTTCATCGAGTACCTAGAGGAATATGAGCTGTTTTTCACTTTGCTGTTCATCTAGCAAGTCTCTAACACATTTGGATGAAGATTTCTAAGTTGGAATATCCTTCTACCTCATGTTTTCTCAATTGCTCCATGTCAGAGAACATAAGGGCCCATCTTTTAAATGATGTGCTCTTCCTTGCTTCCTGAAAGACCCTCCTCTCGTGACAAATCCATAAATATACATCTTTATGATGAACAGCCTCTGAACAGACGGTTTTGGTTTCACCCTTGAAAGCAGATGGGTTCATCGGTTGCCCAACATCTGGGCATGTTTGTGAAGCAAACCCTACAGAAATAAGATCTGGAAGAGATCAGGCTTGCAAATGAAAATGCCAATAGCAGGTCCTACTGTTTGGGGTAATTTTCCTTAGCACTGTGCACCTTAGGAATGCCT
This sequence comes from Canis lupus baileyi, assembly GCF_048164855.1. Taxonomy (NCBI): domain Eukaryota; kingdom Metazoa; phylum Chordata; class Mammalia; order Carnivora; family Canidae; genus Canis; species Canis lupus. Next base: position 38,339,897 of record NC_132858.1, on the reverse strand, counting down.
GGTGATCGTCACCCAGAAGAGACTGATGAATCTCTAGAAGTATTTCTAAGCAAATATTGGCAATAGTTCAGTTGGGAACAAATCCAGCTTACCGAACAAAATTATTGGTGGTCAAAATGCATGAATAAAGAGAGTTTTTACCAGGATTTGGTGTGACAGAAAGTAGTTTGGGTACACGTACTCCCTAAGTCCTTGGTGACGGCTGGAGTTCAAAAAGAAATGCTATTCATCCCAGTCTGCGGGGGAAATCTATCCCTTTACAACACTCCTTCAACATAGCTGAAAAATGGTGATAAATGACGATACTGTGTTCACTTAACAACACGCTTTTAAAACGATTGCATATGTGGAACCAGCTTTTCTCAAGTGGTTGATTGTTGGCAAAAAAGAAGAAAAATAGAAATACAGAGAATTTAATTCAATGGGACCTTGAATAAGTTATAAAGAGAATGTGCTTCTGCAAAAGTGACCTGCAGGCTTGAAATTCATTTGAACCCCATGGGGAGTGATGGACATTTTGCACTGGTGGAGGGTGATCTTGTACATGAAGTCTGGGTTCTTTTTGTAGTTACAATCTCTCTTTCCTAGTTAGTGAATAACGAGGAGCATCATGATATAAGCCCAGAAGAAATAGCTCCTGATCACTCATTTGCCAGCCTTTAGGACAACCAAGTAGCTGAAGGTAAGGAGATATCCACACATTCACCTTCTGCTGCTGCCTGGAGAGTCTTTGGACACAATAATAAAAACTCTTGAAAAATGATTCCCTAGTGGGGAAAACTTGATGATTTATGAGCTCCATTCAAACGATAAGAAAAATGGTCTAGAATTTTAAAAAATGCATTGTGAGCCCTCACAGAATTTTTGATAAGTTACATTGCTCCTCTCTTTGAAAATAAATAAGAATGATGGTATTTCTCTGTGGACCTACTCTCACAATTAAATAATCTTTAAATTTGTTAGTGCTAAGAGAGTGAAATCTTTGAAATCGTCTTTCCATTTCAGTTAACAGAGGCTTCAATGTTGAGATACCAGAGTACTCAGAATTTGATGTGAAATCTTTTTGTATTTGCTGGTCGGCTTCCTTGGAGGACCTCGGCAGCCAGGTTTTAACTTGGGATCAAAACTAGCCATGCTCAGGATTGAGAAAACGGAATTTAATCAATAGGTCCCATTCATCCCGGTTTTAGCTGGGTACGATCCTATAAAGAAGTCATGTGATTGAGAAGTTGTTCAGTTGGAACTGAAATGGGTTGCTTTGTTAATGAGGACTGTGAAGTGAATAACTAATTTGAAGGGGTACTTTTTTCCAAGGAGCTTGGGATGCCGTCCAAACCTTCCTGTTTAGGACAATATAATTATCACTGAGGTGGTGTTCACACAGATGGATGGCGATTCCAGGAACAGCCAGTGCCAGGATGAGGTAAATCAGAAAGCATACTGAGGCCACAGCCTGGTCTTTCAGATGACAAGGGCTTTGCAACCCAGGTGCTTGAGACTAGAGGGGCTACCCTGAGACACAGAGATGGCTCCCCTGAGCCGGATTTCTCAGAGGGCTCTCGCATCTAAGACTTCACCAGGCCCTGATCTGGCTTTGAATCCTTCACTCAGGCTGAGAACCACTGATGGGAAATCTGTATTCTGGAACATTCTAGTTCCACTTTATCATAATGTAATTTCTCATGTTGGGCAAGGACCACTTGCACACAGTTCCTCCCCCTAAGTGATCCTCTGCTGTTTTGCCAATTCTCAGAGATGTCCTGCTGCCTTGGAGGGACTGGACAGCTAGGTTTAGGCGCAGGGAAAGTTAGAGCAGAGCACATTCACATTTTTATTACCATGAGGACAGTGCTGGATCATTACAGGAGGACCCAATCCAATCTCTCCAAAATAAATTATGGGACAAATCCTTGAACCTTAGGCTACCAGGAACTGTGAGAGATTCAAAGAAATGCCATTATCTCTTGCCCTTAAGGAACTTATCATTTGTTTAGGGGAAGCAAACCATGAACACAGGAAAAGTAAAATGATAATAATAGAGAATAATCACAGATATAAGAATAGAAGGAAAGTCAAGAATCACTCAACAGTTAACGAGCTTACAGACAAGAATTCCATGTGAGAATAAGAGAAAACACTTCAGGGAGAAAGGTGAGGGGTCAGGAACCGTCTTGGTAAGAGATTCAGAGCTTTTTGAGCTGCTTGTGAGCGATGTTTGCTATTGGGGCAATTGTCTACCTCAGAGGGTTACTGTGAAATTTAAACACAATGTAAGATTCTTAGCCTGGCATCTGGGGGAGATCTCGATAAAATTTATAACTGAAGAAGGGGAGGCATTCCAAGTGGCAGCAGGTAAAATGTGGGCACCGGGACAGGAAAGCAGAAGTTGTCTTTCAGGGGTAAGTAACTAACTTGGCTTTGATGGACTAGAATTGCAAGGAGCTGTTGGTAAAAAGTGGCTGCGTCCACTAACCTAGGGTCTTGGATGTAAGAGCAGTGTGCTTGAACTTTACCCTGTAGATATTTCTAAGATTTTATTTATTTATTTGAGAGAGAGAGAGAGAGGGAACATGCATAAGCAGAGGGAGAGGGAGAGGGAGAGGGAGAGGGAGAGGGAGAGAGAGAGGGAGAGGGAGAAGCAGACTCCCCGCTCAGCGGGGCTCCATCCCAGGACCCTGAGATCATGACCTGAGCTGAAGTCAGATGCTTCACTCACTGAACCACCCAGGCGCCCCTACTCTGTAGACATTTCCATCGTGAGTGTTATGATCAAGGACTTGTTACAGGGAGACTGGACTGTCCACAGCAAGTGGCATATTTGTTGATGTACTTCACATTATTAGCACCTGCACCCCACTCATACCCTAGCCCCTGGCTACCTCCTGCAAGCATAAGTAAATCACACTAATAAATGTGATAAGATGGATTTGACGTAAAGCACATGTACATTAGTGCAGACTATGAGCACAAACTTTTCTTTTTTGAGCACAAACTTTTCTTTTTTTGTATATGTAGATTTTCTACAAGATTATGAAGACATTTGCTTACAGCCCATGAGTTATATTTAGAAGCCCAATCCTTGGAGGAAAACTGGCATTTTATATGATGTCCCACACCTGCCCTGTATTTCTTCTGTTACAGAAGCACTCACATGAACGGGGTGGGTGAAACCATCATGCCTCTTGAGTGAGCTGCTCTCAGCATAAAGCTCAGAGTGAAAGCACCATGTCATTGAAAGAATCCAAAGCAGGGATTCATTTGAGGATTAAGGGAACACAGTGTTATATGTTAAGACGCTGATTAAGAACTCTGAAAGGAAACTTGCTTTTTCAAACCGATGAGAAAAAGAGGAATGAGACTCATTTTGTAATTCCCATGTTCAACTGCATGGGTGGGATTTAAGAAACTTTCCAGCAGTGACATTTGTGCCTGGAGCATTGATTGGTCAAAGTTTACAATGATTTAGAGAAGGTCGAGATCCCAGCGTCGACACCAGTTGCACCAATTTCCTGGGCTTTTGAGGTGATCAATGAACAAACCTCAGCTTGGAGGTCTGAAGAAAGTCCACTGCTACAACCTAAACCAATAAGATGTAAGATGAGGCGCTTACCGGTTACTGATATTTAGAGCCTTCATTTAGGGCAGGGCTTTGTGACCATAAGGCGATAGAAGGGGTGATCCAGGTCACAGGTGTGCCAGGACAGCGAATGCCTCTTGAGGATGGTGGAGTGAGGTGTGGGGTGGCACCCGCTGGGGCGGGGGTCCTTAGGCCTCCGGCAGCTTCATTCCTTTTATCTTAGTGTATTTTAGATAAACGTTATCATTTTACAACCGTGCGGAGTGAAAAGGGGTGGGAAACACTGTCTTAAATTGCCTTCAAGGGGGAGCTGGTGTCATGTATTTAACTGCTTGTTTCAGATCATTTCTTGACAGAGGAGCCACCTTGAAAACATTGCCAAAAATTACACACAAGTTTAAAATGACAGCTTGAGCCAATGACAAAGATGATCCAGGCCTCAAATTTATTCTAGGCTTTGCAGACACAGACGAAATGTACCTCATACTTCATTTCCATGCTCACTCATGGCATCATATAATTTAGAGCTGGAGGTGGCTGGGAAGACCACCTGTCCTCGTATTTTAGGTGAAGAAGCACACAGGATGACCTTTGACTTGTTCGAGGGACACAGCTGGTGGTGGATAAACTGAAGTCAAGCCCTAGCTGGTTGCCCAAAGCACTTTTCATGAGTTAATCTCCTTGTATCGGGGCACCACTACAGAAACCACGGCTTTTGGTTTTGATTCGAACCTTCCCTAAGTTCAAATGACTATTCAGTGGCTGCATGGTCTGGGGGAAGAGTTTTTTAGGGAAAAATCCTAAACTGCATCACTGCTTGTTCACTTTGGTTTCACTCTTTTTAGGAACCTATGCTTTAAAATGTCATCTAAAGACCTGCTAGCTAAGCTTTTGCATTTCTAGAATAGCTTTTAAACTCCAGAGCCCATGAATATTATCAAAGACTTTGAGTAAAGTTATCAGGGCGTTTTACCAAAGACAACTAACTCGTTCTAGAATGTCAGATTGCAGTGGGCCTGAGGGACAGTTAACAATGACCAAGTCTGGACTCCAAGCTGTGTCACAGAAAGCACACACATGGAAACAAAGAGTCTTAGCACCAACCCAGAGTTGAAGGATTGTTCATGAGCAGCAGTGTGCTGACAGGTGATGCGCTTGCATCTTTTTATTTTTTTCTCTTCTGTAAGGTAAGAGTGGCTTGAAGGTGTGCAGAGCCTTCTGATACACAAAGTTAAGGTCAATGGCCAGGGGGATGTGTGGGGAGGGGCTCCTGGCTCACCCCTTTTCTATTATGGGGACTCTGGCCTGCTGAGGGGGGCTTCCCTGAGGGCCCCAGGCCTCACTAGTCACTTAGTCTGCAACAGAGCCTGCCTATCACCTAGCACTTTGGGACAGGTCAGAGCACCCCCACGCTCCCATAATTATCATGAAAGCCTCCCCCCATTATCAGTCTCCATCTGCTAACCTTGCTTCCTTTGTCATGCACCCCAATATTTGGTGCCCGCTTCACACTGACCTTCCCCCAGAACGGCTCAGCCCCTGATGCTGTAGCTCCTGAGGCTCCACCATTCACCCACAGAAACCAGAGTCCAGACTGTTAAGACAATGGAATGAAGGCAGGAAGGGCCAAAAAGATGGGGCCTCTGCCGGGACCCTTAGATTGTTGCTGTGGCCACTGTCCCGAGCATGTTCAGCCTCGCTGCTTGCATCTCAGTGCACCAATCCTTTCCACAAGCTACCCTGCTCTCCCACTGATGTCTAAGTGCCCAAGTGTGTCTACTTCGTAAATGCCAACATAAGCTTCCTGACAAACTACAGAAAAGCAGGAGACTAAGGGTTACTTTTATCTCATCATTTGTGCCAAAGCCCTTCCTGGGAACCTCTGGTGGGAAAGTGGGTTTGCAGTGGGTGGGCACAGCAGGAGGCACCTAGGAGGACAGGTATAGCTCTGCAATAAAACCTGGATGTCAGGGTTCAGCCTTGAGCTGGAGAGGCCCAAAGACCAACTTGTCAACCCTACTGTGCGTGGCCATGGGGCCATCTTTCCAGAGAAAGCATCTGCTCCACTTGAAGTCAGACAGTTACCTGAGTCTTCTCTATTCTGTGTACACAGACCTCAGTGACAATGGAGTTAGTTGAAGGCGTGAAATGCCTTGAACTTCCCAAATATACCAAATTTCCAGGTTTTTTTTTTTTTACGATCTTATCTATTTACTCATGAGAGAGAGAGAGAGAGAGAAGAGAGAGAGACAGAGACACAGGCAGAGGGAGAAGCAGGCTCCATGCAGGGAGCCCGACATAGGACTCGATCCTGTGACCCCAGGACCATGCCTGGGCCGAAGGCAGGCGCCAGACTACTGAGCCACCCAGGGATCCCCAAATTTCCAGTTTTTGAGAAGCTTCTAACATTGTTCCCGATATTCTGTTTCTCATTAATATGGCAATGAACGTATACAAACCTTTGTTAGAATCTTTTTAAGAATTTAAAATTCAATTGCCTGTTACAAATTACTCTTATCCTAGGCTCTGGTCTGCAAACCACTTTGTTTTCTCTTGGATCTGATTTTTTTTTAAAGATTTTATTTATTTATTTTAGAGCGAGAAAGAGACGGAGGAAGAGAGTGTGGGAGAAGCAGAGGAAGAAAGAGGAGCAGTTCGCAGGCTGAGGGCAGAGCCTGACGTGGGGCTCGATGCCAGGACCCTGAGATCGTGGCCTGAGCTGAGATGAAGAGTTAGATGCTTCGCCGAGTGAGCCACCCAGGCACCGCCTGCTGAATCCAATTTTAAGGTCTGAAGAAAATACTTAATATTTTGGACAATGGGACAAAAATGCTCAGGAAGCTTGCTTATTCCCACTTTAAATCAGGAAGGATATTCCTGGACCTCGGATGGAGGCTTCGGAGTCTTGCCTGCTGCTGCTGTATTTGGTCTCCTGGGTTATGGGTTTTGGATGGAAGCAGTGCGTTCCTTAATTACAGTAACAAACATAAAGGACATTGCTTCTTAATATTTTGGGAAATAATATTTTGAAAAAAAATATCTGAGGCTTGGAAATGAGCCAGACTGAATGCCAGGTAATAAATAAACCAGGAACCCCACCGCCCATGTTCTCAACTGATGGAACATCTGGCATGTGTGGCAAAATTTTCACCCGGACTGAGAAAGTTACAGAAAGCAACTCTTTTCCCCCTTCAGGGTGGTGAGATTTACATTTGTGCTCCCCATCTCTCCTGTCTTCTCTGATACAGTCAATAGAGACACAGTGTTTGTAGGAGGTTCTAGAAGGCACTGCTTTGGGCCTGAACTTGGATGTTTCCTATGATGTTTTCTAGTTTATTGGCTAGTGAATTCTGGGAAGACTTAGAGCCTAAAGCCTCAGCAAAGAAAGGCACACTCAGCGGGACTTGTGTGTCCCTCACCCCTGACCCAGGCTACAGGACTGAGCACTTCCACTTACTAATTCATTTAACCCTCAGAGCAACCCCTCGACATAGGTCCATTATCTTGTCTTTACAGTCAAGGAAACTGAGGCCCAAAGAGGTCATTTAACTTCCTCAAGGTTACCCACCTAAGAGATGACGAAGCACGTTTTCGAATCCAGGCAGTGTGATTTTAGCCAGTTGAGTGCTCTGTCTGCCAACACCAAGGCTTGGTAGCCTTGACAAAAACCATGACCACATTCATGGTCCTTGGGCTCAGGTAAGACATGAAAAGAAAAATGACCCAAACCCCAGGAATGATTGTGACTCCTGAGTACGTGATACTATCATGCTCTCCAGCCTCATAGAATTAAGGACCCTTAATATTCTGAGGATGGATATGTGACATGAGGATGGCTCTTTACCATTCATGAGGTACTTAGCCTTTCTCTTTAAAATTAGAGCTCCAAATTATAAGAGAAGTTAAGTAGGAAACAGCATCAGGTTCAGAAAGCTTTTAGGTGCATGCCGCAAATTATATCTTGTAAACGCTACAGGCCATCAGTATAATCACTGCTCTTCCCACAGAACATGTGGGCAACCTGCATTTCAAACTCCTTAAATTGAAAAGAAATAAATATGTGAAAAAAGAAGCCAGGAAGCATCATGAATATATTTCCACTCTCTAGGGTGATGTAAAATAATTCCATTTTGAAAATGGCTACAATTATTCTTTTGAGGTCAGTCTAATGTCACCAAGGTAGGAAGACAAATTCACATTAATTGTAAGCATTTGTACGTGTTGTTTTCCAAATCTACCTATGCATGGATTTTATTTGCAATAGAAAAAGCATCTGTGGCTTCTCCATGTAGTAAGTGCATGTGTGCACACACACTCATTTCTCTCCATGCACTTAGCAATAATGCCACCACACCTCAAAGAAATCTGAGGCCTTAACTGCATGGTTAGCACTTTCATTGTGGTGGCATACTTTTTATACTTTTTATTTTTATTTGGGTCCTTTACATACCCTGCCCCAATCTGCCTGAGTGGAATAGCTACAAAAGCTCTCTGTGGACATTTTTTCCCAAGTCTACATTATTGGAACGCTGTTTATATAATTCATGAAGATCTTCAGTCTTAAGTCCTTTTAATCCCGGTGAATCTATCATTCTGACATAATCTTGCTTTTACTCTCTGCTTAAAGATTGGATTTCTTCATTTTGGGCAGGAAAAGAGAAATGAAATTGTACTTTCAGTTGTATGCACTTTGGCTTCTGCACCTACTCACTGAGGTTTCGCACCTCTATAGTTTTCATTTTTGAATTTTCAACGGTAAAGTGAAACAGGGCCATTTCTTTCCATTCAGTCCTGGCGGTGTTTTGGGAACATTAACTGTATCATAAAAAGTGCTTATTTGTCCTCAATGATTTGATTTCTTGAGTACTGTTTGACAACTCCCCGTTACCCCATGTGCTGGAAACCATCACAATTTATGAGAATTTTAGGACCACATGACTCAATTAACTTTGTCTCAATGCTCTCTATTTCCATGTTTCTATCCATAATATTTTGGGCTAAATCACTTCAACGTGAAAAATGGGCAAGTTTCCTATCGCCTTTTCTGTCCTACTACCTGCTGGTAGCCGGGTAACTTCTGGAATAACGTTGCCCAAAGGAAAACCACCAAGGAAGACTGAGAATCTACAAGACGACTGATTGTAAGAGAAATACAACTGCTGACTGTTACCTGTTGTACAGACTCATAGATTTGGAGGAGCCCTAGGTGAAGTCATGGACGTTGCCCCACCCACTGCTACTACACCAGGGGAAGGTTCCAGGATCTCTACACCTGCAGGGCCCTTTTAAGGACCTCTTGATTCTGTCTGAGGCTTCCATTCTTGCTCTTTTCTCCTGATTTCATTAAAAAATGTAAGTTGGGGTTTCTGTCCATTGCTTAACCCCCACCCCCATGGTTCCCATGGACTTAGACTACAGTCCAGACTTTTCCCCATGGCCGTGTGAAGCCCTGTGCAGCCTGCCTCCTGTCTAGTCCTCTGTCTTGGTCTCACATTGCTCTTTCATGTCCATTCTATCACAGCCACACTGAGTTCTGCAGAGTTCTTGAATGCTGAGCTGCTTCCTGGACTGCTTTTCCCCCAGATGCTTTGCATATCTGGTTTCATCCTATCAAACCGGAAGGAGCTCTCCTTCCCTCATACCAACACTCTCACACCACTCGGTTTTATTTTCTTCCCACTTAAACAAATATGAATTCAGAGCTTTTATGAGGGTTGTGGGGTCCGGGGGACATTAGATGCAATCTTGCATTCTTCCTAAGCCAAAGGTTCAGCAATGTTTGGTTAATCATAGGTTAAGAACGTCTTATTCGTGGCCACAGCCTGAGAGTTTCTGTCTCCACGAGATGCCTACAGCAGCCCTCTGCTCTGTATGTCCAGTATCCCTCCCACCAGAACAAATGAACACAAGATCTCTTATTCAAAGGCAAGGGAAGCCATCACTTACTGATAGTGGATCCGGACTCAGGTCTGTTCAGGGAGCTGATGATGACAAAGCCGAAGCCTTCGTTCTCTTTGCGGTGAATGACCACATCACTGGTCTGCAGGCTGTGCGAGGCAAAGCCTTCAGGAGGAGAGGCATTGCTACTTGTGGCAGCATGGTTGCTGTTGGCGTAGGTTGCGTAGTCACTGCGTGGAGAGCTGTGGTGGGTTGATACGGAGCCTGGACTCCTCCCATTCTCTGGGCAGGGTTCCCCTGCAATACACATTGTGTGCAGGCACTCAGTTATTCACCAAGGGTCTTGATGAGTGCCTGCGTGTACTAGGTGCACTTCTAGACATTGGCATTGTTACAAGACTGGTTGACTGGCTTCCGATCTCCATGAGTAGATAGGGCTACTTACCTAGGTATGGAGCACCCAGGTCTAAGCCCCATTCCATTCTTCACAGCAAACATAGCTAACCCCCTCATCAGCTTCTGCTGTGCTGCTACTATTTCCTATCTTCCTTTTTTGTTAAATCTGTAACCCCCCTGGGACAATGCCTTTAGATATTGAGCTTCTTCTTTTTTTTTTTCTTAAAAATTTATTCATTCATTTGAGAGAGGCAGGGGAGGGGCAGAGGGAGAGGGAGAGGGGAAGCAGACTCCCACTGAGCAGGGAGCCCCACATGGGGCTTGATCTCACAACCCTGGGATCACAACCTGAGCCAAAACCAAGAGTCAGACGCTTAACTGACAGAGCCACCCAGGAGCCCCTAGATATTGAGCTTCTTAGTTGCATAACAGTAATTATTAAGAGATTATAAAACAGTGGACAGTATTTTAAACTACATTGTGTACAGGAATTAAAGAACTTGCAAAAACTATGAATCTTCAGCGCCTACATGTAGAAAGTGTTTTTAGGAAGACTGGGCGTAGGAATCCCAAAGAGGTTTCCAGGCCACCATTGAGCAATGCTGCTGGAGGGGTACGGTAAGTGGGGCTAACTTAACAGCCCAGGACATCCATGTAAAGGGACCTATCATAATTTTAATAAGAGCCACAGTTTTATTTAATTTTGTGATACTCTGTTAGCCCAAAAGTGTTAATTCACCTGGTGTAGATGGGAAATGTCTTTCTTAAAGGATCCTTCTTTTATTCACTCATTCTAGGTTCAAATCTAACAATGATGTCAGGCCAAGGGATGATGAGTTTTGAATCTCTGAGAGAGGTGTCAGTGGCACTGCTCATTTATACTCTGTATTATTACAAAATATACTCTATTATCAGCCAGATAAACCAAACCAATACTTCCATGAGAAAACAAGCTTATTTACAGGGAAAAATGATAGAAAGTTGGCAGCCAAGAGAAGCTGCTTTTTAAAAATGAAAGTTCATCTGTCACCGAGAAAGAATTTTGTCATTTTAATTTAATACCTAGGTTTCGGTATTCTGATTAAAAGAACTGAAGCGGGTACCCTAGAATACTGTTATTAAAAATAGAGCTGTTTCATCTCCATCTTACACTTTGATTAGTGTGCTTAGAGGATGTTTATGGAACAGAGAAACAGTAAGAAGGAAAGTAATCACAATTAATTATTCCTTTTGGGGTCTCTAGGTATGGTTTCCTATGTTGAGCTCTGGTAGGTGTCTCATATGGAGAGTCACAAATAATTATAAAAACTAATTACTAAAAAATTAGCAAAAGTTCCAGTGAAGGTTCTTATCTTGATAAGCTGCAGTTCCATTCTGAAATGAAAAGTCATTTCATTTCAAAATTCAAAATCATTTCAAAAATCAGGGAGAAAGAACACAGACTACAAGAGATTTTTTGGAGCTGCATTTATTCATATACTCAGATTAAAAAATTGTCTTAATGCCAAAACGTATTCATTTCTTTGTTTGTAATAGCAGAATGAATAAGACCCAGGCTGCTTTTTATTATTATTTGATGAATTTGAATTTTTCTGTAAGATTTAATTAATCAGGTTTTAATTAAAGAAAACAAATGGATGCTTTTCGTCTGTAAGAAATACTGAGGTGAGAAAAGAGCAAAATGTCAAGGTCAAGGCCTTTCCCTCTTTTCTGCCAGGATTTAATTTACTGCCTGTAAGATGTACCCTACCCACGAGAAAATATCATCCGAAGACAAGCTGTTACTGTCTTGGTGAAGCACGTGTCCTTTATCGGTCTTTGTGCAAGTTGGAAATAAAGTGATTAGAGATAGTCAGGAAGAAGAAAAACAAACAATTATGAAGCTGCAACATTAAATTGAAAATCTCCCCGAGTTATTGGACCAGATCAGTAACTAAATGTCATAGGCATTGACAAGAGAGATCTCATTTTCCGGCTGTCATATTTTAGGGGGTTGAGGGCTGTGCTTGTCAGTAAAGCAGCAACAAAGGGAAAGGATCTGTCTTTGCAGTAAGTGGCTGGGAGTGGCTCTGCCACAGTTTCTAGAGGAAGAAAGACTGATCAACATGAGTGCTCCCTGGAGAAGGGAAAGAGTCCAAAACATTAAGAGAATACCATTCTATTGCTTTCGGACTTCTCTTTCAACCTCTAGAACAAAATTCTTCATCTTTAACAACATGAACACATTTAAAACCAGGGAGCTAAGAAGATTTCCAATGGTAGAATTTGAGGGAGAGAATTGATTCCACGTTATTTTTCTACTCAGCTGGCTCTAGACCCAAATGAGACCATCTTCTTGCCAACAACCCTTCCTGGTGAGGGTACCAACAGCGTTGTTTTAGAAGAATACAGTGAATGTGACAAAGTGACTAAATACGACATGCATTTTTTTTTTTTAATTCACTAGCTTCCAGCATCCCTGACTCATCCTCCTGGCACTCGCACAGATGGGTGTACAGAATTCAGTCAATTAGTATCTACTCAAGCCAAATAATGAATTTTTAGGATGAGCATCTCTTTTGTCCTCACCAGTCATCCTGGAAATCATCACTGAGCTGACTGGAAGAGGTCTCTGTTTGGGAAGGTGGGCATTGTTGGCAATGCCATCCAGGTGAGATGGTTTCAATGAGAACGGTCAACCACTGGTCAGGGGCTGCTCCTCACCTGTAGACTCTCCCATTATTTGTGTCCAGGGCCAGCCTATACTTTGATAATTGTTAAAATTGATTGCCAATGTTTTTCAAAATGGAGATTTTACAGAAATAGGGATTTCCAGTTTCTTTTTTTTTTATTTTTTATTTATGATAGGCACACAGTGAGAGAGAGAGAGAGGCAGAGACACAGGCAGAGGGAGAAGCAGGCTCCATGCAGCGGGAGCCCGACGTGGGATTCGATCCCGGGTCTCCAGGATCACGCCCTGGGCCAAAGGCAGGCGCTAAACTGCTGCGCCACCCAGAGATTCCGGATTTCCAGTTTCTCTTGAAATATCTGGCAGTTAATAGCTAGAGCTGGGCAGCGGCTGCTCCCTTTACCAGATTTGTGTTTGCAAGCCACCACGGTGCCAACAACCCCCCAGTGCCTCCTGCAAATTCCTGTCTTACTCATTTACCCGTAGAGTGAGGAGTATGCAGGGCCAAAGGGACGGGCTCCATCAGAACCCTAGTTTCCCTTCCAGATCACATGCTGGGTACCAGGACTCTAGGGCCCTCTCAAAAACAGAGCTTGCCCGCTTCCAGGGTGTGCCTGGGCCTCTTTTCTGGGCTGTACCCCAGGAGCATGGCAGCACGGTAAATGTCTTGTCCTGAAGCATGGCCGAGGCTATGGGGTATGCTGGCACAGGCTGGACTGTCCTCATGGGGCCTGACGGAGGAGGGAGCAGCCCACAGGCTGTGGCCCTGCCAAAGCCAGGGGCTGGCCTGCCTGCAGGCATGTGGGTTTGTGCACTCCTGGTCTATCCTCATCAAAGCGGACAACTTATTTACATGGGTGACATGCTCAAGGACAAAGAAGATGGGGACGTGTTTAGAATCGCCAAAAAAAAAGCGTAGTAACCAGGACCAGGGAACCCACTGGCACTCTAAACAATGGCTAAGCGTTTCAGCCAGCTGCCAAGAAAACCTTCTCTTTCTTGGCATTAAGCCAAGAGTTAGACTTTCCCTGAGATGTTAGAGAACAGATACAGATGGAGAGCTTTAAGACGGACTCTAACGTGTTTGATTAAGTCATAAAATGCTCTTTCACATCAATTCTAGATTGACACATTAGGAAATTCCTCAGGCACCCTTCCCTCAGATGAATAGTGTGTATTCAAAATAACGTGTCATTAGGTTGAACATCTCAAAGCTGAGCTAATCAACATATAAATATTTATACTTCAGTGTAATAATTAAAGCCACTCTTCTAATATCCTTGGGGAAAAAACAGCTAACCATTGGAGCCGGTGGCATGGATAAGACATCTCTCAAAACTAGTTTAAAGTGGAAGGTCTGGGCTATAACAATTTGGTAAATGAAATTGGATGTATTATTGGATGTTTCCTTTCTTCTTTCCTTTCTTCACTCCAAGATTTCTCCTTTTTGAGGATCTAGCTTGTCATTGCCTCCTTAAGAACTTGGCCGCTTTATCTTTAGTGTGTACACTTTAAAAATACTTTAATATTTGCAGGGTTTTGTGCTAATTTCTGCCCAAATGGAACTAACTAGGCGGTGTCTCTCATAATAGAAGTGGTTTTCTGTTGAGCATTAACTTGGAAGCCAGTGCCCGGTGGCTTCTGAGGAGGGTCAGGACATTTGTACAAGCATCAGGGTGAAAGCTTTAACTTCTACCTCCCTTCTTCCCAGCTCCTGACACAGCTCCTTTGTGCAGGAAGGCGGCGACTCTGTCCCTCTTCTTACCCATCTTTTGTGTCTTTGCAAGCTGCTTGCTCACGTCCCTTCAGCTTTGAACCATCTCGTCACAAAATAGCTCATACCTCCCAAGCCTTTGCTTGGGAAAGCGTAATAATAATGCTAACAGCCCTTGAGAAGGCATTTCCACCATCATATCCATTTGTGGCTGTTCCTTTTCGCTGTTGGAGAAACAGCAGCTATGAAGAAAAGCTGCCTTGCTATGCCTTTAAAAAATCTGTCCCATTCTACTTCTAGGCATTTACTTCACCATCAAAGTATCCTTTCCTGAACTTAATCATTTTCAATACTGATGAAGCTTTCAAGGAAGAGTGAGCTGAATTAACTTGGAAACTCTCCTGGTGTGAACGAGCAGTCTGCAGCCGAACATTTTCAAAAATTAAATGCACTTGAGATGCACTCGAAAGCCTAAATGAGTAAAGTTGGTAAGAACTGCAGCAAAGAGCATCTTCACCAAAGTCACATGATCCACAAATTGCAAGAATACGTTTTTGCAGCATTTGGCACACACTCCAATAGCTTGGATTGATTAGAACAAAATTTAATTTGCAATAATCAGCTGGTGGCAAGGGGAGCATGAAATTATGTTGGTGCACTGGCTTTGCACCTTGCAGTATATTTCCTTGTAAATCAGGTATCTTTTTAATTTATCTTTGGGTTACAGAGCATATAGCACAGCAAACTTTTTATTAAAAATCACTCTTAGGGAGAGAGACAGTTAAATGTTAACCAAGCAAACACTGTCTTCCTCCTGGCATCTTGCCCAAGGATAAGTCATAATTCAAGGTGTTTTACTTCTTTGGGTCAAGTGGTATGCCATGAATTTCTGAAGATGAATGGCACTTCTTAGCAAAACCTCCATACGATCCAAGATATATGGCAGTCTCGAACTGGTGAGGGCTGACAATTCTTCTGGCTTGCCCTTTTAAATGACTGCCCTTGATCAAAGTCTAGTTTCTAGAAGACTTGAATAGAAAAAGGATTTTTAGTTCGATTAATAAGCTTTATCTTCCCTAGTTATTCACAGCTGTGATTAGCCAGTGACCCCCCCCCCCTTATCTTTTTTGATTCGGGTGTGTTATAATAATAACACATACAGAAGACTATTTATGTAAGGGAGTGGCATTTGCTAGCAATTGGTCTCACATCTTTGAATTCACTGGGGGTGGGATGGGAGAGGGCCCGAGGTGGCAATAAAGCCACAAGCACTGGCTGGGGAGCTAAGAGCCTCGGCATTATCACTGACCCACTGCAGACTCCTGGGCAAGCAGACTGCTGGACTAGACCTCTGGGCCTTTGTTTCCTTAGCTGTAACACGAGGGAGCTCATGCCACTAAGGTCCCTCTTTACCTTAGTGTAGAGGAGGGCCGGGGGGCTGAGCAAGAGGCCCGTGGCCACAAGGGCAGAAGGTGACCGACTGTCGCTGGTGCTGTTCCTCCTGCAATTCGCAGGGCAAAGCACAGGCTGTTGGGATCCTACTGCCAACATTACTGAGTGCTTAGATTATGAAAAACAGCTGATTTTTGTAACAGACTTACTTATAAAAATATAAATCTTTTTTGGGGGGCATTATGATGATGGACAGAGATAAACTGAATCTTATTATGACTGTGAAGGCTGTTAAAAGTGAAGTCTTTGGTGGATTCTTTTCTGAAGCTAGGAAATGGCTGCAAAGGGAATAATTACTTCTAATTTACCAGTTTCATAAGTTTGGAGGTAAATGAATTGTGTTTTCTCAGAAAGATGTACAAGCTATATTTTTGTAATATTGTTACCTTTTATCAGGCTCTACAATGGAGGCCAATTTTCCAGCCTAGTTGCCTTATTATGGTATCAAAATGCTGTGGTTCTTGGTTTGTAAACACAAGGAGGAACATTTTCAAAAGCTGTATTTTTCACTACCGTAATGTTCCTCTTAGAGCTAGCATCCACCAAAGAGCAAAGAGCATATGCATCTGAAATTAGACCCAAGCTTTGTGGGAAATTTTTAATGACTACACTGAAAATATCTGCTTGGAGTGGAGTGAAAATCTGCACTTTCAAAATCAGAGTTACATTTGGAATATCTAGGTTGGCTTTTTTCCTTGTCTTTTTTCCTTGATTTAAAATTTTGTTTCCATGTCCCATAAAGGCATTTTACCACCTGAGCCCCAAACCTCCCTGTTGGCTTGAGCCACACACCTCCACATAGCACCTTCCTTCTCACAGTGAGGTTGACCTGCCCGTTCCGGGCTGCATGGTGCATCAGGTCGATGACATAGCGGTGGGTCTTGCCAGCCACTGGAATCCCGTCAACATAGACAAGCTCGTCTCCCGGGTGTAGGCGGCCGTCTCTGTCGGCTGAACCCATGGCAATGACTGCGCCAATCAAAATCTAGAGGACAGTGAGAAAGAAAGGATGTTTACATTTCAGCTTTTCCCCCTATATATATAAATATGATTTATTTATGTACATATTATAGATAACGATATTTATATATAATTTCTTTATATATTTATATGATATATTTCTTTATAAATATATAAATTTATAAATATATATTTCTTTATAAAGAAATTATATATAAATATAATATATATAACATCATATATAGATATGATTTCTTTATATAGATGTACAACTTGGTGTAAGGTTTTACTCCAAACCTGAGCATGTATTTGAAAAATGAAAAAATGAGGGGCTGAAGGGTGCCTTTCCCACTCTTCCAGGTTGCTAGCTCCTTTAAGAGAAATAAACATTTTGAACTCGCTGCTGATGGCCATGGAATCTGGGGGATGCTTGCTTCCTGGCTCACCAGTTACCACCCTTAAGGAAAATTTTAACCCCAAATAATCTGATGTTATTGGCCACTGTGCATGTATAGTGAATGGGAGATTGAATCCTGGCTCCACTTCTTGTTTGTGTGGCCTGGGGCAAGTCTTAACCCTTTGCGAGCCTCAGTTTCTTCATCTGCAAAATGGGAAATGAAGTAATGGGAGCTACTTCCTGGAGTTGTTGGGAGAACTAAATGAAATAATGCATGCAAAGCATTTAACTTTGCTCATGGCACATAGTGAGGGCTCAAAAAGTTTCAGGGGAAACTAGATTATGAAGCTGATAATGATTCAATTTTGTTTGTTTGCTTTGCTTTGAAAGGCTGGAGGTAAGGAGAAAATAAAACAAAGCAAAACTCACAGTTACCTTTCTGGCCAGTTGACTTAAAAAAAGTCTCAGTCAAACCTCCTCCTGATTTTTTTTTTTTTTAGATTTTATTTATTTATTCATCACACACACACACACACACACACACACACACACACACAGAGGCAGAGACACAGGCAGAGGGAGAAGGAGGGTCCATACAGGGAACCCGATGTGGGATTCGATCCCGGGACTCCAGGACCACACCCTGAGCCAAAGGCAGATGCTCAACCCCTGAGCCACCCAGGCGTCCCAAACCTCTGCCCAATTTTTGCTCTGTTCCTTTGAATATTAGAGCACTGTCCTCTGCATAAAGGACATTGCTAGTTTTGCCTGTCCCCTGAAATGCTTCTGCTGTTTAGGTGACTCTTACACCAGGATATGAGGAGGTACACATCTGTGAAATGTGTGAACTGTAATTCCCTGAACCAGGGACTGTAACGAAGGGTCTAACATACGGCCTCCCACTTCTCATTGGAAACACTCAGGTTAGTGTCCATTAACAGGTTTTTTTTTTTCTTTCTCAGAAAAAAAAAACAACAACAATAGCACTAAACATTTTCGTTTCACTGTTTAACCTACAATTTTTCCAACACACAGACAACAGATATTCTTCTTTTGCCAATGATTTCTTTCCAATCCCAGATCTGTGGATCCCAGCTAATTTGCAGAATTGCTCCATCGTGACTGCAGGCTCGCATGTGGCAGACTGATTCTTACTTGGTCACACTGCTCGGTGTGGGCCTGTCAACATGACAACCAGATGTGAATGCCCGGGACTTCTCAGGTATATGCAGAATTAGAGTCTGAAGAATCTTAGTTCAGGAAAAAACCTGAGGACTTCATAGCCTGGGTCTACTGAATAGCTTTCTTTATCCATAGAAATGAAAATTCTCTATCACTACAGCTACTTTCTCCCTGTTCCTGGGGGTGAGCTAGGGGCAGATTGCTTCTACACTGATTATTAGTGCTCTGATGAGTGATTTGTTATTGCCGTCACAAAGAAAACCTCACAATCCCGCCTCAGATTACGGAGTGGTTCATTCCCTGCAACGCTCCGACCCCATTTACTAGAGGCTGGCAGTTGGGCATGCTTCTGACATTTTCCGTTTCTCTTATTGTTATGCCAATCAGAATTTATGAGTTTTCTTTCTAAAAATGTTCCAATCTATTCTTCAAAAGACTCAACCCACTAAGGAGCCCTTCAAAGATTTGTTAAGTGCTTTGTGCAAAAGCCAGTTAAAATGAATGCTTATGTTTCTCCACTGTCCCCCGAAATGCTACACTTAGCTGGGTTAGTCCTCTAAAATGCTTCAACCTTTAGATTTCCTATGTGCTTTAGTGTGAGACTTTATAGCTAGTTAGAGAGAACAAAATGGCTCATGAACTATCTTGGCTGGTTAATTATCGACTTTAAGCTATAGCACTGACTCTAAATGATAAAAGTGAACCAAAATATGGGTCACATCTGAGAAGAGCCATGGCTGCAGTTGGGTCCTCTTCAAAAAGATTAACAACAAAATTTCACTTAGGAAAAAAAAAACACCACCAAAAAAAATCCTCCAAAATTTCACACTGAAAATTCCCATTCCTCCCTTGATATAAGCAGACAGCAAAGATAGACAGATGCTCTTAGAGTTATCTTCTTTCTTCCTAGGTGATACTAGCTTAGTATCACCCATCAAAGGGAAAATCCCAGGAAAACATCAGCTTTTCTGCCGTGTTGCTGCCATATGAGTACAATTAATTCATTTATTCAGCAAATATTTATCGAACCCAGGGGCACTTTTAGGTGATAGGAAGTCATCAGTGAACAATGCATACAAATCCCTGCCCCTTATAGAACTTCTATTCTAGTGGTCAGACACTAAGTGTAGTAAGTGTGTAAGGTACGTTGTATGCTAGCTGGCACGTACTGGGTGAAAAAAGAGAGCAAGGTGGCGGGGGTGGGTGTCAGACATGTGGCCGAGGTGGTGGAAGAGGTGGTTAGAGCAGGTGACACTGAGAAGTTGACGTTTGAGCAAAGGCTAAAGGTTACCTGACATACGTTTTTAAAACTGGAAGCTTTGCTCTTTAAATTTTTGTTCATGTTATCAAATCTTATGTGTTTATTTCCAAACAAGTGGTAAATTCAACACAGTACTTCAATATAATTTATTATACGGTGTCGCATAATTCCTGTACATATATATATAATATATAATTATATTATAAATCCATCTTCTACCTTGTTTCAAACAAAGGTTGACCCAGCTATGAAACAAGCTTGAATTGAGCTGAGTGCGGTCACTGCAGATACAAAGCAGCTCTATGTATTTCTCTTTTTAGGAAAAACAAACACTTCTTTTCCCTTTTAATTCGAATATGCTTTGTATGTTCCAGACATTCTATGAGTTTATTTCCTGTCTGCTATGGTCACTGCAGAGACTAGATGGCCCATGGTTCCTTCTCGCACTGTAAGTCATATTGGCTTTTCAATGCATGTACATTCTCATGTTTGCTTATACTATTGAGAACAGGCCTCAGGACATCTGATCCTTTAAGCTAGTAGTTCTAACACTTGAGGGTACATGCGAATCACCTGGCGAGCTTATTATAACACAGCATTGGGAATCACCTCCGAGTGTGATACTATTGCAGGTCTGAGTTGGAACCTAAGTTTCCAAATGTTTAACAAGCTCCCTGGAGAGGTGGGGAGCCTGGTCTGTAGCTCTATCACACTCTGAGTAGCAAGGTCCTGAGTACTCTCACTTGGTTCAATGGCCACAGGATCTCTGGTCTCATTGGTCACCTTCTAAGTCCACCAAAGGACTCCCCCGCTGGTGCCTGGCCTGAGCTTCCTGATGCATCACCCTGGTCACTTTGCAGGTCTTTTGAGGGATCCCTTCTCCTCGCCAATCCCACCCCAAGCGCATAGGCTAAACGTCCCTTCTGGTCTGATCCTAGGCTATCCTGGCCACTGAACCTTCCCAACCAATACTGGCCTCACTCCACACACACCTCCCTCTGGCCTCACTGGATCCTTCAGCCTTGTGTAGACCCACTCGTCAGTGTTTTCATTGCTCTTGAAGAAGTTATTTATCTTGTCCTCATTGCTTTGGCCCTGAAGGAAGAGATTTGTGGCAAAACAGCTAAAAAAAAAAGACTGCTCCCTGACCCCAGGAACAACTGACCCATGGCCTTATCTTTCCAACTGACTTTTCTAAAAAACAAAAGAATCACAACTCCACAACTCTATCTTATAGGCTAGGAGGGCATGGAACAAAACAGAGTATTTGATACGAAATAACAGCAATCCACATTCAAGTGGCTGGTACCCTCGTAAGCCAGGGGAAAGAACACACACACACACACACACACACACACACACACACACACAAAAGAAAAGAAAAACAAAGCCACAATCGTATGTGCAGCCCTTCCATTTATTTTAATTCTTTCCTGCTCTACCTAATGCAAGTCCAACCCCAGTAGGTCTGATCTGCAATAATTATAACCTGAGACAAGTTGACAGTATAGCAAACCGATTTCAGGCTCTTGCCTTTTGAAACTTCTCCCCAAGTTTGCACAGATTTCCTGACCAAGGAGTATGTCTATCATTACCTCTTCTTTCTATGAACAGTTTTTCTCCATTACAGCGTTTTCTAAATCTTTCCACCTTGATGCCTTCCCATCTCTTTTCAGCTCACAGCTGGAAATCCCATTTTTGGTCCTTTCTGGCAATTTTTCATTTCTTTCTATTTCTATTGTTATTTAACTGTGAAAAGTATTTCCTCTTGCAGGAAAAATGCCCATATGCTTTGTTGGAGCTGGAGTCCTGCTGTTCATTATTTGCCGAAAGCTGTGTTGTCGTGTTTAATGTGTGCCCTGAGATGTCAGTACCATTTCGTATATATGGAGGCAGAAACCTGTTTGATGTAATTTATGAGACCTCCTGTGGCTGGGGACCAAGTCACCTCATGCGCCTCTCCCTTTGCAGCACATCAGCAATTAAATGAGGCCAGCACATTTTGTTTATATATTATCTCTGGGCTTACAATGAAGGAAAGCAGGAAGGAAAGGCTTATGGGAAATCTTTACAGTAGACTCACTCTTCCTGACACGGTCTTTCTGAGGTGCAACATTCTGGTCTTCAAGGCATTACTTTCTGTCTTTGCTCGCATTAAGAAGATTTAGGCTTTTACTTTAATGACTTAGATGCCAAAATTGTAACTTGCAGTCTGTGTGTGTCTTAAATCATTCCAATGAAAGAATAAACCAGAATAAATCTAAATAAACACAATGAGGATAACCGACAATCCATGTCATCTGAGGAGGCTTAGCATAGACACTGGATGCCTGCCCAGTGGAGGAAAGAAAGGACTCTAGCGTCAAAGCCTATGTTCAGAAGGGTTGGGAACTTGGGAGTGTGTGAACTGACAAGGTGCAAAGCTGTCCTGAGGTCAGGGGGTGACCATGGGTGCACTCACACACCTGAGCTTCATTTTGAGTAATACGTGCTCCATTTGGGCAACAATTTCACTGCTTCAGTGCCAGGTGCATTTCAGCCAGACGCTTCCTTCTTGAGCCAGCTGCGACCATGCCTTCCCTGTGACCAATCATGCAGTCCCTCCTACCCCTGGTGAAGATAATACTTCCATAATGTGGCTCTAGTTTACTCCCAAAGAGACAAAGCATGAGCCCATGGGGGAGAGGGGTTCCAGCAGAATAAGAATTTTATATTTCAAAGACTGTACTGAAGTATGCATCATGGGAAGAAATGGAACTTTATTACTTTCACATTTATTTCATAGTGTAATCTCTTATTTGTACTTATATATGAGGGAAAGGACCTGATAATATGCTTAGGGCTTGTAAAAACCATTATCTGGCCCTGGCTAAAGAGTCCTTTGGTGCAAAATATTTATCTTTCAGTCCAATCCTCCGGGATGGGAGTCTCAAAGACAGTAGACTAAATGAGTAACAGGCATAAGGGGGTCTTGGGAACTGTGGCCATGCTCAGTTTTAAAGGCACCACTCTTTGGCTCTGGTCAGTTGTTGTCAATGAGAAAGATAAGCCCAATGTTGTAGATCTATTTTGAAGAGAATATGGAAATCTGAATTTTAAAACTGTGAAATTAGTTGGTGTTCCACGATTTTAAAACACCAGGTTGAGGAAAGCTTGTTGTAGGGCTGCCAGGACACCATCTCTGATTCTAGGACTATACCATTTAAACTCTACAGAGCCTGTAGGATCTAGAGGCCTCAGAAAATGTAAACTCCAGATTACCTTTTTTTTTTTTTTCCTGAGAGGTTCAGGTGAGAGTTTGACTTGGTGAAGAGGACTCTCTTCAGCTCCATTTAGCAAATATCTACCATGCCAGGCTCTGTGCTAGGCTTGGAAGATACAAATGCCATCAAAACATGGTCCTTGTCTTCAAGGAGCTCACAGATAGGCAAGGGGGAAAAGATATGTCAGTCAGTGCATTCTGGAACAAACAGGAACCTTGTCTTTCTGGTGGAGACTCCTTAGGGTTGGTAAGTTTGCAGCATTATGTTAGTATCTAATGGGTTTATCCTCCAATGTCCTACAAAAGTCTCAGAATCCCCCACAACGCTATAAAGATCACCTTAAAGTGCCATTACTGCCTTCATTTAGTGTTTTTTAAACAGATAGGGGTACGATAAAGGGTTCAGCCTGAGCCCAAAGAGAGATCTGGCCTTTCCTGAGATGTAGCCTTTAGACCACTGGAACTGGGGTATCTTTGTTGTTCACTGGGAGCCCCTTGCATTGCACCTAAGAGTTTGTGCTAGTGAGGAGACTCCTGGTGGGTACCTGACAGTTAATGCTGAAGTAGATGACTCAGGGTAGAGGAGCCACACCACGTCTTGGGGACACGGGTGGGTACTGACCAGACAAGAATGACCAGCCACATAATTAGGGGGTTGGGTGTTTGAACCTTGTGACTTCAGCCTGACCTCCAGGAAGGAGAGGGGCTGGAGATGGAGCTCAACCACTTCAATGACTCAATCACTCATAGTCACATAATAAGACCCCAATAAAAACTCTGGACACCAATACTTGGGTGAGCATTTCTAGTTGTTATCGATGCTGGGAGGGAGGGATAATTTGTCCCTGAGGATAATGGAAGCTTTGCACGTGGAGCCTTTCCACACTTTGTCATTTTTTTTCAGTTGGTCCTAACATGCATCCCTTCAGTATAAAACTGTCATCGTAAGTACAGCACTTTCCTGAGCCCTATGAGTTGTTTTAGTGAATTATCAAATCTGAAGGGGGACAAGGGACCCCCAAATTTGTAGCTAGTGTCTGAAGTGAGGGAGACTCTTCCCTCCGACTTCACAGTTTTGCAGAATCATTGCAGCTGTTGTCAGGAATATGGGGCCGACTTGGCAGTCTGGGGGCTGAGACCCTAACGTCCAGTTTGGCTAATGGCACATGACTCATTTCTGGGGAACTAATCCAGAATAAAACGGGAAAGACGAAGTCCCTGCCTAGGAGGAATTTTAAATCTTACCCATCAAACTAAAAAGGGAGATCTATGAACAGGTTAGAAAATAATCCTGAAGGAAACTAAGTCAGACAAATACCCTGTGGAACCAGGAGGTTAAATGCTTACATATGTGTAGGAACTGGATCCTATTTTTGGTTCTCCCTATACAGAGCAAGATGAGTTACAGAGAGGAGTGAGGCTGCCTCCTGACCAAGCGATGGAGGATCCCTGGTAAACTCAGAATCAGGTGGCAGGTAGAGGGGAACAAGTCTGTGAAAGGGAGCGAAATATAACTGCGATTTGTTCCTTCTGCCTGTGACATAATTTAGTCTCTGGAGAAATAGAAGTCTAAAGTTATCCGAACCCTATATTTTACCTTAGCACTCTCTTTCCTCCCAAAGCCCCAGGAGGGAAATCCAGACGACCCTCCATGGTAAATGCACATTCACATCTCCTCTGGCAGCTGGGGATTAGCAACATGGTGGTTGACTGATGCCAAATGTATTCCTCCCAACATTAGGAAATAAGTTTTTTTTCCCCCTGGAGTTCCTTACCCTTGGAGTCTAAGCTCAGCTTCTTAGCATTTTTCATTGTAAGGGATCTCATCAATCATCTGGTCCAACTCTGCTCAAAGGGCAGAGGAAACACCTCTGGGATTCCTGTCTGGTTCTTGTCAGCTCTGCTTGGATGCTTCTCCTGGGAAAGCACTCACTGTCTACCGAGGCAGTCTACTTCACTTTGGGACAGTTTTCATTTTTACAGATTTCTTTTATTTGTTATATTATTTTTTTTCTCCTGAATATTTCTGCCCATTTGTGGTTCCAGTTTTATTTTCTGGAACTGATCAACAAGAGAGACGATGATGATAAACATCCACTCGACACTGCTATGATCCAGGCACAATACCAAGAGGTTTGCATCTGCTATCTTTAATTCTTAAAGCTCTCTCTCTGTGAGAGCACTCTTGTGCTCTTCATCTTACAGATGAGGAAACTGAGGCTTATAGCTTAAATCTCTTGCACGAGCTGGGATGGGGTGTCATTTACTCAAACCTTCCATGGACCTGACTTAGTCATATTGGGTACCATTTAAGACACATCTTTTACAATGAGTATTTCATGGCTGATATTTTGATACATGTTCATAAATCTAGCTTTGCTGAGTTTTCTGTATATTATTTTATGCCTTGACTTTGGTATCTAATGGAGTGTGTGTGCATGTACAGGTTTGATTTCTCCACAGTCCATCCCAAATTCCCAATATTGTGCCAACTGAAGTTCACTTTGTGAACATCTTCTCGTGGTAATCCCTTAATTTGAATCTGATTGAGATTTTGCAGCATTGAGTTTGATCTTACTTCTGTTTATCCCTGTGTTTTCTCTCCCTTGTAGGTTTTTTTTTTTTTTTTTTTTTTTTATGATAGTCACAGAGAGAGAGAGGCAGAGACATAGGCAGAGGGAGAAGCAGGCTCCATGCCGGGAGCCCGATGTGGGATTCGATCCTGGGTCTCCAGGATTGCGCCCTGGGCCAAAGGCAGGCGCCAAACCGCTGCGCCACCCAGGGATCCCAAGTTATTTATTTATTTATTTATTTATTTATTTATTTATTTATTTATTTATTTATTTATTTATGATAGTCACAGAGAGAGGCAGAGACATAGGCAGAGGGAGAAGCAGGCTCCATGCACCGGGAGCCCGATCTCCCTTGTAGTTTTGATTGCAAACATCCGTAATTCTGCTGGAATTTATGCCTTTATCTTCTGTCATAGTGTGTGTATACCTTGTGTTGCTGTCCAGAATGACCAGGAATCCAACACAATTAAGTAATAGAAATATCTAAAAGGAATTCAATCCGTTCTGAGAAAGTAATGTCCCCTCCTATGTATATGTACATTAATTTATGATGATATATATTTATGTCAGTCATGGAGACACTGACATGTTTTGAGAACTTAACCAGCAAGAACACAAACCTCAAACTTTTTTTTTTTGAGCCCTCAAAGATTTTCTTTTAAATTCACAGTGAACAATATAGCCCACACTGTGGAAATAAAGAGGTTTCAACTTACAGGCTGCCCAGGCTCATCTCCCCCGAGGATTCTGAAGCCAAATCCAGACTCCATCCTGCGAAGGTGAACATCCAGCTCCTTATAATCTGGACCTGGCATAAAGGAGATCCCATTGAGTAATGAATCCTGTCTCTTCCCCGCTCCCTGAGAATCTGAACACACCAATGATAAATTAATTTTGTGGATGTAAGTAATGAGAGTGCTGTTAGAGTTGGTGGACAGCATAGAGGATAAAAAGATGTGGTAACAAAAAATTCCAAAATTAAATGGTCCCTGGTTTAACAGTGATAAAACAGGGGCATTCCTAGGGTATCAGCATAGGCTGAAAGAACATACAAATTTCCTGAATGGAAAAAAAAAAAAAGATGCCTCTGTAATTCTTTATTTTCCTGAAAGCATTCAGATTGCTTTCAAGAAGATTGGCTGTCACTTTGAGGATGTTTACTCTGACTAGAATGAATGTTTCAGAAGTCTGAGAGAACAGATGACGTCCTGGAACTAGCTGGTAGAGGACTGCCTACAAATTTACAAATATCCCTTCGTAATGAATATGTCTTTGTGCACCTCATTTAGTGTGTGTCAGCGGGGGTGGGGTGGGAGATACAAATTTATGCCTAATTAAGTTGTCTTGTTTTGAATTGTAAAAATTAGAAAAAATAGGATTGAAACTTTTCTGTATTGGGAGTTTGAGTGAAGTTTTTATTTTCAGACAAACTCCTTTAGGTTTTCCACAGCTTAGGGGTAGAAATTTGGCAAGTGTAAGTGAACTCCTATCTCCCCAAACACTTTAAAATGTGGAAGCCACTAATGATTTTACTGATTTTACTAGGTTATTTGAAATAAACTGGAAAAGAGATATTTTTGTGCAGTAAGCTGAAAGAATAGAATATACCCAAAAATAAGTTGGGAAATTCCTGGATGTCAATTTTTTTCAAATCTAGAATGAATCATTGGAAGGTATAAGAACTCCTTTGATTTTTTAAAGGAGAATGTGATGTATGGTTACCCAATACCCCTGGACCTTTGAATCCTTCTCACAGGGGTAAAGTCTCCATCATGACTGAGTTACACATACTTTCATGGTCATTGCTAGGATGCCAATATATGTTAGCAACTTGGGGAAATACTTTTAAATGTCATCCTTTGCTTAAGAAGTATTTGGTGATCCTAGGCCTTCATGGTTTAAAGGAGGTGTTAGAATTTATAGAAGCAAGTATTGAGTTAAATTGCTCACACAGGATGGTTTTGGAAATTGGAAAGGGATTTCAGAGAATGATCTGGAAATCATTCAGATCCGCATGGGACAGGAAGATGTGTCCGAGCCTTTGGATATGTAGTAGTGGTCACAGATGAGAGAGACACTCAGTGAATGATGGCCAGGCAAATCTTTCCTGGGCTCTACAGTAAGTGGGGCTGCCAAAGTGATCCAGTAAGCAAGGTACAATGATACTGGGTTTACCATGGTGCCCTCCAATATGGGCTGTGGATTCCCAGTAATAAACAAAAGGCAATTCATTCATTTCTGAAATGTAGGTGTAAGCCGATTATGTGTTAATGATCTCAAAAACAAAACAAAACGGAGTCAATCACACAGGTACATTTGCATCTATGTATATGTTGTGCAGGAATCCATAACCATTCATGCCCTTTCATGAGTGGATGTACATATAACCAAAGACCTTTCCATTCAACAACTAGTATAAAACTCAGAGAAGACTAATCAATTGGATTTCCATATCCATTAGTCATCCCTTATAAATTGCATTAGCATCCATATTTGAAAGATGAGAACTTAGAAGAATTAGTTGGATTGTAAAAGAAAGATGAAAACTTTGTTCTATAATCAACAAGTCACAATTGGCTTTTGAACTCAATTCATTCCTGGGGTCTACATCATGTATGAACATCATGTATGAAATCACACATTGGGAGTGTGTGCTCCTTTGGGGCTTTGGGACTCCTGGCAGATGGAATAGCCCTACAAAATCATAGCAAGAATAGGTATTCCTCCCAGGGGAGGCAGAAAGGCAAGGGGAGATGAGAAGATGACAGATAATGTCCAACCACTTACAAATCTCTAGAAGTTGTTTATGATTCTACTGCTCACAGCAGTCTCTTCTCTAGGTTACTTTAAGCTTAGAGGACTCTAGGCCGTACATAAAATACATAGAGACCATAAAAAATAAAAGAAAGAATAATATATTTTTGAGATTTAAAATGATAACACTAGTAGAAGTATAACCAGAACTTTCCATCTACTCCTATAAATACTCTCATTTTTGCATCACTGGTAAAGTAAGTGGGAAACTGTTCTTCCAAATGGCCTTAGCATCAATCCATATTACACTGGGAACTCTAAAGGGTATTTACTATGCAATCCATCTTATTTGCTAAATAAAACTTTCCCTCAAGAAAATGCTGAAATTATGACAATCCCAGTAACAGATTTTTTGAGATGTGCCGACATACAAAGGGGTTGTCTTGTGTCAGAGAATGCTGTAATTCCCAGAGGAATTGGAAAGCATTTCCTTAATGAATGACTCAAGACTCTTGTTTTTAGTAGAAAGAATATAGATTTGAGCCTGTTATTTTATTTAACTTTGAAGAACAGATGTGAGTGCAGCATTCATCCTCCTCCCCCTATCTGTTGTATGCAATTTGGTGACATTATGATCTCCTGAATGTGCCCTGACCACTTAGATTTCAAATGTAGAGTGATGTGTGCCAACCATGACATCTTCACCCTCCAATCTTCCAGGCAGAGATGGCTAGCGTCATGGTACATGAACAAATAGAGAGAGGCAAAGAGAGACTTCTTAGAGAAGGACGCCAGCAGACATTTTTACAAATTTCTTTGTTAATTTTGAACACAGACTCAGAGGCTTCAGGGCATGGAAACTTTAGAGACATAGTTAACTGGAAAAAAAAGTTTAAATGATAGATTGTGCCTTAAGGCAGTAGTCCTTTTTTTTATGGGAAAATAAGAGCTTTTAGAAAGATAATTTTTCTGTGGTTTCTTCCTCTGCCCTCCCCCATCCTTTTGAGTCTGGTTTTAAAAAATAACTAAAATTATATGCACAAAGCTGAGAGACATTACTCTTCCCGCCCCCCCCCCCACCGCGTTGTTAGCTCTCTTATAAGATTAAAATGTTTTTGATATCTTCCTTTAGTTGTTCTTTTGGCTTGATAAGACATTTATTTTTATTTTTAAAAATAGTTTATTTACATGTTTGAGAGAGCAGGAGCAGGGGGAGGTGGGAAGGGCAGAGGGACAGGGAGATTCCCCGCTGAGCTGGAAGCCTGACCTTGGGGCTCGATCTTAGGACCCCGAGATCATGACCTGAGCTGAAGTCAGACAGCTGACAGAGCCACCCAGGAGCCTTGGCCTGATGACACATTTAAAATGACGGTATCCTGCTTTGTCTCTTCCCGTTAATGCACGAACATAAAGCAAAGGAATCCAAGGGCCAAGTCTTCACCCCACTGTGAGAGAACATAACAATCCCCTCTCTCCTGATGGTTTGCTAACCATGCACCTGGATGGTTGTTTGATGAAGGAGTGTGGTAAACACCTAGTGGGGCCCAAGTCACTTTGAATGTCACTCAACTGTGCCCCCATCAACATTTTTTTTTGTTTCATATTCTGCTTTCTTGTTTATTTTCTTTCCATGCTCTTTGTTTCCCTTCTTTGCCTCAGCTCTTTTTGGAGAACCATCAGGGATACGCTCATTGGCGTCCAGGCATTGCTTGGACCCAGGAAAGGCAGGGCGTTTTGGATTTGTGTGTTCAATGGCCATTCCTGACCATTGGCGCTTCTTCCTTAGAAGCTGGGTCCCGGGATCCTCAGGCATTATGAAATAAATCATCCGAAGACCTCTGTCTCGGATGGGACCTGCCATGACCACTGTGGCAAACTACCAGAGCGGAATTTGTAAGTCCTGATTTATCCTGGGCTCCCACTAATACTGAAAAAACTAGTAATACTAAAAGCAGCAAATGGTGGCCACGTCCAGGTATAAGGTCAACCACCCTCATAAAAGAGAAAAGCAGAATTTCAAAAGCTGCTTCTTATTTTGCACTAAGGCTCTAGAAGCTTCACATGCTGTATATATCCTTGGTATAGATTTGGAAAGACATGACTTTGTGCACAGTTTTCAAGAAAAGGAAGGGTAACTGAACACAACTGATTAATTTTATGAATGGATTCAAGCTTCAAAAATGCAAAGAATGGCATTTTTATGGATTAATTTGGCACAGGGTATGCCGCAAACATGTCAATTAAATTTTGGTACTTGAATCCCCTTTCATGTTTTAATTAAAATGTAAGTACCATGGGCTTATTATCAGTTTGGCACAGAGAATGAATTCATTCAATTTTTCCTGCTGGAAAGAGCATTAGTTATTTGGCTTTTCCTTGTGAAGAGATCTAGGAAAGAGACTGAGGAAGGAATCAGAAATCAAAAGTAGTTATTAAATATGTCCCTGGCTTCTGAACTTTCAATGCACTCCAGATACAGAATGAGTTATATAGGAATGAGAAAGTTCCTATCCCTTGACTCTCATATTACCATATAGGTAGCTAATACATTTTTTGCTTTAAAAGAACTCTTTCTCTTTACTTTTTCCCCTCATACCTTTGGTAATACGATTGTAGCCAGACACATTTCAGTTCTAGTAGAACCAACTCCCACTCTGTGGTTTTCTCCCTCAGCCTTCAAATAAACTTAGATTTCCCCATACCAAGTACCCCCTTGTGCTCCCCTTTCTGCCTTGGATGAGTAGTCTCTAGTGGGCCTTTGCTTCCTGCTTCCTCATCCTCAATCTCTCATCTGTCACTTACTCTGGCCAGTCTGGCTTCTGCTGCATGGGCATTTCTGAAAGTGCTCCCTTTATGATCCTGATGACATCCTAATGACCACATCAAATGGTCATTTTCTTTTTCCACATTCTGAGTGATTTCTCAGCCTCATTTGGCACTTTTGATGTACCCTTTGTGACTCCTGATTTCATTTGTTTCTAAATAAGGAAAGTTCTCCTGGAAGTGATTCCTACTCTTGGTTTCTGTGATATTCCACACCCTGGTTCTATTGGCTTTGGGTAATTTGTCCATTCAGAAGGCTACGGATGCATTGTTTCTCAGTATTATTCTTCCTTAATGATGGTATAATTATCTTTATCATCTATAATATTTCATTATGCACAGCCTATAGTAGTTGCTAAATAAGTATTTCTTGAATTTCATTGCTCTAAGACACTCACCAATCTAGTATACCAGATAAACTACAGCACTATTCTACTGGGGAGTTATCACTACTTTTCATAATTACATTCTTTAGGTCTTCCTACTAACAATTTTGCCTCTGTACCTAAGTGTCATAGGTAGCTGACATTAATAAATACCTTATAATTATGATAAGTATATCTGAATCAAAAATCAAGACACATAATTTGATAAAGGGCATTTTGTAAATGTGAGAAGTAGTATGGGAGATCCATTTACTTTGGATGTACTCACAATTTTCCAGAGTACTTTGTTATCTTGTGTGGACATTAAATACCATATTTGGATTGGTGCTTTTCCTGAAAATCTGGATTACATAGTGCTATGATATATGCAAACCATTATTATAACTTTTTTCTTTTAACTAATGCATATCTTTTGAAATTCAAAAGTATTGTGCATATATATCAAAGTAATCTATGCTATTAGACAGCTCTTCTTCTCTTCTTTTGTTTTTAAATAAAGTACACTCAGAAGCTGAGATTTCCAAGAAATGTGCTTGCTGTGGCCAATAAACAGAGATTTAGAATCTCAAATTAAATCCTACTTTCATTTTGCAACTGTAATTACTAGGTCTCATTTTCCTTCTGGGCTTAAGATATTCTTTTAAAATTACAAGGATTTTACAGTCAATACATAAGAATAATCATAGTTTAAAAATTTTCAGACCAAGCTGAACAAATACTTTATACATTATTTGAGGACAAAATGCTAAGCAATATCTTCCATATTTTCTACATATCCAAAAAAATGACATGGAAACTTATAGAATGAAATGATCTCAAGCACATATATTCTCCAAGGGGTGTTAGAACATGCTGAGATGGATAATGAGCTGTCATCATGGAAACACTCTAGAGATGTGTGCCATGAGCCCACAGACCTGAAATACTACTATTATTATGAAACACTCTTTTCTGCAATTGTTTCAGTGTTCTGGCTTTCCGTCCAGTGGTCTAAGCAGCTATTCAAAGCACTTTCTAAAAGTAAAAAAAAAAACCTGAATCTTCCTTTTCCTCCTTCACTTCTGTAATAACGTTAAACACTTTAGTCTAAACTAAAATTGGTAAGTATTTTCAGAGCTGTTAGGTCAAAACAATGTTTTTCCTTTTACTTAAGTTAACTGATTATTACTGAAAGCTTGTGAACTATGATATTCTATCTAACTTAAAAGACCATTGAAGTGTTGCATTTTTTAAGTAGCATGGTTGAAAACAATTAAATTGACATAGGTATTTAGTTGATGTGAAAATAATTTCATCCCACGTTAGCAAAATTTCCGGTAAGTTCTTTGGAAACATCTAAATTGGAAATCTCTTGAGATATTCTAGCCAATTTCTATTTATCTAGTCCAGCATGGTCCAATATAAATAAAATGCAAGCTACGTAAGTAATTTAAAATTTTCCAGTAGCCCATTTTAAAAAGCAAAAAGAAATAGGTACAATCAACTTTAATAATGTATTTTAAGCTGGTATATCCAAAATATTATTTAAGCATTCATCAATATAAAAAATTAGTGAGATATTATACATTTCTATTTCTTTTTTGTATCAAATCTTGTAAATCCAGTATGGATTTTACATGTATCTTAAGCATATCCAAGTTCAGAGTAGGCACATTTCAAGTGCCTACTAGTTTACATGTGGCCAGAAGCTGCTGTATCAGGCAATAAGGATTTAGTCAGTCTGATGGCTTTCACTTTTCACTTTTTTCGTTTTCAGTCTAGTCTTTCACTAAAGCATTTTATGAAAGTAATTAGTGAATATGACTCTTGTCCTTTGTCTTTTGTCTGTTTCCTTGGCAGCCACTTAGACCCATCTTGATGGGACTTGCTCTCTACCTTACATATGTATGCATGTGGGTGAATAAAATTAGCACAGTGACTATATACTAATAAACTGATACTACTCAGAAGAATGATTTGTTACACAGAATGGAAGACGTTTCATTCACAGGACTGTGGGTACTGAAGAATACTTGCCAGAGGAATCCATTCGAAAACTGGTCCTTGGTGGCACTTGTTCTGGATGGGAAAATGGGGAATTAAAATTGAAATTCATTTATGGCATTTTAAAATTCATCTTTACTATTTTTTTGTTGCTATTAGAACTCACCCCCAACCTTTGGTGCTCCAATTTAATGATTTTGTTTCTCTAAAATCCATGGAAGTTAGTGGACAAGACATACCCCGTCTCATGTATATGAATATGTCTGTGAATGTATTTCTTTTATATGGATGCAAAATAGAAAGTTCTGAAATTTTTTAGATCAGACTGAGAAAAATAAAAGATCCTCCTTTTCAAACATTGGTTTTGATTCTCATTGTAAAAATTCTTATTGAGAAATAAAGTCAATCCAGACCCCGAGCTATACACAAAATAATTAAAGGCCTTTTAAAATCAGTTTAAGATATTGTGTCATCAAATATTGAGATGAGAAGTAGAAAATTCAATCAATGAGTGTCTTGACTTGTGTCCATTAGTCCAAATATCTTGATACTTATCACTACTTGGCTAGTTGAAGTGATACATAAGTAGTTGGGTTAAATTGGTTTATGTTAGCAATATAGATCCTTCATGAGAATTTTGATATAATTAATCTTTGCTACATATAACATAAAAATTTGTGGACATGAGCATAAAATACTATTTACATACTGTAATATATATGAAGCACTATAAAAATGTGTATTTTATTTTTACATTAATAAAAATTAAAATCAGGTCAGATTCTGTTTGCTTTCTTATTGAGCTTTGTTTCATATAAAGAGTTCTCTACTCTTCAACAATGAAAATGAAATAGAAGCTTTTTGAGGTTGATGATGAGGCAGTGTCACCAACCTTCTGGGTTTCACAGGTGTTCCTGACCACACCCTGCACAGCACCCTGCACCCTCACTCACTGAGGGCAGAATGATCATCCCTGCCAGGTAATTTGTGTTTTTGCAGTAAAACAAATTAGTTTTCCAGAACTGTTATTTCTTTAAAATCTGTTATTTTATTTAAACTGTTATTTCTTTAAAATCTACCATGTATAGTGTGACTGCTTAGGATTATAAACTGAGAAATATTCTTTCATCAGAAAGATAGAGCTGCATCAGGGATAGAAGGCTGTTACCTTCTAAATACTTCCCATTAGTTGTAAAACTGACATTTTATATTATCATAATCTTACTAGGACCTACGTGCCATCCAGCAATTACATTCAGTTTATTGCAGCCCTGATGGTCTCATATTTATTCATGAAAGTACTTTGGGTTGCATTGTCAACTTGTGCTACCAACAAAATGCTTTGACATACTAAATAACTTTCAGTCAAGAACTGATTTTAGAGTTTACTTCTCACATCCTCCCCTGTCTCCCCACCGCCCCACCAACCTCTGTCTGATTCCAGCAACATTATGTTTTGAACTATTGAATGAAATAAATTTATAAGCTATAAGATTGGACCTAATTTCTAAAATATGTGGAAAAATATGCTCCCAACCTTACTATTATTTCACTATCTTTATTACTTAGCTCATGTCATGGTAACTTTCTTTATTAAAAAGGACCTGTTAGAAATACAAATATTACCATAATTGTTTACAAAGCTACCCCCAAAATTCTATTTTTGAAATTAGATTTCCAAATTAAAAATGCACATATTAAAAATGGCAAACACAGCTTAACTGAAATTACCAATCTCCTTTATCAATATATTATAGCTGCAAATAATTATAGCTGCATAATTATTTGCAGGTACACTAGAACTCCAGCTGAAAGGTTTTTTTTTTTCTTTTTCACAGATCAAACCATAATATAAATGATACTAAGGCCAGCAATAATGGTTTTCCCATGAGAAAAAGGTACAGGAAATTAACCTTCATAGTATCATCGAGGACATTTTAAATGATAACGTTATTAAATTTTTTTCTAGCCTTTTATGATTCTAATGTTAAAGTCATTGCTAAAAGTGTCTTAACATTTACGTATCATCTTATTTTAATATTCCACTGAAATAAGATAGTGCACTGGAGAACATTTGTTACGAATATTAGAACATTAAAGCCATTGGACAACAACAATGTCCAAGCAAATGAGGCCAGGGCTTGGTCTAGAAGCATTCAGATGTGCGGTGTTCTTTAGGAAGGCAAGGTGGCCTTTTGTGATCATTTAATAGCTGCCTACAGCTATGGCATCCATGATGCATCAGAACCTTTCTTAAACCTATTGACATTTCCAGCTTGACCCTATCAGATGTTTAATCACTTTGGCAAGGGAGACTGGAACCTGAAAGGCTTAAGCAGAAGCACTTGCCACAGGCTCCCAAGCTCTAGATACTGTGTATCTCCCTTGTGTGATGTGGCTCCATCACCAGTTTCCATTTAGAGTCTCAAGTGCTGTGCTGGGTGGATCACATTTTTATACTATCCCATCTTTCCAAGTAGCTCTAGTGTTAGGATGAGAAACAGTGCCAGCTACAGCTCTTGCTCACTGGTAACACAGAAAAAGCTGTAGAAAACCAGTTTCTTTAGAAATACAACCACCTTTTTGTGATTAGCCATGTTCTATGTGAATTATAATACCTAACAATGAAAGAATTTCACTATGAGCAATGAACAACAGAACCACAGGATAAAAGCCATAGATGTGGAAAATGCAGATATCTTTTTTTGATTGGTTATGAAGTATAATTTCCTGTCAACTATAGTACTAAAAGCCTGTCAAGTATAGTCCGAAAGATCTTCCATTATGCTCTAACTGGCCTATGGTTACTTCTGATTGCTATTTCTGTTGTCATACTCATTGCTTATTATGGGTTAATTCTTCCTAATTTCTGGAAAGAAAAATTGATCATATGAGCTTTTGGAAGACATTCCAGAGGAATTTGTGTTCTAAAGAGATTCCACCATAAGGCACATTACACCATATGGATCCCTGACACTTTTATGACCCTACATTTGAGTGATGTCTTACTGCAAAGGAGCACAGACATGTTGTACCTCATAAATTGTTTATTTATAATAAGCAAGGTTCAATGCGAATAGAAAAAAGTTTGGACAACTTCAGTCATAATTCAACTTGGGTTCACACCAAGGGATAGGATCCTGAGGGAAGGGTTTCAGAGAACAGGGATTTTTCTTCTCTGTCTCCTCTTGTTTTCATCTGCTTGTCGCTCTGGCTTCTGAGGCCGCAGTGGGGAGTGTGCTCAAGAAATGGCCTCATGAGACAAACCTTTCCACTAACCTTTCCTCACTGGTATGAGGTGGGATCTCATTGTGGTTTTGATTTGTATTCCCCTGATGGCCAGTGAGGTGGAGCATTTTCAGATGTGCTTGTTGGCCATGTCTGTCTTCCTCTGTGAGATTTCTGTTCATGTCTTTTGCCCATTTCATGATTGGATTGTTTGTTTCTTTGCTGTTGAGTTTAAGAAGTTATTTATAGATCTTGGATACTAGTCCTTTATCTGATAGGTAATTTGCAAATATCTTCTCCCATTCTGACTTAAAGCAAAGTGAAGCAACAGGATGGAGCCCTCATTCCTAGATCACCAAGTTCTTTAGCATGATCAGAACTTTATTTTGTAATATCCCAAAGAGATTCCAGTTTCTTTGGGAAGTACTTTTATTGCCTTGCTCGGCATCCAGAGGACCTGTCATGACAGTCACTGTTCTGCAATTATGTAAGTATAATCTTTCCTAGGGATAGGAAGACAAACAAAATTACCTCCCTTTTTGGGCCCGTGATTATTGCAATGTTGAATCTGATTTATTATCTGTGAGAAGAATGAGAACTCCACAGCATAATACTTAAATGAGTGAAGTCTTGCCGCCTATTTTCTGCACTTAGCTTGTCATGCTCTAGATTTGTACATATGTACCCTTTCCTGAGTACAGATGGAGTTTGCTGGGAGTCTGGCTAATAGACAAGCCACCATATATGTCTTTACCTCAAATTAGGAATAAAATATGTATGGGCAAAAATTCAGTCAGCCAAATAAGTGAACTTGAAGGAAATTATTTATCCGAGTAGGTACAAAATTTTTTATTCATGATCTATACATTTAGATATATGCTTTTATTGGACAGTAATATGTTATTTCTCTAATAGATTATATAGTAAAGGGAAACCATATAATTCGTCATTCAAATGAGGACAAACTGGAGAGTGAAAGGGAAGCTATTAATAATTCTGCTAGGATGACACAGAGCAGAACTGTCCCAGGCAAACAGGCATGTGCAGTTCCCCCATGCAGTCTCATGGGGATGTAGATTGTTATGAAACTGTTTCTTCTCATATCAAAAATATGTGACACCATCACATGTCGGAAAAGATAGGCAGGAGAAGATGTGGGTGTGGGCACTGAGGGCCTTTAGAAGTAGTTTCTCTTTCAAGGTTAGGAATGGTAAACAATAGTTTATTTTTCAAGATTAGCATACAAAATGGAAAAATGCAAGCTCTTCCTCTTGTGATTGCAAAGAAAATTAGTCCTCCTTTCATGAGAGTTCTGAGAAAAGGACAGGGAAGGGAGAAGTAAAAAATAGCATGGCTTATCCCACTGTGCAAAGGTATGTATTTTCCTTGCTTTCAACTTAAACAAAATGCAAGTAATGGGGACAGCAAGAAGTTAATAATCAACAGAGGCTATTATTGCACAATGAGAAAAGTGACCTTTATTGGAAAGTCTTGAATAGAGATGGGGATGGGGAGATTTTTGCTTTTTCCTGGGAGCTGCTGGTCATGCCAGAAGGTCAATGCATAAATAACTGACATGAAAACCCAAAAAGCTCATTGGTCAAAACCTCTTTTGGGATTTTTTTTTTGGGGGTGGGATATTTTTCTTTTCTATATATACAAGTTTTAAGCTTATGTGGAAATAAGTTAGGAAAAAAAAAATTCTGCACAGCATTTTCCAATAAGGCCTAAGGAGATTTTTGAGA
The DNA here is from genome assembly GCF_048164855.1 of Canis lupus baileyi. NCBI lineage: Eukaryota > Metazoa > Chordata > Mammalia > Carnivora > Canidae > Canis > Canis lupus. Next base: position 38,301,638 of record NC_132858.1, on the reverse strand, counting down.
ATCAGAAGGTATTTAACAACAAGACGTTCTCCTGATTAAACATCAATTTTGCCCTTGGAATGAGAAACTGTTGGCCTAATTGTCTAATTACCCTTGAGCTGTTGTCTATATTTACTGCACAATTTCGCAGGTTGAAATGTGATGTTATCTGCTGGGTTGTGCTATGCAGTCTCATTCAAGAATCGTCTTCCTAGGCTTTTGTGTCCTCAGCTTCAGTAGAAGTTCTTGCAAGTGGCATTTATTTCTCATGATTTTTTTTTTCTCGTGGAGTGCCTAACAGAGTTCTAGAAGACAGGTGTTGAATGTTTCGAACATTCTTGTTGAGTGATTTGGAGTCTGGAGGTACTACCTCTAGGCATTCTGCCTGCGGCTGTGAAACTGGAAGCGTTGCCCTGCCTGCTGGAAGAGTCTTCATTCTCTCTTCTTTGGTTCCATCTCATCGTAAGATCTCATGAAGACAGGAGGCATTTCTCTCATAAGCATGCACCCGTCATGTTCCATTTCATGTGGCTCTAGTAGCCTATGGTTGTCTTTGTTTGTTTAAAATCACTACATTTTTTTTTCAGGAATACATCTTTATTAAGATGTCCTGTGCATGCACATTAAAATGTCAGCATAATCTAATTATGAGCCAAATGAGGCACAGCAGCATTTACATCATTTGATAAATTTCCATCATTTGCAGGGGACTGGTGACTTGAATCAAAATACTTCTTGACAGCCTTGATATAACAAACATTCTGTAGCTCTGTACACCAGGAGCTGGTGGGTGGAGGTACATCCTTTCTTTTTTGGTTACTGCAACCCAGTTTGGAATGTGAATGCAAAATATCTCTTTAGCCATAGACCCAGTTGTAAGGGGAGATACCATGAGGTTGCTATAGGCCATGGAGAATGTCAAAAGGCTTGGTTTAGACAGCTTCTGGTTGGGATTCCCTCCCATACTTTCCCTGGTCCCCACAGATATTTCTCCCAGGAAAAAGTTTTCAGGGATACAAGGATAAACAGAGTGAAACCTAAATGTTATGCATGCGAGTCAAAGGAATAAGGTGTGGTTCGCATCCAAATTTTGAATATAGTTCCTTTGTATGGATGCAAACATTTCATGATCATTAAAACAAAAAAAGAAAACTATTTGAAGATGATGAGAAATACACTGAGCTTTCCCTCAATTTATTTAAAAAATATTTTCTGGCATTCCAAAAACGTGAGAGAATGAAACTTTTTTCATAATTGGAAACAAGGAATGTAGAGAGGGCAACGGGCTGCGTTGTTCTTTCTAGACACTTGCATGTTCACAAGCAGAGTGAGCTGATCACCTATCCAGAGACCTGAGAAAGTAGCACTGCATTTGTTTGGTTTCCTTAATCTTCAGCGTAGAGCTTTGCTTACCCTGACATGATTTCCCTGTTTCTTTCACACTCCATTTAGTGTTACGAAATAGCATGATACAAAAGCAAAGGATGGGAAAGAAAATGAGCTTGCCCTCTTTTGGCTTCCTAAGACCTGTGACCCTGAAAACATTGCTGTGACCTCAGAAACATTAGAGAGCTGACAAAAACATAAAGGGGGGACACCATTAGAGCAGAGGCAGCAGTGGGATCAGTGGGGGCACTGATGGGCGGAGGTGGGCTGGGGTGGGAGTCAGGCTGTTGGTTGTTGACGTGGCTGTGGAAGCAGAGGGGATAAAGAGCTCCCAGGGGAGGACTGGAAAAGAAAGGTATGGGAGGTTAAGGTGGATTGGTTTGCTTGGATTGTTCCAGGTAAGCAGCGGCAAGGCAATGAACAGAGACAGCATTGCAGGGGCTGGATAAAGAAATCAGAATTCTTTTAGGGTTGAAAAGAAGGTCATGTGCAATCCCTGCTCAGAAACTGAGGGCATCACAGTATCAGGCGCCATGAAGGGAAGAGGGAATAGATGCCAACATTGCCTTTGTCCTGAAACTACAAAAGAACGGGAGCAAATGATTAACGGAGGGACAGAAATAGGAGGAAGCATCATCCTGAAGCTCCCTAAAGGTAACCAAAATTTTAAACAAGCCAAGGATGTGACAATATTTTAATCTGCAATGCATTCTATCCTCCAAGTTAGAAAGAACTTCTAGTGCATCTTGATATCTACACCTGTTTACACTTTTTCTTATTTGCTCAGTTAAATTTGTAAGAGCAAGGCGTATTACTCATCTTTGGTATCTCTCCACAGAGCTGAGAGTAAAGTGGGTATTCAATACATGCTTGGATATGGAAGCAGAAAAGCCATTAAGAACTGTGTTCAAATCTCTTCAATTTTTTTTTGTTTGCTGAGCATTAATATCCTGAATTTACACCCTACGTTATATAGCTAAACACACTACTTTGTTCTTACTCTATCACAGCAAAGGCATTCTGACTACACAATCCTTTAAAGACATTTCAGCTGTTCACCCAGTAGCCCTGTCATAGCTGATTATTTAAAATAAAGAGGTGTGTGGGGGGACGGGGTTCATTTTGACAAAAAAGGATTTCTCAGTGCGAGCCCTGCTGTCCTAACTATTTTATCAATGAAAATTGCTTTTACAGAGAGTTGTAGAGGCTGGGGAAAAGGCATTATGTCTCCTCTTTCCCTTGCCAGTTGGGTGCATAATTCTCAGCCCGAGTTCATAAAGAATAAACAGATTTCAGATCCTCTGTGGTCACACACAATTTAAAACCTGCTATTTATGTTTCGGATGTTAAAGCTGGAGAGAAGACACTGGCGGAACACAGAGACAAAAGGAGTCAGCAGACTGTAAAAGGCAACACGGGGGACCAAACACTTCTCACTAGGCTAGGTTTCTTGATCCATTTACTTAGTTTATACTGCACATTTCTCTCATAGATTATACATTCATGCCATTCAGATTCCCGGCCTCTAACATTTGGAAGAGATGACCTGTCAGATGGTGGAAAGAGGCACAAGGAATGTACATGCAATATTAAAAGCCTTTGTTTTCTAATATTTATAAAGTGCAATGAAATAATTTTAGAGGACCTTCAAACAGGATGACAAGCGCATACACGATATTTTGTTTTATGACTGAATGGGCCCCACAGCATTAAAGGGGCCCCACTCTGTTAAATAAGAAGCAGAAGTTTGGGGTAGAGATGATTGGCAGCTGGCTCTGTGCTGTTTTCAGAACCATTACTTTCATGGATTGTGAGTTGGAAGGACATGGCTAACATTGACTCACGGCCCTAAATCTTCAATGATTGCATTCAAGGCCCTAAGAAAAAAATCTAAGCTGCGGACTCAAGATCAGATTACACATAAATATCCCAACCATTTATCTTATTATTTGGTGACTTGAACAAAACTATCTTCTTCCGCAACCCCCCGCCCCCGTCCTCCCCACCAAATACATTCCTGATTTTCCTCAGGGGTTTAGGGGGAAAACCATAGGAAATAAAATATAAAACCAAAGGATATGAATTTTTTTTTTTAAAGAAAAGTTTAGACCAGCTGGCTCTACTTTTGAGATACTTTCTGAACCTCAGAATATCAACTCATGCCCGATCATCTCAGCTTCAATATATCCCTTGGCAGGGCTTCAGCCATTACTAATGTACCCTTGTTTTATGTGGCTTTCACTTACGCCTACTTTCATAAATCGCTCTAGATTTCTCATAGAGCTCGTAGGGGTCAGGCTTCCTTGGGTCAAAGGCCTCTGTTGAGTCAGGAAAAGAAGTTCTGTGGAGGGTGGGTGGGAAGGGCAGGTTCTGCGGGATGGCCGGAGCAGATAGACTTGTTTGAGGACTGCCTTGGTTCTCCCAACGGTCCATTATCTGGAAGGCAAAAGAGAACAGAAGATGGCTGATGGTGAATTCCTCTTTGTCACACACCACAACCCTCACCTTTAAATTAGACTCTCTTGCCCCGTGGACTTTCCTTAGACTCTCTTGCCCCTTGGACTTTCCTTAGTTAGACTCTCTTGCGCTGTGGACTTTTCTTCCATGAAACATTTGCAACTTTGGAATAAGTGTGAGGAAAGACTCTATGTCTCTGGCTAAAGTACTGAAGACTGTACTCAATACAAGTGGTTGCCTGACTTCGGAATGCAAACTGACATAACCTTGTGACCTAGTGCTGGTCATCTCCAGCAACTCACTTAATCTCTCTGAGTGTTTTTTCCTCCTCCACAATAAAGATGACATGTGTCTCAAGATAACTTTGTATGTAAGTGTGGAAAAATGTGTGGTACTGGCCCTGAAACATTATGCCATTTTTACTAAAACAAAAGAGAATAAAGTAGTCTACGTGTATTCTCTTGACATCTATTCATATCCCAATAATCTCCTATACCCGAACATTTGGGGTCACTTTCCTTATAGTTTTAAGTAATAATGCGACCACCTGGGATTTATGAATTGTTCAAAGTCTTCTGTGAAGCCTCATTTACTTCTGATCTGGCAGTTTCTTTCCCAAAATGCTACTGCTGATGTTGCTACCACTACAGTTTATTAAAGATCTCTAGAACACTTCCCAGTTTACCATGTTTTCTCACACACGTTTATCTTCTTGGATCCGCACCATGGCTCCATGAAGTAGATAAGGCAGGACTAGTGTCCTTTTATCAAATAGAAAGCCAGGTTAACTGAGAACACCTGTTTGTACCACCAACTTCACCTTCATTCACTAGTCAACTGATTCAAACTCAACTTATTCTTTTCTGCTTTGGATAAACCTACTTTGTGTAAAACTTAGACTAGGCTATCCTTATGTCTAAAATTCTCCATTGGGTCAGCATGGTCTTCAGCTTAAGGGTTAAACTCCCTACAGGGGCATTAGTAGCTCCTCATGACCCAGTTTCTGTTCACTGTTCTCATACTCACTCATAGTCTCTCCTCTCATTCCCCAGGACCCATCAGACTCTCTCCTGCCTCTGATCTTTTGTGTACCTTCTTAATTTCTCCTTCTACTTACAAAGTTTACCCATTTCTCCACTTTTTCCACCTCCCTTCCTCCCTTTACCTGGGGGCTACTAGACTCAGATAAGATGTGTTTTCTAAAAGGCCTCTGCTGGCCATTTTTTTTTTTAAGATTTTATTTATTTATTTATTTATTTATTTATTTATTTATTTATTTATTTATTTATTCATGAGAGACACACAGAGAGAGAGAGGCAGAGACACAGGCAGAGGGAGAAACAGGCTCCCTGCAGGGAGCCCAATGTGGGACTTGATCCCGGGTCTCCAGGATCACGCCCTGGGCCGAAGGCAGGCTCTAAACTGCTAAACCACTCAGGGTTCCCTCTGCTGCCCATTCTTAAACTGGTCACACATCCCTCCCAGATGCCTCACAGCACCTCAATCTACCCCTCACACCCAACGCTAATGATGCTTAACTATTATGGCAAGACTACCTATGTCTCCTCAAATAGAGCATGGTGGGGACAGATCCTGCTGGGGACACAGTCTTTCTCATTGTTGTATTACTGACACATAATAAGCTCAGAAAATGTTAATGTAGTGAATGAATGAAATCATCAATAAAATATGGTCAGCTGTTCTTTTTTCCCCTAATCTGGCTAACTTATAACTGTTCTTTTTTTTTTTTTTAAACATACAAACAAACAAATTAGCTTTGACATACACTGTTTTGAGGTTGGCAGGATTACGACTCTTTATCCCTTATTGCACTGTTCTGCTCTTGTTTCCATGCTGGCTATATTGGTTAGGGCTCCTACACCAGCTCTGCTTTGTCACTTATAAATATTTTAAGGTTGGAGGGAATGTGATGTGCCAGGTACCTACCATGCATGTCACTCTGTAAAACAAAGTTCCCTGTGACTTACTCACCTAGCTTAAGCCGTGGCAGATATCAAGTGAGCCAACAAACTATGGAAGAAATGAGTCACTGACCCATCTCTCAATAAGACGGATACCATGGTCTGAATGATTGGGTCCCTGCCCAAATTTATATATTAAAATTCTAATACCTAAGGTGATGGAACTAGGAGGTGGGACCTTTGGGAGGCAATTGGGTCATGAGGATGGAGCCCTCATGAATGGGATGAGTGCCTTTATAAAAGAGACTCAGAGTCTAGAAGACCCTTCTGCCAGGTGAGGTTGCAGAGAAAAGATGGCCATCTAGGAAGTGGGAAATCACCAGACACTGAATCTGCCAGGGCCTTGATCTTGAACTTCCAGCCTCCAGAACTATGAGGAAAACTTGCTGTTGTTTACAAGCCACCCCATCTATGGTACAGCAGTGTGAAGGGGCTAAGACAATTGGCTTAATTTAGCTTGTTTTCTATACGGGCTACTGACCAAGATTTCATTTTAACAAAGTTTCTAAACCTAAAGAGGATGGAAAATCCTAGTTGAGCTCAATTCCCTAATATTGAACATAACCTCAAGAGTGTGAAGAGGTCCAGCAGTGGTCAGCAGCAGATCCTGGATGCACCCAATTTGTAACTCTAACGGGAGTGCTTTTTACAATAATTCATTGAGTGGAATAACTGGCAAATTTGTTTAGAATTTTGGCTAATATTCTGCTCAGTGGACTTTTTGCTCCCATTTAATAAAAATCCTTAAATACACACTTCATAATTCATTTGATAGCAAAATTCATCTAGGAAGCCATTCTAGGTTCTTTGGTCATCCACTCTGTGTCTTTGCTATGATGAGCAGACCCACATTTGTGGCTAAAGTCATATTGTTTTTTAATTTTTCACTTAAAACGACTGGCTTTAGGCACCATGTGGATGCATTTTGGCTGTGACTTTCTCCCTTCTGCTTCCGAACATAAGGTACTAAATTCTAAACAGTAAATAATTTAGATATGTGGACGGAGTAGCTGTAGAATAGCCACACAGGTCCTGCTATGTGTTGTTCATGCGCAGTCATTGGAGCAAACATGCTTCCGGTGAAATATTAGTATTTCTAAACAACATTCTTAAAACTACAGAACAAATAATGCTTTGGGCACTCTTGGGAAGGCTACTGGGGCCGAGTGACAAATTCTACAATTTCTGTAGCACAGAAACGAGGGAATTAGTCAAGAGTCCGGTTTATGCTTAGTAAAGCATTCACAACATCTTGCTGTGACATTCATCAACCCTTGAGTCACTCTGTCAGGGTTTCTTAAAAGACTGTAGAGCAGAAAAATCACTGTGCCCATGAAATTACTGAAGAAGCAGACTTGCAGTCCTAGAGCTACCCCCCTCCCCCAACTGAGTTATTTGTTGGCTTTGGCCCAAAAGCCCATGAAGCAAACCACTTGCCCTGGGATCAGAGGTCACCCTCTGTTCACTGGGGCTGGTGTGCTGATCTAATAGCCTCCTTTCAGGGTACGCTTTGTTGACTTCTTACTTTCTTAGAAAACTGGTCTCTGGACTTCTGCTTTCCAGCTGGGACACTCTGCTCATTTGTTCCTCTCAAGCTTCTTGAACACCCTAGATTCTGATCCTGTCCTGTTGCTCAGGCCCTTGGCCTCACTTGTTCCACCCAGTGGCTCTGGCAAGACATTTACTTCTCCTGGCTTCTGAATGGGCCTTGTACAGTCCCAACTATGTCCATGCCTAGGCAGCTCACTAGTGTAAGGAAAAACAAACATGTAGTTGTTTTCAATATCTGGGAGAAACCTTGTGTCTCTGCTAGCCTCAGTGAATGAATGAATGCCTCACTGTACGAAGGTATAGTCACTGAATTATCATCAGACAGAGTGGACATATAGTCCACAACAGGGCCTTGCATGGAAGATAGGAAAACCCAATCATGATGTGGTTAATTTTTGACTCCCCATCCTGATCTAGGGGTCACACTGAGAGTGGATGGCTTGTGAATAAGGCGGTGCCCCACCTCCCAGGAAGTGCTCCATTTAGAATCTGTTTGCTTTCTATAGAAGCTGGCTGGGATAGACTAAATGCACCCCCTCATTATTTTAGGGCAGGGCTGGCATATGAAGGCGTTTGGTTTGATTCTATACTTGAAGAATGAACTTGGATCCCTTCCAGATGGAGAGCATGAGAACTCACTACAATTAGAATACTACTTGTCACAAAGGAAATAACGATCTCAACAAGGATTAGCTTGAGATGTAGATCAGTAGGGACAGAAGAGGGTCAGAAAGTGACACAGGACCAGGAGAAGGAGAGATCTCACTCAGGATAACGTTTCCTTATCCTGACTACAGATGTCCTCAATCCTTCTCAGAGGAGAGAGTCTATAAATCCATATACTGTGGGCATATATTTATATATTTGTTTAAATGAATACTTTAGCAAACTATGTTCACTTTATAGAGTCATTGATTTATTAGGGTTTCATGCATGGAGGGTCTGCTTTCTGGGATGACAGTACTTTATATTTCTCTTTTATTCTCCTAGAGGTTTTATCTATTGATTTGAAAGAGAGCAAGAGAGCTGGAGCAGAGGGGAGGAGCAGAGGAAGAATCAAACTCCCCACTGAGTGGAGAGGCTGCTGTGAGGCTTGGTCCCAGGACTCCAGGATGATGACCTGAGCTGGAGGCAGATGCCCAACTGACTGAACCACCCAGGTGCCCCAGTACTTTATATTTTTGAGCTCAATATGTAGAGGCGCTGTTTTAAGCAACTTACATGTACTGGTAAGACTCTTCATGATGACTATGTGAGTGGGGTACTATTCTTTTCCCCATTCTACAGATAGAACTTGAGATACTAACAACCTAAGTGGCTAGGTGAAGGTCATATAGCTACTAAGGAGAAGAAGCAAAGTTTGAACCCAGGCAGTATGCTTTCAAAGCCTGGACCCCAAAATGTATATCACACTGCTTCTCATTACAGTCTTTGGTCTAAAGAGCTTCTGCTGGATCCATGGAGGACGTTGAGTTGACAGTCCTATATCCTCACTCAGCCTAGAACCTGGAAGTCCAAGCCTTAGCTTTTGTAGGAATGTGTGGGGTTCAGGATTAATTGTAAATTGAGTTCTATAAAACCTTTTTTGGAATTATTGACTATGGATGTAATTACTGTAATGACAGAAAATGCTGTAATTATGCCAAATGGCATAATTTGTGTAAATGTGGTACATATAAGGAAATCACTAAATTGCATAATTGTAGCACCATGATGAAGTTGCAAGGCTCCTTGTTAAATTAGATAAAGATGTGTATAACCACAGAGCACAGATTAACTTTGGTGATGAAAGGAAGAAATTATTTAAATTTTGGCCAACCAAGATAAAACAAATTTCATTTTAAACATTTTAAACTCCCCTCTTTTCAAACTCTGTACCTCACTAAATGGTTTACTAAACCCAAATAGGTCCAGGTTCCCCATCAGATATTCTCTGTGGCCCAGACGAAGCCAATCCTAAACGAGGACATGGTTGGTGAGGACATCCTGCCCTGACAATCAGCTCTTCATCTCTAGCTCCCGGTTTCCTTATGTCTTTTTGAGAGAAACCTGGAGCTGGGGCATATGACAGGGCTCAATTATACTTTATTTTTACATCTTCAAGCCATTTCAGTGCTTGTTATTTAGTTAAGCCAGTTATTGTACTTGAAAAGTGTGCAAAATCGTATTACCTCCCTTTATAAAATGAGAGAATCAAGAGGTTAAATATTCTCTCAGTAAAAGAAATAGGAAAAGCATAAATTAATTCAAGAATTCCCTACTCACTGGCCAGACTTGGGGCCACTTTCATCTGAGCTCCTCAAAGTGGGAGGGAAGAAAAGGAGTAGGTGGGGGAAGTGATTCCCTGAGTTTTATTTTTGACTGGAATCACTTTGCTGTGGTTCTTTTCTAGCTGTGGGTTATAGACACCCCAGGTAGGGTACAGCATTCTAGCACAGCATGAAATGGGATCCCAGAAAACCAGTGCCAGCTCTGGGAACTTGGACAGTTACTAGTTTCAATCTAATGGAAAGTAAAAATTAGGTCTAATTGTGAAGTCGACTTGGCTAATCTAGCCACACAAAAAGTATTAAAATCCATCAGCCTCCTGTATTGGCATCAAAATTTCAGGCTGATTCACTAGGAAACTAGACCCAGAGAGTTTGCGTGATGGAGAAGAGTACCAGCTTCTAAAGGAGATTCAGAAGTTGAATGATTGCCGGGTCTGCTGGAATATGTATGTCTCTGCAATATTCACACACAGAGTTAGAATATACATTAAAATGTAAACATAAATATGTACAGAACTGAATTTCTTATGTCCCAGATGTAATTTATAGGTCAAGACCTCTAGGCCTATAATTTGCATTGTTTATAATAAATCCATGTTATACACTATAGTTATTTCTGACAGGGGAAAAACAAAAGGTCTCTGCAGTACACCACACTGAACAGTGTTAATACTCATTTTCTAAGTATATTAAAAAAACAGGAAGTATTGCCTTACAGGAAAGTGAGACAAGTTATTTTGCATTTGTGTGACAAGTACAAGACAAAGGGACACAGGATTTGTTCTTTTGACATCATAGCATCTCGGAGGTAAAAGAGATTTTGAGGTCACCCAATTAACTCTTACTTAATGGGACTGCAACAGTAACTAGAAATCAAGAAAGAAGCATAATAATTCCAACTTACAGGCTTTGGAGTTTTCCATGGAGAAAAGAAACCTGTAATAAAGAAAACAATATTTGAACTTTGAAAATATAACCTGCTTACCACTTACGGGTGTCATGCTATTAAGATGACTGCATTCATATTACTTCGTTAATAGCAAACCATAATGAAAAAATATGCTACAGTTTTTTTTCAAGAAGCCCAAATAACTTCGTTGGAATTATATTAATTTTTCTAAGGACATTTCCTTATTTGGAGGCTGAGGAGTCTGAGGCACAGAGAAGGTAAACTGTATGGTAAGTGGTCAGCTGTTTTACAAGAACTGAGATTGAACCATCCTAGGGGTCACTGTGTCACAGTGGTAGCTGGAAAATGGGGGAGAGGGCGAGGTGTGGGGGGAGACAAAGAGAATACGTACAGAAATTAAGTTCTTCAAGGTAAGTACTTTTGCTTAGTATAAAAAATAATCTGCTTGGCATACCTTCCTTATGCGGTTAAAAAGTAATCAACAAGACTTCATTGGTCCTAAATATTCTTTTTTTCTGTTTTTACTTTTATTTGCATTTACTTTATGCGGAATTTACTCCTGGGCCATAAGTTTTTGTTTCTTCAGTTTCTTCAGGGGTATCTCTTTCTTCTATGCAACCTCCTCTTCTGGTTTTAGGAACAGTCTGCTCTTTTTCGTAAGGATCATCTAGGTGCAGCAGGGAGGGCTCATGCATGGGTTAATCTGACCACGAGCCCTGTAAGATCCACGCTGCATCTTGGGGACTTTGCTCACCTGTGGGTGCTCAGTGCCCAGATAATCTACATCTAAGCATTTACACTCAGTATTACTCTCTGTACTATTAAGCACGTGCAGTAAAAATTCAGCACTCTTTTGGGTCACTGACCCTGTGTGCAGGCTCACAGTTTGGCCTGAGCACACCTACCACCTCCATCAGGGCAGTGATGGGATGGCACACGTTGCTTCTGCAGAGTGACATCCTTCAGATACTTGGTGGCTTTACGGATATGCCTACCCTTGATGGCCTGGGCAGCTTAGTGTGTTTAAAATGAACATGAAGATTTGAACCTCTTGATTTGCATAATTTTGTAGGGTTTTCTGGGTCAAGTGAAGAGTGAACCATTTTCAGAGATCACCTTGGGCCACTTACAGACGAGCTCATTTGTCCTAAATTTAAAAATAATGTATATACCTGTTATGAATCAGATTCCAGTGTATAAAAGAATAACTCTTTGGGGACTGTTCTCCCACGGAGCCCTTCTCTAAGCAGGTATCTATTTATTATCCTAGCGCTGCAATATTGTATATCAAGAAGCAGCTCAAACTGTTTGTTAATTGAATGACTCATGTATCAACAAAACCATGCTTTTTTTTTTCAATTTAGTGAGCAATTTCTATTATTACAAATGGTATGCAGATTGGACTGTCTCTGCTGTGATCCAAATGACCATTTAGATAATGAAAAGCAAAAGATAATTCCTTGTTCTTTTTTTCTTCCATTATTATTATCATATGGTATCAAGTTTTTTTAAAAAATAGTAAAAACAAGCTTAAAAATAACGGTGAGGAGGGCAGTTGACATAACTGACCCTAGTAAGCCAAAACATAAACAGTTTTGCTCATGTCAATGTTAGTTGGTATCTGAAAAATGCCCAATAAAAATGAAATATTGAAAATAAGCCACATACTGTATGTTTATCATCTTAAAAACTGGGACTCCTATAAAATGGTTATGGTTGAAAACTGTAGCCCCTTTATAGGAAATATCTAGAGGAAGCTGGACACACAATTATCTAGATGTTTAAGTAATCCTGCTCAGGCATGGGATCAATACTAACTGTAGTACCTCAGTGCACATTGTGGGGACCTGATGCTTCATCTTATGAAATGAGGGAAGGTATGTAATCTATCAGGTTTCTCAGCTCTCCTTGGAACTCAGAGTCAAATTTAATGCTCAACTGTAATAACCATCTTACCTAAGGAGATGAGAAGAATTAGCTCATCTTACATACTCTGTGAGTTCTTATCTCTCCTTCCAACTAAAGGACAAAAATTCTGTCCCACGTGTGGTTCGATTATAACTTAATTATAAGGATCTAATCATATCTTTTTTCTTTTTTGGAAGCAGCTGAGAGTGAAAATTACAGATAAATAAATACATTTATCTCCTTGACTCACTCTGTAAAATGCCAACAAAAACAAATTGATCACTAATTTTACAGTGAAAAAAAATTGTAACCTATTGGCCAATTAACCATTCCTTTCCATGAAGGATAAGATTTATTTGTTGATTTATGGAATTGCCAGCAACAGGTCTTCTGCAAAAGTTGTCACTTGTCCAGTCTCACATGTCAAAACATTCAGTTATTTCCTCTGCTTTCTTTATGTCATCACCTTCTTTGTGGGGCACCAGAATGGATTTTGAGTATTTGCTGTTTTACATTTGTAAGGTGCTGGGAGTTTCTTAGACACTGATACAAATGTATTGAAAATGGTTGCTCTCTTATGGAGCTCTCAACTCTGCAAGGGACATTATGCTAAAAGATGATTATTCCTCCTATGGAAAACGTGTAATCATCTGACCTCTGAGCAGTTAGGGTGCCAGAACTAAAATGGCATAAGAGGGATAGTGGTCAAGATCAGACAAGGAGAGAGGGATGTTTAACGTGACCACCTTTCATCAGAGCTACTTTGGCTTCCCATTCTTTTAAGGCTGTTTCATTTAGTCTGACCTCAGACCATTGGCATGACCCAGGACTTCTTTACTGATCCTATTATGGCAGTTTCTGGAATATTTCTAATTATGACTTATGCAGCAGAGGCTTCAGTCTGAAGCAATAGTTAGTCTTTCTGAGACATTGTTAAAAAAAGGTTGGTTGGTATGGAGTAAGTAATTTCAGGTAGTAAAAATGGTATCAGAATAGATTTCCCCAAATATAGATAACTTATGTGGCCCTTTGTGTTTCTTTGACAAGTTATCAATTATGCTATAAACATTTAAATTAAAATAAATAGAAAACATCTACCTCAGATATGCTTGATTTGGTTTGATTAAGCCAGAAGGTCAAGTTTTCTATATGATTAAACTCCAACTTTCTGTTCAACTCCACTGGAAGAGCTACAGAAATACTACAATAGTGTGGACCAAACTATTATATAAGTGTACAGTTGTTTTGGGGGTAGGATGGCCCCTCTTGGAAACCAAGTTTATTCCAATTAATATTTATTTATTTATTTATTTATTTATTTATTTTAAAAGATTTTATTTATGAGAGACACACACGGAGAGAGAAAGGAAGAGACATAGGCAGAGAGAGAAGCAGGCTCTCTGTGGGGAGCCCGATGCTGGACTCGATCCCAGACTCTGGGATCATGCCCTGAGCCAAAGGCAGATGTTCAACGGCTGAGCCACCCAGGCGTCTCTCCAATTAATATTTAAATAAAACCACCAAAACCAAAGGAAAAACTTTTAAATCCTTATTTCTGTAGTTTTCTTTTTTCTAGAATCATTCTAGTTGGAGATAGATCACAGAAGCAAGATAGGTGTGGTTTAGTCAGAGTATGACTCTTGGGTTTCCTTCCACCCATCTCCATGGGAAATAGAACAAGGATCTGGAGAACTTTTTCTTAATCTTTCAGAGCTATGAACCTAACTCACAGGAGAAAGGAATGTGTGTACCTAAAGAGCATTTCTTTAAAATAACAGTAACAACATCTTTACGTTTTAGTTTATTTCTGGCCTCGTTTCCTCTACTTCTATAGAAAGCAGTATATTATATTCCCTTGTGGGATTAAAATTTCTTTATGATGGTCCATGTTTTCCATATTAATCCTTTATTGGTGTGTGTGTGAGCACATGCCTACAAATGCAAACATTTATTTAATCCTTACTCTTAAGACAACAAAAGTGAAAGACCTTAATGTACAGAGTTATAAACTGAAACATAAGTAGAGACATAAAGGGGGGGGAATAAGAGAATAAATGGGAAAATTTAGGTGCAGCTAATAAGAAAACTTAGATGCATTTAATATGAAGTTCAAAATGGAATTAGATTTTTAAAATCCATCTTCATTAGAATAAGAAATTAAACTCAAATAAATTTTTAATTCTGCACCTAAAAGCACAGTGAGAGGGCCAGAGAAACAGAAGCCCAGTGCAAAGAGCTTAGATAAGAAATTCCACTACTCGGGACACCTGGGTGGCTCATAGGTTGGGCATCTGCCTTCGGCTCAGGGCGTGATCCTGGAGTCCCAGGATCAGGGCCCACATCGGGCTCCCTGCATGGAGCCTGCTTCTCCCTCTGCCTATTTCTCTGCCTCTCTCTCTCTCTGTCTCCCATGAATAAATAAATAAAATATTAAAAAAAAGAAATTCCCCTGCTCAAAAATAGAAGACAACACTGATTTCATACTGAAATTTCAATTGAATTCTATATGTCAATAAATGCAACTTTTAGTAAACTACAGGACTATGGTTGTTGTATAAAATGCAATATGCTAAGCTAAATTTCAATTTTAGATAGAAAATGATTTTTTAGCATAATATGTCCTATACATTGCATGAGCTATGTTACATAGGACACTCTCATACTAAAAAAGATTACAAATTTGTTGATTATTTGAAGTTCAGTTTGAATGGGAATTCTGTCTTTTGTTTTGTTTTGTTTTTGAGAGAACATGCAGGCACAAGCATGGGCTGGGGGAGGTGGTGGGGGGAGGCTGGACGAGCAGAAGGAGAGGGGGAGAGAGAATCTTAAGCAGGCTCCATGCCCAGTGCAGAGCTTGATCTCACAACCATGAGATGGTGACTTGAGCCAAAGACAAGAGTCCGATGCTTAACCAACTGAGCCACCCTGGTGCCCCGGGGAATTCTGTATTTTTATTTGCTAAATCTGAACACCCTATAAAGGGAACATTTTATGTAAGTCCATTTAAAAACGAAAACACGATAGTTAGTCTACTGCAGGTAATATCTCATCTAATTAAATAAAAAAAAAAAACAAAGAGAAAATACTTAATATTTCCTTTTCTTGCACTCCCTCCAGTGTTTTATTGTGAGGAATCTTGCTTTAGAGAAACCTCAGAACGCTCCATTTGCTATGCACACTACTGGTTTCTGTTGGTTGTCTGTCCATCAGCAGCCTTATCTGAGGTCCTCCCCTCACGTGATGCAGAACTCTATGGACAATGTGAGCATCACAAAAGACCATTTTCAAATTACTTGAGGACTGGTTGGCACCATTGCCTTGTCCCAAGAGGAATGTTCCACAACCTGCTCTTCTCAAAACCTGCCTTTGACACATGATAATCAGAATGAAAAAATTATAGCTCTAAAGGGAGGCCCTTTAGAGTTGTGTGTGTGAGATGTTTGGTAAGATTTTTTATTATTTATTTTCACATGGCAACAACATGATGAACTTTTTAAAATTACCCCAATTGGAATAAGGGATCAAAACACAACAAGGAGCAACTTAGATTAGAGAGAGTCCCGGCATCTTCAATTTGGAATAACGCCAAGGCAATTTCTCCAGATTTCTAGAAATTTCCCCAAAGAGAACTAAATCTTTCAATATGCCTCTATACTCCATTTGATATACTGAACTTCTATTTGCAGAATGTGAAATGGATTCTCCCTCAATTGAAGTACTTTGTACAACGTACGACGCTGGTTTTGAAGATTATCATTAGAGTTTCATGTATTTTAGAGAAGTTTCTGCAGTTACTAAAAACAGCAGAGATGCAAGGGGAATGTTTCATATTTCTCTTTTCCTTTAAGCAATATAAAAGAAGTGGGAGGCCCTCTGAAATAGAGACCTGCTTCATTGCAGAAGTCCATGCCCTGGTTTATTAAGAGCTGTGTTGTGTTTTGCTTAAAAAAGAAGGAAGATACAATGCTGTGAATGTACTTAGCACTACTGAACATGTACCCTTAAATGCAATTAACATGACAAATTTTATGTCATGTGTATTTATTTTTTTCATCTTTTATTTTATTTTTTTGTATTTTTTTATTGGAGTTTGATTTGCCAACATATAGTATAACAGCCAGTGCTCATCCCGCCAAGTGCCCCCCTCAGTGCCCGTCACCCAGTCCCCCGTCCCCCCACCCACCTCCCCTTCCACTACCCCTTGTTCATTTCCCAGAGTTAGGAGTCTCTCATGTTCTGTGTCCCTCACTGATATTCCCACTCATTTTCTCTCCTTTCCTCTTTATTCCCTTTCACCATGTATATTTCATCATAATTAAAAAAAATGAAAACTAAAGCTATGAAAGCGGATAAAGAAGTAAAGCAGGAAGGAGCATGTGCATATTGCATGAGTGTGAGAGAGAATCTAAGGGTAAGAAAGAAAATTTCTTTTTCACGGTTTCTCTGCTATCCTGCTGGAGGACCGGAAACTCACCTAGACACCCACACAAACCCTTCTACCTCTAACGTTATCCTTTCTCATAAAGGATTCGAGGCAATAAAGGAAACTCATGTTCTTACTACATTTCTGAAAATATTTCAGGGACTGTTAGAAAGTCTTCCAATAGAGGAAATAATTTTTTTTTTTTTTTTTTTAGTTTCCCAAAGTGGGGGAAAGGCCCTAGAGTTTTTAGAATCTCCAGTTAGGACTAATTTGAGGGAGAAAAATCACTAATAAAGTTAATCTTTAATTTAAGGATCCTCCCATTATCCCACAGCCTGGCAACTTTTTCATCAAACATTCAGCCTTTGGTAAATGTAAGCCAGCAGGGTAACGAGCTAATTTCCATTAAAAGTAGTTCAATGTTATTCACTTTTTTTCCTGAGTTTTGACTGATTCATGTATGTCTTATTAAAATTCATTAAGTGAGTTAAACCCTGCAGTTCCTTTAGATAACTTATTTAAGCTATTTGAAGTCAGAAAGGGGCATTTTTTCTTAATGAGAGTGACCTGGGCCAAGAAAACCCCCCAACCTCTCCATGAAGTATAGAAGTCACACTGCTGGTGATGGTAACACAAACCTCATATCACCAACCTTCAGCCAAGCACAATATTCAATTTGCAAAGAAAAATTCAAACTGGTTGCCATCTTTGGCCAGAATCTGTTTTTATGTGGTAAGCTGAGGCTTTCTCTGCAATGCTTTAAAAATGATCCTTTCTGCATCTTTTAAATAAAAGTGTTTTTCTTATAAACACCACAAAGCTGTTTTCAAATAGCATTTTCCCCCTGGCTTTGTTCCTTATGGAGAGAGCAGTCTGGCCATTTAAAGTAATCCCAATGAGTATCTAGAAAGGATAAGCCTGCACATGTTGTCTTCTGATAAACTCAGCTATATAAAGGATGCGTTCAAAATAAAGCAGGCCAGGTGAATAGCCTCGAACAGGAATAAAGGCACGCAGTGAAAGAGGAAGAAGTGTGTCAGGGAGGCTAAAACTCAGAGTGAGGTGAGGCTTGCAGAACATATGAACAACTACAAAGGACTTTTTTCTTTATGTCCTGAACAGAACCAAGAGCGGTAAAGAGAGAAACTGTATGTTTACAGTGTGCTGTAAACAGTTGGCAAAGAAAATGTGGAAGGGTATCAATACTTGCAAATAGAAAATTCCAATTCCGAGAGCAATATATTTTTTAAAATGATGAATATATAGCATCAAGTTTTTTTTTTTTTGTTTTTGAGAAACCTGTCTAGAAACATCTTTATGTAACTTAAGAAAGATGAAATGTCTGTTTCACTTTACATCAACATTAAGTACTAATTGAGCTATCGGTGTCTCACAAGCACCATAAATTCAACACAGAGAAAATGGAACCCTTGATCTTTCCCCCTCAAGTCTTCTCTTCTGCGTTCCTCATTTTGGTAAATTTCACTTGTCCTTCCAAGTTTTAGAGACAGGAGGCTGAAAGTCATTCTTAACATCTCCCTCTCCCTTATTTCCTTATCACCAAATCCCGTTTGACCTCCCAAATCTATTTCAGGTACACTTTCCATCTCCACAGCCACCACTGTAATCCACGCTCACCATCATCTGCTGCCTGAATCAAAACAACAGCAAATTTGCTGATGTCACAGGGTCTGATTATGCTTAAAATCCTTCAATGAATTCCTACTGAATTTAGGATAAAAAATAAAACCTATCAGTTCATCCTCATTTACTATTCCCCAGAGGTCTCATGGGTCACTTCCCTTCACTCATTGACTTTCCTTGAATAAGCCAGAGTTTTCTTTTTTTTTTTAATTTTTTTATTTATTTATGATAGTCATACAGAGAGAGAGAGAGAGAGAGGGAGAGGCAGAGACACAGGCAGAGGGAGAAGCAGGCTCCATGCACAGAGAGCCCGACGTGGGATTCGATCCCGGGTCTCCAGGATTGCGCCCTGGGCCAAAGGCAGGCGCCAAACCGCTGCGCCACCCAGGGATCCCCAAGCCAGAGTTTTCTAACCACAGGGACTTTGCACAGGCTCCTTCGTATGTCCACCCTTTCCCACCCTCCACACAGCTATCTCTAACTCCTTCTTTAGGTGTCAGCTTAAACAACACCCTGACCTTTTGATTTTTATTATTTTTAAGGATTTATTTATTTATTTGAGAGTGAGAGAAAGAGAGAGAGAGAGAGAGAGAGAGAGAGAGAGAGAGAGAGAGACTGAGTAGGGGGAGGGGCAGAAGGAGAGAGAGACTCCTCACTCCTCAAGCAGACTCCCTGCTGAGCACAGACCCTAATGTGGGGCTTGATCCCAGGACCCCAAGATCATGACCTGAGCCCAAGTCAGATGCTTAACTAACTGAGCCACCCAGCTACCCTTGACCCTTTATTTATTTTATTTTATTTTATTTTATTTTATTTTATTTTATTTTATTTTTTACCTTTTATTTTAAATCAAAGTTCTCTATTATATTTTTTCATTGTATCCTGTAGTTTTCCTATATTTATGAAATTGCATTCCTGTACTTATATTTGTGAAATTATTAGTTTAATGCCCATCCCCCCAACTAAGGTATAAATTCCATTTGTGAGGGATAATATCAATTTTGTTCACAATGTATTCCTACTACTTTACACAATGCCTGACATATATTAGATCCTTCAATAGACACATCTGAATGAAAGGATTATGATAGTGAAGGGTGCACGAGGAGGGTAGAAAGAAAGAGTTGTAAGACACTTGGGAAAATGGATGAGGCATGGTGATTTGTGGGCAGTGGAAGATAATATAAAGAAGAAGATGAAATATATTATGACTTGTAGCTTGGGAACCTGCATAGGTGATGGTGTCTTTAGTTAAAGTAGGAAATGCAGGAAAAGAGGCTTCTGTGAATGGAGTATAGTGAAATGAGTTTGGGTGAAATGAATTCAAAGTGCTTTTTTTTTTTTTTAAAAAAGATTTTTTTTTTTTTTTATTCATGAGAGACAGAGAAAGAGAGAGAGAAAGAGAGGCAGAGACACAGGCAGAGGGAGAAGCAGACTCCATGCAGGGAGCCCGAAGCGGGACTCGATCCTGGGTCTCGAGGATCAGGCCCTGGGCTGAAGGCGGCGCTAAACCGCTGAGCCACCCGGGCTGCCCTCAAAGTGCTTTTGAGAGCTTGGGTTCAGGCAGAGAAGTTGTGAGTGGTGGGCTCTATTGTCTGGTGATTAGTAGAAGATTCAGGATAAGAGATGTAATATGTCAGGTTAAATGTAAAATACCATGTGGCATGAATGAAACCTCCTTAGGGGATGCAGAAGAAGGAATGAAGTGCTTGAGAAGTGACAAGAGAGCCAAGTAAAGAGAAAGTTTCAAGAAGTAATAAATGGAAATACTCCTAAAACAGGGTTTTAAGTGGATCACCAAAAAGGAGGGTCACCAGTAGCCTCTGTGGAAGCAGTGTAATTACTATGAGAGGGGTAGAAATCAGATTTCAGTGGGTGTGAATGAATGGCAAGGGAGGAAGTGGAACCGAGAACTGGCTATAAGGTTGAAGGGATAAGGTTATAGTGGTCCCATGCCCACCAAAGAAAGATTTGGGGAAAGCATGCTTACATTCAGATGAGAAGGCATCTGAACAGAGATAGTCTGAAGACTCAGGGGGAAAGAGGATAATTGGTGAAATTATTTCATGAGGACAGAGGATGGGATCTAGAATACAGGAGGACCTAACTTTAATTGAGAGAGAAGAATCCAAGTCCTCATCCAGAAGCTGGAGCAGATCATGTGTGTATGTTTGTGTGTGTGTAAGTGAGTGTGTGTGTGTGTGTGTGTGTGTGTGTTTGTGTGAGAGTGTGTGTGAAATTCCCCAGGTTCTACCCTGTGGGCGGGGTGGGGGTGGAGGGAGAAGGGCCTGGATGGGAGAATTTACTCACAGTGGGGGATTAGTAGGGGTTCTGGTTATGCAGGGAGACTGGAGGACAGAACAACAACAACCTGTGTTCAGGGGTAAAGGTGTAAACAGAAAAACAACTCCTGAGACAGGATGGCGGAGAAGTTACATACACACAATATGGGATAAAACTGACCTGAGTTCCAGTCCCAGCTCTATCTCTCACTAGTAACATGGTCTCACGTGTGCACAGGAGAGCATCTACTACCAGAATTAACTCCTGGGCTCTGAGCAAGACCCTGGGTCTGCATAATGGCTTACACCTGAGTGAGTGTGAGCACTCCCCTAATCTCTCTATGGCTCAGATTCCTTATCTGCAACAAAGTAAAGATAATAATAGGTATGATTTTAGTGAGAACTTAATAATGCACTTTACGTTATTGATATAAAATGGTGCACAGTTCCATTTATTGCTTTTGATGTGTTTTAAATTCTTTTTCTACAAATTAGATGTCCGTTTTTCAAAAAGGTGTGCAACAATTTATTGCTACAACACATTAATTTCTTAGTTATTTTAGGCTTTTTGCTCTTTTAAGCTTCCTTTTAAGTTCTTTTAAGCTGCCTTTTGCTATGTGGAATATGGCTTGCTCTGATTTGCTTTAAATAATTTTTTTTTTTTGCCTTAAATGAAGTAAACTGTTGTTCTCATCCCATTAGTTTTCCATCAAGTTTCTACTGGTCTTGGTTAGAGGGATAAGGTAGCCCATTGACCTCACTCAACCTCACTCTAGTATAAACTATAGCCTCAGTTTGTAATGATTATAATATTCCTTTATGAATTGTCTTTAGCTTTGCATTTTTCTAGAACTAACATATAATGGTTAGTTATACTTAACCAATAAACTGGTTTTAATGCTCACCACAATTCATTTTATTCTACTATTTCTCCATTTTTGGATTTTGAATTTTGGTCCTTTGTTAGCATATGTCCTTGAATTTTTCAGCATATTTGATGTCATAGTTAGAACAGTGGTCTCTTAAAGAGGTCTATACCCTAATCCTCAAAATCTGTGTATCTAATTATGTGGCAAAAAAGATTATGCATATGTGATTAAGGTTAAGGACCTTGAGACTGGGAGAAAATCTTGGATTATCTGGGTGGGCCCAATTCAATCATGTTAAATCCTTAAAAAGGGAGAGCTTTCCTGGCTGCAGATGGAAAGAGATAGGGGGGTTGAGGAGGAGTCAACTTGCTGTTGGCTTTGAAGACAGAGGAAAAGGTCACAGGCTGTGGAATACAGGACTCCTTTAGAAATTGGAACTAGAAAAGACAAGCAAATGGGTTTCCCCCTAGAGACTCCAGAAAAGAATGACACCACGCTGACATGCTGATTTTAGTCCAGTGAGACTAGTGTTGGATTTCTGAGCTACGGTGCTCTCAGTAAGTCTATGTTGTTTCAAGCCACTAAGTTTGTAATCATTTATTGTGGCAGCAACAGAAAACTTAAACATGTGGTATCCTTTCTAAGCATTTGGATATGGATTCTAGTTTCATTAATAAATTCTAATATCACAATTTCTTTCCGACTCTGGGAGTTTTTTCCTATCGTTCTCGGACATTGAGCAATGTTGAAGACAAGCTTGGATCCACTCAATTTTTTTTTTGCAACTAACCTTTTGTTTTCTTTTGTGAATAATTGTAATTGTATAATATTTTCTTTATCTTTTTAAATTCTCTATAAATTACTAGAATATACCGAGGTGTGAATTTGTTTTGATTTTTCCTGGAATATAGTGAGAGCATTTGCTTCAGGTTTTCTCTTAAGCCTTTCTACTCAAGATTTGGTATCTGGGAACCAGATAGAAATGCAAACTCCTGGGCAGCCCTGGTGGCTCAGGGGTTTAGAGCCGCCTTCAGCCCAGGGCCTGATCCTGGAGACCCAGGAATGAGTCCCATGTTGGGCTCCCTACATGGAGCCTGCTTCTCCCTCTGCCTGTGTTTCTGCCTCTCTCTCTGTCTCTCATGAATAAATACACAAAATCTTAAAAAACAAAATAAATGCAAACTCTCAGACCTCAGACCCACTGAATCAGATCTGTAATTTAACAAGGCCTCCAGGTGATTCACATGCATGTGTGAGAAGTACAGCTGCAAGGCTATTCTAGTAGTAGATTTGATCTCCACTGCTTCATTTTTTCAGTTTCTCTTTAATTTCTTTGTCCATTAATATGTATCAAGAGTAAGTCATGCCCCTCCCTTTCTTCCAAGAGATTATAATCAAAGCTCTTGTTCACACTGCATTTCCTTCCCTCTCCTCTGGTAACTCTGACTAAGTTAGAGTTGCCCTCATCACGGAGACTCCATGTCAAGAGCAGAATGACTGGTAGCAATTGCTGTGCTTGCGACTGGTGTTGAGAGGGACGACAGCTTGAGATCTGCTCTGTAACTGGAGAGCTCTTCATGTTGGTCTCTACAGCACTAATTTTTGCAGTACCTGTTTCACCCTTTACTAACTCTGATGACCATTTTAATTTTTAGAAGTAATTCTGAGTCCCCAGATTTGGTTTTTATGTCCTTTTCACTTGGTCAAGCATCACTCTGTTTGGTTTTTGCATTTCAGCCTGCTGCCCATTTCTGTTATTTTTTAAATGTTACATCTTCTAGCATCTGAGGATTCCAAGTACATTTTCTCAGTTTCTTCTGTTTTCTGCAGCAAATCTGTTTCAGTGTCACACTGTTCCTCCTAATCTTTAAGGCTAGTTATAATGATCCCTTTCTTATATGCTTAACTATTTTGTTATATCCCCCTGCCAAACTTTAGAAATTCCTTTCATTTGAAAAAGGGAAGATTTATCCAGATGCAGGCTCATGAACTCTGTTGCTGCCCATCTGAGTGACTGTGTGACATAACACTCGCTTTGGATTTCATACAACAACGAACACATGCACAGCTTGCAGCTAGGCTTCCATCAGCCACTGTGTCCTATAGCTCTCTGGACTGTGGGGAGACCTCTTGATACAACTTCCTAACTTTATTTGCTTGTTTTGGGGAGAAACATTTGTGTTGTAAAAAAAAAATTTGAGATGGTCCCTACCTACCACCCGTAGGCCTCTTATAGCCCTGCCTCTGTCCATGGTGCTTAGTGTAATACTGCCACATGCCCCAGGAAGCAATTTGTCACCGCCCTCTTTTCTCCACTTTGCTCTGCTGTGCTTTGGGATTTGAGATTTCAGAATTGGTTAAAAGAGAGTAGTTGGGGAAAGAGAGCAATTGATTTTTAGTGGGAAGGAGGTTTAAATACGACTGGCACTGCCTTCTAAAGCAATACCCAGCAGTCTTATCATTGCTAGAATCTCTGAATCCTGACATTCCTTATCTTTCTTTAGTGCTTTACTGGGATGTTGGGAGAAACATGTAGATTTTTTGACTTGATGCCATTTTATTTTATTTTTAAAGATTTTATTTATTTATTCATGAGGGACACAGGGAGAGAGGCAGAGACAATAGGCAGAGGGAGAAGCAGGCTCCATGCAGGGAGCCCGACGTGGGACTTGATCCCGGGTTTCCAGGATCAAGCCCTGGGTTGAAGGCGGCACTAAACCACTGAGCTGGGATCCCTGGGTGGCACAGCGGTTTGGTGCCTGCCTTTGGCCCAGGGCGTGATCCTGGAGACCCGGGATCAAATCCCACGTCGGGCTCCCGGTGCATGGAGCCTGCTTCTCCCTCTGCCTGTGTCTCTGCCTCTCTCTCTCTCTCTCTCTGTGACTATCATAAATAAATAAAAAATTAAAAAAAAAACCACTGAGCCACCTGGGCTGCCCATTCATTCATCCATCCATCCATCCATCCATCCATCCATCCATCCATCACAGACACAGAGAGAGGCAGAGACATAGGCAGAGGGAGACACAGGCTCCTCACAGGGAGCCTGATGCGGGACTTGATCCTTGGACCAGATTCACGCCCTGGGCTGAAGGCAGACGCTCAACCACTGAGCCACCCAGGCGTCCCTTGATGCCATTTTAAATAGAACTTCTTAGTAGCATAGTCTGTTAATGTAAAGAACAATTTTATCTCTTGTTTATATGTTATATATACCTAATACACAAATTGTTTATGCACTAAGATCTGATACATAGGCAGAACTAACATTTGCTTATTTCCTGTTTCCTGTTTCCTGTTAAGCCTAACTTAACCAGTTAAGGCTTGAAATAAATCTTCATTTAAGGTCCTGGCATCCCTGATTAACATCACTTATGCACAGCTGGTGGGGATACAGTACAAGTATCGTCACAGGATTGCCCCTGGAATGTATTTTTCAATCAAAATCACAAAACAGAGATAAAAATAAATTTGCTTTGTGGTTGGAATTCTTGGCGTAATTGAGTTGTTTTTTTTTTCTCACACCCCCCTTTCTTATCCCCTAGTTCTCCTGTGGGACTCCCCATAGAGAAAGGAAAGATGGTTCTAATGAATCCACCATGGAGTGGAGAGTCATAGCTCATATCTCAGTATATGTGTTGTCAGAAGGAACTTCACTGACTGTAGTTTGTAAATCAATATTTTATATTACATGAAGACAAAAGATGCTGCTTATTTGGGTTCTCCCAACAGCAGGCCCTGAGATGGCAACTTGCATGATCCAGGAAGCACAAATAAAGAATGAAGAAAGTGAATCAAGGAAGTGAAACACACTGTAGAGCAGAAAATCACTGTGTGCACCTGGACTCAGGTGGATCTTCTGAGAAACCATAATGAACACACATCAGAACCTTCCTGCTGCAGGATGGAGAGGCCTGGACACTTATCCTCTGACTCTCTCTTCCCTGTGGGGGATAAGAATTGCTCCTCATTGAGTATTGTTCTCCCAAAGTTTTAATTTTGTCACATTTCTGAGTTGTCCCTGCTTAAGGCTGAGGAAGCACCTGCAGGGCCAGAGGAAGTTCTGAGACTGAGAGACTCCAGTGTTTGACGAGGGACTCTTGTTACTTTACTGGAAACATCCACAGTTGCCCATACTCAGGTGAGTGGAGAAGATACAAAGTAGCAGATCTTGTTGAAAAAAGTAGGCAAACCATATCTGCAGTGGGAGGAAAACCTAAATAAGTATGCACCTACAGTGATTATTTTGGGGAATAAAAGATTTACATCATGTTGAAGTGGGGATGGCAAATGAGTTTCAACTCACATGCCAGCTTTGATCAACTGACTGCCTGGAGTGAGTGCTTTGTTGAGAAGGATTCTCAAAAGGCTCAGTAGGCAATGGCATCTTTATCATTTAGCATCGCAGACATGGAAATGGGAAGACAGAAGGGTGGCATGTGAGCCATGTATTTGCCACAGTGCTTTAATATGGAGCCTTTTTTTTTTATTAATGTAAGTGCTGAGTGAGACATCTTTAAAGAAATACAATAAATTCTTCCACAGATTTGACCTTTCGAAATGCACAGCATGTAGAATGTCTCCAGTTAATGGGAGAATTCTCCAATTACTGTTATGAATAAGACAGGGATAAACTTCAAAGGCACAGCAGTTACAACAGGTATTAGCTTTGTCATTTTGCTACATGTTTCAAGTAAACATGCTAATTTATTTTCTCACAGATATATAAAAATTGAAATGGGGTCATGGTATTAACTGGAAAGTATAAAAGGGATCAAAGGCAGACAACATTCAGTAGTGTCAGTGCTTAGTCATAGCATCAATGTTGAGACAAGTGTAGTTCATTTTGGTGGTAGGGGGGTGGTGAGAACATTTAAGTTCCACTCTCTTAGCAAATTTGAATTACACAATACTGTGTTAACAACTATGAATATGTTAATTAACTAGATGGCAGGGATCCTTTCACTGTGTGTATCAAATCACAATGTACAATTCTATTTGTCAATTATACCTCAATAAAATGGAAAAAAAGGCCTTGGAGGAAGAAAATAGTCATTAATTCAAGTGGGGGGAAAAGTAATTCATCTGTCATAATGTCTTAATGAGGAAAATATTGCCATTTACTCTGGGACATGATTTTGACTTGCTGAGTCCAAGAATAAGTACAATATCAAATCTCAATAACTTGTACCATTGCAATTCAAATTGATTTCAAGTCTCGTGGTTATTATTTCCTAAATATTCCTCCATCCTCATCTCCAATGATGCATTTGAGTCCAAACTACCATCACGCTCTGCCTGTACCATGACAGCCACTCAACCTCTTTCCATCTGTTCTTCACTCTGCAGTCACAGTAATTTTTTCAGAGCACACATCTGATCATGTTGCTCTTCTACTTAAATCCAGATAATCAGCTTCCTACTACTTGTAAGAAGAAAGTGAAAATCCTTTAGAGAACCCCAATCTGTTTCCCATCCATCTTTCTAGCCTCACCTTGCTCTGGATGAGCTGCTTTGCTTTCTATACTCCAGGAACCTTCTCTCAGTCCCTCAAATCCTTCAGGCTTCACCAAGAGGCCCTTTGAGCCTACGTTCCTGCTTGTATCACCAAGTTAACACCTGTCTACTGTTTAGATCTTGGTTCCAGGGTCATTTCTTCAGGAAAGGCTTTCTGGACCTTTCCGAGCTAAATCCCATGGAGCTCTCATGGCTCCAAGAACCTCTCCTCACACTTCTTCCCATTTTCATGCTAAAACCACTTATTGGTAAAGACATATTTTTTTTGTGATAACTTTTTCTCTTTGCCATGAATCTAAAAAGTTCCCAGATGGCAGGGATCATATCTGTATTTTTGTTCATTATTGATTCTCTAGCTCCTAGCACAGTATCTAGCAATAGAGGTGCTCCCTAAATATTTGTTGAATGAATAAATGTCAACATGCATTTTTACCAATACTCAAAATTGTAATTTCTCTCTGAGGAAAGTCTCACATTTATTTAGCAGTTTATCATTTAAATAGCAGTTTCAGGCATATTGCTATATATTCCTTGTGACATTCCTGCAAAGGAGGTGGGGAAGGAATGACTACACACATCTTACAGAAGAAACCAAGGTTCTGATCGTGTCCTACCTACAGGCATCCAAGATGAACCAGGACTCAGCCCACATCCTCCTTGGCTCCTAGTCTAAATTTCCTTTCCCACAGACAGTCTTTCACAGCCAGGATGACAAGTTATTATGCAATTAGCAGACTAGTTAACTGTAATGGTCTTGTCTTAAGATCTTCTAGAAACTTGCAGTCTTAAGTTGGGTATTGCCTGTTGGTTTTACATTCAGTGGAACAGAAGTGACCAGCAGCAGTGACCACCTAGTGGCCCATGACGTTGGGGGCTATCATAGCAGAGGATAAACTACTAGGTGCATCATGACCTATTATGTATTTATTTGCTCCTTAGAGACCTCATAGGAAGGAAGGTCATCCTAAGGCACTGTTCTACTTAGGAAAGAAAGTGAACTTTTAGAGAACCAGTGAAGTCTCATGGGCAGAAGTGGACAAGTGGAAAAGCGAGATAGGCACAGACATCTGGGACTGAAGGAGCCAGATGTGCTGGGCAGAGAACAAAGCCTTCTAGAGCTCTAAAGTTTTCCAAAATGTCATTGTATTGCCTTGTTTCATAGATGACAGGATGAAGGGAAGTCTCCCGGGCTGTCAGCAATATGCCATGTTTGGGTCCTGACACATGTATTAAAGATTGATAGCATGTTGGAGCCATCAGGGACCTCCCAACTACCCAGCTCCTCAGTTTACAGATGCAGTGACAGAGTGTGTCTCTGCAAATCATCACAGAGCTGACGACTTAATCACTAGATGCATGTGAGCATCAGAAGTGATGTGACGCTTTCAGAGAAGGGGGTAAAAATTTGCTCTTAAACTCTCCCCCTATTAGTTGACCTCTAAGCTTAAATAAAACCTTGTTTTGTTTAATCTTAAGAAAATTAGTGAGGCAGGAACCACATTCTGCACTGGCTGAACTGTCTGTGTTGTTAGCAAGGAACTCTTAGTGAGCCCACAATACATACTTTTCAGTTGGGTTAAATTCCAATAAGTCATCAGCTTATTTTTGACTAATTTCCCAGTATCTTTAAGTCACTTAAAAGAAAAGAACTGAGGTGCTTTGGTGGCACATGGGATAAGTGTCTGACTCTTGGTTTGGCTCAGGTAGTGCTCTCGTTATAAGATGGAGCCACACACTGGACTCCACGCTCAGTACAGAATCTGCGTAAGGCTCTCTCTCCCTTTCCCTCTGCCCCTCCTCCACTGTGCTCTTGCACTCTCAAAAAAAGAAATAAATCTTATACGAAGAAGAAGAAGAAGAAAAAGAAGAAGAAGGAGAAGAAGAAGAAGAAGAAGAAGAAGGAGAAGAAGTCTGTGAAAAAGGGAGGCTTTCACTTCTACCAACCTCACTGACTATCTAAAGATAAATAGGGTTTGAAAAGTGTGAGCCACCTCTGTCACTGGCACATGACACAGTGTGTTTGTGTCGCTTGGATCCACTTGGGAAATCTGTGGATCTGCTTGCTTTCTGAAGCCACCACATTAGCACCAAGGGGCTCATTCTCACCTTGGATTCCATACAGCTTCAGTTGTGGACTAGACAGGCTACTTCTAGATATTTCCCTAGTGGAACTAATCAGTTAAGAACCAAACTTTATGGCAAGAGGTAGCAGATTACAGCCCAATAGGTGTGTCCCCACAACCAGCACCCTGCTCATGCTGAATCTGCTACTTCAGCACAGCCGATATTTCATGCCTCCTCTGTCCTCATCCGCTCCCACGTGAAGGGAAACTGGAACATTACCTTCCTTCTGGATGGATGAAGGTCAAGCTGTGACTCCAGCCGCCGTGCCTGCTGACGGGCTGCTCTGACTAATGATGACTAATGTTTTACAGAGAAAGCATGGAGGACCTGCTGCATCTACCTTTTTAATGAGATCAGGGTTCACTCCTAAGTCCTTACTTTCTCACTTTACTCTTGTTCCCTTGGGGGGTCTCCTTCCCTCTCTGGCTTTAGTTTCTGTCTGCATGAGAATAATCTGTAGTGTTGTCTTTCTAATCTTGACCTCTGTGATTTGCAGTCCTCAGCCCCACGTGCCCTTCACTTCTCACTTACTCCTTCACTCACTTGTTCATTTATTTTTTCATCATGAAACGGATATTACCAAATGACTGCTGCAGACCCGGCATCAGCCCATCTCTCCTCTGCGATCAAGCCCAAGTGTCCCTCTGTATCTACACTGACCATTATTTAGGGCTCATATGCAATAATAAATGCAACCTCTTTCCCCTACAGCTTGTTCCACCTTCAAAAGACCCTGAATCAATAGATGGCACCAGTAACCACCCAGTCCTCTGATTTGTCCATTCCATCCCTCCACATTCCATCCCTTCTACAGGTTCTAGCTCCTGGATATCTCTTGTACTGACATCTCCTCTCCATCCCCATAGACCCTTGAGAACTCCAGAACCTCACAACTTCTTGCCTACATTGTTGCACTCCTTTCCTCTATTCTTGCCTTCTGTGATAATTTTTCCTATCAAGGCTAGAGAAATCTTTTTTAAGGCATAAATTTCAGCATATCACTTCTCTTTTCTTCTATGCTGGTATCCCATTTGCTGCAGAATGAAGTTCCAAAATCCTTAGCATACAAGCTGCTCCGTGAGCTGGCTGCCTGCATCTGCAGCCTCATTGTTCATGGAGATTCACCTCACATCCCTCACTCCATCTGTCCCCCTCCACTCATGGTTCTCAGAATACCCAGGATGTTTGACAATTCTATTTTTGTTCCATCTGCCATGCCCATTTCTATCAGGAATTCCCTCTTCATCCTGTCTTCCTGGCAACAAATGACTTCTTTTGAGCTCTTAGCCCACCTCCTCTGTGAAGTGGTCTCACTACTCTCTCTTCCAGCTAGAATTGTCTAGTCTTATCTCTGTGTCCTCAATGGCATCCTGGCTGCACCCCTATCACAACACCTGGAAAACATTAGGGCACTTGTTTTGTGTTTTTTTTTTTAATTCAAAGATTATAAAATTGGTTTATTATAGAAGCAATTTAAGAATACTCAGTTAAAATCTTATCCCAATGTCACTCAACGCAACCAAGGAAGTTACACACTTTTACTTTAGGGATAAGGACATAAGAGAAGAAGGACCACGTCAAAGCTGTGATTCAAACTCAGAAACACAAATGGTTCTTAGGTCTCCTTCAGCTCAGAACAGAGGGTCAATAAGATTTGGGCACTGTGTCTCTCAGGTACTACAGTCTAGACTGCTGGCTACAATGTAAGTCTCTTGAAGGCGGGGTGGGGGGGTTCCTATTCTATGTATCTTTGCATCCCCAGTGCCTACAAAATCAGTAGGTATTTAATGAATACTTTCAAGCACTTAATGAATGCTTGCCAAATAAATAAATTAGAAGGATACTTATTGTGAAAACTGATCCTATCGTTTGATATTTTGTCATTTTTAAAAATTAATTTTATTGTTAGTTAATTATTGTTAATAAAACATTTTATTATTTTATTGTTAATGGCTCATGTCCCCCATTTCCCTTCAGTGGAAGATCAGAAAAGGGAAAGCCAGATTATATGTCAGCACGAGGCATAGATTAGCTTAAGTAACTTGACCATTAGACTGTAAAGGAATAGAATTGTAGATTTTTAGAACTAGAATGGACTGAAGCTAACATTTTCTCAGGCTTTCATTTTACAGATGTACCATGAGGTCACATAGCTAATTAATGGCAGAACCAGGACAAGATCTTCATTCAGTGGCCTTATCGCCCTGTCATATTAGAGAAGTAGTTTTTATTGAGCTTTGATTATGTGCCAGGCACTGCTGTGGGTCACATATAGATTTTTACCCCATGGTCTCAGCAGATGGATGTAGCTGCTAAGGTTATGACCCATATGTTGTATTTGGTCCTCCCCCCTCTCTAGTCCTACTGCATCTGTGCTGAACATGCACATGTTCTTCTTGGGTCACTCTGACATGTTGCTATGTTGTTTCTCTGATCTTAAGCATTTCCTGAAATGCCTAAAAAGACCTCCTTGGTTCTTTTTTTTTTTTTTTTTTAAAGATTTTATTTATTTACCCATGAGCGACACAGGCAGAGGGAAAAGCAGGCTCCATGTAGGGAGCCTGATGCAGAACTTGATCCCGGCACCCTGGGATCACACCCCGAGCCTGAAGCAGACGCTCAACCGCTGTGTCCCCCCTCCTTGGTTCTTGACCTTGACTACATTAACTGTCCTCAAAATTGTCCTCTGACCCATCAATGGCTCCATCAGATTTAAATTCCTAAGACAGGTCAATAGTCCTCTTATTACTCTTGCTAATTGTTCTTCTGGCCTCTCCCATGGCTTTTTCATCAGGCTACTGCTCCTTCTACATGACTTACCCTTAGCCCTACTCCACCCATGATCTGATTTCCCCATTTACTCTTAAGTACCATTATGCTCCAGGCTCCTCTTTCTCACCCTTCCAAATCTACCAAAGAGTTTATTGTCTCTTGTTTATTACTCAGGTTGTGAGCTCTCTGAAGTATTTAGCTAGAGAACTAGACTAACTTCGTTGTTTAGAGTGACAAGATAGGTATTTAGCATGACACTCTGGGAAGGTGAGTGTGGCCCAAGTCATGAACAAAAGGTGAAATAAGAATATGGAATCAAGAGAGTAAAAGCATACATACACAGTGAATGATGTGACATTAAGGACAGAAGG
The DNA here is from genome assembly GCF_048164855.1 of Canis lupus baileyi. Classification (NCBI taxonomy): domain Eukaryota; kingdom Metazoa; phylum Chordata; class Mammalia; order Carnivora; family Canidae; genus Canis; species Canis lupus. Next base: position 38,269,193 of record NC_132858.1, on the reverse strand, counting down.
AAAACTCAGATTGTTTATTGAAATCACATTCTATCTCCCATACCTTCCAGGAGATGTGGAAGATAGAATATGATTAGTAGTAATTTAAATGATGGTTAATATACATTCAATTAAAAAAATAAAAATGTAAAACATAGCTTTTTTTTTTTTTTTAACAAAGCCCTGGGTATTTGGAAGAGGAGAGAGGTTCATGCTGAGAATTCACACGTTGGGTGTGTACATACTAAGTCTACTTATACAAGTGTGTTTCTCTGAAATATGCCCAAATCCTAGATGTTTAAGTCAAATGCACCATGTGTTCTATAGGATAGCAAATAATCGTTGTTGATTTCTTTTTCTCTTCAGCAGCTGTTTCAACTCATATACACAATCTATCATTAAGTTTCCCTGCTTGCCAGTTTCACTAGCTCTACAGAGAGAAATAACACAAAATGAGGAAAAGCGAAAAACTTTAAGCAACAAGCACATTTCCTGAGTTCTTACTCTGTGCTAGACGATCTGCTGAGCGGTTCACATTATGCTGTTTGGTCTTCACAGACTCCTGTGCAGTAGGTTCTCTTACTGCTCTGTCTTACGAATGAAGTAACAGAAGATTCAGAGAGATGAAAAATCACACCTGGAGCCACAAAGGGCAGACCTGGGATTTTATTTTATTTTTTTTATTTTTATTTTTTTTTCAGACCTGGGATTTTAAACCTAGCTCTCAAACCAATATTCTTAATTGCTGTTTATTTTATTGTCTTTAAACACACTATGGTTGAAAATGGCCGATGTGACACTATGACGCTACATCTCTGATTGTCAGAAGAAAACTGACAGATAGTGTGATTGGTCTGGGTTTTGGCATTTCATACTTCCTAATACATGAGGCTTCTTTTGTTGTAGGGCACTTACTGAACTAACCTAGGAAAATAAAGAAGAGAAGATCTTCTTGGATTAAATGGGAATTGATATCCAAAGCATGGATATTCCTCAAAAAATTTTGGATAACTAACATTAATTGAAAAGTGCTTATGATAAAGAGCTAAGATTAAACCCAACCCCAACCTGTAAAGCTTCCTGGGGGTTGAAATAATCAGAAAATAACCAGAAGGAAAAAGCCTACTGAAACATGATCACAAGCAGATATCCCAAACAACAAAATGTCCATATTTCTGCAGATTATAAATAAGCTAATTATTGCCTGGACAGTCAAGGAGGTAAAGCAGAAGGCCCTCTCCCTTCTCTGCCTGCTCCAGAGCAATCTCTGGGAGGTTTCCATGTTTTAGGACTTGTGAGTCCTGAGCCTATATTTGTTCCATTACCTCATTCTTCTTTTAGGAAGATTCGAAAAACATGTATGTTCTCTCTTTCTGTTCCCTAGACCATTTGTTCTTTCACCTTTGGTAAAATGCTGTCCACTTTCAGGAGTCTTTTACACTGAAGAAAAAAATAGTACTCTCACATACTTGACCTGTAAGTCTGGAGAACCATTCAGAGAGGTGTTTTTTTAAGGGTTACTTTGAGATTTCTGGAAATAGGAATTGTTTTCTGTAAGTACTTATAAAAATGGAAGTCTTAAGTGGTGGGATTGCAATCCAATGTAGAGAGAAGAATAACTTTCAAAAGTTCTGAGACTTCAGAGATATATTAATAGATATAAAAATATATCATCAGAAAGTATATTACCAAATAGTTTAAAGAAATATTAACCAATAATTGAAAAACCATACCAATAAATATGCTACAGAATCAGAGATCACCTTCAGAATGTTGCTAAGGACCCCATGAGATAATTTGTTTCACCAAGACCAGCTAGTGTTAATGCCACTAGTCTCCCTTTTCTTATGATTTGTGGCCAATATTTTATATTTCCTCCTTATCTTTTTTTTTGCATTATGATGAGAACAGAGAAATTTATGGTATAAAATCCAGTAAGTACCTAGCACAGACCTTGTAGATTTTTGAATCCATAACTGGAAAGGGACTAGATGAGTATATAATATCACTGCTTTTTTCATCATTATTATTAAATCTATTTTTAGCAGAGCTGCTGCTTTTTCCAGGCACTTAGAACATTATTTTAAAACAAAATTGTTCCCACATCTTTTAAGGTTACAAAGACTCAATACAGAAGTACTGACTTGCAGAAGCAATTGCTCTCCCATACATTTAGTATCCCTTGGATTAAAATAATGTAACATCCTAGACTGCTTGAGTCAAAGGCAAGTGTTATACTAACACGTCCTTATTCTCAAGTGCAATAGAGTACATGGATGTCATTGTGGATGGAAGAGTTGGGCTTTATTACATCAAACATGGTTTTTGCATAAGAAGTGTATCAGTAATAACAAGACAGCTTTTCTACTTCGCCTTATTTCATGAGTCTCAATTCCAAAGAGGGAAAGTCTCTTGGTGAGTGAGAGTCTCTGGAAATTTACTATCTCTTGGGGGGTCACTGAAGTTCAGGTTATGGCAGCTGCCAGTCATGCCCAGTGTCTCCTGACCCCAGTCTGATATCCGAAGCTGGGTAACGTCCTCTAGGATGGGTCCCTCTCCTCCTCTTGCTCTCTGTCCACTTCATACTCAGAAGCAGCTCAACTGGCCTACGACCAGTAAAACCTGAAGCAAATTACCCGCCAGCTTGCACTTCTGAGCACTGCTTCCCTGGAGTCCATTTTTGGGCTATTTCACTACTACTCTCGACCCAATGCTGACTACTCACCCAGAGACCAGTTGTCAGGCCATGATAACATATCAACTTGAATTCTAACCTGCTTATTTTCTGAGATTTCAAGGGCTTTTTTGGGGTTAGATTTTTCTTTTATTACTTGGTATTTCTCTTTTAGCATTTTCTGTTTTCTTATACACAACTTTTATTTATTTATTTATTTATTTATTTATTTATTTATTTATTTATGACCTGCTGCCACGGGGAGCCTGGAACTGGGGCCCACCCTGGTCGCAGACTCAACCTTTTTCTTTTTAATTAAAATAATTTTTTAAAATTTTTATTTAAAAATTTTTAAATTTAAACTCAATTTAGTTAACATACAGTATACTACACAGCAGCAATGTCCACAACAGTCAAAATATGTAAGGAATAAAGAAGAATAAAGAATAAAGAAGATGTGGCATATATATATATATATTAGAATGTTACTCAGCTATCAAAAAATATGAAATCTTGCAATTTGAGATTTCAAGCTTTTATTTACCCACATAAGCAGGTTTGCTTGTCAGTGCATCACTATGAACACTATGCCTCTATTTGTTACCATCAATGGAAACAACCTAGATGGCCATCTGGTGAAAGCCCTTTCCCGATTAATTTATAAAATCTGTACTTTCATTAAAAAAATATTTTTGAGCATTTACTGTGTGTTTGGCTTAAAGTGTTCATCTTTCTCCACCCCAGGGTTTTAGAAGCAAAGCTATTTTAGGACATAATTCCAAAAGCAAAGTAGCCTGAATATTGGCTGGGGTAAGACTGCTTCAAAATCAAATCCGTATTTGACAAGGGCCACAGAGAGGCCAGTTTCTTCCTGTACATTTCTATCTATGGAGCATTCTGAGCAAGGGCTTCATTTCTCCATAGTCCCCTTCCCTCCACATAATTAAAATATTGCTAAGTAAATTAAAACCTTCTTAGTTCTTTGAGTGCCCAATGGCAGCTCTTGGTTTCACAGTTCTTTGAGCCTGTGGCTAGCCACACTGCATGATTCCAGGGGGCACTTGTTCATATGATAGATAGTCTAAGACACGACAGCGCTTCTCAAATTATCTTTGGCACAAGACCTGTTTTTGTTTTTAAATGCCTAATCCATTAAGAGCCAACATATTAGAAAAATAATTATTGGAAAATAAAAATAAAAATATAAATCCCAATTAAAAAATTATTGATTCAATAGTCATAAAATTACTCAAAGTAGTTTGCTCTAGGATTTTTAAGTGCAAGCTCTCAATATCTGCCATCTTTTTTGAGTAATGATGACATCAGTTTCTAAACAATACTGGTCCATGTACTACGCTTTGAGCAACACCCCCAGGCCAGGGACCCAGATTCTATGGAACGATGCTCCCTAGTGCTGTCCAGTGTGAGGTCCTGTCTGAGCCCCAGGCATTTGACAATTTAACCGTATGTCAGAGAACAAGTAGGGATGGTATAAACATGTCTAAAAAAGAGAAGGAGGCAGCAAGAAATTCTCATGGAGACTTAAATATTGGCAAAATAATCAGTTATAGACAGAATTCAAGGCATTGCTGTCTTTATTTAAACCTTATACCTGAGCCCTAAACCAACTTGGAGTTGGGACTTTTTCGTATCCATGCTCATTAGTGATCCGTTGCCCCTGGCAGCAAATAGACTTTTTCTAGTTAAATTGGATTTTCTGGCCAAAGTCCAATTTGGACAACTGCCTCTACCTACATGAATGCCTCCCACCATTGAAATTGTAGTTCTTCTCTTAAACTACTGTGTCATATTGCAGCCTGCTTTTGAATAGCTGCCATTATAAACTGTAGAGGTAACTACCTTTTTTTGCTAGGTGAAACAATTAAAAAAAAAGTTTGTATGCGTGTGTGTGTGTGTGTGTGTTCCTCTGTGAGGTTTATGAACATGCAAATGGCTTCTCAAGAGAAAAAAAACTTGTTAGCTAAATGTACAGTCAGGGTGATACTTTTATCAGAACAGGAGTTTCACTGGATATTTATACAAGGCGGTGGGATCACAGGATGATAAAGAAGATGTAAATAAGAAGATGCAAATGCCAATAACTGAAGGGCCTAGAAATGCCTGGTTAAAATCAGACTTTAGTTTGATTATGGATATTTTGTGGGGTAGTATTATTAAAAAGAGAGACTTTATTTTTATTTTATTTTTTTTAAAAGAGAGACTTTAAAAAGATCTTTAAGAAGAGTTGAGGGCATAAGTCTATTTAAGGCTTCCACCTCTCTGCATAATTTTGGTGTTCCTATTCTTTTCTTGTACAGTTGGTGTAAAAAGGGCTATAAAAGTATAACTCTCTGAATATTCATTTAAAAATAAAAATAGACTTCTTAAGCTACTTTTTACCCTTTTTCTGAATCTAATTCCACATTGTTGCCAGAATCATTTTCCTAACACATGTTCATCACAGAATTCCCTTATTGAAGCATCTACATTTGTTCTTCACTCCCCATCATAGCAAATCTGAACTCTCCTGCTGGGCCTGTAAGACCCTACGGGATCTGTCTCTATCTCACTGACCCAACATTATCTTCAATTACTTCCCAGCATGAACTTTCATTGGAGCTGGGCTGCTCTCCAAAGAATCCCTTGAACTGGTCGTAGTTTTCTCATCTCTAAGCTCCCACAGCTCACAAATTTGTGCCAGGTGGGAAGTCCTCTTCCCCATTCTACGTCCTTTGCGCCTTAAATCCTGGTCCATCTTGAATCTCTCCTTCAGGTGATACTTTTCCCAAATGTAATACTTTTCCCAAAGCCTTCCCACTTTTATTTGTATCACAGGATTTATACTTTCAGTAAGTATATGTTCTCTTGTATTATTTCCTGATTGTTTGTGTGCATTAGCTCCATCTCCTTAATGGAATGATATACTCTTCGCAGGTAGAGATAACGTTCTCTTTCACATTGTGTGGGAAGCTTGGCCAGCCTTCCCTCTGCCTTTCATTTGTCATTTTCTCTTCTTCTCTGCCACCCAGAGAAAGTATGCTGCAGGAGCAACTCAATGACTTCTGACTCAGGTACTTTAAAAAAAATCCTTAAGAAAAATCATCAGTCATTGTGAATACCAACTTTGTTGAGAAAGGGCCAGAGAGTAAATATTTCACACTTTGTAGACTATGTGGTCTTTGTTGCAATGACTCAACTCAGCCACCACAGCATGAAAGGGGCCATAGACAGTACAGAAACAAATGACTGGGACTGTGTTCCAATAAAATTTTTATGGACAATGAAATTTGAATTTTGTGTAATTTTCACATCTCAAAAAATAAGATTCTTCTTTTGATATTTTTAAACATGCAAAAATTATATGTTAACTAACCTTACTGCAGTAATCACTTTGCAATATATAAACATAAAATCACAACATTGTGTACCTTAAACTTATACAATGTTATATGTGAATCATAATAAAGCTGGAAAAAATTTAAAAAATATTATCAGCTCAAGAAGCATACAAAAACAGATGGTGGGACATAGTTTGCTGACCTCTGTCCTAGATCATTGTTCCTAAAGTTGTGGCCTCTAAACCATCTACATCAGAATCACCCAGGCTTGAGAGTTATAGAGAATATAAGTCCAGGACCAAGTGAAGCAGAATTCTTGAGCACATTCAGGATACTAACAAACAGCTGTGAATCACCACAGCTAGAATCACCATCTAGAATGGCAGTGATGCTCTAACTTTGTGAGTTAGTACTGGAGAGCCAGTAAGCAAGGTTCTAACCAGATGGGACAACAACAGAGCAGGCTCCTTAGCAATCTATTTTAGAAATCGTATAGCCTACTGGAAGAACATTAATAACAGAGACTCCATGATTTTAATCAGCATTTTAGAAGATTTTTTAGATGCAAAAGATTTAAAACTCTGAGTGTTTGCATTTAAAATACATGTTATTTGGAATATCAGTAGATGTGGCAAGTCTTTATTTAACTTAAACTTAGTAAAAATAGAAACATATCATGGAGAAGGGAAGAAACTCACATTCCTTGTTAAATATAATGCATGCAAGACTAAAAAGGTAAAAAGGAAACCATCTTTATGTTTTTGGCCTCTGGCTGAGCCCTTTGTTATCTATGGCAAATTCAGAAGAAATGATTTATTTCATTATGAGCAAACACTTCTGAAAGGCAGATATAATGCATTTCTAAAGACTCTGTATAAGCTCATTTACCTAAAACACTGAATTATAAAAAAGCATCTGCTAGGAAGAAGAGCCATCTGGAATGCTGTACCCATAGGGGCTCTTTGGCCAATGTGAATCAATGGAAGCTGGAATGTGACCCACCTGAGAAGAATGCGCCTGGTAGTTTCTGATCCACAAACCATCATCCTGTGCATCTTCCAAATCATTCCCAAAGTCTTAAGGAAAGGAGTGGAACAGGGGACAAATGAGAGCTTGATTCTCATGTCTAAAAAGGTTTATTGACTACCTCCTCTGTATCAGGCACTGTGAAAAGTTTTTTACATGGATGTTCTGGTTTAATCCTCTTGACAAACACACAAGTAGTTTTACATTTTACCAGTGAGGAAACTGAGTTTTTGAGATCATAAGGAACGTGTGTAAGATCCCACAGGTCAAGTCAGAACATAGATTTGAGCTCAGGGCCTGTGCTCCTAACTATTCTACTGGCCGCCCAACACCATCACATTGAAAGGAAACCAGGCTTTGGAGGGTTTTCTTACACTTTAGCAGGGGAAGAAACCAGAGACTGGGTGCTGGTAGACTCTGGCAAATGGGTTGAGCCTCACGGCAAAGAGGGTAGCACTGTAGTGTGGCACTGTGCTAGGTCAGGAGGAGGCACCCCTCTTTCCTACTAGGACATGGAAACTGCAATGGACAGCTGTGAATCATCCTGCTAGGAAGAGATACAATATTTTTTCCTTTGATGTAATAATTATTTGGGAACCAGTGAGCCAGGTTCCTAATTGGAAGGGACAATGACAGAGCAGTCTCCTTAGGAGTAAACCTATCTTACAAGACCTCTACCTGAAGAGGGGGACATCAGCAGGGGCCACCACAGACTTCATTAGAGAGGACACCTGGGTTCTGGCAGAAGTGCACAAGGGCATCAGATGAAAGCACAGATTCCAGACACAGATTCAGAGGACACCCAACCATTCCGGGCCAAGGGATCCACAATACCTAGTGAACAGGGACTGGTGATCCAAAGAAAACCATTTATTTGAACATGGCTGTGTTAATTGTGCTTAAATTAACTGCTAGTAAGCTTCATATATTTGCTTCCGTACTTTTTCTTGTCCTTATTAATTTCTGAAGTTAAAGCATTTTCAAATATGGCTCAGGGGAAAAAACACCAGGACTAATTAATCAGACTATGGCTGATGAGGGAGAGCAGATGCATTCTCCTCAAAACTTGACAGTGCTGTTTTTGTTTTTGTTTTTTTAAGATTTATTTATTTTAGAGAGGGGGCAGAGGGATAGATGGAGAGGGAGAGAAAGAATCTCAAGCAGACTCCCTGCTGAGTGTGTAGCCTGATGTGGAGCTTGACCTCACAACCCTGAGATCATGATCTGAGCAGAAATCAAGATTCAGATGAGCCAGCCAGGTGCCCCTAGAGTGCTGTTTTGAATCAAAGTACTTTCAGATATTCTGGAGTTAAAGTATAATGCTATTTTTATGATATAACAATAGCAATTTAAAGTCCAACTATGTGTGGTATATAGAGTCATGATTATAGCATAATACAATATTTTCAAAGGGCAGGAGTAATTGGTACAATTTCTGATCGCTTCTGGTAGGGACAAAGTTTTATTTCTGTGAGAACTTATGTTGCTTAAGCATTTTACAAGAGGTGAATGTAAGTTTTTAAAAGCTTTCTTTTGCTGGGTCTTTTTAACAAATAGGCAATTTATAAATAACTTACATTACATATGTGAACTAAGGTTCACATTTTCCATCTATCACTCTGATTACTGTTCTTAATCAGTCATTCCCCAAATTTCTGAAAGAGTTAATTTAAATTCTAGGCTCTCATGCAAAAATATCAAAAAGGGCCTCCTTATTCAATGATACATTCAAGGGAAGCTTGAGTGGTTCATTCTTCTGAGGAAAAAAAATAGAAATAATTGGGAAGTCTCTGATCCCTTCCTCTGATGCCAGCTCCGATTCTGGGCATCCTGGTTCTCTGTGAAAATCCTGGGAACATGACCTTCCTTCCACATGCCTGGTGGTCTCAAAAGTCTTCTTGTTCACCCTGTCTTTCTGTGCCTCCCCTGGAGGGCAGATTTGCAGTATGTTAAGACCATGCCTCACAAGGGTCATTATTTTTTTAAAGATGAAAGTTTTCATAAACTCCTTTGGTTTAGAGACATTTGTTGCAGTAAGTTTTCTTTGGAGCCTTAGGGAAGGTCCTTATTAATTTGGCATAAATCTCTTCTATTACATTAGGAGATATGTCACTAGGCCAGGATCAACTGTCCCATAGGCCAACTGTATTTTGAATGTGCAGACTTTAACTTGAATACAAGTCACCTGGTATATGTTGTTAATATGCAGATTATGCTTCAGTAAGTCTGAGGTGGGATGCCAGGTTACCTGGCCTCATAGGTAAAAAGAATGGCAGTCCCCAATCGCAGTTTGAGGAGGCAGCAAGCTTTGCCAGGCACACAAAGAGAAGGATGCAAGTCAACAAGGACAGAAAAGATCCCTGGTCATTGGTGTCAGAATATTCTTCAGTGGAGACACTATACTTGGAATTTTGGATGGGACATTTTTGGACGTGTCTGCCTGTCCCTCGAAGCAGGATATTTTAGTATTCCTGGCTCTGGGCACTAAATGCCAGTAATAATCCCTTCATTATGACAACTGATAAAGAAAAATAGACTTAATAACAAACAGAAATTAAAGTCATGCATTCTTGAGGTTAAAATTAAAACTAAGAAAAAGATTCCTGATATTTCATTCCATCGGACAAACACAGTAATACGTTCATATATCCTAAAGGTTTTCAAGACAAATGTGGGGACTTCCACTGTATGGTACTTGCAACTATCTTCAAATAGCCTTTCTCAAGTTTGCTAATTTATCCCCTCCCCTGACAGTATCACAAAGTCTCCTTTCCCTTACTTGAACTTTTTCCTTTTGTTGAAAACAGAAAAATTCTTCAAAGGGTCCTTAGGCTGAGGAAAGCCTGTCATTTGGGTTATGTTGAGAACCACAGGGTGGTAGTCCAGCTATTGACTGATAAGCACTTGCCTCCTTTGAATAAAATTTTAAAGGAGTTTTATTTCAAACTCTGATCTTGAGGTATTGTTGTTGTTGTTTAGAATATAACTTGAAAGTATTCCTGTACACCCCTGGAATAGGGAAGGGGGGTGGGTAGGATGAGATGGACTTCAGTTAGGAACCATTGTTGGAAGAGAAAATCCACATAGGAGAAAAGAGGGAAAAAGAAATCATGTATTTTTAAAGTATATTGTTGGAGAGTTTTGTTTTTGCCAAAAACAAAATTGGCAAGCAATCTACTGAATTTAATAGGTCTTCTCATAAGAGCAAATAGCTAAACACTATTGTTAAATGCTAAAAGGTATAGATGTCAAGGTGATCTTGTGCCTTCTGCTCAAAGAATGATCCTTAGTTTATGGACAAATAGAAGTTAAAAGTAGAATGTGATCATGTTGCTGGATTTGTATCCATTTTTATAACTTTATTATTATTAGACTAATTGCATAGTTTTAACACATCAGAATGGCATATTAAATCTATTAATTTTCCCTAATACATGTGAACAGGGCTGTTTGTCTTCTCAGAAAATTATTTCATGGACACTTAGAGATCCACTGGTCACTTGGTGAAATAGCAGTCCATTTATAATTTATTAAAAGGCCAGGGATCTTTCAGTCTGGAAGGTACGGTGTGTCTTTTGGGATCCTTTTGATAAATTCTGAAGGGATATAATGGCAACTCCACTGCTATGACTTAACAGAAAATCTTGATCTGAAGAAATAACAAGAGTATTTATAAGACTTCTTGGGGGAAATGTGCAATGTTGGGATAATATTCCTGGAGGAATTAACATCTGACCTGAATTCTCAAGGGTCAATAGGAGTTTGCCAAAAACCATGAAAGAGAAGTGATTTTTTAAATGTAGGAATAAATAATTTGCTATGACAATGAAGTATAAAACAACAGTTGTGTGTTGCTAGGAGAATATAAATTCCATGAAGGTAGGGGTTTTTTAATCTGTTTTTTTCACTGTTGTATTATAGAACTTCAAATGGTGTCTGAAACATGGCAGATGCTCAATGAATATTTGTGGAATGAAGAATGCAACATGAAGTTAAAGAAGCTGGTATGAACCAGATGATGAAGGATTTGGTTATAAGAAGTTGGTTTTGCTTCTCCAGAAGCCATGAAAAAGTATAAGGGCATTAAGAGGAGAAATAAAACCGTAAAAGTTGATAAGATCATGTGGTTGATGATGGTAGTGGTGATGAGGCTACAGTGTCATAAAATAAAAGAGTAACAAGCAATCACATCTGGGAAATGTCAGTTTTTGAAAAATGGCAAAGAAATAGGATACATTAAAGGAGTCTGAGAAGAAAGAGAGAACTGTTTCTTTTTTTTTTTTTAAGATTTTATTTATACCTGAGCTGAGACACAGAGAGGGAGAGGCAGAGACACACGCAGAGGGAGAAGCAGGCTCCATACAGGGAGCCTGATGTGGGACTTCGTCCCGGGACTCCAGGATCACGCCCTGGGCCGAAGGCAGGTGCCAAACTACTGGGCTACCCAGGGATCCCCCAGAGAACTGTTTCTAAGACCACTAGAAGAGATCGGTGTCCTGGAAGCCAAGGGAAGAGACATTCTGGAAGAAATGAGATGTATTTATCTGACAAATAGGAAGTCATTGCTAACATCACAGAGAGTATTTTCCATAGCATGATGGGGACAGAAACCAGATAGCAGTAGGTTGAGAGGGGCAAGGCAGGTGTAAAAAAAAAAAAAAAGAGCTGCACGGATGTTAAGTAAAGCCTATTCCTCTAAGAATAATAGTCTTTAATAAATTATGGAATAAAGTGGGATATACATAGGCACATACATGGATAATATTTCAAGAAAGTTGTCTGAGAATGAAAGAAAAGTGAAAGAGCATGGCTAGAAGATAATGCAGAATCAAGAAAACATTCTTAATGTACGGGATGAAGTCCAGGAGGTTTGTAGGCCTCCTTACCCTCCTGGATAAGGTAAGGGTAAGGTGCCCAAAGAAAAAAAAGGAAGTTCGGGCAGCCCTGGTGGCACAGAGGTTTGGCGCCGCCTGCAGCCTGGGGTGTGATCCTGGAGACCCAGGATCGAGTCTCACATCGGGCTCCCTGCATGGAGCCTGCTTCTCCCTCTGCCTGTGTCTCTGCCTCTCTCTCTCTCTGTGTCTATGAATAAATAAATAAAATCTTTTTAAAAAAAGGAAGTTATAGGGGATCCCTGGGTGGCGCAGCGGTTTGGCGCCTGCCTTTGGCCCAGGGCGCGATCCTGGAGACCTGGGATCGAATCCCACGTCGGGCTCCCGGTGCATGGAGCCTGCTTCTCCCTCTGCCTGTGTCTCTGCCTCTCTCTCTCTCTCTCTCTGTATGACTATCATAAATAAATAATAAAAAAGGAAGTTATAATAATGTCCATAATAAAGAAAATATTGATGAAGCAGTTCCCTGAGTGGGTGGGAGTGGTTTCATTCCAGAGCAAGGTAAAATCGATGTCTGAGAAGAGGAGCTACACGTCTTTCTTTGAATCCAGAGGGAAAGAAGAAAGGATGGGGTCTATACAAACTTGTTTGTTTTTTCTTTTTTACGTTTTCTTATTTGAGAGAGAAAGAGAGGGAGAGAAGGAGAGCTGAGTAGGGGGAAAGAACAGAGGGAGAGGGGGAAGCAGGCTCCCTGCTGAGCAGGAATCCCAAGGGGTGGGTGCCAGCACCTCAAGATGATGACCTGAGCTGAAGACAGGTATTTAACTGACTGAAGTACCCAGGCGCCCCTACAAGCTCATTTCTATGGCTTGAGGTAGAGGAATTTATCTATAAGCACTTGGGATAATGGATATTTGATTAGCTTTGCCTAATGTGGAGCTAATGAATGTATTTAGTGGTATGTGTTTTCACTTCATTTCAATTTTTTTTTTAATACAGGAGGAGGGACTTCTACATCAAATGGCAAGGTCTTCTAGGGGATTTAGCAGGCTCCCAAACTCATTTTTGATTGCTGGCATATGTGGCTTAGATAGTTTTTCAACATAGGAAAACTTACATAGCCAAAATGTAATATGCATCTCAAATTTAGAGTCATTTAACTGAAACAGATTCATCTATGCTTCCCTCACTAAATTTTATTCCAAATTTTAAGTGAAAGCATCACCTCGGTGCAACTTTTTCCAGTCTACCAGTAGAATATGCTTTGTAACATAAAACTGTTTCTGAACTGAAATATATTATAATGCTCATTAAAACACACTCTCCTGGGAATGGAAACTGATTTATCTAATGCATTACAAAAGTCTCCATAAATGTACCACACATTGTGAAGCAACGTTAATTAGGAGGAGAGGCAAAACAATACATTTTCTTTAAATTTTAGAGCAATTAGCATAACTTTCATTAATATGGTATAATAACTGCAATTATTTTCATTTGCACTTTTGGTAGAATTTATATTCATTATAAGTCTACTGTTTCATATTCTACAATATGAAAAAATGAACAAGACTTTGTATTTATAATGAGATAATGCTGTAGGTGATTTTATTCATTTATTCAACAAGTAAGAGCCTGCAGGTAAGTGCTGTGATTCAGTAGTCTTTGTGGCAAGATTTTCTAAGTTTACCACCTGGAATTCTCTTGCACATAGCTTTAACTACACTCAGTCCACTTAATTTTCTGCTCTTGTGTATAAGCAACAGGCATGTTGTAGGCACATTTTTCATATGACCAGCATAATTTCCTGAATGTAATTTATTACACCATAGTGGCAGATAGTGAGGAATGCGGTTTTGTTTTGTTTTGTTTTGTTTTGTTTTGGGGGGACTACTAAAGTTTTAATATTTATACAACCAGGGGAATTTGAAATTTACTTGGTAAATTTACTGTATACTGGTCATTTTTAGATTTGAGTTTACAACTCTTTTGAAAAGTCTTAATGAACAAAAATACTAAGATTCTCTCCCCCCACATAAAAATAGTTTGCATGAATTGATTGAACATATTTTATGTAATACTAAATTTGATCATCATCCTATAACTTCAGAATTGTTGGCTATACTCATCATTGCTTCCTTCCTTCTTCCCTCTGTCAAATTTTGTATAAGGTTGCTAAACTTCCAAGCTGTGAGCTCAAGGAAATTACCACTGTAGAATAGAAGGGAGCAGGCAATATGTTTATAGGTTAATATAGGAAAAGCAAACTATTCTTTATAACTCCTTTCTCCTGGGATCCCCAACTAATCAATGTATATAATGTAATGAATATAAATGAGCCCATAATTCAGAAATATTGAGAATTGTATAAAGTTTTTGAGAGGCATGTACATTACAATTATTTCAATTTGCAAATGGGGAGCTGGTGGCTAGAGAACCTAAGTAACACATTCAAATTAGCCATGTGAATTAGGGGCATACGTTATACTAGAGAACTGGTGGGGTGATTCTAGTTAAGTGAGATGTTCATTATGTCATCCCAGTAAGCCTATATGTTTCTTCTGAGTGAAGACATTGTATGGCAGGTTTTATAGTCATATAACTGGCACAGTTGATGGATTAATTACAGGATTAATCTGTTCTTACTCATTACATTTAAAGTAAATTCCATAAGAACAAGGATTTATTTTGTTCACTGGATATCCTTGTAGTTACAACAGCACCTGGGACATTTGTGAAATGAACAGAGAAGAGAGACACAACTTAGGGGAAATTTGGTACATGACCAAAGAGAAAGAAGGGATGCCAAGGTTACTTTAAAAGCCCAGGCAAAAAAAAAAAAAAAAAAAAAAAATCAGTAGAAAATAGTTTTGTCCATTTTTGTACACTCAGCTGCATTATGTGACTCACACATGCATCTTCCTGATTTTTGTTTTGTGACTATCTTTCTCTTCCTAGTGTTATACATAATAAGATAATTTAACAAGTGTACATACCAAGCTCTGAGGAAAAATTGATAAATAAGACCCAGTCCTTGCTTTTGAGGGAAATTGGCTAGCATTTAAAGAACCAGTAGTTTCTCTTAATTGGCATTTTTGTATATCTTCAGTAGACCAATTATTTACATTTATATTGAAGACTGTGGGAGTTTAAATCTTAACACGCCCTTTTCTTTGTCTTGCATTTAAGTGTTCGCAGATTAGTAAATGCGGTAAATAAAAAGTAAATACTAAATCAATAATTAATAGTTATATCTTGTCACATGCAGATTGGATTTACCATCTAAAAGACACTTCTGTCCATTCTTCCATTTATATTTAGAAATAGCTAACAGATACATCTTTAATAAAAAAAAACCCCTGATATATTAAGCCAACTATTTAACTTATGTGTGTGGTATGGGTTGGGGTGGAGTGGGGGCACTTTCTGGGTTAAAGAGAGTCTGCAGTTTTAACATTTTTATTGTTATGGTACTTGGACTTTATAATAAAGAACTGAAGAAGTCACTTGTCTCTAAGAATCTCTTGGGTATAATGGATGGCATCCCCTCCTCTTCCTGAAACGAGGTCTAAAAGATTAAGTATAACAGCTCCTCCTTTTGGAATCTACCAGGAGAACATTTCACTAACTCAGGCATGAGAACTAATAGGAATGTTAGTTCTTTTGGTGATAAGAAGTTGATCTGACATGAGTTGACTGGCAAAAATAAGATAATCTAGTATAATTAAGAAAGGAGAAAGTGTACTTTTCTCCTCAGATTATATAAACAATCACAGTACATGTAAATAAATACACTCTACAGGTTCAAATATGAAAGAAACTTTGTCAAGTGACCAAAACACTGATATCAACTCCTTCCCAAGTAGTCAACTAAATTAAAAAAAAAAGTGTTTTTTTCAATTATTAACTCAAAGTATTTGATCCTGTTGTCAAATGCAGTGTTAAATTCTCAGCCCTATCTTACTCAGCACTTTACATAATTGTTCACACCTTCTATCTTGAAACATTTTCTTCCATAGGGCTCCCAGTACCCTCCTCTCATTTCTCCTCCTCTTCAAAGTCGTGCATTCTTAGTCTTTCATTGTTTCCTCTTCCTCTTCCTGACCTCCAAAGTTGAAGCTTCCCAAGCCTCAGTCCTCAGAAATGTTTCTCTTCTTGATTTATGCTCACTCCCTGAATGTTCTCATTCATTCTCCAGCTTTAAATGCCCTCCACACCAGCCATCACCACTTGGATAGCTAAAATGCATCTCGAGCTTGGCATGTCCTCAACTGGACTCTTGATAGTTCCACAGTCCCCCATAAGCATTTCCATTCAACATATTCATCACATCAGGAAAATGCAACTCTGTTCTTCCAGTTGCTTAGGTCAAAATTTTGCAGTCTTTGATTCCTCTCCTTCTCTTATACCTTACATCCCATCCATCAGCAAATCAGAATCTGATGCTTTTCTGTTGAAATATATTCAGAATCCATTTTTTAAACACTCTCACTCCCACCATCTTTCAATCTCTCTTCCTCTCTTATTTGTATGACCATGAAAGCTGATTCTTATCTGCCTGTTTCCATCCTTGCCTACCCACAGTTTATTTTCAACATGGCAGCCATTGTGAGCCTTTTCAAATGTTGTATCTTCTCACTCCTCTGCTCAAAAACTCCAAAGGCTTCCCATTTTACTCGAAAGTAAAATCTCAAGTCCTTTCCACAGCCCATAGCTACATAAGAATTTATGTCATCTGCCTCCCTACAGCACCAACAATCTCTGATTGCATTTGCCATTCTATTTCTTCCCCCCTCTGTCTCAGTCACATGAGCTTCTCTCTTGTTGCTTATCTACATCAAGCACAGTCATGCCTCAGGGCCTTTCCTCTGCTTGAAATGCTCTTCCCTGGATATCTACACAGCTTGCTCCCTCACTCATCTTCTTACAGATGACTCTCCCTGACTATTCTTTCTAAAAGACAATGTTTTTTCTTGCTCATTCTCCTTTTCTTTACTCTGTTTCTCAATTTTTCTTCATTCTTATCTCTAACATGTATTTCTTTGTTTATTATATAGTTTCCCCTAGGAGGCAAGCTTCTTGAGGCAGGAACTTTGTTTTGACTACTGATATATTTCCAGCACATAAACCAGTGCAGAGTACACAGTAGGTCCTCAACAAATACTTATGAAGTGAACAAACACATGGATGAATAAACCCTACATATCTAAGCAAAAGCCATTAAAACTTTCTGTATATAAAATTTGGGGAACTTTAATATTAAAAGTCAGAAGATAAAGATTTGATTTCTGTTTCTGATACTTCTAAGTATGACAACTTTATAACTATTCCTAGCATCCTATTTCTTTCACCCTATGGATCATCTGTGCAACAATTTTCCTGTTTGGTGTATATCTCCTGAGATCCATGGCATTTTTCCATCGTTTCCACTGATAATTATTCACCCTTCTTTTTTTTTTAAGAATTTTATTTATTTATTCATGAGAGACGCAGAGATAGAGAGGCAGAGGCATAGGCAGAGGGAGAAGCAGACTTCTTGAGGGGAGTCTGATGCAGGACTTGATCTCAGGACCCTGGAATCACAACCTGAGCCAAAGGCAGATTCTCAACTGCTGAGCCACCCAGGTGCCCCTTATTCACACTTCTTATATTTGAGGACCATAAATTGTCCATCCCCCTGCCTAGATACACCTTCATTGAACTTGGGCCAATTACTGAACCTTGAATCTAAGTTTCTTTATCCATGAAAGTTGGATTGAGAAAGAAAATGTGAAGAGAATGTGTGAATTTAAAAACATATACCACTGGCTTGAGTGTACTTCAAAAGCCTACAGTGAATCATATTACAATATCTTGTCACAAAAAAAATTTCATCTTTGTTTCACATAATCAGTAGTTATACATCCCTGATGTGCAGATCAAGGTGCAGACAGCATATAAAAAATATCAAAAGCAGAAGAGCTACTACATGCATGACACCAAATCATTCCCTTATTTCTGGGCATAGAGGGATACCATATTCTGTAGCCTCCTGTGGGATCTAGAGCTGAGTTCTAGTCAATGGAATATGGGAAGAAGTGATGTACACACCTCCCAGGACTGACCCCTAAAGTGTTTTATCTACCACCTGGTTAGAGAGGACCCAGTAGGGGACTTCAAGGCCTTAGGGCATGGAGATCCACCAGAGAGAAGAAGCCTAGTTCCTGAGTCACTATGTGGAGTACAGTTGCCCAGGAACTCTGGAAATCTGCTATCCAGGAAAACATATATCCAGGAAAACAAATCTACTATCCAACATGAACATGATTATTCACATCTCGTGGCATGGATTTACTACTTGGTTTGCTGTGTCATATATGCTCTTTTCTGCTGACATCAAGTGTAAAGTTGGATAATATAATATTGATTGTGGGATAGCTACTTTGCTTTTTGTTTTATCTCTCTGGATAGCACTCTTTTCAAATAACCAGTGCTTTTCCTCTTCCAAAAAGACTCCTATATCAGATCCTTATTACTGGAGAGTATTGACTCTCTTTTAGTAATTTCTAAAGTCTTCTGCTGTTGTGGTGGTAATGGCACTTTTAAAATTCTAAATGCTTCTTTACAAGGATCTTTTATAACCCTAACTAACTAGCTACTTATACATTTCTCTAAACAAGGAGTGACATGAAATAAATATTAAAATAATTGGTATAATGGGTATGACATACACAACTTAGTCTTAAGTGGTCCAGAAACACACACACACACACACACACACATTATTAAGCAAATGAAGCAAAATGTTACTAGCAATGTGGGGAAATGGTATATGTTGTTATATGTATATATTCATAACTTCATGTGAATTTGAAACTTTATAAACAAAAAAGAATAGAAAAATGTTAACATTAAAAATATCAATACTTCTTATAATTTTGCTTTTAGTATTTTCTCTGTGCAATTTAAGACTTGTCAATGAATGTTTTTGTGTGATAATACGGCTTTTGAAAATTTATTTATTTTTATTTTTTATTTTTTTTGGCTTTTGAAAATTTAAAGGTGTTGTCTACTGAGACACAATTCTCTGTGTCCCTAATTTTTATGTTTTGCCCTCAAACACAGGTCTGATATAGTGTATGCTGCCTCTCAAATACACTGAATTCTGCTTGAATGTAAGAGAAAGAGAAGATGCACATTACTGACACTAATTAATTATTACATTGTTAGCATTTGAAGAGAATATTCTGATCTAGTGAAAACCTTTGGATCATGTTTTCCAGAGATAGGAAAGGAATTTTTCAAATACTGATCAGCTGCAATTTATGGGAGGTTCACAAATTAAGTAGGGGATTTTGTACATTTTAATATAAATATGAGTACAATACATGATAAGAATTGATTATAATCACTCTAGAATTGCTTTATTCCAGACATCAAATAACAGCTTCCTTGGGCGGAGAGTATAATGATTCCCTATATATACCACACTAGATAGAGCATCAGCTAACACATTATTTATAAATAAACTATATTTCTTGAGCCATTAATATAGAAAAAGTGTTAGCCAAACTTATCAAGAAAATACCACCAATAAGAAATGAGAATAATAGAAATACTCTTAGGTAAAGTGGACAATAGAAGACAAAATTAGAAAATGCCCAATTCAATTCTATTTAAACACTTTTAAAAACATGAGTAAAAGAGGCAATTTTGTAGGATGATATAAATTATAAAAACTGAGTCCATTCAAGATAGAAACTCTAAAATTAATTACTATGGAAGAATTTGAGAAAGTTGTAAAAGGTATCACTCTCCTTTACCAAACCAGTTTGAACACAAAAGCCAACCCACCAGAACTTGATCATTTCAAAGGTGTATCTCTTCAAAGAACAGATATTACTCACTGTTACTTAAATTTTTTAGGGCAGATACAGAAGTAGTTATTGATTGCTTTTATGACACAAGCATCACTTTGATAGCCAACTGTAGCAGTAAAAAGCCAAGACGAAACAGAACTCAAAAAAGAAATCTTCAGATCAATCTCATATCTGAATGTTGGTGCAAAGTTATACATGAAGAAATAGAATCTAGGAGCACATTGTAAGCATAAAATGGAAGGATAGTTCAATAACAATAAATCTCTTAATTCAATTCATCATAATGATAAATCAAAGGGGAAAATATTTTTTTTTTATTTTTATTTATTTATGATAGGCACACAGTGAGAGAGAGAGAGGCAGAGGCACAGGCGGAGGGAGAAGCAGGCTCCATGCACCGGGAGCCCAACATGGGATTCGATCCCGGTCTCCAGGATCGCGCCCTGGGCCAAAGGCAGGCGCCAAACCGCTGCGCCACCCAAGGATCCAAAGGGGAAAATATTGATCATCTCTGTAGTTGCCTTTTTTGGTTTTTGGTAAAATTCGTTATCCATTTTTGATAAAAGATTCTTAATGAAATAGGAATTGAGGGGCTATTTCCTTTAGATGGTAAATATTCATCTCAAGTAAAAATGTATTAACTGTGTAAAATGAGACAGCTTCCATTTAAGACAGGAATAAGATAGGAATTTCCATAATTCCCACTATTAATCAACAGTATTCATGAAATAACAGTCATATGTATTAAATAAGACAAATCAGAGGTATGCAAATAGGAAAGGAGAAGGCAAAGTGATTGTTATTTGTAAGTGTGTGATTGTATGCTTCCAAATTCCATGAAATGAACAGCAAGATATATGAGAAACAGTTAAAATAACTCAGTAGCATATTTATGTGGCATTTATTTTTCATTTGTCTCCCTCCAATGGAATGTCAACTCTACGATTAAAAGACTGTGGTTGGCTTTGTTTATTATTTTATCTCCAGTGCCAAAAAAGTGCCCAGTACATAGTAGGCACTGAAGAAATATTTGTTAAAAGAAAGAATAAATCTGCACTCTAGATTTATTCTCTCATGCAGAGAGAGATGTGCAAAGACACATGAATTATTTTTTTATAACAGAAAAAGATAAAAGTAAGCAAAATATCCATTAGTGGGTATCTAATTAAATGTGTTATTAAAAATAATGAGGTATATATTTGAACTAATATGTTAAGCCCTCTAAGATAGATTTTTAGGTTAAAAAAAGCAAGGAACTAGGCCATGATACAAGTCTTAACACATTGAAAAGGACTGAAATAAAATAACACATATTCTTCTCCAAAGAGAAATTATTAGAAATTCACAGAAAAGAATCAGGAAATCCTAAATGTTTGAAAAATAACACATTTCTAAGTAACCCCCTATGCATAAAAAAAGAAATCATAAGGGAAACAAAAAAATACCTTGAACTGGATGAAAAAGAAAACATAGCATAGCAAAATTTATGAAATTAAGCTAAAGAAGTACTTACTGTGAAATTTATAGCTTTAATGCTTTTATTAGAAAGAGAGGACTAGAATCATTAATCTAAGCTTGAAGACAGAAAGGCAAAGTAAATCAATCACGAAGCAAGTAGAAGAGAGGAAATTATAAAGGTTGGAGTGGAACATGTTGAAATAGAAAATAGAAAAACAATGAATCTAAAAGCTGGCTTTTAGGAATCAATTTTATGAAATTTTGTTAAAAACTTTACGCTGACAAATTTGACAACTTTGATGAATTGTAAAAATTCCTAGAAATAAAGAAATTACCAAAAACTGATTGAAGAAGATTGGAAAATTGGAATAGGCCTATATCAAGAAAATACATTTAATTAGTAAACAGTAATATTTCTACAAATAAAAACCAAGCACAGATGGCTTTACTAGTGAATTCTATCAAACTTTTATCGAAGACTTAATATTGGTCCCACACAAACTCTTTCAGAAAAAAGGAGAAGGAACACTCTGCAACTCATGTGAAAAAGCCAGGATTATCCTGACACAAAAGCCAGATAATGACATCACATGAAAGAAAATGAAAGAAAACCTCTCCCCAAGTAGGTTAAAAAATTCTTGCAAACAAAAATCTGCAACATACAAAAAGAATTATACGCAAATGCAGTTATCCCAGAATGCAAAAATTAGTTCAACATCTAAAAATCATGTAGTGGTGTCTCAGTGGCTCAGTTGGTTAGGCATCCGACTCTTGATTTTGGCTCAGGTCATGATCTCAGGGTTGTGAGATTGAGCTGCACGTGGGCTCCACACCTAGCCTACATCTTTAAGCAGACTCTCTCTTGCTCCCTCTTCCTATGGCCCTCCTCCCATAAAAAAATTTAAAAATCATGTAATGTATAACACTGTATTAATAAAAGGTAAAAAAAAAACCCACATGATCATCTCAATAGTTTCAGGAAAAAAAACATTTTGTTTAAAGCCAAAATACATTGATTATTAAAATTCTCAACAAACTAAGGATAGGAACTTTCTCAACCTGGTAAAGGGCATATAAAAAACCTATACCTAAAATCATACTTAATGGCGAAAGATTAATGTTTCCCCCCTAAAACGGACAATAAGGCAACAATGTCTGCTCATAATCATTTCCATGAAACATCATAGTGGAGGTTGTAGCTAGTGTAATGAGGCAAGATAGATGAACCAAAGGCATACCAATTGGAAAGGATGAAATAAAACTGTACCATCAGACCACACACATGCCCCAGCATCAGGACCATGTCTATGTAGACAGTCTTATGAAATTTATAAAAAAACCTCCATAAGTAAGTGAGTCAAACAGGGTTGTAATGTATGAGATCCAAAACAAAATCAAATGTAGTTCTTTCTATTAGCAACTAACAATCTGAAAATGACAGTAAGAAAATAATTCAACTTACAATAATGTCAAAAAGAATCAAATAACTGGGAATAAGTAAGCTTAACAGAAGTAGCATAAGATCTGCACATTGAAGACTATAAACCATTGCTGAAAAAAATTAAAGGAGACTCAAATAAATGAAGAGATATACCATATTTATGAATCCAGAGATTCAGTGTTAGGTTGGCAATTACTCACAAATTGTTCTACATATTTGGAGCAATACCAAAATATCCACAACCCTTTTATTTAAAACAAATAAAATAAAATAAAAAGGATGATCCCAAAATTTACATAAAATGGAAGGAATCTCGAACAGCCAAAATAATTGTGAAAAAGAAGAAAAAGAGGATTCACACTACCTGATTTCAAGACCTAACATAAAGCTAAAATAATCTAAGAAGTATGGCATTACCATAAGGATAAACATATAGAGCAACGGAACAGAGTAGAGAAAAAAACCCTCACATTCATGATAGTTCATTTTGTATTAAAGTATCAAGGCAATCCAAGAGGAAAGGATAATTTTTTTCAACAAATGGTTCTAGAACAATTAAATATCCATATGCAACAAAATGCATTTAGACCCTTACCTCACACTATGCACAAACATGAGCTTAAAATGGTTTATAGATCTAAATGCAGGAGCTGAAACTATACAACTTCTAAAAGAAAGCAGGAAAAAGTTTGTGACCTCGGGTCAGGCAGAGAATTCATAGATACAATACTGAAATGATAATCCACGTAGGAAAACACTGATAAATTAGACTTCATCAAAATTAAAAACTTTCATGCTTCAAAAGAAACCATTAAGAAAATGAAAAGACAAGCCACAGGCTGAGAGAAAATATTTGAAAACCATATATCTTATAAAAGATGTGTAATCAGAATACAGAAAGAACTTTTACAACTTAATAAGAAGATAAATAGCCCAATAAATATTGAGATGGGCAAAATATTGAGTAGTCATGCCATGAAAGAAGATATATGAATGCTAATAAACACATGGAAATAAATGTGGTAAACACATAAAAACACAGAGAAATGTAAATTAAAATCACAAAAAAGGTATCATTATACAGACACTAGAATGACTGTAATCAAAAAGACTGACTATACCAACTAAGGGCAACAATGGGCAGAAACAAAACCTCATACATTACTAGTGGGAATGTAAAATGGTATAGTCATTTTGGAAAACATTCTGGCAATTTCTTAACAATTTAAATATATATTTGCCATATAACCCAGCAGTATCACTTCTAGGTATCTTCTCAAGAAAAATGAAAATA
Source organism: Canis lupus baileyi (assembly GCF_048164855.1). NCBI lineage: Eukaryota > Metazoa > Chordata > Mammalia > Carnivora > Canidae > Canis > Canis lupus. The sequence continues at coordinate 38,245,292 of NC_132858.1, read as the reverse complement.
TATGCATGCACAAACACATCTAAGTGTTCACAGCAACATCATTTATGAACGTCGATAACTGAAAACAACTCTAATGTCCGTCATTTTAGGAATGGATTAAAAAATGTGGTAAATCCATACATGGAATACTAACTACTTAGCGGTAAAGAAACAAACTACTCACATATGCCCCAGCATCAGGACCATAATGGTCCCATCACAGGACCATTATGCCATGTAAAAGGCTACATACTGTATGATTCCATTTATCTGGTTAGTTAGTTAAGGATTTATTTCAGAGGGAGAGTGCACACACCAGCAGGATGGGCAGAGAGAGAGAGAATCTCAAGTAGACACCATGCTGCACACAGAGCGTTATGTGGCCTTGATCTCAGGACCATGACGAGATCATGACCTGAACCAAAGCCAAGAGTCGGCTGTTTAACCTACTGTGCTGCTCCGGTGCACCTGTATGATTCCACATATAAAATTTTCCGGAAATGCAAAACTACCAAAAAAAAAATATCCAGAAAGCATAATTAGTGATTTTCTGGGGCTGAGGGAACTTGAGATGATGGATGTTCTAAGGATTTGGTGACTGTTACACAAAAATATCATTTTAGTGAAATTTATTGATGTATACACTTTAAGTGGGTGAATTTTATGTTATAGAAGTTATGCCACAATGGTGTGTGTTAAAAAATGAAATATACCCTAATAACCAAGATATTTAGAGCAAGACATAAGTATGTATAATATCATATCATTTATAGTAAACATACTACATTTATTCATTCATGTGCTAGTTAAGACCACAACAGTTCTGGAAGTATATATATTCAAAAAACAAGTTTGCCTCTGAAAAAAGGACTGAAAGTCTGGGACAGGCAAGAGAATTATTTTTCATTGTATACCTTCTGATACTGTTTAAAAAAATTAAATTAAACCATGTATAATATTGCTTTAAAAACTAAAAATCCTAGTAAATAACTAAAACAAACAACCAACCACAATTCTGATATAAGGACCCAGGCATGTGAATCTGCTCCTGAAGGTCTATACTTATGTAAATGAGGCTCTAAGCACTTATGAGTAGCCTATAATAAGATAAAGCAAATTTCATCCCCAAAACATGATATTAGATCCTTATAATTTCAGAGAGATAAGTGCAAATTGTGGGAACTTGGGGAAACATGAGAAGTTTTTGACCAGAAGCACTTTAAGCATTACAGGGCACCATATTCTGTAGTCTACACTAGCTACAAAATAAACACCAATTCCTTACCCCCAAACACAAGCAAAATGCAAACAAAATGTAACACACTGGAGGATTAAATGAGAGGTGGGGAAAGTAGAGGGAAAAAAAAAAGAGCAAGGATAGAGTGGTCTAGTGGATAGTGGGCATTCATATATAAATATAAATATATAAACATATAAAAATATATACATATATAAATATATATACACATATATAAATGATTTCAAAATACTTTTTCCGCTATGCCATGCCTTAAAAAAAGCCATTATATATGATATGCATTCAAACTTGTTTCTATGAATCATACAGTGGATATACTGAACAGTGCTTTTCAGTATACCTTTTAATATCAAGAACCTGTTACAAAGATTTGCTTTTCAGTTGCATGCTATGAAGAGATGGCTTTAATTAAGAATATTTATTTTAATCTTACACAAACAATGGGAGAAATTAAAATACACTGTCAATATTTAATTATAAAGATTCAAGTGCTATTTTGTAACGACGCCTTAAGAAGGTCAAATTTAAGACTTCTGCCCTCAGATTTTCCCTTTTTAATACAGAAACATAATACTTTGTAGAGCGTTGCTCAGAAATGCCTAGTATTTGATGTCCATTTTCACACAAGGAATCAATAATGTAAATATTTCCTCGAAGTGGAAACACCTGCAGGGAGGGTCAAGGAAATCATAAAAGGTACTTCTTTCAAGCTTTCACTGCTTTCATTTGCATTTCAAACCAACAGGGCTTTCATGCTGTGTTTAGTGCTCTGAATAGACAATCATATATATTTGCCACATGTGCGTTCTTCACGCATGCGTTCCTTGCAGTGCTGCTCCTTCTGAACCACCCTTGCTGTGGCTTCATTTACACTCAACACACATTTAATGAACACCTACTGTGGGCTGTTCGATATGAAGAACAGGACCACCAGATTAGGTAATAGGATCATCCCAATATAGCAGACGAGGCTTCTGAGGCTCCTGGACTCCAAGTGTCCCAAGTCCCAGAACTGGCAAGTGGAAAACCAGGACTTAGCCTGAGCCTTTTCCTTTATATCTATTTTCAAGTATCCATCCTATCCGTGGCCCTTCCCTCCTTTCTCTCCCTAGTGTCACTGATAGTTAAGAGCAGAGTAGCACAGAAATGAAGGAGGGGTTTTCCGCTTGCCCCATTCACTTCCCCAGAAGGTAGGAGGGAAGAAACACCCTGGGCTCAGATTACTAACACACTCCTCACTGCTCCGATGTCCATGGTTCACCAAGGACACCCCGCTTAACTTCAGCCCCAAACTGTTCCGTAATTTTCTGCTCAAATCATGGAAGTCACCAAGAGTAATTATTGCTGGTAGTGGAAGAAGTGTCCTCAGCATCCCAATTCACAACTCTACGTAAAGATTTTTCTGCGGCAACCAGTTCCTCAAGGTCCTTAGGGGGATTATCAAGATTATATTTGCAAGTTCAAATATAATCAAATATAATCTTGATAATCCCCCTAAGGACCTTGAGGAACTGGTTGCCGCAGAAAAAGGGCTGAACCAGCTCCCACCTGCTAGCCTGGAGTTCCAAGCACAACACAAAGCATTGATTCGATTGGAAGAATCAGATTTCTTAATTAAGTCAATGGAAAACCAGTTTGAGATCTCTACGACCGGTATACGTTAGTGAACTTTTAGAATATAACCCACTCACATTTAGGGATTCAGGTGTTACCCTCCAAGTTCATACTAAGATAAATGTGTAAGACAGCACCACTTTTCTTGTGTTTAATAAAAGATAGGAAAATACATACTTTCAAAATTAAAAAAAAAACCACGGTTTTCTGGACTCTTGCATTTTTCTCTCTTATTCATTGACCTTTATTTTTTAAAGTATGATTTCATTCAACTCCAGGGAAACTTCTATTTTTATGATATTATTGTAAGGGTCTTACTATTTTACCTGTATATTTTATTGCTGAGTCAGTGTTTATCTTACCTCCTCGATGGATAATCAAAGAAGTCTCACTTCCAATGGGACAGTCCTTAAGTATATCCACTACTTCTGTATGGCTCAGGTTCTGTACATTCTGCTGGTTGATCTCAACAATGAGGTCACCTTCACACAGGCCAGGGCATCCCTGAATGTCAAGTATTTGTTTCACCCGCTGTCCTGTAGGACTGTCGGCAATAGTGAAGCCAAAGCCCTGGGCACCTTTCACAATGGTTAAGGTCATAAGTTCAGCTTGGGTGGCCCCAGATGAAGCCATAGACACATTGTCGTCATGGACAGGTGGTGGATACGTGCCATCTAATTGACCATCAGCTGGCATTGAGTGCAAAGAATGAGGCGGTCGATCTGTTATATCCGGAACCGACTGTGAGGTCCGAGAAATGTATTCCAAATATGTTTCATAGTTATGTCTTCCATTGACCATCACCGGAGGTGGCCTCTCCATTATTGCAAGGGGTGGCACCATGCTGTTAGCAGGATCCTCAGGATCAAAGGGCAAAGGGTAGCCACGACACAACACCAGGTTGACACTCTGACCAATAGGAACAGACTGGAAAAGTTTGACTACATCTGCATGAGTGTGTCCAAGGACACAAACTTCATTAATATAGACAATGACATCACCTGCAAGGAAAAAAGAAAGAGATTGACAACATGAGGTAAGTTCAATTAAAGTTGACATAGAGAAATGGAATTATTTATGAGACTAGTATAAGAGGCACTCGGTTTCTCAGTAAGCAGTGAGAAAATCAATTAGAATAATATTTAAATTCGCTGTAGGTGACTCAAGGTTACAACAGGTCTGCCAACAAATACAACGATCAAATGATGAAAAAAATGCTATGTACTCATTCTTGGAAGTCAGAAGCATCTTTGTGTTCAAAAAGAAAGGCTCAGGAAGGAAAGTCTAGAAGAATTTGTACCTTGAGGAAGCATATATTCTATGCTTCTTTTTCATCTTCATTTCCATCTTCAGTGCAATTCAGTCAATAGAATTTTCAAACTATTGAGAAGTGGTGGTCATAAGTCTTGGGTGAAAATTTAGAAAGCCCTGGTATACTTTTTTTTTTTGTATAGCTTGACTGAGTCAACTGCTATTTTTCTTTTTTATGGAAGAGGAAAATATTTTGCCCACTTATTTTCTCCATCTACGGCAAGATGTAATTACAAAGTTTCTGTGTATACACAAGCAAAGGCCAAGAGCACAGATTCTGGGATCAGGATCTGAGTCCATATCTTGGCTCTACCTACTACTTAACAGATATGTGATTTGGGCAAATGACTTACCTGCTTTGAGTCACAGTTCCTCATTTGTAAAGCTGTTGTGAGGATGAAATAAAATAATATAGGAAAAGTGTTTGGCATAGTGCCTGAAACACGGTAAGTGTCCAATATTTGTGGACCACTATTAGTATTACTATTGCTAAAATAGGATGGAGGGGATTTGGGACCCTGGCTTTCAAATAGGAGGCTGCCATAGACTCATTCTCTGATTGTAGATTAATTAATATTTCTGCAGATCATTTAAAAAAGGCATTTGTCCTCTCTCCCCAATGAATTATCATAGAGTTATAGAAGTCCACTGGTTAGAAGTTGACTTTATAATATTAAAAATGCCCTAAATGTTAATTATTCATTATAAAATAAAAACTCTGAAAAACATTATTTTCTTTTTAAGATGCAGGAAAACATGCTTGTTTGAGACAATTGTTTAAAAATTTCAATTATCTATGAATAACAGTTTTATTTTTAGAGAACGGTTATATTATGGATCAATATTTTTATTCTCAAAAACCATAATATTTGAAAATTGAACTTGCAAACTGAGATTGTGCCTGACTACTCTGGGGAGTATATGAGGGAAAGACATGTTTTCACAGACTGTCAAATAAGTAACTCAACAGACATTAATTAATCAGCATAATTCTGAAATGGGTAGTGTACATGGCTAGGGATCTCATTCTGAGACATCCTTGCCCATAAAATTGCAAACATCAAAAATGCAAAAACAGAGTTGAACTTTCAGAGTTAAATATGTTTCTAGCTTTTCTTAGGTGTCTGATATAAAATGATCACTCCACTGTATGCATCTAAAATAAATAATTCTATGAATAAAACATTCTTGAGTAAGATACTCTCAACAACACGGACTGGTTAACACTCACTCTGCCCAAATGCTAGAGACCTGCTTGAAAGTGCTAAAGATGTAAAGACAGAATAAGCCAAACAAACATTTTCTGGGATCCAGGTTAAGTGTGATTCTAAGAAATGTCATAGACTCTGTGATTGGTTGGATGGAACTTCACACTTCAGTTATGTGTATCAGAAAGGGTGCTGGTGTAATGCAGGGATTTTGGAGCAGGAGTTAGGGCTGAGTTGGGATGAGCATCCTTTCTTTGCTACTATGATTCATCATTAGACCAGGGCAAATGGAGACTCTTTCGAGTTATAGAAGTCCACTGGTTAGAAGTTGACTTTATAATATTAAAAATGCCCTGAATGTTAATTATTCATTATAAAATAAAAACTCTGAAAAACAATATTTTTTTTGGCATTATTTTCAACTGGTCTGGTCACCTGAGAGTCCCAGAGAAGCATCTGATTCAGACAAACTTTTTTCCTTCTCTTCTTGCCTCTTCTATTTCTAAAGTTATGATAATCTATTTTACACATTACAAGGTTGAAAGAATAATAAATACTGTGTACCAGTGTCCAACTCAATGATGAGAACATTACACATACTGGTTGTGTTTCTTCAGGTAGCACCTCCCTCCTACTGACCTCTCCAAAGGTAATCACTACCCTACATTATTCACATGCACTTTACATTTTTATGACATATCCAGGTACCTTTAAATAATGTCCCCAAATAACACTTAATCCCTAAATAATAATATCCCCCCAAATATGGTTTTGCACATTTAAAAATCATTATAATCATTGTACAATCATGTATGGTATACACACTAATCTTCTGTAATTCTCTTCCAAATGTATTTGTGATATTTATCTATTTGATATCTTTACCTTTAATTCATTAATTTTCACTGCAACAGAGTGTCTGTTGGATGGCTATATCACTATTTTCTTAATATTTATCCATTCTTGTGTTAATGGAGGCTCAGGTTCTTGTGAATTTTTGGCTGTTATGAGAATTCTGCTAATAATCTCTTTCCATGGCCCCTGTGTACTTATGGTAGAGCTTTTCTGAAGTGTGGACCTTGGCATAGAATTTCTGGGCATAGACCACAGGCTTCTTCAGCTTTGTTATGCAATGGCCAATGGCTGACAAAATAGGTCAAATCGAATTACATCCCCATTTCTAGTATATCAGGATTTTCATTGCTTCCTATCTGATACAATACTAGGCATTCTCAGACTTAATTTTCATGGATCTAATGGGTGTGATCATGGTTTTAATTTGCATTTCCCAGATTGCTAGTGAGGGTGAGCATGTTTTCATATGTTTATTGGCCATTTGGGTTTCCTCTTTAGTATGTCTCATTTTCCCATTTTTTCCTATTTTGTTAGTCCTTTATATTTTGTAAACACATTGACTGCTTCTCTGCCCACCTCCATTCTTGATCCAACATCTTTGGTAGGCTTGGGAGGCTGCATGGTATAGCCGACGTTATGCGGGATAGGGATAATGTGTCAGAAGACTTTGGTTTGATTTCCAGCTCTATCACTTCCTAGCTGTGTGACTTTCAAAGCTAACTTTAATCTTCTGTGACTCAGATTCTTCACAAGTAACAAGGAACAAAAATAATAGCAACTTATTGCTCTATGGGAAATAAATGAGATCATGCAGGTGACAGGGTTTATAAGCTGCAAATTGTTATGCAAAGGATGATTGCTATTTCAGTAATTATCTGTCCTTGGTTATACCTTTTATAAAATCAGGACAGTCCCACCAAGATATTCCCACCACAATCATAATCAAGGCTGAATATGGGTTTCTGAGTGGGCAGATTAAAGACAGGAAGGTAACAAATGCCATTTTCTCCTAAGGCATTCCCTAACTTTAATCACTGTTAACGAACTTCCCCCAACCCCCAAGCACGCTATGCCAGAAATTCATAGGAAAAAAGAACTAAGCTCTCAAGGTTCCCTGCCAGGTCTAGAGAGTAGTTATTTGAATTATAGTGATTAATGTTATCTATTTTTGAGTTTTAATGTGATCTTGCTATTTAGAAACAGAATGAGAACTATTTGTGGTTCTTGGTAAGACTGCCTTTTAAAATTTATGGATATTTTCTACTCAGAGCAATTTTTCAAGTCATCAAGCAAGCAGTGATACAGTGCTATCTTTATGGAGCTACGCAGAAGCTTTCTGAATGAAAAGATGAGTGGTCAGTTATCACAGGATAAAACTAACAACTTGACGGTACTCAACTGCTCACTCTAAAAAATGTATAGAGATGCCTAGACATTGTGACATGCCAAATTGTTGTAGATGGATTTGTAAGCAAACATTTGCCTGTTCAGATAGAACTAATTGGGTAGGATATTTATTGACTGTGCTGCATGAATGTCATTTACATGTTGTGAAATAAAAATATGAGCCACCTGGTCCATGCCATCCAACAGTGCCATGCCAAGTCCTGGGATAGACTGGATTCAGAGCACAGAAAGAGATGTCATTAGGAAAACTGGCTCTAGTTCAAGCCCTGCTGGCCTATTTAAGGGGGAGAATTGGGAAGAGAGTGACTTGCTCTTTCCCTCTCTCAATTTATTCTTTTATAAAATGGGAATTAAAATATCTCCTCCATTTCCTCTTTCACATGGCTACTGTGAGAATGAGATCATGCTTGTGAAAACACTTTTAATTTTACCAAGGAAAGGTTCTCCATAAAAATAAAATGCTGCATTTCTTTCAGAAGCCAAGTACATATTTTCATTGCCATCTTGCCTGTAAGGTACATTGGGGCCAGATGTTTTAGGGCTATTGACCTTGGGCCAATGGGTCAAATTTGGTGTGACTGATGAGCTTGATGTCTCCAACAGGGCTGGTCTCATAAAGACCTGATTCTCAATCAAGAGCTTTTAAAGTGCAAGTGAAGGAGAGCCAGTCTGATCAAGCAGAAGTTGAAAACTGCTGGTCTGTATGAACACGTGTTCCAAGATAACTGGTCTCTCAGTCATGGGAATCAAAAGACACGACAGGATACCTTTTGAGTACTTCATCATTTTGGATAAAATGGGGTACTTTTTCATAAAGCATTGCCTAAAATGCAGTTATTTTTATGCCTCTTTCTTCTGTTCCCACATTCGCTGAGTCACTGTGGTGTACAGAAGCTTCCTTTTTAGCCTCTGGCACTTACCACCTGCTGTCTACCTTCCTTAACCACCATCTTGGACCAGACAAGAATAACTTCCTTCACATTCCATTCTCATCCTGTAGTCTCCTCCAGTAAGTTCAAACTACTCAATCTTTAGACATACCGGTTAACACTATTCACCAGCAAGCTTTCCAACTTATTTTTGTCTCCACCACTCAGTAAGATCCCATTCCTGTGATGCCATTGTCTTTACTGTTCATAATTTACAACTTGCTCCTTGCCTTTTACTTGAATTCTGTTCTTCCTCCTCCCTCAGGGGAATTCTTTTCTGTGTGTAATTCCATCCCACCTGATTCATCTTTTCCTTCGCTTTTTCAAAGATATCTTCCATTATTCCTGCTCCGATTGCTGGTATCTCCTATTTGTGAGTACTAATTCTTCTCTGACTTCATTCCTTTGTGGAAGTTTTCTACCTATTCCAAGATTTCCTCACAAAATAAATAGAATAATATTACTATGTTTAGAACTCTTTGGGTATTCAGTATAAATTTATCTTGAATAAAGGATAGAAAGATTTAGAGAAAAACTAGAACAGATTTCATGGCTAACTTTGCTGCCTTATTGTTTCTAACCTCTGTTTTCTCCAAAGCACCGAAATTTTTGCTAAAAGAAAAAAATTTTCATTCACTACTCCCATCCCACCAATAACATGAACTCTATATTGAAAAATGACTACTTTTGACATTCTTCTCTAGCCAATAAGATTTGACTGACCTGTCATTCTTTCTGAATCTTTTGTGTTTGTGTTTTTATAATAATAATAATATATAATTTTGTTGTAGTAGGACATTTTATTATAATATTGAATATTCATTCTCATTTTATTCTACAACTCCCCCCCAAACATAATAAATTTTTGCACGTACTTGTGAGGGTGTGCTATTCAGTACTTCAAGTAAATTGAAAATAATTGCCCTCAATATAGTTCATTCTCCAAAGTGAATCATTGTGGTATATTAGATGGACAAACAGAATTGAAGGTGGGTCTCTGTGGGTTGCTCTTCGAGCAAGTCATTCAACATCAGTTTCCTCATCTACAAAATGTAGATAACTGACATCTGTTGTACCTACCCTGGAGAAAAGAGGTATCTATGAAATGTTCTGTAAATGGTACAGAACTATCATAATGTCACATCTATAAATACATCTATTAAACTTTTAAACAAATTACCGATAATGAGTGGAAAATAGAAATATATGAAAGATGACAAAGAATACATAGTTCAAATTTTTAAAAGGAAACTGCTGAATTTTATTAAATTACTTGGCAGTTTGCTTGCAGAAATTTGAGAAGACAGATATGTTCATCCTAGTAACTGAATATGCTATTTCCCAGCGGGAAAGACTAGTGACTCATGAAAGTATCTTTGGATTCCTCATTCTTTTCTGGAATATAAATGTGCTGAGGGTGGAAAGATTGGATAGTCTGAACTCTGTGGCAGCAGTGGTGGGGGTAGTAGGTAGAACTTAGAATATCCACATGTGTGGCTCTTGGTATATGCTCAGCAATGTCACAAAATGACAAAGGTCTGGAGGGAAATACCTAAGGAAATAAATGGACCTTTGTCTTGTTTTCTCAGGTTTTTTGATGAACCTGTTAAAGGGTTCTGTGTCATTTATTGCCCCAAAGTCTTTCCTTATACCTATTTTTTTTTTTGCTTAAAAATCAAGACTATTTCCTTTATTTCTGTTCTCATAAAATAGAAACATCATTCTCTTGGAATAATTTAAAGTAGTTCCTAGAATTCCCCAATGGTCTCTTTAGAGTGAAAGTTATTAAAAACAGCCAATTAATGGAAGAGATTCCACCTAGCAAATTCTGAACCTTCCACGGTTCTCCTGACTTTAAACATCTTTCCTGCAGTTGGCATTACTAAAAACATCCTCCCATTATGCAGAAATGCAAAAAAACAAATACTTAGGTTATGAAGGTATAAGAGATGGACAAAATGCCTTCCTCAGAAGAGTCTTAGTTTATTCATTTTGATATGCTACATTTTGAGTTACACTGTGAATGAAAATGAAGGGAATTGAGCCACTAAAATAAGGTTCTGATAATGTTTTATTTTATTTTTTTGACATTGTAAAACCAGGGAAGCCTGGGTGGCTCAGGGGTTGAGCATCTGCCTTCGGCTCTGGGTGTGATCCCAGGGTCCCAGGATCGAGTCCTGCATCAGGCTCCCTGCAGGGAGCCTGCTTCTCCCTCTTCCTATGTCTCTGCCTCTCTTCCTGTGTCTTTCATGAATAAATAAATAAAATCTTAAAAATAACCCATAAAACCAAGTGTGGCATATGAAGAGAACCCTGATTTAGGCATCAAGAGATTTATGTTCTTATGCTAGATATGTCAATAATCAATTGTGTCAACCCATCTCTGGGTCTTATCCTTCATTTATTCATTAATTTATTCAGCAAATATTTATTATACGCAAATACTACTATGACAAGGCATCACGTGATAAAAAGAGAAGAGTGAATCAGATGATCTCTAAGGTAGCTTTTTCACTCTGAAATACTAAGACAAAGGTTAGACTTTGTCTGGATCTACTGCTTAGCTATGTCTGCAATTGGTTCCTTCCTTTCTTCTACTTCCACCACCTGGGTCAGAATCTTACCATCTATATTGTATGAACTTCTGCGAGTCTCTTAGCTGGTCTTCCTGATGTCATAGTAGAAAAAACACGGGAAGTAGGAAAGGGAAGCCTAACATATGACATGATTCCGTGGGATTATGGAGTTACCGAATCTTATCCCAGACAGACCTCTAGGGGTACATGGGATTCTTAATAAATCCCCTCTTCTGGTCAGTATTGGCTCAGGAACCAAGAGAGTGTTAATATTCTGCAGGTCAAGGGCATTTAGTGCCACTGGCTGCAAAGCATTGGGCTCTGCCTCCACCTGCTTCCCTGGCAACTCATCTTCTATACTATTTCGCTGATGTTTTTTCTATTTAACATCCGCCAGTGCCTCTTCATAGACAGAGGATGGAGTCCAGATAGCCTAGCACAGAGTATAAGGTTCTCAGTCTATATTTTCATCATCTCCTGCCTCTTCTTAAACTAGTTTGTGCTTCAGTTGTCCAGGCAAATAGCCATAGCCCTGTACATACTCTGTCCTCGCCAGCCTCCTGATTCTTTCCATGCATTGTCCCAAACAAACTCCCAATTACCCATGGAGAGCAGTATCACTTTCCGACCATCTTTCTGGCCACCTCTTATTGTTGTCTATTAATTACTTCTCCTTGTGCGTTTGTCTTCCTGACGGCTTAGTTCTTCAGTCCATTTAACCAAATTAATAGCACCTTGAATAATCTGTGGCCATAGTGACTACCATTTTAATACATATAATATTCATCTGACATTTACAAACCCCATCGTACCTAATCTCTACGCAATAGGCATTGTGACCTATACTTTATATGTATGAAAACCAAGCCTAGAAGCTACATAACTTCTCTAAAGTCACACTGATGATTAGGTGAGATTTAAAAACCGAGCTCAAGACTGCCACACAAATGTTGAGAATTTCAAACAGTCCAGGACACATGCTGACTCAAGGACTCCTTTGTGTACCTCATATCATAGGAACGGTGGGCAAAATATCTTTAATTCCTGAATAGGAAAACGGAGAGATGAACTACAACATTCTTTTGATGAGTTAAATTAATGGAGGCAAGCCATGAAGCAAATCATTGTGAACAGGGGAATCCACTGAGGGAAGCTCAGTGAACTTCACCAGTCCTCCAAAACAGCTTGGAAGAAGGTTTTGAGAATGCTGAGATAGAGAGGTGACAGGGCATTGCAACCCATGAAACTAACCATCCCAAAACACTGGCTCTGGTATAAATTATTTCAATAGCTGTGGGATCTTGGTTAAGCCATTTCACTTTCCTCAGTCTAGTATCTGTTCATGTCAAATGGAAAAATCAGAAAACATCACGTCTAAGATGCAGCTTTAAGAGTACCCACATCTTGTGGGAGTGTGGAAAGCTCCCCTATGAGGCATGGGAAACCTCTGTGGTGCCATTAAACAGGTAAATGACAAGCTTCTAAGGGCCTCGCCCAAAGTTCCTTGATTTTCTACAAAAGCAGTGGGTGATTCCAACACCATAACTATGGGCAAAAGGATACCAAGATGTTGGCAGAGCCCGTTATTTCTCACAAGAATGAAAGACTTCTTAATCACATTTTATAATTTCATTTGTGTGACCCAGTGCAGATGTCTAATTAAAAGCTTGGTTAAAAAAAAAAAATTATGCCTAATCAGCACGCATCCAACAATTATTCACTGGCAGATGTGAAATAGTCCAGCGATCTATTTACATTTCCTTTGTGTTTGGCATTGTGTGGAAAGATATATTTAAATACTTGCATTTTACTTTGTTGGAGAGGAGAAAGAAAAGAGAATTTAAAGGCATTGATTATTTGCTGATTTGGCAAAAATGAAACAACACTTCAGATTAAAACTATAAGTAAAGCCGCAAAGAAAAAGCATAAAAGACTGTTTTTTGCAAAGCTCCAAAGAGCAGAGGCTTTCTAAATAGCACGCTCACTTTAATTCAGTAACATGAAATGGTCAGTGAATCTGTCATTTCTCTAAAACAACGTAATGAGTTTTAAACAAACAAACAAACAAACAAAATGTTATCAGAGAGATCCTATAAAGTGAAAATGGTTCTTGCATCTAAGAGAACTTATGATTTCACTGGAAGAAAATAAAAACAAAAGAATTAAAAATATATCCGAAACCTTGGCAAAATGAAAGTTTATGAAAGAAAGATAAAAATGTAGTTTCTTGGTCCTCTCCTATGTGTTACAGACACCCATGAGGGAAAATGTGTCACACAAATATGCTCAACCACACACAACACCCTGTGAAAATTCAAACCACAGAAGTACCTTGGAGGGAAGAGTCATTTTATGTGGATAGTAAGTTACTTGCATTCTTATTTTCAAATAGCATTAACTGAATGAGCATGATCCTTTTTTACATGAATGGCTCCTATGGGCCCATGTGGCATGAGCATCACCATCTTCTGACCTTACTCCAACACAGTATCAAATGGGTATAAAAACCTCCCCTGAAATGATGGGGGACAGCTGGCTAGGGGGAGCTGAGAACTGTGCATGGACATGCTTTCCAACAGTTGACTCAACCCACAACTGTGGATTGCCAGCCATTCTGACTGAGCAAGAAAAATGAATAACCAGGAGACACGAACAGGCTTGGTACGTGCATTTCAGTCATTTCAGACTGCTGCCTTCTGCCAGATGGTTTCCAGTGTCTGCTACCTGACCCACGTACCAATACACACTTTTAAGACAGGTAGAAGCAGTGTTTTTTAGTTAAAGGAAAGTGGAATTTAGTTTCTGAGACTGTAAAATTGACACGGGGGGGGCGGATAACCTATTTCAAGATGCCAGATAACAATCTGTGAAGTTGTTCCCTTGAATTGCTTTTGGAAAAAAAAATAGACTATTTGCTCCAGGGTGAGCTGGGTGCTGTTTTGAGCATCCAGACTGAAGGTGGGGGATGTCTATGTTGGGGCTATTTGGCCAAGGCACTCTCACCCCTAGATCTTTACCACCCTCTACGGTATTTCTGGAATGTGGTGCTTCTATTGCAAGCCAATCAACAATCCCTAACTGGTACTGTAACATTTGATTATGTTGATCTACTCCTTCACTCCCCTCATGTGAAAAATTGCAGAGCCCCTGCTGCCTTGCTGAAACGAGGGCCGCCAACATATTTCTCCCATATGGACTTCTGAACTGTGCAGCGTTAAGTTGCTGAGCTTCCTAAAATGGTTGGCAGAAAGAACAAACATACTATGCTAAAAATGGGACTGTATATTGCATACACACAGGTCCAAGGCTTGAGGAGAGAGCCCTTCTAACTTGTGAAGAGGGAAACAGACTTGGCTGATGCGAGTCTTCACTGACAGACTTTGATCATTCAAACTTGGATGCTTTTCTTTCCAATTTCAGTTTCTGAAAGAGCAATATTTTACACCAGTATCTAGAAGTCAGTCTGCTCATTGGGCCATATACACCAAAGATTGCCAATTAAAAATCCCTCCAACACATGGCAAAGGGGAAGAAAAATTTTGTCTTGGCTGCACTAAAATTTTGGAATCCAGAGAAAGATGGCTACTATCTCTTTGATTTATGTGGAAAGAAAGGGAAATCAATATGCTATTTTATAATATCAGACATTAAGACTTCCTCCATTGGGTGTGTAACTCTCCATGACCCTCTCTATGCCAGACACTGTACACAGATCCTTCTGGGGATGAATAATGTCGCTAGTCCAGGACTTTCAGGAAAATGTGCAGCAATTTTCAAGCAGATAATGGGAGATTATTCTATTCTCAGATAAAACAGACAAATGGCACAGAGAAAAACAATATAATTCCCTGCTCCCAATGTTACAATTATTATACCATACTGTAATGATTGGAATAAGTTAGCAGAGAACTATCCTCGAAGCTTTTGTTTTTTTAAAGATTTATTTATTTCAGAGAAAGAGAGAGAGTGTGTGTGTCCTCCTGACAGCCAAGAGTTGGTGGGGAGGGACAGAGGGAGAGAAGAAGAGAAGCAGACTCCCTACAGAGTGCAAAGCCTGACCTGGAGCTTGATCCAGGGCTTGATTCTAAGGCCTGGGACCTTGACCTGAGTGGAAATCGAGAGTCAAACATTTACCTGACTGAGCCATTCAGGTGCCCCAATCCCCAAAGATTTGAACTGTCTCTCTCTCCACCACCGCCACTGAATATATATCTACGTGAATAGGTCCAGGTTTCTGTTATTTTGTTCACTTAAGGGTTACAATACATTTTACATTCCAGCCAAATACAGTTAATGATGAAGTGAAAAACAATAAAAATTTCTTTTTAAACTCAAATCTAGTAATGCTTTTATAATTATAGTATTAGCACTTTATTTCAAGTTCCTGCAAATCACAGTAAAATGCAAGAATTATAACCACACAGTCCCATATTAATCAACTGAAAAGTAAAAGTTTTACATAGCCTCTTGATTTTTTTGGTCTAGATAATGCAAAAACAGTCCATTAAATCCTTTCTATTAAAAAATATATTTTTGGAGGTCACAGAGCAATGACCACATTTGCTAATAATAGCTACTATTTTTGTGCTAAGGATAGTAAAACTGTGTGCCAAAAACTCTGCCAAGCACTTTAGAGACTTAATCTCATTTAATCCTTGAGGTAACGTGATGGAGAATATACTATCCTCATTTTGTAGAAGTGGTCCTAGCTTAGAGATACTAAGTACCACATTTGCAAAGTAGCAGAGCTGCCTCACTCTCTGTGCTTGGGGTACTTTCAGGTCTGTGTGCTAACTATATGCATGCTTGGTTATATAAATTTATGAAACTTCAAGATTCATTTGATCTCTCTATTTGGCATTTCTTTCTTTCTTTTTAAAGATTTGTTTTATTTATTTGAAAGAGAGAGAGAGAGAGACATAGGGCAGGTGTGCGTGCTATGGGAGGGGCAGAGGGAGAGGGAGACCAGCGATTCCCCGCTGAGCAGAGAGCCCTAGGTGGGGCTCACCACGGGGCTCCATCCCAGGAGCCTGAGATCAAGACATGAGCCGAAATCAAGAGTCAGAGATGCTCAATCAGCTGAGACACCTGGGCGCCCCTGGTATTTCTTATGACTTAGGCTACAAGTTAATCATTTGGAATTTTGTTTACCTAATTTCACATTTTGACTGACTGAACTGAATAGCACAGTGTAAACACACGTGATATTTTATGATGACACACCAGTCTAGTTTTTATGCACAACTTGTAGCCCACATGAAGAAATCACCCAGTGATAGAATTATTTATATTTGAATGGCCCAGTCAGCTGCCCAAATATAAAGGAAGTAAATCTAAACGAAATACAGACAAAATACCAAGCTACACAAGAGGACCATTGGGAATATATATACCTTGGAGGTCATAAACATCTAATAAATACAGGAAGAAAAGAACAAAAAAAAGTGTAAGGTATAGATTTATGAGATGCTTAAGCTTTGAAAATCTGGCTTTCATAAATCCCAAAAGTTAGAACTACTAGAAACAGGATTCTGTATCCCAATTAACCAAAATCAGGGTGGATGATTTGGATGGACCCAAGTATGGGAGGGGCAGTTAGCTCATTAGCTAATGTCTAGGACATAGGAAACATCTTTAGTTGTTGTTTTTTGTTAAGTTGTATTTTCCATTTCAGTTACACAGACATGCTAACTTTTCTACATAAACAATAATCAATGATTGTTGAAGGCATGTAATTGTAAACCATTCCATTTCCATTTTGACTTCTACTCAGGAAACTGACACAGAGAAAGCATAAAGTCACACTTGATATCTATAATTACTGGCCTATAGAAGCAAGAGATCTAAGGGTTTAGTCAATGAATAATATAAAAATATAGTCAGGAGATCATAAATATTTATTACTACATCAAAAGTCTGCTAGTCAATCTTTCAATAATTCCATCAGCATAAAATTCTTAAGTCAGGATATTGGAAAAAATATTAATTAAAATTCAGACTTGGCTCTGGAAGGATAAGAAATCAGAACTATTTCACATATTTTTTCTATGAACTGTCTTTATCTAATTTTTGTCTTAGTTTTATTTTTCCCTATGGGTTTGATTGTAGGTTCTTAAGTTTATTCACCTACTAAATATGCAATTATCATGTTAAATCTGACAAGGCATTTACCTGCTTTGTGAAGAAAGATTAAAGCTCAGAGGCAGAATTTTTTTTATTTGTAAAGGCAAAGCAAATACTAAAATAAACTTCAGTTATTTTTCTTTATTCAGCCAGAAGAGTCTCATAGACTCTTTATTAATGTTTTTTAAGTCAGAAAAGATACACTAACACTATTTTTTAAAAAGATTTTATTTATTTATTCATGAGAGACAGAGAGACAGAGAGAGAGGCAGAGACACAAGCAGGCTCCATGCAGGGAGCCTGACGTGGGACTCGATCCCGGGTCTCCAGGATCAGGCCCTGGGCCGAAGGCAGGCGCCAACCTGCTGGGCCACCCGGGCTGCCCACTAACACTATTTTTAATGTGACTTTACTAACTGTGGTTGATTGACTCAATATGTGCAAAAGATTATCATAGTTATGACATACCTTGTATATTCTGTGTATATGAAATATACGTCTTTATTTTCAATACCTTACAAACTAGAAAAATACTTAAAATGTTATCTTTGTTATCTGCGAAAGTGATCATATCATTGGCATGAGTGAAAATTCATGGTAGGAGAGAAAGAATGATTCAGTAAACTCTAGTTGGGGGGCGGGGCTGGCAAACAGAGGTGAGGGGCTGAAGATACAAATTTTGAAGTCATGACCATAGAGACCTAGCTCCTAAGCTTTTACTTCCTGAATTTTGTTATTTCTCTATGGATTTTGTATTTAAGATGATTTTTCAACCTCAATGCTTTCAATAAGCAGCAATTAATTAGTTCTTCTGTTTTCACTAATTTATTAATGAGAGTTTTTAATCAGCATGGATTAACCAGTGTAACCCACATTAGGCTAATGTATTTTTAATCATAATACAATAATTTTGATGTTTTAGTATGCTTGCAAAAATATTTATGGGGTCCCTACCATGTGCTCTGGGAAGGACCCAACAGATACAAAGATGAGTAAGATACAGTCCCTAACTTTAAAATACTATTAACTATAACTCCAGCTGGCCAAGAAAATGAGCATAGAGTTATCATGATAAATGCATGATTTGTTTTCAGTATTTCAGTGAAATATTAAAAATAAGCAGTGCTCACCAAAGTACCAAACAAAACAAAATTAAGAGAGAAAGAGAGAGAGAGAGAGAGAGAGAGAGAGAGAGAGAGAGAGAGAGAAATATTTATCCTTTCTCTTTGGGGTAATGTAGAAAACAGCTATCCTTATTTCTTATTTATCTAGTGGGCATCCAATACAGCATCAATACAGAGTAAGGGATCAAGAACACTTGCTGAAGGTAAAGATTTGTAGCCATGCAATATCTTTAAAAAGTCTGAGCTATCCAAAGGAGAGCTGTCTAAAAGTGCAGTGAGTTTGGGAAATGGTGTTAGCTAGGGAGGGGTCTTCCAGGGAAGCTCCAATTGAAGGACGATGAAGTTCGGGGTGGGTGGTCAGTGACTGGGGCAGGGGAAGTGGTCTCACACTACTTTATTAGTTGACTTTTGCTCTTTTACTTATATAATACAGCATAAACCTTGCACAAAATCACATTCTTTGGACTGAGTGCAGTTCTGCAGGTATGGGATTATTTTTCCTAGCGACTCAAATTGTGGCATCACATATCTCAGTTAAACACATAAAGATACAGACCACGTCAGAATAATTTAGTCTAGATAGGAGTAAAAAACGATTTGCCTAGGGGATGGTTATGGCCATCCCAAGAAGGTCAACTGGTTTGTCCAATCCAAGGCTTTGTGGGTAAGTTGTGATACATTATGCTGTATATGGCGTGTGTATGTCTGCATTTTATATTGGCATTCTTCTTTTATTCTCTCAGTGTTTTAGACACAATCTTATTTCACTTATCTGTTAAATGTTGCACATTCATTGCACTGTGCAGCTGAGACATTTATTTAACTTTGGGCTAAGCACCTGGTTATTTTCAGGTGAAAGATGAAAAATAATTGTTTTTGAGTTTTAGCATACAGAAAAGGTTATATTTTTCATCAATTTCCCCTATTTATGGTCTACTAATGTGAATTAAATACACTAAATAGTCACTGGCTTTTAAAATATCCCTTCAATTGAGGTCTTCTGGGTTACTCTTCTGAAAAAGATTTATTGCTATTAGGCCTATTACAGATGCTATGAACTATTAGGCCTATTACAGATGCTATGAACTATTGCAATAACCACTTTGGGATAGACATATATTCTATAGGAGACTCTGATCCATGATTTAATCAATTATCTGAGTAAAGTTCAAGCTAGATCACGATTTTGTAAAAGTACTGCAGTACTGTTCTCTCCCCTGTGAGCTAGAGGGTGTTGCATTCATAAAATTTAAAATATCCTTTCAGAGAAATATAAAATTTAAAATCATTTATTACAGACATGACATGCTAATGAGGACATTTTAAAGCAGTGGTCAGGCAACTCAGCCACCATGCATTCCATAATTTATAGGTATATTTTATTTATTCAGGTTAATAAAGGATATGTTTGACATATTATCAGACTGACCTTGTTTCTTGGCAAATACTGTCTTAAAGTCTCTGGAGCTAATTCCATTGCCAGCTATTCCTTTCAAGGACGGCTTGTTATTATTCTCTGGGAAACAATTAACAGACTGTCGTACAGAATAACATGTGCTTTGTCCTGAAGTTCTTTATTGAAAAAGGCCCCCCAGAATAAAGTGGCTTCAAACTTTGACTCTTCAGACTCTTAATGTGAGAATGTTTTTCTGTCCTTAAATTTAAGAATATTCAATTATTATGCTAACAAATTGGGCCAAGGAAATAATTTTAAAAGGAAATATAGATCATGTCTTAAGTTAAAGCCAGGATTCAGCTTAACTTTCTACATTATTTCCTTGTTGTCTACTTTTCTGGACTATGAGATCTGATGCTCAATTTGAAATAAGCATCAAATCATCACAAAAGAAGCATTTTTGTTTCATATTTGGGATTTATTAAGGCTGCAAATCAGAGTTATTATAGATTTCCTTTTTTTAAATCAACAAGGCTTAAAAACAGGATTTTGCAGCTAAATATTCTAATTGATCTAGCTTTATCAAATCATTTTGCATTATTTCATTTTAGAATACAATTTCATTTAGGTCACAAGATCCTGTTAAAGGGATTATTATAAAATGAATTTATTTAGCCCTTAAGCACAGAGCTTGATTAGGAATTGTGTACAGAAAATTATCACAAAGTCCCTCTTTTCTAAAGGGTATAGTCTGAGGCAAGGATCAGAAAATTATTTTCTGGAAAAAGCCAGAGGGTAAGTATTTTTGGCTTAAGAGATGTATGATGTCTGTAGCAACTACTCAGTTCTGCCATTAGAGCACAAAACCAGTCACAGGCAATATGTAAATGAGTGAGTTTGGCTGTTGCAATAAAGCTTTATTTACAAAACTAGGCAGTGGGCCAGATTTGCCCAGGTTGTCATGGTTTGTCAACCTTCGACCTAAGGGCAAGTCACGGAAATAGCACTGGCTGCCAGCCTTTGGAAAGAATTTGCGTAGAGACTCCAGGTAGCATCAGAACCAACACAGGGGAAACTAAAGTTAGAGTGTGTCAACCACTAAAGGAGTTTAAGTCTTCAGGATACTAATTATATTATAATGTTGTTCCAGCACCATAGTACATACTTTATAGTTTATTATATAATACTTTCTCATATACCATCTTTTATCAGGAAGATTATGATGTCTACTTTATAGAATGGGTATTTTATAGAATAGATAAATTGCTTTGAGTAATGACTGTTGCTCAAAGCAATTAAATGGTACTAGGCTCATATCCTGTGATTCCAAGTATTCTGAATTTATTCTCTTGAAAGAACTCACAGTGAGAATTCTTTAAGAAATGAAACTGAATGGGAGAAATCTTGGGATATTAAAGCCAGGTAAGTGGCCCACTATTTAAAAGGAGAAAATGTTTCTAGAAATCATAAATAGGTAAGCAAGACTTGTGACTCTTTTAGAGCAGATTATTAGAAAAATTGTTCACGAGTACTTTGAAAAGAAATGGACAATTACTAGCAGCCAGCATGAGTTGACTAAAAATTAAGCATTCTTAGTTAATAAATAACTTAGTTATTAGGACAATTCCAAAGACATAGAGTTCAGCAAGACATCTAATGAAAAATCCTTAATAGAAAAAGGTTGGAGAAATATTGCCTGGAAAATACCTCAGGATAGTTTATAGTCTTTTTTTTTTTAAAACACTTTATTGAAGTGTGACTGACATACAGAATGTATATAAATTGATCAGTTTGGAGATAAATATACATCTGTTAAACTATCCCCACAATCTATGCTATAAACATATCCATCATCTCCAAAAGTTATCTCCTTATTTATCATTTTTGTATACAGAAAATTATTTATTTCTTTTATGATAAGAAGACTTAACATAAGTTCTACTCTATTAGCAAATTTTAAAGTATATGATACAGCATTGTTAACAATAGGCTCTCTGCTCTAATGTAGATCATATCTTGTATAACTGAAACTTTGAATGCTTTGACTAATGCCTCTCCATTTCCCCCTCTCTAGCCCCTGGCAACCACCATTTATAGTTTCTTAAATAGGAGAACCCACATATTTGATAAATGGATTAACATCACCATGACATTGGACTCTTAAGTGTGACTGCATTTAATGTGTCTATCATCTATCATCTATCTATCATCTATCATCAATAGATCATACTTTTAAAAAAAAGATTTATTTATTCATAGACACACACACACACACACACACACAGGCAGAGACACAGGCAGAGGGAGAAGCAGGCTTCATGCAGGGACCCTGATGTGGGACTCAATCCCCAGGATCACACCCTGGGCTGAAGGCAGCGCTAAAACGCTGAGCCACCCAAGCTGCCCAATAGATCATACTTGAATGAATAACAAGAAAGTATGTCTATTAAATCTGTAATTTATTAATCTGGGAGAAGTGAATAAAAATTAGAAAAGATCTTCCATTTGAAAATGCAGACTGGAACCAGAAGATAAAATGTAATAGGTGTAGATATAAAAAGTTGAGTTTAGATTTTTTAAAAAAATGAAAGAGTAGAAAAAAATGACACTCCAATGATTCCTTGAGGGACATCAGGTAAAGGTCTCAAGCAAGGAGATTTTGATTCAATTTAAGGAAGAACACTGAGCAGTTCTGAGTCTGCCATACTGGGAGGAACCATCTCATGTGGCAGGGTGGTGGGCAAAGCCTCAGAGCTTTAGAGCAGTGCTTCTCAATCTTTCAAGTTTGCATAAGTCACCTGGAGATCTTGATAAAAAGCAACTCCTGATCCAGTCAGTCTGGGGTGGGGCTTGAAAGTCTTCATCTCTAGTAAGCTCCAGAGATGCCGCTGCTGTGGTCCATAACTGTCCCTACTCTGTGGCAAGGCTTTCAGGGATGGACGTAGGAGTCCTACAGACCTGGCTCCACCACCTCCTGCTGAGTGTCCTTAGAACTACTTCAAAGTCTCTATCAAATTTTTGTGACCTATTTAAATGGAGATAATAAAACTTACATCTCACAGGACTCTGGTGAGGATTAAATAAGATTATAGACACTGGCACACAGTAAGTACTTAATTTAGGTATCAACTTCCTTTCCACCTTCATTAGATATATTTGAAGAGGTGGGATGAACGTCTTTCAAGAGTTCTGAAAGAGATTTCTGCACTTTGCAGAAATATATTATACATATATATATAACACAATATATTATATATATAACACAATATATTAGAAGCTATAAAAGCTGAAGTTCAGTGGCTCTTCCCTATCCTTTCCTGGCTTTAACTTTAAAGAAGACAGACACGAACTTGGCATCCACTATTAACTGCCACTTCAATCAACCATCACTTCCTCACACCTCCCACCACCAAAATTTGTCTTCGTGAAGGGGGCATTTGAGGGTTGATCATAGGGCAGTAGACCTCAGATTTAACTAGAGGAGCTGTTTCCTTCTCCACAAGGGAGATGGCTACCCCAAATCACATTGACTACCTACTCCTGCAACACCACATATTGGAGCACTGGGCATTGTTACACTTTGCCCTACCCAAGAGATCCTTCTGCTTCCAGCTTAAATTCCCAGAAGCCATTCTGAACCCTACAGTCATACCATTTTTCAGCTGGTGGTTAGGGCAGCTGTTGGGTTTGATAACACCTTCAGGTGTCCTGTGTGAGGCAAGTCTTTTTTTTTTTTTTTTCTTTTAATGAGGCAAGTCTTAATACTTTTCAGTATCTAATCTATTGATAGTAGTTAAGCACTGTATCTTTAGATAATGACAGTTCCTGCTATTGGAGCCAATAGAGCAAGAATTTTGTCTGCACCGTGCTTGTGCTCACTTAAACTATAAACATAGCCTCAGTGGAACACTCTGGACATGGACACACACACACACACACACACACACACACAGAACGACACAATGACTGACTTTCTCCCCACTCAGAAGGATGCACAAGGGACCATGGGTCAGTTCCCCTTCAGTTGGGCTCACGCCTATCACTTTGGGTTCATCAGTTCTTACCTGACCTCTCTCTTCTTCCTCTCCTAGCTGCAGCTAAAACGCCCTGAGGGTCATTTAATTTAGGCTGTAATTCACCTGGTTGCTGTACTTTTTTTTTTTTTTAATTTATTTATGATAGTCAGAGAGAGAGAGAGAGAGGCAGAGACACAGGCAGAGGGAGAAGCAGGCTCCATGCACTGGGAGCCCGATGTGGGATTCGATCCCGGGTCTCCAGGATCACGCCCTGGGCCAAAGGCAGGCACCAAACCGCTGTGCCACCCAGGGATCCCGGTTGCTGTACTTTTAAGCCAGATGCTCAGCCTGGGCTCTCTTGCTGACTAAATGTACTTTTTAAGAACCAGTTTCTAGTTCTCTTTTGACATTTTAAAACTGAAAATCAGCCAATTCTATTTTTAAATAATTAGAGAACTGTGGAGTTTTATCTTTAAATTGCTATCCAGTCTGGGCCGCTCTACCCCTGGGAACTTTTGCCAAATACTCCTTTTTTCATGCATCCACTCCTTCCTACTCCACCTTCTCAGTGTTTGGGCTAGAGAAAGTGTAGCTCCTCTTTTCAAGAGAAACCCTCATTTCCTTTCTAGAAAAACTGGTCAGGTCTATTTGGCCAGAAATCAATGAGATGTATTTATCTGTGTTTAGCTGATCGTCTGAAGTAGTAGCATAGTCTCTTTCTGTATCTTTTCCCTAGTTGATTCAGACATGGCTTTTCAGGCAAGAGGGACTAAGATAGTTTGCTGAGCTATGGTGTAGCTCACTAGCGCAGGACACGAGTTCTAATTTGGCTCCAACTGGGATTTGGTCATCAGTGGAGAAATGTGGCTGCTTGTCATCAAAATGGGAGCAGAAGCAATCACTTGTAGGCGCATTAACTAAAGAACCATGATTATACGGTAGAAGGATCTTCTTGCTCCCCTACAAAACTATCATTGCTTGAATCAATGGCCAGGAATTTATCTGGGCAAAATCATGTTCTGAATTCCACTGTAGAAATAAGTACAGAAAATACACATGAAGAATAAAATGGTTTACAGTTTTTAAAAGCACACTTCACAGTTTAAATACTGATAGATATGGGCTAGGTGCTGGAGGAATAAACAAGTTTTGGCTAAGCAGCTATGGACACTCAAAATGGTTTAAGAGCCTGCAAGTACCTGAGAACTTATGAGACAGCTGTTATGAGCCCGGGCAAAATGAACTCACCGAGGCCATTCTTTCCAGAGCACAATTTTACGCAGGGTTGCTTAGTGAAACTTGCACTCCAACAAATACCACAATCTCACAAATTTAGAAACTGCTGGCCATGGGAGTAGAATAGACATTTTAATCCATTCTTAGAACTCCTTTGTATTCTTAGATTTTTGGTAAACTAGTTACATAATTTTGGTGAACTATTTCACTTCTCTGAGTCTCTGTAAGTGAATAGCACAATTTTTGGTGTGCCTACTATTTGCCAACCATCTTGCTGGTACTGGGGATAAATAGAAATAGACGGTGTTTATTTTATCCCTGTTATATGCCAGATACTATCTGATTTGACACTCCCAAGAACCTTCTGGATAGAATACTGTTATTCTTCCTGGAAGTAATACTGTTATGTCCTTGTTTAGGAGAGGGGAACCGAGCAGTGAGTAACTTGCCCACGGTCACCACCGCTTGCACTCCCAGCCATGATATATAACTGCCTCCCGGTGCTCTAAAGTGAGCAGTCCAACTTACACTTTAATGTGCTTGCAAATCACTAGGTTCTCTCGTGAAAACGCAATTTCTAATCAGGACATCTGGGGTGAGGGCCAAGATTCTGCATTTCTGACAAACTCTGAAATGATGCCATGTCCCAGTTTATGGTCATAGTTGCAGTAGCAAGGTTCCAGGCCTGCAGTTCATACCCTACCTTACATACTAGAAATATCTGGAAGGCCTTTAAAGACTTCTAATCTTAGGCTACATTTCACACCAATTAAGTCAGAATCTCTGGGGCTGGAGCTCAGGCATAAAGATAAAGATCTCTAAGTAATTGCAATGTACTATTGCTGTAAAAAATCAATTTAGTAGCTCTATATCAGTGTTAAAAATAATGAAATATAGTGCGCTGCATTTGTAAGCTAAATATTATCCTGCAAAACTTTTTGTATCAGTTGTGTGTGTGTGTGCACGTGTGCCCATGTGTGTAGGCATGTGTGTACTGGGTTCATGGTATACAATGTATTCCTTATTGTGGGTCAAAATAAAAAATATATATATTCAAAAGCAATTCTCTATAAGAAATACAATTTCTTTCGTCTCTTCCTCTCCCTTTCTCCCTTCCTCCTTGGCTACTCCCATATTTTGTCTTATTCTAAAGAGGATTTAAGGGAAGTTACAAATATATACACTTCATTAAGATATTAGTCTTGTTCACAAGAAGGTCAACATGCAGTAGGGAAGTCAGATATTTTACAATCCAAAGGGGTAAGTGCTCTATAGACTATCTGATGAAATTTCTGGAGAGCCCACATTAAAGAATATGATGACCTACTATCCAGGAGATTCAAGTGTCATAGAAGAATTGACAAAGTCTGTGTCCTCAATAGGGACTTGGCAAGTTACAAAGGAAAGGAATTCTAAGAATGGGCACTCCTTTTTGCCTCCGCAAAGCAAAGGTGTGGTCTGCATTTCACCTGCAGGATTGGGGTATGTCTGAAGATGGTGGCAGTAATGAAGATCTGTGCTGAGATGAAGTGCTATGAGGTTCTGGAGAAGGTATTGACAGTAAAACATTTGCTGGAAAGGCCAACAAAAGAAAGACGCCAGAGCTCATAGCTGGAGAAGCAGTACCAAGGATTGGTCCCCTAAAGTGAAGGAGGAGGAGATGGGAACTAGAATAAGAACCATGGGGTCAGGAAGAAATGATATCAGGTACTGGCAATGAGGCGAAGAATGGTATTGTGAGATGTGAATGGTTCAGAATAAAAGAAATAGGATTTGTGAACATCAGAGCTTGTGTGGGGTTTGTACCCAAGTGGACGGGTTTCATGAAAGAGGAGCTGAGAGAGTTCATTGTAGCAGCAATGGAATCAGTGCCATATTAGGCTGCAATGTAAGTTGTGACTTTATAATGGAAGACACAGTATGCCACCAAACTAAGGGATCGCTTTTGCTTGTCTTAAAATCCCCCATAAGCTTCAGAGGTTTTTTATGAGGGAAGTGGGCTGATCAGCTTTGTTTTAAAGATAAAGCAATCTGGAGATGAAGTTGGGGTCTGCAGCACAGAATGGAGTTAACTTGCAGCGAGGTCCTGGGCAGCAGCTAAGGAAAGAGAAGGGGAGTTTTTTTTTTTTTTTTTTTTAAACTCTAGGTCCAACATGGGGTTCGAACACAGGACATTTAGACCAAGACTCTCCTGCTCTACTGACTGAGCCAGCCAGGGACCCTGAAGGAGGATTTCTGAAGAGGAATTATCTAGGCTTACTGAATGTGGAGTTAAGACAGAACGGGAAGTTTTGGGAACCACTGTTTAGCTTCTAGCTTGGGAAATGAGGTGATAAACAGCTAAAGCCCAGACCAAGAATTCAGGGTGCAGAGATGTTGTCGAGAGAGCAGACTAGGTGTAGGGTGTTTGTAAGGCAGAATGTCTAGTTCACGGTAGGAAACTCTGGGTCTAACGGAGGAGGAACATATCAAGTAGATCAAGAAGGAATGAAGGGGCTGGAACAGATAATCTCTAAGGCTTGAGGTCAGGCTACCGTACTAGACAGACAGCATGGAAGAGTGTGGTTAAAAGAACAAGGAGAAGTATTAGTTTTCAAAAATCTTTATTTCCAAGTCATAAAGGAACCTGCATAAATGAATTAAAGATGTTCTCAAAAGTCACTTGAGTGATTTTTCAACAATATAGTTCCTAAGGACACAAGACAGGACTGTAGTGTAGACTATAACTATACAGTTTCTTCCTGTAATCATACTTTAGGCTAGAATACTAATTTTGGTTTCACAGAAATCATTTAAAAGTGTTATTTAGGGGATCCCTGGGTGGCGCAGCAGTTTGGCGCCTGCCTTTGGCCCAGGGCGCGATCCCGGAGACCCGGGATCGAATCCCACATCGGGCACCTGGTGCATGGAGCCTGCTTCTCCCTCTGCCTGTGTCTCTGCCTCTTTCTCTCTCTCTGTAACTATCATAAATAAATAAAAATTTTTAAAAAAGTGTTATTTATTTTTTATAATGTTTTATATACATTATATGTTTTGTTGTATAAAAAGCAAATCCATGTTAAGTAGAGTGTAGATGTGACTTCTAGTTGAGAGTAGAGAGTAGAGAGTAGATGTGACTTCTAGTTGACAACTACTACAGATTCAGCATCAAAAAAGCATTAGGTAGTTATCTGCTCTATTTTCACAATTTGGGGATTTGAGAGGAGGTGTCTAAAACATCTTCCGATCAGCATGTACTCCAGACTCAACAAAACCCAAAGCACCCAAATGATCATTTAGACAAGGGAAAGAGACGAAACTACTTATAAATACCATCATCTTCATTTCCATGAAATAAGTGTTAAGAAAAATCCCAGTGACTGAATTTTCAGTGTGAGTATATTGTCCCAAATGCATGAAACCACTAAATAAACAGAAGAGGAATCATTGCCAGGACTGTAAATCCAGCAATGCTTTGCTCATTTCATGGAAAGGATAATTTCAGTGGGAATTCTTCTACCATGAGACAGGCAGATTCAACACATAAATTTAACATGACAATGTAATAATAGGTTACATGAAAAATAATGTTTAAATAATAAGACCATGCCTTGTTCCAAATTTAATCCATTATTCATATCTTCCCATTAAACATCAATGTAAACAGAATAATAATGTTAATTCAAAATTAAAGTAATTATGTACTGTTTAAGTTCTATTGATAATACACACATCTCTCCTCTTTTTTTCGTTGCTTTCTCTTTTCCCTGGTTCCTTATTTTAATTCTCTTGGCAATGTTTGCCATTTCCTCTGTTTTACTAGCACTTTGTAAGTATTTCAATTATGTATAATTCTTCTTACATTGTCCTTTAATTTTAATACTTGTGTTTCTTTTGCTAAACTATGAACTTTCAGGGGGAGGATTCTACATCACTATTGTGGAGTTAACCAATAGACTATGCATAGAACCTTGAACATAAAATTTTAGAAGAAAGAATTTGATTTTTAGTATTCCAAATAAGGGGAATCTCAAAATAGTCATCAAGGAAAAAACAAGAACTTTGTTAGGATATTCTCATCCTGGTTTCATTACTTAGCATAATTTCTATGTTGATTTCCATACAAGGGCCACTGTTTTCTCAATGCCTTAGAAGTCTAAAGGTCCTAATCCTGTTCTGCATTTCATATTCATTTCTGTGTCAGAATCCAATACCATAAGGGACCTATGTTTGTTGGATGAATAAACTTCACATTTGAAAACATTTTCTGTCTAAGGAAGAAAATCTTCCTTAGACAGAAAAGGTTAAGGTTAAGTTTGGAAACACTTAGCAGATACAGTGTTTCTCTTTTAACTGCTTACTAGTGAGCTGAAATCTTGCCTCAATGCCATCAGTCAGCCAACCAGCCAACCAAACTGCTAACTAGCTAACCAACCAACCAATTCATTGAACCTCTACTATGTGCTCAGCACTATACTAAGTACTATGAGGAATATAAAGCATGGTTCCCCTCATTAAGGAACTTACACTGTTCAGTTATAGGGTGATCAAACTGAAAGGGTTGAGTTGTATTTAATGAAGTTTTCTGGTACTTTAACTAGTAAGACCAATTGGATAGATATTTTATATCAAATACTGCTTGATAACAAACAAGGTCCTGAAATAACATTTCTGTATGAGATATACGCATCTTCAATTACTCTAACTCATCAAAATAGAATACATTAATATTTTTCAAAGATAGGCAGTCACCCATTTTATTTCTGTTGAATATCTTTTGTTTGTCAATGACAAAATAATAACCTTCACGTTACTTTACCTTTCTACCTGTACCCTTTTCCACTCTATGGCTTTTAGTTTTTACACAGTACTTTCATATTTATGTAAATATAGTTGACCATACTATTTGATAATGTAACAACTAGCTCAAGGATGGTATCCATGCTGCTAGTTTAGAGAAAATAAGAGTATCAGAAAGATAATGTTGACAGACCTGACTTTATTTTTTTTCTTTTCCAGCTGTTTCCATCTTTGATCTGT
Organism: Canis lupus baileyi; assembly: GCF_048164855.1. Classification (NCBI taxonomy): domain Eukaryota; kingdom Metazoa; phylum Chordata; class Mammalia; order Carnivora; family Canidae; genus Canis; species Canis lupus. The sequence goes on along the minus strand of NC_132858.1, from coordinate 38,215,241 downwards.
ATGTCCTTGTCTACTTTGTAACCATAAGACTGACCAGACTACGTGAATACACCTCTAAATGTGCCTCAGTTTGTCTCCTAAGACAATGTGAGAAAAAATACCCTGCGAATTTGATATGAGAATATTCATCCATTGAAGCCAAGATGGCCTCCACCCAAATTAAGAAAATTTCAAATGATCACTGAGGATGCAAGGTCTTATTCACCTTCCTTAGCTTTATCTCATATGATTGATCACTATCTTCCTCAAGCAAGTCTTCCACTCGGTTTCCAAGACACCACATTCTCCTGGCTTTCTATCTCAATGATTGCTCTCTGAGTGTCTTTTTCTGTATCTGTTCTCTGGGACCTTTTCTCTTCTCTTTTATACCTATTCCACGGGTTATTTCATCTGTTCTCATGGATTTCAACATTATCTATATGTCAATGACCCTCCCCCGAATCTGTATCTCCAGGCACAATCTCTCCAATAAACTTCAAGCTCTACTATTTTCTCCAGGACAGTAATTGGTACTACCATTCAGGACAAAAACTTCTGAGTCATCTCTAGTTTCTCCCCCTTTCTTACTCCCAGTGTCCATAAAACCTTCAGTCAATCCTGTCACGGATACCTTCAAAATACATACTTAACCTACTCACTTCTCACCGTCACCACTGCCACTCCCCTTGTCCCAGCTAGTATGATCTCTTGCCTACTACTCTAATAGCATTCTAACTGGTCTCTGCTTTTCCTTTTCTCATGATAGTCCAGTCTCAATACAGGAACCAGAATGATGTTTTAAACATGCAAATCTTATCACTTTATTCTTCTGTTAAATGGTTACCCATCATGTTTAGAACAAAATCCAGAAGCTTTACTATGTATGGCCCACAAGGTCCTCCATGACCAGCCTTGGCTACACTGGCTTCCTTGCTGTTCTTCTATCAGACCAAGCATAGTGTATCGTGAGGCACTTTGAAATTCCTGTTCTCTCTGCCTGGTATGCCTTGCCTATATCATTTAGGTTTCTGTTCAAATGCCCTGCCCTCAGAGAGGCCTTCCTTCTGCATTTTATTCCTTATTCTGGTTTATTTTTCATCATAGCACCTTTGACACACTCAGAAGGCTCTCTCTACCACTAAAATATTCCATTCACTGTGGCTTGCCTTATGTATAGAGTAGTGTTTGGTACATATACATTTTTTTGGTCAATAAATTAGAGAAGCAGAATGTCATTTATCAATGCAGGAATTGGCTCAGTCCTTTTTTCCTCTCTCATCCTTCAAAATTGAGTAATTTCTAGTAGTTTTGGAAATATTTGCTTGGACATTAGAGAGAACAAAATATTTCAAATAAACACATGAGGGCAGCCTGGGTGGCTCAGGGGTTTAGCGCCACCTTCAGCCCAGGGTGTGATCCTGGAGATCTGGGATGGAGTCCCATGGTCCGGCTCCCTGCAGGGAGGGAGCCTGCTTCTCCCTCTGCCTGTGTCTCTGCCTCTCTCTGTGTCTGTCATGAATAAATAAATAAAATCTTTAAAAAAACCCAAAAAACAAATAAGCACATGACATTTGCAGAATGAATATCTATCTCCTGAGATAGGTCAATCTAGGAACTGTTGCTGAGCAGCCACAAACAGCCCAGTCAGCTTGGAAAAAGCTCACCCAGCAAAGCACAGCAAGGTATATTTATGGAAGGAATAGTGTTCTACGAGTGCTATGAAAAGCAGGTGAAAGGACAGGAGGCTAAACAACTTGGGCTAGTTCCTTAATCTCTCTAAACCTTGGTTTCATCATACATTAAAGGAGGCTTGTGACAGATACCCATGCAGGAGAATTACAAGTAGTTTATGCAGTTATATGAGCATGACTCTCCACTCCACTAACTGTGGGACACACAAAATGACTTCCTTCCAAAGAATACAGTATGGAAACGGGGAGGGAATAACCTTCTAGAGGGGAAGTCAGGCAAGCCTGACATTTGCCAGGTGATATGGATTAATATCAACAAGTGATATCATGTTCACAGTACATATACTTTTGATATGATGTGATGCAAATGGCACTTGACATTTGTGGTCTTCCTCAAAAATATCCATAACCCCAGTAAAATCGTGAGGAGGACTTCAGACAAATCCCAGGTGAGGGACATTATACAAAATACCTGACCAGTACTCATCAAAGTCGTCAAGGTCCTCAAAAATGAGGAGAATCTTAAAAGCTATCACAGATAAGAGGAGCCTAAGGAGGGATGACATGATGACTTAATGTTATGTGGTGTCCTGGATGGGATCTTGGTACAGAAAAAGGACATTAGGTGAAAGCTAAGAAAATCTGAGTACTAAGTGTTATAGTATATATTGGCAAATAAAACTTCAATAAAAACAAAAACAAGACAAAAAATAAAATAAAATTTGTATAAACTAAGAAGAGGGAAAGGGAGGATTTAGAGATATGTAATAAGATATATAGGAATTTAAAACCTCTTACTAAATTAAAATATTGTATTATTGCTCAAAAAAAATGCTGAGTAAATATTGGCTCATTAGGGGTAACAAATGTACCATATCATAAGATATTCATAATAAGGCCAATTAGGTATGGGGTAAATGGGTACCATCTTCATAATTTTTCTGTAAATCTAAAACTGTTCTAAAATAAAAGGCTTATTAAAAAGAAAACAAAGGCTCATTTGTGATGATTAAAGTGGGATAATATATGACAAGCTCTAAAAGTTTAAGACATCTTTATAACTTTTTATTGGTTGCTTACTTAAAGAATTAGTCCTATTTAAATATAAACACATAGAAAGTTTAAGCAGCACCCTTTATGGAAATCTGCTGCTCCTAACAGCAACCCTGCTGCAACCAGTAAGAAGTGCCTGCAAGTGAGAAAAGAGATATCATACAACCATGAAAATTAATGGTTGCAAAATATTATAGAACAATGTGAAAAATGCTCATGATAACAATGTTTAGTTTCAAGTAGATACAAAATCATGTGCACAATGTGCTTATGGCAGTTACAGAATAATTGGAAAGAAGTGTGAAGCACCCTAACAGGTAATACATTAGGTAGGTCGTTCTTCTAATCCTTTCCGGTTTTGTCTATTTTTATAATATGGGCATAGTATTTTATTTATTTTTTATTTTTTTAAAGATTTTATTTATTTATTCATGAGAGACACAAAGAGAGAGAGAGAGACAGAGACAGGCAGAGGGAAAAGCAGGCTCCCTGCAGGGAGCCCGAGGTGGGACTCGATCCTGGGGGTCTCCAGGATCACACCCTGGTGTGAAGGTGGCCCTAAACTGCTGAGCCACCGGGCCTGCCCCAGGGCATAGCATTTTAAATGGCAAAGACAAATGTAATATAATTCAGATGTGTATTAAAAACAATGACAATTTATTTTATTTTTTATTTTTTATTTTTAAACAATGACAATTTAAAAAGTGTGGCAATTTTGTATTTCAGTATATTCAACACAAAGTGACTAAAGATTTTCTTTTATATCAAGAGATCTATATCTGGGGTTCTGGATTAAATTCAGGGCATCTGTGAACTTGGATTAGAAACAATTACATCCGGTTTTTCAGTTACTTGTAATAGAATTATAGCACTTCATTTTATGATAAATGCTTACAATAAACAACAGTAGTATAGCACCCATAGGAAACACAGGTAATTTCATATTATATTATAGTTTTTGCAGATATCTTGAAATAACATTTATGTTTATCACTATTGAAATTACAGTAGTAATTAGATGTGTTGCTAGATTTTAGTATTTTAAAATAAATAAGGAATGAAAAAATGCTACTACATCACAGATCTGTGTTTTAAAAGCATTTGGTTAATATATCAATATATTTGTTGTCTTATGATTTAATTGTATGCATTTAAAAATATTAGTTCCAGGGACGCCTGGGTGGCTCAGCAGTTGGGTGTCTGTCTTAGGCCCAGGACGCGACCTGGAGACCCAGGGTCGAGTCCCACATCGGGCTCCCTGCATGGAGCCTGCTTCTCCCTCTGCCTGTGTCTCTGCCCTCCCTCCTCATGAATAAATAAATGTGTGTCTCTCATGAATAAATAAATATAATCTTTAAAAAAATGTCTCTCATGAATAAATAAATATAATCTTTAAAAATATAAAAATAAAAATAAAAAATAAAAATATTAGTTCCAGAAGAATTCATAGGCTTCACCAGACTGTCAAAGACAATCATCGCTCAAATAATTTAGAAGCCTCCGATTGAAAAAGGCTGAAAATATCACCATACAGTATTTTGAAATTTCATGTTGTACCTCTCAACGAATTTTTATATGAGTGAAAAGCAAGCTTAGGAGATGCCCTCCACAAGCCCATGGTTGCAATCGGTAATTAACACCGTGCCCACCCACAGGTAGGAATCAACACTCTACTGAACAAAGGAACCAAAACTGGGTGGAGAAGTTGATATGCAAAAACTATTTTCTGTACTCTCCAAACTTAAACCGGTGAATACTGAGCATGAAGGAAGGAATTAATTCCCCAGGGAACATGGCAGAAATACTTTACATGGAAACACCATACACCTGAGAGCAACTGCATTATAAACCTTCTAGCTGTTCTCCTATGCATTTACAGGTTTTCTTCACTAAAAGCACATTTTCAAGTCACTTGGAAAAGAATATCAAAATTTTACCTCCCGCTTTTTAATGGGGTTTTACCTGCTTCTAATTGGGAGGCGTGCTTATCACAAATGATCAAGTTATGGTGATGATGGCTGAAATGTACTGTGCCAGTCTACTCCGTGCTCTGTCAATACTGATTCTCACAATAACTGTAACAGATAGGAATTGGTTTTATGTCCATTTTAAAGATACAGAAACTGAGGGTCAGATTGTTCATACAATGAGTGATTGGGTTGGGGGTCAAATTGGTCATTGTGATTCCAGACACCCAGCATTTCATGATGATACTGTATTTTCATGGATGCTGATAGAGAAGAAGAAGAAAAGAAGAAGAAGAAGAAGAAGAAGAAGAAGAAAAGAAGAAGAAGAAGAAAGAAAAGAAGAAGAAAGAAGAAAGAAGAAAGAAGAAAGAAGAAAGAAGAAGAAGAAGAAGAAGAAGAAGAAGAAGAAGAAGAAAAAGAAGAAGAAGAAACAATATGTGAAATACAGAACTGTTCTGGCTTCTGTAGCTTTAAGATGCCAGACCTGAAAGTACTATATAAGAAAAATCTGGAGCTAGTAACCAGGAGCTGGAATGGAAGCCAATGAAAGAAATATGAAGCTTTCAAGAAAGATCAATGGATTTCAGAGGAAACTTCCAAAGCACAGTCAGGCAGTGAATCCCCAACAAAGTGCCTCTGACACAAATGCTCCTAAGACACCCACAGCACAAACATATTCTCCAAAAGAACACTGTGCTGAAAATTCATCCATGCACACGGTGGGTCCAGGCATACTAGTGCTTCCGGGAACACAAGAACCACTCAGAGACTTATAATGCAACACCAGTCCGCTTATGCTTTCCCTCTGGAATGCAGGACATTTCTGTCCCAGACATAATTTGAAAAGTTACTGTGAAACAGATCTTTTACACTCAAGTTTGGTTTTTCTTTCTCCTCTTGTTTCCTATTCACTATTATATTTAGGCTCATTAGTTGGTATCTTTTCATTTTTTTTCCTTTGCCATGTGAAATCTTTACTAACTTCCTGGGCATTCACTTCCAATATCGACCGTACCAGCTTTATGCTACATTCCTAACTTTGCAAAAAATAAGTATGCTATATTTATATATGTATAGTGTGGTGCTTAAGACTATGAGTTCCAGAGCCAGACTACATGAATTCCAGTCCTACCCTCATTGCTTTCAGGCTAGGTGACTTTGAGCAAGTTATTTAAAATCTTTACGATTAAGTATCCCTATCTGTAAAATGGGGATAACAGTAGCCTTCCTATTCACAGGGTTATCATGAAGACTAAATGATCTTCATACACTTAGAGCACTGAGCAGAGTCTGGCACTTAGTGAAAGCTGCCTAAGTGTAAGCAGTTATTACTATCATATTTGCTAGACTACAAGCTTCATTGGGGAGGAGAGCTTTTATACGGGAATAAGTCAGTCAGAAAAAGACAAATACCATATTATTTCACTCTTATGTGGAATTTAAGAAACAAAACAAATGAACATTTGGTGGGGGGAGCGTGGAGAGAGACAAACCAAGAAATAGACTCAACTACAGAGAACAAAGTAATTGTGGTGGGTATGAGGAGGGCACTTGTTATGATGAACACTGGGTATTGCATGTGTGTGATGAATCACCAAATTCTACTCCTGAAATGTGTATTACATAGTATGTTAACTAACTGGAATTTAAGTACAATTTTGGGAGGAGAGTTTTGATATTTTGACAATTATTTTATTTATAGCCTCAAGCAAAGTGCCTGATACAAAATACGTGTTCAATGAATATTTATTTAATTACAGCAAATGTTAAGTTGATTCATTGATCCCTTCTTATTTCTTCTACTTCATTTTTTAATTTTTAATTTAAGTTTTTAAAAATTTTATTTATTTATTCATGAGAGACACACAGAGAGAGAGAGGCAGAGACACAGGCAGAGGGAGAAGCAGGCTCCATGTAGGGAGCCCGACATGGGACTCAATCCCGGGACTCCAGGATCACGCCCTGGGCCGAAGGCAGGCGCTAAACCGCTGCGCCACCCAGGGATCCCCTTAATTTAAGTTTTTATTGAAACATATTTGACATATAACATTATGTAAGTTTAAGGTGTATAACATGCTATTTTGATATATTTATATATTTTGATATATTTATATATTATATATGGTTGCCCTGGTAGTGATAATTAGTATCTTTGCCACATCACATAATTATCATTTCTTTTTAGTGGTTGGAATAATTGAGATCTAGTCTCTTAGCAAGTTTGATGATCATCATACAATGTTGTTGTCTGCATTATACTTATATTAGCTCTCAAAGACTTATTACTCATTACAAGTCTGTACCCTTAACCACCATCTATCCTGAGTAGCTTAGTTGATAAGAGCATCAGACTTAATCTGAGGGCCCAGTGTTCAAGTTTCTGTTAAGCGATTAAATTTAGCTTTGTATAGTGATTTAATAGTGAGCATAGCTACCTTCCACTTTAAATTTACCTCCTTTCTCATTGATACTCATCCAGTTGCCAAACTCAGTAGACAATGGGGAAGTTCTTATTTTTATAATAAATGCCTTGTTCCCACCCTTAAAACAGAAAAAAAAAATTCTGAGAGCAGTTTTTCATATTTAATTTCATCTCAAACACTCAGGGAATTTAATTTGGTCACCAAGTCTTCTAATGCAGTGAATGTTTCAAATTTTAATGTTCTAATCTGCTGGCTGGGTGATGTGAAAAATACTTCATATGGAAAACATCCCATTTGAGATCCAGCTGTAGATGACCTTTAATGTCATTTTCTGCTCTCTCTATTCTGCTTCTGAGCTTCACAAAACCATTAGTGTAAACGAATGTAAACAGCTTTAGTTGGGTTCTCATTGCTGCCATCCATCCATCCATCCATCCATCCACCCATCCACTCAACCATCCATGTTCACAAGTATCTAATATGTCTCAGGCACTGTCCAAGGTGGAGAACACAGAGGAGACAGGAGAAGCCTAACTCAGACCAGGGAGGCTAGGAGAAGACTTCCTGGCAGAGGTAATGCTTGAATTGAGTCTTGAAGGATAAGCAGGGCTTGGCCTTGCTAAAGAGCTCGCTCTTTCTCCTATACCATTTGGAGGTCCTTAAAGCAACAGAAACTCACCATATTCCAAATCATAGTTATCATCACCTCTCTTTATGCACCCTACCCAGCCCCACATATTTATGATCTCTCAGGTGAGAGAATTGGAATTCTCTTTATCAACCTCATCCTCCAAATCCAGTCGTAAAGTGCTGGGCAGTCACCATTCTTCTCATATTAGTCTTAGTCTTTCATGCCTTTTTCTTTTTTGAGTCCAACTGAGGTTTTCAATCTTAACTCTCACAATTTTCCAGTCAATGCAAAAGTGCTTGGTAAATGGTAAAAGACTATGCAAATGTTAGTGGGTATTATTCTAATTAACACGAATTCTCTTGGCGTTCTGACCTACTCTTGTGGATTAAAATATCATCTATACCCTGAGAAGTTCCAAATTTATATTTCTAGCTCGACCTTCCTCTTGAGACTCAAACCAAATATCCCAGTCTCTACTCATTATCTCTACTGGGATAGCTAAAAGGCATTTCAAATTCATCACCTCCAAGACGAACTCTTAATTCCTCCTCTTCCTCCCCTTGTCCAATCTGCTCTTTTCATAGCCTTCCCCACCTCAGTTGATGGCAACTCCATTTATATAGTTGCTCTGGTCAAAATCCCCGAATTCTTCCTTGACTTCTCCCTTTTACTGCATCCGGTAACCCATGAGCAAATCCCGTTAACACTACCTTCAAAACTATCTTGAATCTAACATCTCTGCTCTCACATCAGTTTAAACCACTTGGACTATTCCCTTCCTACCTATTTCTGTTTTGCTATAACCTGTTCTCCACACTGTAGCCTGGTGATGCTTTCAAAGTAAGTCAGATTGTGTCACCGTTCTGCAACAAACAAACAAACAAACAAATAAAACCTTTGCAGCTTCCCCTTATATTTAAAATAAAATCCAGACCCTTAGCACGGCTCATGTTACCTTTCTGATATATTCTATCACTCTCAAACTTAGCTTCTTCCACTCCAGCCAAGGATGCACTTGCCTTTGTCCCTCCTGTTCCCTTTGGATGAAAAGCTCTTTTTTTACTTAGTTGTGCGGCTTGCTCTTTCCTTTTATTCAGGTTTCAATTTAAATATCACCTCCTTAGTGAGGTTACTCTCCGGCCTCCACATAAAACAGTAATATATCATTCACTTAACCACCTTGACTCGACTTTGGTTTTCATTATATTTCTTCATGCTACAAATATTTCTTGAATGTGCTAGAAACTGTCCTTGGTACTGAGAGTATAGCAGTAAACGAGATAGGCAAAATCCCTTTCTTTCATGATGCTTACTTACCATGGGGGAGAGAGACAATAAACAAATTAAAGAGCATTCCAGATGAAAATTCATTCTATGGTGAAAAATCAGAACAGAGAAGGGGGATAGGATGTGTTAGGGGAGAAGGGTGCTGGCTACTTAATAAGGAAGTCTTCTTTTATAGGGGGTTATTTAAACAGAGATCTGGGGGCACCTGGGTGGCTCAGTCAGTTAAGCATCTGCTTTGAGCTCAGGTCATGATCCCAGGGTCCTGAGATTGAGCCCGCATCAGGCTCCCTGCTCAGTGGGGAGTCGGTTTCTCCCTCTCCTTCTACCCTCTACCCCTGCTCCTACTCTCTCTTGCAAATAAATACAATCTTTAAAGAAAAACTTAAAAAATAAAAAAATAGAGATCTGAAGTTGGTGAAGGAAGTGAGCCTTGTGAATGTTTTGACAATAAGTGCTCCAGGCAGAGGGAATGGCAAATGCAAAGTCCTGAGGCAAGATCATGCTTGATGAGTTCCAGGAGAACATCAGTAAGAAGAATGTGGCTGGAATAGAGTAGCACTTCTGCTATCATATTGCAGATCTATTTGTATTTTTTTTGCCTACCTCTATCCATCAGATTGTTAGCTCCATTAGTGCAGGAGCCAACACTTTTAACTGTTTTATCCCAGGAATTCTTTTTTTTTTTTTTTTTAAATTTCATTTATTTGTTCATGAGAGACACAGGGAGAGAGAGGCAGAGACACAGGCTCCCCACAGTGAGCCCGATGGCGGGACTCAATCCCAGGACCCCAGGATTATGACCTGAGCCAAAGGCAGATGCTCACCCGCTGAGCCACCCAGGAGTTCCTATCCCAGGAATTTAAGTAGGGACTGGTTGTTTATAATAAGACTTAAATATTTATTAAATGAATTGTCATATACTAAAGACAAACCTGACTATTCACAGTCCTTTAACATGCTATGTGCTTTTTCATCTTTCTTAACTTGTTTATTTTATTTCCTTCATCCAGGATGTGCCTCTGCCTTTCAAGAGACAATCCTGCAGACACAACTCCACTGGTACTGCTGTAATGAAACTTTGCCTGGTCCGCCACTGGCTAAAGGGCATTTCTGCTTCCTCTGATGAATCTTTGTACCGTCACTGCTACTGAACAGAGTTTCATGGGGTAGTGAACATGGTTCTTTGACTCTCCAAGGTAGGGCACCACGTGTAGCCTGGTGTCTGATCATATGTGCCAGGTGTTCAGTTAATTATGATATAAATGAGTATCTGTTGAAGAAGGGAGTGGCTTCATGATTTACCTCTTCCAAATAAAACAGCAGTTACATTCTATGGTAGTTTACAAAATAACTCAAGATGCTTAGAAGTTGGTCAGCAACTCAGAATTTGAAACCCCTTTTCCAAATAAAGTACCATGAACTCCGACCTCCTTTACAAGGGGGAATTAGGAAAAAGGGGATCCCTCTGAAAGGCTCTGCTTTGCATTCTACATGGGACTATAACACGAGAGAGAAACTCGTTCCTTTTCCTTGCCATTTGGTCCATGTTTCCCCCCTTCCATTTTTGAGCATTCCAGATTGGTAATACAATCATTTCAAAATGTAGAAAATTGTGAGCTTTAGGCTAAAATACTGTTTTAAATGTATAATACATTTCTGATTATTTACAAATAAACGCAATATAAGGAAAGAACCAACATTTAATCTGTAACATTTAATCTAACATGGCATAACTTTTGCAACCATTCATCACCTTAAATGACTTGGCTTTTCAGAGAACTAACAGTTCTGGCCAAAAAAAATAAGAATAAAAAAATAAAATAAAAAATCACATATTGGACAAATTGCATCCGAAAGTGTGAAAATACCCAATTGCAAATGGACTGGTGTGGTAACAAAGGGAAGACTCTGTGTGTTGCTGCACAGAGCTGAAGTGGATGTGCTAATGTACTTTCATTTCATTGTTACCAAAGACTTGAAAGCCTTCTCTTTACTTAATTGAAAGGCTAATTAGCAGGTCTTTCTAAGGGCAAGCAAGCCCAAGTCAGATTTTCTTTTATATCCTCCTCTCCCTCTAATCTTTGGTAATGTGAATGATGAACTCAAGTAAAGTACGTCACATGGTAGAATGAGGGTTGCATTATGTACTTTTCCTAGAGGGTGGCATTTAAAATAACAGCCCTTTGATAAGCTTATCGTTTCTTCAATTTAAGCCCATTTTCACTTGGCTACTGCTTTACTAGTCGACACTGGTTTCTTGTCCACATTCCAACAACAGGCATAAAATAAAATGCTATCCAGAGTGTTTTTGCCTTTGAAACTGTCATCAAGTCATTTAAATAAAAGACATACTGCCAAATATTAATGAAGCTTATTAGTAAAATGCTATGATGCAGAAGATCCCTAGGATATAAAATTATGGCTTTACGCACTAATTTCAGCACCAAATGACTGTACTCTTCTTTTGCTGAAATCTTCAATGAGATTCGAAATATTGGAAATTCTGGGAAAGTGGAAAAAGTGGACTATCCATTTGCCACATGTTTACATGTTCACGCTGGCCATTTCATAGTGGCAGTAAGGCCAGCTGTATCTTGAATCAACAATTTACGTCAGGGTCCTGAGAGTCATTGGCATGGTTTTGGGAATAATGTTTATATAAGATTAGCAGATTAATAATCAGTGCCAAGTAATTTGCAACTGAGAAATTTCTAAATGATTCCACCAAAGTGTTTTAAATCCTATTTAAAATAGCCAAGCAAATAGAAAGATACATACATATGTCCAGTTCAGGTTCAAATGCTTTAAACTATCATTAGCATCTATGGGGTATAAAGTCTATCCAGGAAAATTAAATTTTGTTTCATTTTCATAATTTCTGTAATCATTAGGCAATGTCAGTTGAACCACCTGAATATTAATCCCACGTAAAGAAAAGAAAGAAGACATTTAGACTTAAATGTCATAGGTTAGGCTTTGTCAACTCTATCATTTTAGACTATTTTATTTCAAAAGACAACATTTTAAATATAAAGGCTAATTTTATTTGTGCTTGTAAAAAGATTTTATATATTTCACCTATATTACTGTTGTACAAGCTGTTAATTATAAAGGCAGTTATTAGAAAAAAATGAGACATGATTGCTCATCCTTTGGCTAGTGAATTTAAGTGGATGCCCTTTGTAACACTAAAATGATATTACTTACTCATTTCTAGACACTATTCCTTTGTTTGCCAAGTAGTAATAAGTCAGCTCATGGGGTTTACTTTTTAGGTTAGCCTATTGTGAAGCTCATACTATATTAGATGTGGTTCTACATAGGAAATGCATATGGCACTCCCTCATATACCAGGAAAGCTTATACTAGAAAAGCTTATACTAGAGTACAGTAACAGGAAAAAGAAAAACCTTCATGAGACAACACAATGGGAACACTAATACTGTCCAATAAAAGGTTAGAAAGGCAATAGATCAAATTTGGGATGGAATAATTAGGGGGAAAGGTCATTGTAGAACACAGAATTTGAGATAGACCTTGATGAATTTAAGCATGGAGGAGGAGAAGATATCCTTCCAGACTGGCTAACAGTTAATTACCTGACTCATGGGTACATAGAGATTTATTGCACTGTTTTCTTTTTAAATAGTAATATTATAGTAACTAATAAAATATTAAAAATTTCCACAAGAGACAGTTTTAAAAATCCTTTTGGAAGTGTCTAGAATGAGCAAAGATGACAAGTCTTTGAAGAGAGGGGTCTGGTTGGTTGGCCAAAGTAGGCAGTTAAGGTATTTGAAATGGCTACATAAGAGACATTTAAAATGATATCAGATTTTGAATGAGCAATATTTTAAAGATTGTATTAATTTATTGAGAGAAGAGATGGAGAGAGAGCATGAACAGAGGGAGGGGGAGGGTCAGAGAGAGAGAGGGAGAGAAGCAGCGAGCTTGATGCAGGGCTCAATCCTAGGACCCCAGGACCATGACCTGAGCCAAAGGCAGACGCTTAACCAACTGAGCCACCCAGGAGCCCCAAAAGATATTTTAGATAGGAGAATTAAAGGCTCGAATTTGAATCAAGTTATTGGATTACTGGATCAAACAGAACCAAGTCTCACTTTAAATTACTAGTAGTTTCAGGATGTCTGGGTGGCTCAGTGGTTGAGTGTCTGCCTTCGGCTCAGGTGTGATCCCGGGTCCTGGGATTGAGCCCTATATGGATGGGGCTCTACACTCAGCAGGGAGTCTGTTTGAGAGTCTCTCTTTCTCAAATAAATATATAAATTTTACTCTTGACCTTAGTAATTCCACATCCATGTTAAATGTTTCTGTTTCTCTTCTTTATTTTATTTTTTGAAAGAGTTCACCCATTCTCATCCTTAGCTACTTGTTAGCTGTGTCATATAAGGCAAGTTATTTAACTTCTCTGTACCTTACATTCTCATCAGCAAATTGGAGATACTATTTGATGTGAAAATCAAATGAGTTAGCACTTTGAAAGCATGTAAAACAATCCCTGTCACATAGTAAGCCATTTGTTATTAGCCATGATCATTATTTACCACTTTATCACACTTAAAGCTACATCTTCATCTTTGATTTGTTTCCATATTTCCAATTGCTTTTAAGATATGATCAACAGAATATTCCATCACCATCATCTCAAACATCAACATGTCATGAACAAAAGTCTATTTCTTGGGCCATGTCCCCTTCTCAAAATGGCTTGTTTGTTCAAATGCCTTCTTTCTCTCACTGATATTACCATTCTTCAGGGAATCAATATTACCTGGTAATTTAACATTTGTCTCTCATCGTCCAATTTAATCTTGCCACTAAGCTTCTCAGATTTTGTGGTTCATTTTGAATTCATTAAATTTTGTTACTTTTCAGTGTTCTATCTTATCCAGATCCTTGTCATTTTACACTTGGATTAGTCACTCATCTTTATTCCAACCAAATAAGATCTTGTAAACACCACTTTTAATATGTCAGGTTCTGTTCAATATTCTTCTACTCAAGATGTTGGAATCAAAATCAAACAACACCAACAATTATTAAAGAATTGAAAATGGCAGAGCTGATGTCACTTTTAAAATACATATTGAAAATTTAAGTTTATAAATTGAAGATTTATTTTAGTTACTTAAAATATGACAAATATATACATTTTTAAAATTTTTATGGAAGATTAGGAAAATTAGCAAGAAGGATCAGAAAAATATTCCAGCAAATACCAATGGATCATACAACAGTGCCGATATTACTACTTCTGTGATTACTACTACTACTATAATTATGATAATGATAACACTAACGGACATTTGTTACCTACATTACGTTTTACAAAGAGTTTTGACATAAAATATTCATTTGCTTTTCACAATTAATTCAATGAGAAGAGTATTAACCTATTTTACAGAATTAAAAACTGAGGATTAAACAGCTGACTAGGAATCAGCAGCCAAGAAGTGATGGAGGTAGAACTTGACCTCAGGTCAGGTTCCATTGCACTATTGAAAGACCTCAATAAATATTTTTTAACAACTTACTACATTTTAAAAACTTAATAATAGCACCTAATGAATGCTGAGTCAATGAGTAAATTATAGATAGACTACAATAATTCTAAAGCTGATTATTTAAATATATTAAGATTAGGGCACATAATATGAAGAAAACAATAGTTCCCTAAATAATGGATGTTTAAGTCCACTGAATATTGACTTTCAAAAGGAGAGCCCCTAGATTTCTAAGAATATTGCTACCCACAAAGTGCCCTGTCTCTCATATTTTCAATGGACTTCAGTGAGACTCCAGTCATTGATGATACAAGGGGGAAAGTTGTGTACAAAAAGAAAATTGCAAGCATAGAGAATAGGGTATAGAGAAACAGACTACTCTGTATCCAACCCTATCCAGAAAGATAGTATGTCCAAATCATGGATGGAGCTGGCTTTACCCTGACCAGGATACCTCGTCTTTAAAGATTATCCACATCCCTTTCCTTAAGCCCATACTCACTAAGCAGGCTTTTAATTTGTTTTCCCAGATACCTTGATATGCAGACAGAGAATGCTCCTCACTGAAAATGGGATATAATTGAATGAGCTGGCAATCTGGTTTTACATTGATGTCTCTTGTTAGTGTTTGAGTATCACAAAGTCTGATCATTTCAGGTGTCCTGAGGAGACAGAAGGGTTCTCAGACCCTCCAGAAGGGTTGAGAACCAGCTACGTAGAGCACAGTGACTCAACTTAGGTATTGCCTTTCCAAAGAAGTCTTAGCAGCAATAATCAAATTCTGCTAAACGACATCCCCATTAGAATACCATTGTCAATGAGTTTCACATTGGCATAGTGGAAAAAAATGCTAAATGTTAGAAATTTATTGCATGAAACTACTAGTAATTTTTTAAAGATTTTATTTATTTATTCGATGAGAAAGAGAAGCAGGCTCCCTGTGGGGAACCCTATGCGGGACTCAATCCCAGGACCCGAGATCAGGAACTGAGCCAAAGTCAGACACTTAACCGTCTAAGCCATCCAGGCACCAAATTAAATATTTACTAATATTTATATATCTTTATTGCTTTTTCATGATATCTATGGCTTCAGCCTTATAGCTCTCTAGAATAGATCAAAAGAAAGGAAGTTGTATTATAGAATTAAGAAGGCAGACCAATGTGGAATGTTCTTTTTCTATGAAAATAATTTATGTGTTGGCATTGGCGTATTGCCTATTGAATTAAAAGCTATCTTGGAAGTAGCAGTTCTCATTTATTGCATATGTTTGTGTGGTGGTGATGGGAGAGAAAGCAGAATGGACACAGAAGAAGAATGGAACTTTGTAGGACAGAGCATCTGCCAAGGAAGTGTTATACTATCAAGAGAAGCAAAGTGCAAAGAGAAAGAAGGCCTGATATGACATATGAAGATGGACTTCAGTTATAATACAAACTGACCACAAGTAGCTCTGGGGAGCAATGAACCATAGCTTTGAAAATTTAGAATTGGCTCTAGTAGGAAGAGTTTATCAGTGTTAACAAGGGGCATGTGCATACATGGCCTCCTGGTCTCTGAGTTGACTTTTTCTCAGTCCACTGCCTTTTGCGTGGTACCTTTAGCCATCATTCTTTGCCCAATCAATTATAGTAATTGTGTAGTGTGTCTTTCTGCAGGATAATTCAACATTTTATGACATTTTCGGGCTGTATAGTTTCTTGTGCATGTCTTCATTAGAAATCATAAGATGAGCTGACTGTGCTTTTGTTGGTACTTATATATATATTTTTTTGAATACAAGGATTCCTTTTTTTTTTTATTTATTTATGATAGGCACACAGTGAGAGAGAGAGAGAGGCAGAGACATAGGCAGAGGGAGAAGCAGGCTCCATGCACCGGGAGCCCGACGTGGGATTCGATCCTGAGTCTCCAGGATCGCGCCCTGGGCCAAAGGCAGGCGCTAAACCGCTGCGCCACCCAGGGATCCCCGGTACTTATATTTTGATTCTATTAAATGGCATGCAACATATTGTGGCTATTTCTACTAGAGGACAGGACATGGATTCCCAGAGTCAATAGTCTGGCCTACGTCTTTATCATGGATGAACTTTATCCAGTTTGCTTATTTGGGTATGCTGTTTAAAGGCCCCAGCTTTACACTGTTATTAAATCAAGACTTGTAATTTTGTGGTTCATAATTGGCCATTTATATGATTTTAGAGCTGGAGAGGACTTCAGGCATAATCTAATCATCGTATTATAGGGCTGAGGACATTGAGGTAAGAAAGAACTTACTTCCCCAAGTTTCCAAGTCGACTTTTCTGTTAGCATTTTCTGTCATTTCCCACTTGGAATTAAGTGTTTTGCATTTTGATTTCACACAACTAAGTGAAATCATTAAGTGATATGAGCCAGTATTAAGTGAGAGACATCATGCGGGATCTGGACATCTGTGTGCTAAAGTGTTAACTCATATCCAAAATGAATCACATTAGCTGGCATATACTTGGCAGGGTTGCATTTTTTTTCCCCATTTTCCCAGAAATAAGAGTTGATGATGGAGTTCATGTATTCTGTTATTCCTTTTATTTCTTACAAGCACTGCTTTCTATAGAATTTAGTCATGCTATTCATACAGGATTCTTCCTTGGAGGATTTCAAACACTGATCAGGGGTATTATTACTAGCCCATTGAGCCCAACTAAATCACATAGTTCCTTGCTCACATATATACATCAGTAATTATAGGCCTGGAGAAGACTGGACATTATGCCAGAAGCTAGTTTTAAAGGATATTATCATTCTCAGCCAATTAGCTCAGACTCTATTATATTCAGAATTGTAAACCATTCAAATAAAGATCAAATGTATATTAAGAGGCTAAGAATTAAGTCTTCAAAACTAGGCTTCTTTTTATTAGCAGGTATACACACATGCTTTACATTTACGGCAAGAAGTTGTGGTTCTCTTTCTCTTCCTGTCTCTTCCTTTCTCTTTTCTCTCAGTATTGACTTTATTTTGCTTCAACAATTTCCTATACTTTCCTCGACTCACTCCAAAACATATTCTTCTTTGAAACCTCTTCCATGATGGAAGGTTTGCTATTTCTACAATCAATCACAGTAGATATTTTGTTGCATCAGGAGTCTTTGGGTTTGGGGACTTGCACAGATATGTCCTGGATGTCCACCGGAGATATTCAGAAATGTACAATACATTCAAATTGCATTCCTTGTTCATATTGTTGACAGCTAAATCTCTTTTACAAGTGTCCATTTATTCCCTATAGCTATCACTTTTGATGGAAATGTTTTCAGATACAAAGTTGTCTCTCTCTCTCTCTCTCTCTCTCTACAGTTTTCAAGGTGCATTGTAAGCAATGAATAAAAGCTTGCTTTCCTTTTGCTCTCATCAAATTTTAGCCCAGTGATGACACTGGATGCACAAAGATAAGAAGTCATCTTTTACATTGCATTTTTCTTCTTTACACTGAGAGGATTATAGAACAATCTCTTTAAATATTCTGAGATCCTTAAGTTGATTTCTACATGACCTCCAAGTGATGTTAATGATATTTTCAGGGGGAATGCCTTACTTAGTTGGCAAGAAAAAGAACTCTGTAGCCCTCTGTGTATGTATCATAAAATAGAGTTGCTAAAAAATTTCTGTTATTAACCTATCAGTAAACTTGTAAAGAATTTACCTATCAATGAAAAGTGAATAATTTTGTTTTTTCTGTCTTTGCTTTTAGCAGACACTGTCAATTAAGCTAAATAAAGCTCCAGAAGGAGCCATGGTAAACTTGGTTGCAAACCAAGAGGGATTCAACTAAGGAGAAGAAAATGCGAAACTCTTTTTATTAAGAATTTCAGCAGAACTTAAATTCTCACCCCAGAGTGAGCAGATACTGTTAAATCCCTATAGATTTTACAAACTATATAGGAGAGCAGATAAGCAATCAGGGAATCCGGCCCCAGAACCGATAAACTGAATCCTGGAGCTTTGTCAAGGTTTTTTTTCTTTTCTTACCTATATATTAGGTAAATTAATACTTTCTCTACTCTTGCTTCATTTGTGATTCCTCAAGGAATACGGAGTTAGCTTTCCTTAAACAGTTTTGAGACATTCATAAAAGTACCATATACAAATTATTTGCTTTACTTCTTCCCCAAATGGCATAACACATCTTGTTTTTTGTTTTTGTTTCCACAAACTGTCAGCTCTTTTGGAATTGAATAGTGCTGCATAAAACGACTACTGCATATCGATTTTTTTCTTTTACATGTATTCAGGCTGATTTTCCATTCTATAGGTTAGTGGCTTAGCTATTATACTCTCATAAAAAGAAGAACTCTTCGAGGGTTGAATGAAAATTCATTTGTCCTTCTTGCTTTCTTCTTGTCCTCTGCAGGGAAATTTTCACTCTAGTGAGCTTTCAGAAGATGTATTGTTATACCCTGCTGAGCCAGAACAGGAGAGTATGGATGATTAAATACCAACAGTGTACTGTTTCTGTACTAAACATGGAATTAGCTATTGGCCTCCACCTAATGAGCCTATAATCTAATTAGACAGATTGACAATACCCAGAAGGGAAAAGATAAGAATGCACATCAGCACAGTAAGTTAAAATGGAGAAAATAGCATATTAAGATATTTAGGAATGTAAAATCATCATAAAATCAACTTATAATTGAAGCATATTTTGTAATTTCCAAAATATTTTTTGCAGTCACTGTGTTATTTATCCCAGTAAATGGCAGAGGTCTACTGGGCAAGGATACCCAATACATAGTTGGTCTTAGACATGAACAGAGTGTGATGCAAATTCTCAGCATTTAACTCAGCATTGATGAATCTCTTCCTGTAATTAATTTTCCTCTGAGGACTTCATTGTTCATTTCAACATCTTAAATATGTGAACAAAGGACAGACATTTTTTTTTAAGTAAAAGAGATATAACGTATTTGTATTGGTGTAAAAACCTCAAAGATGATTCTACATCCTCAGTTGTCTTGAGAAAACATCAAGTCTCTTGAGACCACTTCTTGTGTAATTCTACATTCCTTCATCTGTCCCATACCTGAAACTGAATGAGGTCCCAAAGTGCTTATATGGGGGAAGTAGTTTGGAATTAGGAGCCTCAGAGACCTGCCCTGGAATCCTAGTTCATTATTTATACCTTAGTCTAATTATGTCTATTTTATGTGTTCATAGGTTTCCCTTCACAAAACATAGTTTCATTTGAACCTCAATAATCATGTGAAGTCTTCTTAGGACTCTTAAGTTCTCTGTTAAGATAACTTGGTTATCTAAATGACATACTTAGAAAAACTACTTCATAGGTCTTCTTGTTTCAGGAAGTTTTGAAACATCTTTAGTTCAATACTTCTTAATACTAGGTACCATTTGTTGATTTAAAAAAATGTGAAATAGCTTCTATATATATTTGCTGGCTCTGCTCTCCCTTGAAATCAGTGAGGGTTGGGGGGCAAAAAACTGGGTCATATGGCAAGTGGAAAAACATGCTATTATAAAATATTATTCATTTTGTGTATTAACCTTAAATTTTCCTTTTATCTAGACAGATAGGGGTATATAAGATATGTGTACCAGGGTCTATAAGGGAACACTGAAAAGGGAACAGATTTGTTTTTCTTCTATCTAGCACTTTCCCCCAATGTCTTTCTTTATTGATAAAAAAGTACAGAATGTTTTACAGACTGAATTTAACACACACATAGACACACACATACTATTCATGAAAAATGGGTTGGAGGAGGAGTGGGTGGAAAGAAAGAGAAGGCAGGTAGAGAAGGAGTGTAATGATATTGCACCTTAGAGATGGTGACTTTATGAGCCAAATGGTTCAACTTCCAACGAGAGCAGAAATACCTGAGAAGTGGTTAATAAGACTCTGATTAGACTTCCAGTTCTGGGTTGCTGACTGTTCTCCTAGAAAGCAGTAGCATGGTAGTCAAATAAAGGTATGACTCTCAGCCTTACTATGTACTAATGGTGGGAGCTTGGGCTAATTTCTCAACTTTTCTGAACATAAGTTTTCTTGTCTGTAAAATAAGAGTAATTATCTCTATCCCACTGTGTTACTATAGATATTAAATCAGATACTATATATTAAGAGTTTGGCACAGTGCCATTAAACTCAATAAATGAATATTATTATTAGACGGAACTCAGCTCTGTCATAAGCTATGTTTTATAATAAGTCAAAATCTGTCTGTATAATTTTCACCCATTTGTGGTTATTCTCCCATCTGGAAAAACCTAGAAGAATTTAATGGAAAACAAGGCTGCTGCTTTTTCCTTTTGGCAGCTATTCAATGACTGAAGCACTTCGCATCTCTATGTTGTAGATTTTAGCATATAATTCTCTCTCTTCCCATCCCACTGAGTTGTTAACAAGTATGAACTTTGCTGGCAACATAAAGTAAATCCTATTGCTACCACTCCTCCCTGGGGAAAAAAACCCAATCAGGGAATCATAAAATAAAATATTTAACAAAGAAAATACAAATTATGGAATTGAGAACTTGTCTTTGAACGATTGTTCAAATGTGTATAGATGTTGACTCTTACAAACATAAACCTTATAGAAAACTTGTTCAAATATTACCTAACTTAGCCTCAATTCCTTATGGCTTAGGAGTTATTAAAACATTCTTGTTAGGCTAAAACACTCCAAGCTGGCTTCTCCTGTGGTATTATAGGCACCATAGTCCACTTACTTGCTAAAGCGTGCAACCCAAAGAAGCAAACGTACTTAACTTTCTTCACTCATCTCATTCACTCAGACAAGAAGGAACGCTGATTCTACTGTCCATTTTATTTCCTCTTCTCCTCCGTAGTTAGAGCAGAGCTTCCAAAAGATGGATGCCCAGCACATATCAACCTCGCAGCAAACAGACTAAGGCACAGAGTACCAACCCCTCATTCCCTTCCGGCCCTCTGATGGCCAGCTGCTTCTTCCCACCCATCAAGCCCAACTGGAAGCTCTAGGGCAAGGGAGCCCATTGGTGGAGTCCATAAAGAGAACCAGAGAATGCTGGTGTGGGGAGGGAGATGAAAGAGATGCTGAACATTTCATAACTTCTCTTCTGATTCTTGTCTATTTTTCTACAATTCGTATTTTATACTGGCTCCAGAGCTGTCTTTCTAAAATGCACATTTGATGAAGTTGCAGCCCTGCCTGCAACCCCTCAGTGCCTCCTAAGTACATTTTGTAGCTCCCTTCCCTGTTAAGCTCCTGGCAGCCTTTCACCTCAACTTGGTTCTGTCCTGCTTCTGTGCTGCCTCCTCGGTTTCAGGCATAGCAAACAGCTGGTACTTTTCCATGTCCCCTAGACATGGATCCATGAAAGGATCACATTGTTTTCATCTTATAAGCCGATATCCTACCTGGCACAGCTCCTGGCTCATAGTAAAAGCTCCCATATGTGCCTGCTGAATGAATGGATGTCTGCACTTTTGCACGCTACACTCCCCATACCTGGACTACTTAATAAATTCATAATCTCCCTTCAGGTCTCGGAATCACACTTCATCTGTGAAATCTTTCCTGGACTCTCCCTACACCCTCTCCTCTTGTGAGAGACGCAGTCCTCAGGAGTCTGCACACATCTCTTCCAGTATTTATCTCCAGGTGTCATTTGAAATTGCTCACATACCTCTGTTGCTTTGCCAGACTGCACAATCCTTAATGTATTATTTATTCATGAGCCCCCAGAACCTGAAAGGATGGCTGATGTGTGGTGGGCACTCCCTGCACACACATGCTTTCTGGGCAGGCTCATCTGGGGGGACAGGGTGGTAAAAATGTAAAGTGGGTTTTTTCCTATAGTTAGTATTTTCATCCTCCTCTCCCTTTCCTTAATGATAGCTTGGGAAAATTCTTAACTTTTAAGTCACTTTTGACTACAATATGCCTAGTCTCATTAAAGCATCAACCTTAAACTTGATTTAAACCTCTTTTCCTCCTACCCTCTACATGGCTTATACTAGGACCCTGACAGCTTTGAGGCAGGGGAGGCACGGTCTGCCCCTGGGTCACTGCTTCTCTCCCTTCCTCTTCAAGGTCTAGTTCTTCCAGAGAGGAAGTCTTTTTTATTCAATTGGGTGCAATGGTGTTGGTTGCAGCTGCCTGTCTAATGAATGGTAACTAGCCATCGAATGGCAGGCTCTCTCATGGAATGGGTCTGTGCATTCATCCCAGGGTCAGTGCAGTATTTGGTTCAAGCTTGACCTCCTTCATCTCCATATTGGAGCGCTGCCCAGCCTGTTGATGCAGGTGGCTCTCCTGGGCGATATACGGAAGATGGCTGGCTCAGGTCAAGGTCTCTTTCCCAAGGTCTTTTCAACCATAGAGAACTTGCATAGCCTTGTCATGCCAAATCTGGGTGCAGTGGCTTCACTGTTGTTTTCTATCATCCCCCTCTCTCCAATTCACTTCTTTCCTAGTCTGATGGGCAAAGGAAGCAAGTCCACTTACTGCCCGAACAGATGTCCAATTTGGAAATCAAAACACCTCGTTTAAACACCTTGTTTTAGACAATCTCAATTTCAATGAGTAATTATTCCCTTTGAGCCTCCCTCCTCACGTGGGTTGAGATGGGGATGGGAAGCACTCCTCCCTTTCATGTGGGGACTACTGGATTCCCTCTCAACACAAGCTCTGCATCCTACATAAGGCAAACTATGTCGAAGATTCTTTTTCTCTCTCCAGCTTCTGTTTCTGTAGAGGAAGAGGGGGGCAGTTTATTGTAGCAGGGCGGTTCCACAGTAGCCACAGGGACAGTAATGGGACCACAGCTAGTTCTATGAAAAAACCCAATTTAACATCCCATGATAAGTTTGCTGAATAAATGAATGAGCAAATGGATATGTCTATTTTGTGTAATTATTAAGAGACAGGAATACTGATGTTGTGCAGTGAGGTACTAGGTGAAACTAGATTAGTCAGTGACAGAAATCCAAGGTGGAGTGCTGGACCTCTAGCTCAGGGCTCAGTCTCCAGTCTGCCACCTTGTATAACCTTCCCTTGTCTCAGCATGGCATGCATTCACACATTAATTAGTAATGCCACTGCACACATCAATAAGAGACCAGAATCACCACCAAAAAGTCAGTTTTGTATTTTTTAGAATTTGGAACTCTGGAGCAGGAGAAAAAATGTCATTTCTGCCAGAGGCACAGCATCTTGCTCTGCTCTTATGTAAACTCACTGTCAGGCAATCCCAGGAACTGCCTCCACTCGCCTCTGGGCAAAATGTCTCCTTTTCATAGAAAAATGTCACCTTTTCTCTAGGAAATGGCAGGTGGTTATTTTATTCCAAAGGAAAAATGACCTTTGCATTTTGTTAAAAAAAAAAAAAAAAAAAGACCAAAGACCCAGCCTTGATGAAAAACACTGAAAACAATTCCATATCTTTTAGTTTGTAGTTGAGGTCGTTCTTTGTAAATTCTGAGATTACACCTGTCACCACGGATGTAGCCCGTAGGCAAATGTCATTGACCAGAAAAGCCTGTTACCTCGTTTTCCAGGAATGTTCACTGCACACAGGATGGATTCTTATCATTTCAGCTCTTGCTACATCTAACACCAACCTCATTACTCTAATACTTCAAAGTTTTTATGTCCCAATTCAGGATCACAATCTTATACAAGTCGGTGAGAAGCTGCTCCAAAAGTACTGGTGTTACTACATAGTGTGTCTATCCATCATCAAGCTTGAAAGTATGTTAAGTGCTTCATATTGCATTTAGAGATGTGGCAATCTAAGTCAGCTTTCTCATTCCCCAAATTTCATTGTCTTATGAGAAAATGGGAGGAAATAGATCCACGTGTTGTTGTTGTTTTTCTTTCTTTCCTAGTCAGGTGAGACAATGGGATAGAAGAACAAACAAAGAAGAGAAGTGAAAACTTCAGGAGCCAACACTTTAAAACAAAGAGGGAAGGAACACAAAGGTGATCATGTGGAGAAAGACAGTTCTAGGTTATTAATCTTGGCTTCGGAAAACAAAGTTCCCCCCTTATTTTGGTCAATACCTCGTTTACGTGATGAAATGTTTTAGTTTCTGACAATAGTTCTTGCCATGAAGGGATGCCAAATGCACCTTACAGAGTTGGCTTTTTGAACAAAGTAGTCAATTTGATGATGACGTGAGATTTACCGTGTGTGCTCCTGCCAGTTCATGCAAATCATCAGCTGGCGCATGTGAGAGGCGCCTTAATTACACTGGATGCGGGAAAATCACGTTTCTGCAGCTGCAGCAGCTTTGATATTTGCAGACTCCAGCGCGCTCCATCTCTAATTTCACTGGCAGCTTGCAAAAACCAGCAGAATTACACTTATAAACAAAGGTCTGCATGGCAATTTATCTCCTATTGACTTCCGTGAAGTCTTCTTGTTTAGAATGCGAAGAGATTTATAATTATGAACTAAGATCTAAGACTTAGCTGAGGAAACAGTGGAAGACATATTTCTTGCCTCTTTTTCTCACTTATCTGTAGATGGTGATATATGTGTGTGTATCTAGGAAACTAAACTACTCATTGAGCCCTTATGAGCCTGCATGACAGTCTGTAGGGATATGCTCCAATAGCCTATATGGATATTTGATTCAAGGAGTATTATTTCTTTTAACAGAAACATACATATATTTTTTTGCCTCAGGCATTTTCCAACTATCTTACCCTCCTAAGACTTTTCTTTTTGTTTCATATGATTCAGGATTGACATGTTTTTGTTTTGGAGTGGGTTATAGTATCAAAAAGTAAGGAGCTTCATTAAACAGATGAAGGTTAGATTAGTGGCGTCTCCAACATGTATAGTAACAGAAGTCAGAAGCCAATGGCATGCCTCAATGGTACCCCAGCCCAGTTTTCAGTGGTATATGCACACCCATGAGGTTGAGTGTCCTACTTCAGCTGCCAGTCTACCAGTAGAATAAGAATTTTAAACATGGCACTACAATTCTAAAAATTTTCTAATTACCTCCTTTAAAATCGAAAAGTATTTTAAGAAGCAAGTGTTGTTTTGTTGTTAGTGTTCCATACAAAATCATTTCATTCCCAGGGTCCAAATGGTGAGCATCCTAAGCTGTTCATAAATCTTATCATTTATCTATCATTCCCAGAATACTAAAGCTTCCTTCAATTTCTTGGAAGATAGTCTTATAAATATTAATAATGGTTGCCAATTTCAAATGATTCTATATGTCATGCCCTATCCTAAGTACTTTACATGTAGTAGTTCATCATATGAAATGTTTGGTTAAATTAGACAAAGAAAAGCCTTAAATAATTCTCTAAGGCAGCATAAATAATCATTGAAAAATCTACGATTATTACAGCAAATCTTGTGCTTTCATAGTAATCCATGGAAGCAAATCAGTGCTGCACAGATAGATTCCTTCAACTGCTCAGTCACCAAGTTGAATATATGTCATATATCTGGTAGTAAATAAGCCTCAGGAATTTATTATTGATGAAGTCAGATGTAGGCTCTGACCTCGGAGAGCTTATAGGTAGGTGCTGGGGGGTAAGGGGAGATGGCAAATAACAAGTGTTTACAGGTCCACTGAAGGAGGGGGCAGGTGAAAGTAAGCACCTTTTATAAAACAAACAAACAAACAAACAAACAAACAAACAATTTCCTGATGAACCAAGAACTCAGTTCCATTAGTTGCTAGATGGAGAATAATAGGAAATGTGTGAATTTAACATTGTCTATAAAAACACATATGCCCATCCAGATACCAGAATCTGGTATTCTTTATACCTATGTGGATACTTTTGTGTCATTTATAAGCAAGGGAACTGGTGATCCTGACCCCAGGGCTAAGAAATTAAAATTATTAAAACTTATTAAATGCATTTAGATAATGCCATTATTTCAAATGTGTCTAATTTAAGCTGAAAACCTTTCACTAATATACTGACAACCAACTACTTCCTCTATAGAGTAGGTAATAAAAAGACAGCATTAACCCCATAATCTCCAGTCCATTTCCATTAAATGTAATAAATTTTCAGATTTTTAAATCAACATCTTCATACCCAGTAAGATCACTCTAATGTAACATCCCTGGTGTTATAACCTCTAGCTCCATTCTGAGCTGGGCTCTTAGGCTGAGTAGGAGCCTGATCTCCTTTCTTCTTTAGCTCCTGGAGGGCCAGAGAACCTGTACTGCAAATTAACGTAAAGCTTTTCTGCAGAATAACTTAAAAAAAAATAATAGTGAGAAAAGTACATTTAAGTGCATCGATTTCCTTGGTATTAATAGGTACAATGGTCATGACTGTCATAACTCAATTACTGTGTGACTTTACCCAAATGGATCCCAACACTGAAACTAGAAACAAAATCAAAGCAACAAACTTTGCTATATCTGTGCTAAAATGAGAATACAGTTTTTCAGCCTGGGGCAGAGATGAAAACTAGATAGAACTTGTATAGTTGTTAATCCTTCTCAAGTGAGCTTTTATCTAGGTTCTGATTTTAAACGAAGAGGTCATACACAGCGTTGTACAAGGCACTTACAAAAAGAGAAAAGATAGAAATGTGCCAAAAAGAGGCACTGCAATAGCATTTGTTTGGGTTACAAAGACCTCTTTTTTAAAACTAAATGCGTCATTGAAGCATATCATGATTTTAAGAATTGGTGCAACAATTTTTTAATCCTTTCAAGTGGTTCAGTTTATAGCCAAAATCAAGTATTGTGTCAATGATGGCATTTGAATTACCTAATATATCATCCTAAAAGGAGGACAGAAGATAAAAAGTGTTTACTGTAGCTCTTGCCTTCTCTGCCAGATGTCTGGTGATTGATCTGAAAGACACATTACTTGCAGGGGAGATGTTAGGTATTTGAACAAAATGAAGTGAGGTTTTAAAAGTTAGGGGTGTTAGTAAAGAATCAAGAGTAAATATATTGACAAGCTAAACAAGCACAGTTTATTTCTTCTCTACTAGAGATATTAGTATTGGTCAGCTGGCTAGAAATTCAATTCTATTTCTGGCTTTTGTAGAGCACAAGATTCTTTTTTTTTTTTTTTTTGGAGCATCTAAAGCTCATAAATGTCTAATATCAAGGGGCAATTTAGAATGTTATCTCACATAGATCTAAGTCTGAATATTTTGTTAGATCTTACACAGTGAATTGCTGCAACCACTTGCTCTATTTTTATTAGGAAGACAGAGCTGGAGACCTGGTGATTTTACTGCTCATGTTCCCTGGATGAGGCATTATGATTCACTGTTATTTATTCATAGCACGATGGAGAATTGGAAGGCAACACATCATCAATGCTTCTGTGTCAGAAAGGTAAAGAGGTAGAGTGTCCACAAAAATAAAAGATAATTTTCTGAGGGACATTGGAACAAAGTCAAGTAATTCAGAAACAAGGAAGCCACATAAAGGATATTGTGGTAGATAAAAGATTACTAGAAATATTTTGCCCCTTCTCCCATCAAAACAGGGGGCCTAGTTTCTGGGCCCTTGAATATGGGCTGAACTTTGACTTGCTTTGATCAGTTGAAGGAGTGGAAGTGATGCTGTGCTGGTTTGAGGGTAGGCCTTAAGAGGCTTGACAGCTTTCCCTTAGGGCCCTAAGCCACCACAGAATCTGGTTCAGACACCATGTTGGTGAGACCATGTGGAAAGAGAGGTGCCTTGTCAGCCCTTGGGAATCCCAACCATCCCTGCTGAGGCATCAACTGTGAGTGAAACCACCCAGCACATCCCAGCCCCAGGAGGGCTTCTTAATTAATGTGGCTGCATGAAAGTCCCAAAGTGAGCCCAGCAGATGAGAAGCACCCAACAGACTCCAGGTAAGAATGTGGAATCATGAGTGAATGTTTGATTGTCTCTGAGTTTTGGTGTGGTTTGCAATAGAAAACTGCACAGATACTTCAAACAGAAAAATTACATTTCTCTGATTCATTCATTTGCCTCTGGAAATTGACAGGACCATCTAAATATGATCAATGGAGGTGGAGGCTGATGATGAAGAACTGGCTGATTCACTAAGACACTTTATAAGGCAAGCCAGTTAGTGTAAGAGCAGTGGGGACAGATAAAAATTCAAAAGGAAGGCTGTGCTGGATACAGGTTATCAGGTTGACAGAAGATGAGACACAAAACATTTTTGAATTACTTCTTGGGCTTTCTTTTACATACACTGTTTCTCAAGAGATATTTAGTTAATAACCATGGAATTTCATTAAATGGCTAAGGAGCTAAAAATGGTTAGGGAGGATCAAATAAAACTGAAGTAGGGGGATGCCTCGGTGGCTCAGTGGTTGAGCATCTGCCTTCAGCTCCGGGCATGATCCTGGGTCCCAGGGTCAAGTCCCATGTCAGCCTCCCTGCATGGAGCCTGCTTCTCCCTCTGTCTGTGTCTCTGCCTCTCTTTCTGTGTTTCTTATGAATAAATAAATAAAATCTTAAAAAAAAAACTCAGGTAGGGCAGAGTAGGAAACCATTGGGTGGCCATTAACTGGAGAACCAGTACTAGAGCCTGCCCTAAGAGGGGCGATAATTGTCACATTGAGAGCACAGCAGTCATCTGCTCACACAGCACCCACAGCTTCAGGTTAATCTTTGCAGTTCCCTAGCAAGCAAAAGGATAGCTAAGATTTTAGATCATATGAATTACGGGATAGAGTATTATCAGGGTTAAAGTCCCCCCTCCCCCCAGAATGAGAAATTGCTCTTGATTCAATGTCCTAGACTGATATGAAAGATAAACAGAAGGATTAATCAGCTTTATTCTATTAGGTAGATGGCCACGGACTCTACTCCAAAAGTTAGTACCCAGGAATATTCATAAATACTCCTTAAAAGCAATTCTGAGCATAGGCTCTGTTGCAAGGTGGTCAGGGTAGGATGGAGAATGTTTAAGTTGTACAGTAGATGGAAAAGGAGTCTTCTGGCTACCTACCACTACATGCAGTAGTTCTTAAACTTTAGTGGGTATAAAAATGCAGATCCTAAGATGTCTAGTTTCATATGACAGACGGATTGCACATGGCTATCCTCCTTTTTTTTTTTAAAATATTTACTTATTTATTTATTTATGAAAGAGAGAGAGAGAGAGAGAGAGAGAGAGGCAGAGACACAGGAGGAGGGAGAAGCAGACTCCATGCCGGGATCCTGACATGGGACTCGATCCCGGGACTTCAGGATCGCACCTTGGGCCAAAGGCAGGTGCCAAACCGCTGAGCCACCCAGGGATCCCCCATGGCTATCCTCCTTAACAAAGACTTTAAAACGCATAAACCCACAGCAAATGAAAAGAACCCGAGAGAAGCCATTTATGTGACAGAGGGGCTGTTATATGACATGACAGCTCAAGAGAATTTTAGAATATGGAATGAAAATCAAGGCAAGATAACTAATTTACGATGGCTTTGGAAGGTCTATTCAGAGTGGGGGTTGGCAAACTCTGGCCCATGGTGCAAAACCTGCTGCCTATATTTGTAAATACAATTTTACTGGAACACAGCCATACTGATTTATTTATGTGCTGTCTAAGGCTGCTTTCATGACAACAGAGTTAAACAGTGTGACAGAGACCACCTGGCCCACAAAGCCTAAAATATTTACTATTTGAACCTTTACAGAAAGCATTTGCTGATTCCTGTTCTAGTGTGTTCTTGGAGGAGGGGGCAACACAGGCAAGAAGGGCTGTCAGCTGCTTTGCAGAATCCCAGGGTCTGGGATTAGGAGGCATTGACACAAGTATACGGCAGATGCCTCCTGGTGGCACCGTATGCAGAACTCCCATCACCTACCCCGAGTCGAAAACTGAGGATGTCTCCAAAAACAATATATGTCCCCATCTAACAGACTTTTATATTTCGTCCCTGGCTAAGAACCCTAGAGAAACTTTTCAGTTTTACTTTTAAATA
Organism: Canis lupus baileyi; assembly: GCF_048164855.1. Lineage (NCBI taxonomy): Eukaryota > Metazoa > Chordata > Mammalia > Carnivora > Canidae > Canis > Canis lupus. The sequence continues at coordinate 38,184,771 of NC_132858.1, read as the reverse complement.
TGGACAATTGAGGATCATAACACATGTGAGGACTGCACTCTAATAAAATGAGCATCCATAAAATAAAGAGATATGGATATGGATAACGGTGGGCTCTGCTGGGGAGAGACACAATGGAATGTCCCCAAGGGTCAAGATGAACAATTATCCTCAGACAGGAACAGGAAGACAAAAGATGCCCAGAAAAAAGAGGACTGTCTAGAGGACCTAATGTGATGGTGCTTTTGGCGGAAAAAAAAAAAAAAAATTATTTGAAGAAAGAGATTGCAAGAGAGAAAGACAAAGTGAAACTTCTCAAAGCTGTTTGAGGGGGAAAATGTATTAATGGTGCACAGTTGGGGTCAGTGAACAAATTTATAAAGCCACGGTAATGCAAAAACTGTAAAAATATTACTAAAATTAGTTGTGAAATTCTACTGGGAAAGTGTGGGAAGGCAGATGGGAGACAGAGTGAAATCTTCATTTCTTTCTAAGAGGAAGTAAATATAGGTCATGTCTAAATCTGTTAAATCAACACAACAGTATAAACACATTAATTGGAGGTGTGAAGGTATTTACCATCTATAAGAACACAAACTGATTGAGTGCCTCTGAGATGTGGGCCTGGAGGGTGGGGAGGGGCACGACAGGAGATATTTTATGCATTACAGATATTTTGATGCTATTTTTTTCCCACATGCATGTATTTATTTGACAATTTTTGTAAGTCTATAAATGCACATTTCCAAAAACCACTTCTAGGAAGCTGGAATCAGTAGGCGCAGGGGCACAGGAATCTGCATCTTTAAAAGCTCCCCAAGTGATTCTGACAAAATTTATCTTATGCCTCTACTTCCAGAAACACAAAGAACGAGGAGGCAAACAGTGAAAGAGCATAACGGTGATCTGCTGGGATGGAGAGGTGCGGGGAGCCAGAGAATGTCAGGATGCTAGCCTCCCAGTTTCTTGCCATTTCACTCATAACACAGATACATTTTAGAAGAGGGCAAATAACATCTAATAGATTGGGAGTGACCTCATAATTTTACGGAAGAACTTCACAGGCAGGCCAGCTTTCCTCCCTCTTACACTTGTTGAAAACCTCAAGCCTTGATTCAAAAATTAGCCTGAGGAAAAACAGGAGAGACATCGTGTAATGAGAGAAGCTTTTTCACTGAGAGATGTTAGATAAATAACTCTCGGGCTCTGCAGTTTATAAGCCTTAGTATATCAGTCTTGATTTTTAAAGTAGTTTAAAGAATATTATCAGGATCTTTGGTGCCTACAAATGATTGCCAGGATGTAGAATATTAAAAAATCAGAACTCAGACGGTTTCTGGGCCCTGTGGTGATTTCTTCTAAGAAAGCTTCTTCTAGAACATTATAGGACCATTGGGGATTGGCTCAATTACTTGTCAAAAAGCAGCCAGGGGCACAGTGTCCTCATTTTCTCCTCTTCCGTACCCCTTTCCATGAATCAGTCCTGACTGAAAAGGAAAGAATTACCATCCTACGCTTGTTTCTGTTTCTATTGTGCAGGACGCTTGGTCAACATTTTAGTAGAGGGAATCTTCCTTTGTGTTCATACAAATTATTGCTGCTTCTTTGCCTAAATTAGGGAAAACCTAGAGCTAGAAAAATTGATTCAGTATCTTCATGCTTATTTCAATGTCAAATGAGACTACTTGCCTTAAGATTTATTTATTTATTTGAGAGAGAGAGAGAGAGCAAAAGAGAGAGAACACAAGTGGTAGGAGGGGCGGGGGCGGGGGGAGGGAGAGAGAGAGAGAGAGAGAGAGAGAGAGAGAGACACTCCAGCAGACTCTCCAATGAGCCTGGAGCCTGACTCTGGCTAATCCCACAATCCTGAGATCATGACCAGAGCTGAAACCAGAGTGGAAAACTCAATGGACTGAGCCACCCAGGCACCCCGAGACCACAGACCTTTTAGATAATAAAGATTTATCACTTTATCTGTAGTGTCTATTTAAAAAAAATCTTTAGGTTCATTTATAGGTTCATTTATAATCAACCTATAGATTATAGGTTCATTGTATAGTCATTACAAAAAGAAAATTAATTTTGTCCTTAACATGTTTTTGTCTTTTTAATTTCTTCCAGAAACTGGAAGGCTGGTTTGTTTTGTTTTATTGGTAAGCTATAGGTCCAACTAGCCTTCACCAGGTCATGCTGTAAAAGTAGAATTTAGCCAATTCAAATTTCACTTCTTAATTTCTAAGTATATCCAACAATCCATTCACTCATCCATTCATCCATCCAACACATACTTATGGAGCACCTGCTATTTGCCTTGCACTGTTTCAGGTTCTAGGGACACACGAAGAAAACATCAGCCATAGAGTAATTGGTCGAAATTACTCTATGCCTAATTGGTTGAAAATTTCTATAAGAACTGTATTTGAGAAAGATTTTATGTATAAGTATTCATGCATTTATGATATCTCTGTTTTTCAGTTGAGGTTATATGACCATATACTATTCTTTGATGTTTCCTACATGCCATTATAGTTCTCCTTTACCTGTTATGATTATCTTTTTATTTGCTAGTTCACATGAATAGCTACTGAGGTTGGAATATTGCCATATACTGTGATGGCTCATAAACTTTTCTAGGTATCCCCCACTACTGTGGCTTTGCATATGTTGTTTCCTCTTCCTATGGCTCTCCTTATTTGTACACCTAGCAAACACGTATTCATCATTCAAAACTCTTTCAGGCATCATCGTTTCTATGAGGCTCTTTCTCTAAGCACCTCCCAATGGACTCAATCTCCTATTCCTCTGTACTATTTCTGAACTTTGTATTTATTTTTATTGAATTGATGTAAATACTCAGTAACATGCTACTCATTATTTCTATAGTTAAACTTCTGAAGGATAGAAACATCTGTCTCTTCATTTTTGCATCCCTAATAATTAGCAGACCACCTGGGACATATGGATATTCATAAAATATTAACTGAATGAACTGAGGAGCCATTCCTATTCTAACTTGTGGAATGTCATAGAAATGCGCTTACATTTTACTTAAAATTATCTCACAATTAAAAATAAACATTTAAATTTTTTTAGTATTTTATAAGCAATCGATTTCAAACTTTCATTGTATTCTTTTCCAATGAGAGAAATGATCATTTCTATAAAAGCCCAATAAGACTATGTGGTTAGGAACATGCTTTTCTTTTTAAACATTTCTGTTGCTTCCTCCTTCCACTCTCTTAACTTTGTGCCAACATCAGGGTTATTACAGATTCATCCTATTCATATTGTGTTACAACTCCTTGTTTAGCTATCGGAGGCCCCTTCCTAGATATAACTCCCTGAGAGCTGGGCCATGTCCTATCCATCTTTGTCACCCTTGTGTACTGTAACGTTTGTGAAAGTGAAGAGCTGAACATGTGTTTCTTGAATGAATAGGAATAAAAGCGAAACAGTGAATATAATTAGATATAAGTTCTTTTTCTGTTAGGACCTATTTTGTGATTAACAATGAAGAAAATGTGCTAAATTCTAAATAAAAGTTTTGACTTTGTGGCTTAGTAAGGCTAGCTTAGACTGTGGTTATAGCAAACTAGCAAAAGGAGTAAGAAAAAGTGCTGCTGTGCAAATGTCTTTTCTTTTAAGTTTACACTTTATAGTTTTGAAACATGGACTAGTGGGTTGGATCAGAGAAAAAATGACTAACTATTCCTTATCATGAAAACAAAGAAGTTTATTATGTATTTCACTGAAGTTCAAAAGCTTTGGGGAACCCTGTCCTTTTACTGAGATGGTATTCATTCTATAATTTCCTCTTATTCTAATTGTAGGTAATAAGATGATTTTAAGTTGAGTCATTTGATATTTCTCTATGATTTTTTGGCAACATGAAGGTGTGCATGTTGAGTAAAATATCACCAGACGAACAGTAGAGTTGGACGCTCCCTAACTGAACTCTTACAGAAAATGATGTACACGTGGTTTTTACAACTGTAGTGTTTGAAAAATGTGGTGGGTTAGTTTTAAAACTTTGCTCAACTTTTCAGGAGATGCAATACCTATTAAATGGATTATTATTCACTCACTAGTGACCCTGAAAAGAAGTTATTTCTGAAGGAACCATTTACCTAGTGGTAATAAAACAATTAACAAATATGCAGACCATAGAGATGTGAAAACATTTCCTCAAAAGTAATTCTCTAATTTGTGTATGTACTAGGACACATTAACTTTGGGGAATTGATATCATAAATTAAATCAACATTGTGAAAAATGTGTAATGGTGATATAGGTCTTTGGAGATATAGTCCCTGCATTTTATAATACTCTTTCTAATGTATTTCAAAAACAACACTACACAAAACTTGAATCAGTATTTTAAGTAAACAAGATCAAATTTGACTTCTTCTTTTTGTCCCCCAAGTGAAAAAACTAGTATTTACAAATTATGAGATTAATCCAAGGTCATGGGCCAGGTAGGAGAATTTAAAATCAGACTGCAAAGCCAGGCTTAGTTCATTACTTTTTTTTCTACCTCTGTGCATCTTTCATATTTTATACTTCCATGCCTTTAACAATTTGCCTCTGCATCTCCATGTTAGATGAATTTTGATTATAATTTGACAGACATCCAACTAACTGCATGTGAAAATTGATTCATAAGAACTATAGAAAAAACCCTTATATATTAAAACATTGATGGGGACATATAAAGATGAATACCATTCAAAATTTTTTCTATGAAATGAACATGCATATTTAAATATCTAACCTGGGCAATTCAGCATGAGAATATCACAAGATTAATGCAGATTTTAAAATATCAATGGTTGAACATAAGGTAGAATAGTATGAAATGTTAATCACATCTCTAAGAAGGAACTCTAAAAATAAATTAGGAAAGTGCCAATCTCAAGAGTCCATTAAATCCAGCAAATAGAAGGGGCAGTCTGAAAAACGAGACAAAAATGATATTTAGAGCTATTTCCAAAATACTTCAATTTGATACTCCCAAACTTAGGAGAAACATAATTTCTGGTTTCCCTAAAGAGAAGGGATCTTTGACCTTCAACTTAAGAACACACAAAGAAGCTCCTCCTATTTGCCTTGGGTGAGGGGGAAGAAAGGTGTTGTAAAATTTCTAGAATTTCTAGAGCGGTAAGCACCTTACCTGTTTCCATTTTCCCATCCTGGGCTGCAGGCCCATCCGGAATCACACTTTTCACCTGCAGAAACTCATCAGGCTCATCTCCACCAATGATGGTGAATCCAAAACCCATGCTGCTCTTTTTTAGAGTGATGCTGAGGAATGTTCCCTTCAACTGGGATGCATCCCGGGTGAAGAGCGGTTTTTCTACATTGGCCAATAGAAGTTAAAAAAGAAAAAGCGTATTTAAGGCAAGTTCTCACACGGGCGAAAGCCAACTACGGAGCAGCAATGCCAGGGGTCAGTGTGGGTGTTTCCTGTAGTAAAAGCAAGCAGGGGGTGACGGTAGGAGCAGAACTTTTAGTACTGCCTGCAAACACAGAGTAGTCCCAAGCATCCAGGAAAGCTGAAAAAGCTGCTTGGTTGGTAGATTTTCTGTCAAGTCAGGGTTCCATTCACCAAAGTAGCCCTTCTTGGGCTTTTTTTTTTTTTTTTTTTTTTTTTTAAAGGCTGAATCAATAGGCTATCAAAGCCTATCGATCAAGTGGAGCCCAAATCATCCAGACACATCTGTATACATTCCTCTTGTTCTAAAGGAGTCCAATCAGGAGGTATGTGTGAGTGGCTGGTCCTGCACAAAACTTTGAAGGGATAAAACCAGAAAACCCAAATGGACTGTTTTAGTTTTTAAAGGGTAAGACCCATGGAATGCTACCATCCATTCAAATGTCTAATCTATTTAGAAGGAGCACCTGGATGTGGGACTGAGTTGACTTTTGCTTATATTGTGAGATGCCGTAAAGATAACCAGATACAGTTCTACTGACCTCATAGTGTTTAGTATACTCTACAGTGTGAGCAGAAGGCAAGCCAAAATTTCTACATATAATTATGAATGTAAAGGTAACACATTTTGCAACAACATGTTGATACATTCAAATCATATACCTAAATCATCTGAACAAAACTTGAACCCATTCATTTAGGTTTGGCCACTAATTTGTTACATAATATGCTTTTCCCGTTATGATCTGTGATAAACATATTCCTAAGCATATTAAATGCTTTAAAAATAATAGTCATGCTGGGAAATAGAATTAATATCTGCTTTAAATGCTATCTCAGTCAAGTGTGTGTGTGTATATATATGTATATATATATACACACACACATATGCACGTGCACACATACATACATTTAGTTGTTACATTTTCAGTGATATGATTTGATGTTTGTAACAGCCAAACTGTACATAGAGATTTAGCTTAAGTATTTTGGTGCTTTTGCTGTTGTTACATTTTGGATGATATGTAATAGATATAATGAGTCATCATATTGGAATTTTACATCACAGATCTGCACTAAAAAGATTAAATATAATAATTCTCTATTTTATATTTAAGTCTATTTTACATCTTTTTCTTTGAAATGCAAATGGAAAATGCTTATAACCTCACCATCTACGTTCCCTTTATGAAGGTAACATTTACAATCAGAGAGAAGTTACTGTGAGACCTTTACATTCATTGCACTTTGTGCTGTAGTGGTGCGATATTCGTGCTTTTATTTACGAGTAAGAGCCCACAAGACGTGAAAAGTTTGTGCAGCTACTCATCCCACCACGTAGCTCCAAGGTGTGGTCAAGTGCAGCAAGCAGCCCCGGACCTACCGCAGGGCCAAGGCCTCCCCGCGTGGTCACGCGGATAGTAAGACAAGTCATTCACGCTGCGCGACCTCTCCAGGACAGCGCGGGGGCAGGTGCATGTGGGCCTAGGTAATGTCGACGAGGAGCCGGCTACTGTCATAAAGGAGAACAAGCCTTATTCTTTTGCGTGGTCTTTTGAGGACACACCTACGAGTCTCTATGAATCTGCAGTTTACAGTACCACTGTCAAAACCCATTAGTCTCCACCTGGCACCATGCTGTAAATTCCTATAAGGTACTGCCGGAGGCTTTAATTTAATCCATGGTTGCTAAGTGCATTAGTTTAGAGACAGAGCAAACATCCAGCTAAAGCTAATAGAGGGGCTTGGGGAAAGCAAATTGATTATTTGAAATAGTCTAAGCTAAAGGCATATTTGGAAGAGCAGACAGTTTGGTAGATAAGTTTTCCCTTTGAAACAGTGCAGATGGACATGGTACTCACCTCGGAAACCTGGCGCCTGCAGGGGCTTTGTTCCCAGGTCTGTGTGGGGCATGTTATGCTGCTGTAGCTTCCTTTTTGCTTCCAGGACAGGGTTTTCAAACTGTGTTCTTCTGTTTATGTGGCTGAAAAATAAAATTTCAAATTAGGATAACAGTGGGACAAAGTCATTTAAGAGAACATATGTATAGCTCTACAGAGAGCAGGCGATTAAGGGACACCTTATGTGATTAGTCAAGTGCCCCGCCAGGCATGAGGTCAGGCCTCTGCTGGGGCTGCCTGTGTACAGAGCACATTTATGTGACAGGAGCAGAGATCTCAATGCCACTATCATATGTTACTGTGTTTCAATTATGCATGATTCAACCAAAAGACCTAGAATGTGCACTTGCTTTCTGGTCTACTCTGTTAGTTTGACATGAGTTTGATGCATTAAGATAAATGATCAACCAACAAAATTTATACTGAATGGTGTTGCAAAGAGTGTCATCTAAGCTTTGCAAAGTCTCCATACCTACCAAGGTAAGTTGAATTCACGGATTACTAGCAACCAGCGTCTACACGTTTTAGTGTCAGACAGACCTGGATTGAAGGGCTGGGATACAGAAGGAAGGACTCTCAAGGATATTAATGGAAGTCATAGAATACCTGTAGGAGGGTTAATGCTCATCAGTTGAAAGTAGAGTATTCACATTTGATATAATGAGATGATAAACTCATAGATATCAGACTCAGAGTGGCTTGAAGCAGCTGTGGGTCAGCTAGCCTGAGGGCTTATAGTATAAGGATCCCTGATAGACTCCTTACAGTTTAATGAATTATTGTATGAAATTTAGGGCTCCATGTCAGTGGAGAGGGAAGGAACTAACAACTCCGCCTTGTGGCAGTGACATATAGCTCTTTCTCTAGGATATGAATGCTCCCATGAGAGGGCTCACATATACATTGGTCTTTGGTCTGTGTACAAATAGAAATAGGATTATGGCGTGAAAGCCTGAAAACCAAAGCAGAATTAGAAGAGGAATGAACAATTCTGACTAAATAACTCTATGCTAATAAGTACTGCAGATATATTTTCTCAATGTAGTTAAGCAACAGTCTTGAATTGGAATCATTGCTATTTTAAAGGCAATGAGACTGAGACACACAAGGTCCGATGACTTGCTCTAAATCTCACGCCTAGGAAGTGGCAAGGCACAGATCTGACCCAAAAAATGCAATTCTTAACCACACATTCTCTTTTCAACGTATGAGTTCACACTGGTAAATGCACACATATATTTTTAAAGATTTTATTTATTTGAGAGAGAGAGAGAGAGAGAGAGAGAAAACAAGCATACAAGGAAGGGGGAGGGGCAGCGGGAGAGGGAGAAGCAGACTCCCTGCTGAGTCGGTTGTCAGATGCAGGACTCCATCCCAGGACCTCAAGAACATGACTTAAGCTGAAAGCAGACGCTTAATCGACTGAGCCACCCAGGCGCCCTATGTGCACACATATTTAATGTGTGTGCGTGCAACACAAATCACAACACACAAATCCTCTCATTATGTCTTCTAAAAGTACGTATGAGAAAGAAAAGGAGGTAGAAGAAGCAATGTTTCAAAACCAATTTTCTATTATTGTAAATCAGATAATTCCTGTGAGACAAAGAAGCAGTCGTCAGAAACATGATAAGAGGGGCAGCTGGGTGGCTGGGTGGTTGAGCGTCTGCCTTTGGCTCAGGTCATGATCCTGGGGTCCTGGGATTGAGTCCTGCATCAGGTTCCCTGCATGGAGCCTGCTTCTCCCTCTGCCTATGTCTCTGCGTGTCTCTCATGAATAAATAAATAAATCTTAAAAAAAAACAAACAAATGTGATAAGATAACTGCAGTATCTCATTGCTTCCTCATAGGAGGCAGGGTAGGGTAGCTGTCTGCCACAAGGCTCGCAGTCATTTGGCCCTGCATTCAAAATCTAGCTTTACCACTTGATTAGCTGTGTGATTAAACCTTCATCTGTCATATGGACATAATATTGCCTTCCTCCTGGGGAGGTTGTGAGGGTTCAATGAAGTAGTAAATGCTGGCACAGGGGATCAAACATAGTTCAGTAACTAGCGGCAGCCACCTGCCACCACCGTCACCATGTTTTCATCACCATCACTGTCAGCATTTTAAGTCCATAGAAAGGCTTCATGGGATGGGGTATTTAAGAGCACTAGGCCCTTTCTCTAACATTGTCTCTGGTGCTATTTAGGAAGAAAGTGCTTCACGACAACTTTCTTAGGTAATGGAAGTTACCAGGATAGAGTTCAAAGTAAATCTGCCTTATGTAAAATCACTTCCCATTGGAAATAAATACAATTGTAATGCTCTTGTGCCCCAAGGAGTCACTGTGATCTGTGGCATGTAGTGAACTACGGCACATGATATTTCAAAGCTTCTTTGCCCTGGAAACTCTGACAGCCCCACTGGATTTCAAAAGGATCAGAGTTTGAGGCCTCTCTTCCCTTTTCTCCATTTTCATGTAACCTTCTTATTAAAATCCTTTGAAATCTTCCTATAACCTAAAGAAATATTATTCCTGACTTGGCCCTTCCTTATCTCTGTAGCTTCCCCTTTGGCTGTATCCCCACATACCCTTTTTGGACATATTTGGAGCTACTCTTGTTGACAACACCGTGTCAATCCCCTCATCTTTCCATGCGAGCTTCAGGGTAGCAATATTGCATCATTTGAAACAAGACGACCTGGGCTCGAAGTGGCATTTTGCACAAATTACTCACCTCCATAGACATCAATATTCTCGTGTGTAAAATAGGGACATTAATATCTGTTTGTTGGGATTGCTGTGAAGATCAGAGAAATAATGTTTGCAAAGCACAGATACATACAGAGGACCCCACAATTGTAAGGTCTAGTTATTGTTTATTCTTGAAGGTCTGGCTATTCTTTATTACTATTATTAATAAGTACTGCTGTCAGGGTCATTATTATTATGATGCTTTTCCCATCTGTGCTATAACTCCTCTCCTGGCCTCCCCTAGCAACACTGCCAGCCTGCTACACTCTTCCCTTGGCTCTCATAAAACCTTGAACAGACTTCTCTTGCCACAGTTTATTTATTTATTTATTTTCTTATAACCTGTCTTCTCACAAAGAGGATTTGTGGCACTTTTAAGGAACAAAAACAACAGAAAGTAAACAAAATCAGGGTGACATTAGTTGAATCTAGGTAGAAAGTCAATAGAATTGATAATATAGGGTTCTACTTGTTTACCAGCATTCTGTTACAAGTTAGCTTTGAGTTTTCAAGTTGCTAATTCAATGGGAGAGAGAAACTGGTTATCAGAGTATTTAAATTAAACCCAAGACATTTAGAGGACATACTATTCCTGTTACCAAGTCTTCAATTTTTTTTCCAAGTCTTGGATGGAGAGCTTTCTCTGATCCTAATATCCTAAATGATAATTTCACAAGCTATCATAACCTTATCATACTGTATTTTAATAATTGATTTTCATGTTTATTTCCTTCTATAGATTATGCACATCCATATACAGGTTCTATGTGTTCATCTTTGTATCCCAAGCAGTGAAAGACGATATTTTGTTAAATAGCTAAGTGAGGAGTGTGTGTTTTAAGACTTGTTTACCAATACACATTAGCAATTTTGAGCAACCAAGAAGCAGCTTTGAAGTGTACTGAAGGATTTGGTCTCTTCATTCCCTATCCTATTTCTGTTCTGCTAGGTCACTGTTCATCACCCGAGGAACTTTAGCCTCAGAAAATACATTACAAGAACATTCTGGGATGCATTTCTATATACAGTTGGGTTCCTCCAACTGCCACCTGCATATTCTAAGTATTTCCTTAGAAAAGTCAATATGTACCCACTGGCTTCATGGATACTATTTTGAAAATACTCCATTCACCATCAAAGTGAGTTTCTAGAGTTCACAGAGAATGAAAATACCAGTGAACTAGTCTGGCATGACTTGTACCCCACAAACAATGGAAGCTGGGTGTGGCTTTAGTATCCTAAACTAATTACTACAGAACATTCACATTGTCACAACTGAAGGCATTCATTTAAAACTTAAATGCTTCCAAGCTTAGAAAGGCCTATCCCAAGGAAGTATGATTGTAGCTGAAAAAGAAAGCTTTCTCTTCCTGTGCTTCCAGAATGAATAGTTTCAAGTCCTTTTAGCAAGGATTTGGGGGTCTTACAATGTGTATAAAGCATGGGAATGACACATGCTATCATCCTTCTCATTGTTTAGGCTCTGTGAGATAATTGCTAGCTATTTTATCTAGCTTCCATATAAAATGGAACCTGGGGTGCTACCAAGAGTCCTTTCCCTGTAATTATATCTGGTCTATTGTCATACTGTATTAATCTTTAGGTGGTACGAGCTAAGGGGATGAAAGCCATATTCTGCAGTGGGTATATCCTAACAACCCCATTCACCCTTCACAAAAGGAAGGAGTGCTGATGTGAGATGCTTCCATGTTGGAATGGCGAAAGGATTAGGATGTTCAAGGATGGAATTCTACTGCCTTCTCTCTTTACCCTCCTGTTCCCCCATTTGCAGCTTAACCCCCTCCTTTCACTAGGGCAGGGAAACTTCCACAATACGGAAGTGAATGAACCCTAGGAGCTTAAAAACAAGCAAACAAACAAAAAGCAAAAACAGAAAAGACTCAGGCCCACCCTAAATCAACAGGGCCATTATCTCAGAATGAGGTACAGGCATTGGCATTAAAAAAGTTTCCCAGGTAACACTATTGTGCCATGGTGGCTGCAATCTCCTCTTGAGTTAGAAGCTGAGAAGGTACAAAAAAGAGTTTCTTGCCTGATTAAGATTTATGTGGAAGTCTCTTTTTCTGTATGTGGCCTTGGGGAGTACTAGGAAATGCTATTGTGGCTTCAGAAGAGAGCACTTCTGATATTGGAAGTTTCATAACATGCACGGAGGGGAAAAAAATATTTGTAGCTGATGGGATGATATACTGCCAAAAGTAGTCCCACGTCAGTCCTGTTTGACTGGCACCTCCTTCACTGAGGGAATGGAAGACACGGGAGTAAAGTTGTACTTCCTAAGCCTGTGAGTATGCACAGGACAGGTCTGCTGGTCATCAAGGCCATTATCTGACCCCCAATCCCAGTGTTCCCACCATATTCCAGCCTCTTCATGCCTCACCTTGCTTCTCCTGGGTTTTTGGAGAGGGGCACTTTAGTAGATTGTTGCAAATGGCATCTTTTGTACCCATTGGCTATTATCCCACCATCTTGACTTTAGTTGGCAGTTTAGAAATGGATCGTTGGTTTGATATGTGAGAGAGAAGAGAGTAGCTTTCAAATGGAGATTGTACCACAGGTGAAATAAATAAACCTTTGCAAGGTGGTCAAAGTGGCTACGCTAACTACTCTAAGACATGAGGTGGCCAGTGCTCAGTATGTATTTATTGAGTAAGCGCATGGGTGGGAGGTGGGCACCCATGAAAAGTGGGAGATGTCACAGGTTTCCAGTTTAAGTCTCCCCTAAAATCCATCTTGTGACAGAACTTGATGTGAAGCTTAGGGCCAGTGTATGTGATACAGCCAATCTGCCTTTGGGTGAAGACTCACGAAATCCTTCAAAACAGAGAATCTTCCAAGACATTTTTGTGATAGGTGAAAAGGTCAGCCTACTATGGTGATGGAAGATTTGGATCTGAGAAGCTGATAAGTAGCAGCTGCTATCTTGTGCTCCTATGGAAAAGCACTATGTTAGGGATGAAATGAAGGGGGCCCAGAAAGGCATCCACTCAGCACTGGATGTGGGGAGATTGGCTTGGGATTTGTGGTTGTGGCTCAGGATATCATTCCTTCTATGTAAGCTCCTTTGAGGGCTTCCAAAAATCTATTTTACTTGGACTACTAAAAAAAAAACAAAATAAAACAAAATAATTCCCGTATGGAATCAGAGTATGAATTTCCTGGTTGCTTGGAATTCCCTGGGTATTCTGTGACCCCAGTTTTGATTCCCCCACTTCTGGGCAGTCAGGAAAGTCTGCCTATTACCTCCTCACATCTGAACCCCTAGACTGCAACTGCATTGGCAAACATATACATTGCACCCACTCTATGCATACTTCATTCATTTTAAAATAAACCTTGAGAAGACTCCTTAAAACTTTTCTCCACTATCAAGTTTTAAGTAGTGAAAACTACTTCATGCTTTGGAAACCAAGAGAGGATAATAACCCTCTGGGGATCTCCTGGGGCCAACTTTCCCTTCCCCCGGAGGGCAGGGAAGTTATTAAGAGCTTAGTCACTATAGTCATCTTGCTGGGATTTCCACCCAAGCCCCATCACATTCTAAATGTGTGACCTCGAGGACATCATTTACACTCTTTGTGCTTCAGAATTTTTCATCTGGAAAGTTGGTATAAAAGTAGAGTTGTTTTTCATAGAGTTGTGCACATTCAATGAATTTAAATGAATAAATAAATCACTTCAGACCAGTACCTGGATGTAAGTAGTCAATCAATGCTATTGTGATTCATCAAATATTTGTTTCTCAAATACTCTGTGCTCGGCACTATGGAAGAGGGTGCAAGGAGGCAAGGAGGGGCAAAGATCAATCAAAGATGAAGTGTAATAGGGGAGATAAGACAGGAACAAAAAGATTTTAAAATAGGGCTTACATAATACAAAGTATGTCTTACAGTGCTTTGAAAAGCTAAATTTTAAAAGTACTAGTCTAAAGACGAATGTTTTAAATACGCTTTATTTTAAAATTTGAGCTTTGGATAAATGGAAGAATTGAATCTATTTTACTTGGAACATTTTTTTAACAGAATAATTGAATCCCACCTCCTGAAAGATTTCTTTGCAGTTCGAACACTTAAGTGATAATTTTCTCTGTATAAATGTCCATTCATTATTCCCGACTTACCTGAGGGTAATGTGTGTTTGCTTTGTGAATGTGGGTGGGCAGATTGAGTTATTCACATGTTACCTGCTCCTACTCTTCCTGGACGAAAGAGTGTCTGACCTGGGGATATGGTGTCCAGGTGGGAGGTGGACTCACAGCCAACAGAGGAGAGTATCCATATATTATTGCTGCAACTCTGATGGCTAAGGAGTCTGTCCTCCATCCCTCATGAGCCTGACTTTCCCAAATGTGGATGTATTTTTCAGATAAGTGAATTCTCTCTTCCCTTCTCCAGTAGTAGTAGTACTAAGTTACTTAGTTAAGACCCTGGCCTGTAATATGTATTTTACACATAAGGGGTATTTATCACTTAGCCATTACTATCTACCAATTACACAGACAACTTGATAATTTTACTTCTGGCAGAAATAGCAATGTGCCCTGCCAATCATGTCATGAAGACCCCAGGACCTACAAGATACACAGACTCATTTTTCAACATTTCAGAACCACTGGGCATGCATTTAAAAATGTTTTCTACTGATGAATCGCTAAATTCTACCTCTGAAACTAATAAAAAATAACATAAAAATGTTCTATCCATCCTTTCTCATTCCAATAAATATCTTTCTTAAATGTTATTGCTAGGTGCAATACTATTATCATCAAAGGTATTTCTAAACTTTGGCTTCTCAATTGAGCATAAGCAGTGAGTTACAAAATTAGAGGTAAAATAGAACTTATCTAGAGGGAAACCAGAAGACTACACTATTCCAGGATTTTTCTGTATTAAGAGACAAGACTAATACATCCTCTTCCAACACTGATTGAATGGCTTTGTCCTTCAAGTCTCATATGGAAGGTCATTTAATTCATCAGATTTCTAGGCACTAGGGCACACAAACATGAATATGACACAACCCCCTCACCAGCTGAGTGCATTATTTTCCTGGGGAGACACACAAGTCAGGTGACCCACCACCTCAGTTTCCTAGAACTAAGGGATTTCCCAGGGCATGAGACTTCCAGGGGTTTTTTGTTTGTTTGTTTGTTTTCTTTATTTTGACTCTTTTTTTTTTAATGTAAGTTCAATTAGCCAACATATAGTGTGCATCATTAGTTTCAGATGTAGAGTTCAGTGATTCGTCAGTTGCATATAGTACCCAGTGCTCATCATGTGACGTGATGAGACTTTCAGTTGTAAAATTGAGAGAGTCCTGGTAAATCAGGACAAGGAGAAAAGACAACTTAGTCTGATCGTTCAGGGAAAGCCTCACATACACACACAAAAAAAGCAACACTGGAGCAGATTCTAGAATGCATTTTGCCAGACGGAGGGGGACATTTTAGGGAGAGAGTGGATACAAAGGTGTTCAGGAGTATTCAATTCTGCTTAGCTAGAGGATAATCTAGTGAGTACACATATGCACGTGATTGCCTGTGGCTGGTGTGAGAGTGGGAGACAGAGCGAGGCAATGAAAGCTATAAGACTGAGAAACTAGTTGTAAATCATGGTGGGTGTGGTTTTGTCAGAAAGTCTACCTACTTCCATTATGACTTTAGTGTAATGGGCAGGTGTAGCTCTGAAAGTCTCCATCGTGGAGGATGTGACTTATTCCTGAACGTGGGCGGGTGGGGGGGCATATTATGAATTTTACCGTATCAACCAAATAGGAAAGTTGTGGTGCTCCCTAGAATTGTCAATCATTTCAGCATCATTCAGTGGCCACCTCCAGTGCACTAGGTATTGTTCTTAGCCGGGGCTATGAGGATGAGTAAGAGATGCTCCAGAACGATAAAGAATCATATCATCCAGAGAACTAGACAGTATCATTGCTGAAGGTATGAAAATAATCTGACCTGTAATACACTCTATGTTGAACTGGGTTCTTATTGATTAATTAATTACACATGAGCTGTTAAAATGTGAAGTCACGTTATAGTCTAAGCCCGCTGAATTCCATACATCACTCATAAATAATGATAGACATACTCAGCCAACGATACAGGAATACTTTGGAGCCTGGCTAGAAGGAGTGTCAGAGAATTTTAAAGACACTCAGAATCGTGAAGAATCATGCAGGCAGCATCACTGATGTCTGCAATTATCCAGGAAGGAGGAAGCCAGGGAAAGAGTGCTAATAAAGAGAGATGGGTAAGAGTAGGGCAGGACTGTGGCCAATTCTCACAGTCAACAGGATATGAAGATAATTCCAATTCCATATAATACCAAAACTCTCAAAGTTTCCAGGTCCAATAACCATAGTAAGAAACATATTAAAAAAATATCATGCTTGACTATTGGGTCTTTATTACTGCCTGGACCAGGGGAAATAAAATACATAGCAATTCCTTTTACATGCTAGAGAGTAATGTAGGAAGAACTAGAAAACCTGACAAAATTAAAAAAAAATTTTTTTATTTTGATACTTGGAAAATACATTTATTGTGATATGGTGGGGCCTGAGTATGGGCAGGAGGCTCTCATTCTGAGAATTTAAGGACCCTGGGAAGAAAGGCATGGGGGAAAAAAGTAGTGGGAAGAAAGGATAAAGGTTCAGCAGAACCAAGAGTAAAGAAGGGGGAAATGAGTTCCTTCACTGTTGTTTTCAATAGACTGCTTTTTGGGGGACAGGTATGGTTGCATAGTTTTACCTAGTTAGCACGCTATGTCTAAAACTGTGCCAGTTACTGGAAGAGCAAAGCTTCATACAGATTAGATGGTCGTTTCATGGTCGCTGTAATGGGGTATGTATCTTCACATAACATGTTTGTTCCTTTTCATAATACACGTGTAAGTTTGGCAAATTAAGGCCCCCATGCTGGGCTGAGTTTGTATTTTTCTTTTTTTTTTTTTTGAGTTTGAATTTTTCATTCTGAATCTCTAAATAAAGAAGATGAAAGGTGTGATGTTGAATATTTTGGGACAACATTCCATTTAGAACACTTTTAAAGTTACTTAGTTCTTGTTCTGATTTAAATTATTTGATTGATGCCACAATTTGGTGAAAGGAACAACTGTTTAGAGAATGAACATCATCAGCCTTGTAAAGAAAGGAGAAAATAAAGGGAAATGGTGAATGGTAGAGGGGGATGGGAACTAATCTTCACTGAGCAAATACTATATGCCAAACCCTCAATTAAAGGGGTTCCTTACTTTTAATTCACCTGCTCCTCAACAAGGGTAAAGGATTTTCTGCAGATCTCATAGTAAGGGGCAGATGTATGATTCACATCCAGCTCTGTGTAGTAACAAACCCAACAACACTGATTTATGTGGTTCTGACACAAAGAGACACTTACTTTTCAAATGACATATATATATATATATATATATATATATATATATATATATATATATATATATAGGCATAGGTTGTGTTCGGTTATCTTTAATTTATTTTGGTGAGGTGATACTGATTTTCTTTTTCCCAGGATTCACTGTGAAACTGGTAACCTTTGCGGGATGGTAAATTACCTGCTGATTTTCTGAAGGCAAACATTTTGAGGGCACATTATGTTGGTTATTAAATGATTTTGGTTCTTTTTTAAAGAACCCAAAGATTATGTACACACAAATACGGGCTTTTGTGTGTGCGCACAAGCACGTGTATGTTTTGCATACTGTGAAAAGTTGAGTGGTAATGAGAACATGGGTGGAACCCTCCCAGGATCCCTGGCTTTGCATAGAGTGTTTTTCAAGCCAGAAGAGTCTCCTTCAAGGATTGTCTTTTAAATTCCTTTAGGGTTAATCCTAACTCAATTTTCTTGAACTGTGCCCTTAAAACTCTGGAAGTTGAAGGTGGGCCATGTCTCTGGCAATTACGATATTGATAATAAGATGATTCTGCATTAATGTTTATGAATAGGTTAAAGTTTATGTGAGTGAGAACGAGGTAGTCAATGACACAAATATGCATGACTTGTCTCGGATTTTGAAAAGGGCATGTTAGGTCCTGCTGAGGTCCAGTGATACAATAAGAAATGAAAATGAGATACTTACTCAGCAAGAAATTCCTTATATGGTAGCACAGTGGAACAGGGAATGCTGGTGAACTCTCCCCATCACACTCACATATTAGGTACCTGTAAGCTGTGGAATCCTGAGGAATAACAGGGGCGCGGGGAGTCACCTGCACTCTCTGCTGTCCTCACCAACAACTAGCAAGTGCTGACTAACTGGTAGCTATGAATATCATTTTTTTCTGGACCAATAGTCACTAAGTATTTACACATTAAGTCAATGCCACAAACTAAATTACTAAGTAATATTACAGAGAAAAGAAGGACAAATCATTCCTATTGTTTTATCTATCTGAAAAAATATATATACACTTTTTTTTTCACTCAAAACTAAAGAAAGTGAAGTAAAAACAGGATGAGGGGACTTTGTCAGCCTCCATACAGGAGTGTTGTGCTTCATGGAAATTTAAACTAATGTTTTAACATATGATAACCTTAATACATGGTACTTAAGCTGTCAGAAACTACACACCTAGTGGTGGGTTTCTTCTAGACTAAATTAGTGCAAAACTAATTTTATTGGTTTATCATAGCAAATTGACTGTCTTTTGCCTACAGCCAATTATTCTTCTAAGCCACAGAATGATTTTTTTTCCTTGACAATTTTAAAGTTCATCCTACTTAGCTAGATTGAATTTAAACGTGAAATTTGATAATAAAACTTTTTGTAATCCATCTGTTTCTATTACACAATTAGTTGAGTCTATTGTAATACAATTTCATCTACTTAAATACGAAGTCGCCTGTTAAATGCTGGTAATAAATAATGTTTAACAATGTTGCTTAAAATCATAAAAAAGGGGACAATAGTATTCCTTTCAAATGAGTTCAGGCTCGATAATGGTGAAAAATATAGTTCTTACCCTGAGATTTTGTTTATAAGCTTATCTTTATCTTTTTGCCCTTTTCACAGCAATTGTAACATCATTTCATGTCTGTTGATACCAAGTACATTTATATTGTTTTCCATAGCTTTGTAAGGAGATTCTATTATAATAATTCATCCTTTTGGAAACCTTTTCCTAACACTCATGTGATAGGGTTGTTAAAACCATTAAAATAAAAATTTTAAAATGGTAATATATATGTTATTGTCTAGCCAAATAACAGGTGGAAATGGAAAGAAAATGCTTCCAAATTTTAAGTATTCTTTGATTACCAGTTATAATGAGGAAATAATGAAGCTCACACAGGAAAATGACCAAAGTTATTCTTGTTAACACAGGTGCAGTGGATATTCCTTGAACTAGAAAAGACCTTAGCAATCACCTAATCCAAACCACTCATTTGATAGATAAAAGCCGGGGAGGTTAAGTGTAATTTTGTACTTGCCTGTGAATTCAAAATCATGGATGCAAAAAGGACAACTATTACTAACATCATGGTCTGTGACATAGCATGAATTTTGACAAACATTATCCGCATACTGAAAAGGAGGAGATTAAAGTTCTCATGTGGGGGTGGAAGGCATTACATTTTACCCACTTAGGGTGACCATCCTCCATTTTATTCAATAATAGGCCGTCCAAAGAATGTTATCCGCCGGCTACTTCCTTGGTTTGACCAAGCTCCCTCATCCCTCTGCTGGTATAGCATCTCTCTAAGCTGAATGTGATTCCACTTATGTATCTATTAAAGATCTAAAAGACCTAAATGCCAGCCAAGTACTTTAATTCCAGAAAGAACTCTCTTCTAACACCAAAGGGGAAAAAATGGTTGTGTTGTTTCACTATGCTAGTTTTCAACATGCTGTGATCCTGAGGGATTTTTAGGATAATTTTGACTCTGTGCAATTTTCACTTTATGTGCTAACTTCAGAACTTAGTCTAAGATATGACTCCAAAGTGTGCGATGATACAGATTGGTAGCATGAGACAACAATCCGCAGTTCACCCACAAGAAGCCTGGCATGTTTCATCCAAAGAGAGAATAACTAAGCTATATAAACTAACTGTTGTACAAATTATAGAATAATAACAATGATCTCTGTATGTGTCACATGACATTGCCTTGGCAAGAGGCAAGCAGGATTGTTCAGTGAAAGATGGTGGCAGCTTTCTCTGGGTTGCCTCACTATGAACTACATTGGACTGGAGTCCCCTCCTGCAGCAGGAGGGACAGCTCTTCCCACGGGGCTCTGGGTCCTCTCAGCTCATATCTGGGTCCACACAACTCATATCTATCTCAAAAGTTTGCAACTCACTTGAGCAGCAGTCCCCCAAATGCAGGCTGTCTTCCCTGACTTCAAAAGACCAGTTTCAAGTTCTCATGGTCCTATAAAAATGAGGAAGAAGGAAGGATGGTCTTTCATCAGGAGCACACAACATGGTGTTTCCAGTTCAGACCACCTGCCCTCTCTCCTTGAGATGATGAGGGCTCAGGGACTCTGTCCCTCACATTGCTGCCTCTACACTAAGTCCCCCTGCTTTGTGCTGCCTCGTGTGCTACTGGACTACGTGCCTATGCTTAACCTCTGCAGATGCACCAAAACAGGAGCCCAATTTAATTTGCTAGATTCATTTAAAAAATGCCTAGAAACAAACAACTCTCCCCAAAGTGTTTATGAATATATTCACAAATATATTCTCAAAAAAAAGTTGATGCTGGAGTAATGATTCCTTTGTCTTTTTTACTGACTTTAAGACAAAGAAAACAATCCACTAGAATTGTAAAACTTGTATATTTTTAAAAAACATTTATATGTAACTCTGATGCCAAGGGTGAATAATTCATGGCTATTTGTAAAATTCCACCTGCAATTAAACCAATTTAAATCTCTGGATGTTGAAAACACTCTTTATCTGTGGCCCAAAGATTTGTTAAATACAGTGGTTTATGAGATCAAACAGTTGCTAAAAAGTGTGTTTTTAATTACAGAGTCAAGTTTTCTTTCCTTCATTTGAAAAGGCATTCAAGGGAGGAGAGGGTAACTAGAATATAGAACATATTTTGATCATATGAGAATGAACCAGCAGTGGTGAAGGGCCTCACAACATGAAAAAATTATCTCCAATCTCAGGTAAGGGGTGGATGAGGGGTGTGCATTCAGAGCCTGACTGGAGAGTAGTGGTAAGAAGACTGGACATGGGACTTCATTTTGACTGAATGGATTGCAATTTAAAAAATTTGAGGGACCCTGGCATAAAGAGTAAAAGAAAGCCATAAGGCTTTCTACTAATCTGCAGTTGAACCACAGTGTTAGGAAAGTAAATTAATAGCCAGTTGAAATTTATATCATATCAGTAAGTAATTAGGAATCGCCAGTTACAAACTATCAGAGATGCTAATGTAATGTAAAGAGCATATGCATGGAGCTAGCGTGCCCTTCACTTAAGAGGCTAGATTGCTTGTTTCACAGGCTGAAAGGATGAAATTGGCCTGGCTCATACAAACAAGGTAAAAATGGAAGTCTGCTGACTTAGCAAAAAAGAGCTGCCTATAGTTCAGAAGAGATCAGATATTCAGTATTTATTTAAATACACTTGTTCCTTTTGTTTGTGAAGTGAACTGATTAATGCTTGTTTAAGAAGTATGAGAAAATATTTTGTAAAGTACAGACATTTTATATTAATGTAAATTGCTACTCTACTGAATGGTCTCTCTTAGCTCTATCGGGCATCAGACCTCATCAAGCATCAACCTTACTAGCCATTTGCCCTTGGAGAACTCAATGAAGTCCTCAAAGGATTGGTTCCCTGTTGTAAATATTGTGACTGTCATTTGGGATAATGGATGTGAAAGCACATTAAAAGTTAAAATAGTGCCTTAAACATTACTATTTCTACTATTACTTTCACAAATCCCCAGCTATATAAGATGACATGTACTATAGATAACTATGACAAAAATAACATCCTTACGGATTACTCTGAAACCTCAACCCTTTTGGAAGCCACAGAAACATCAGTCTTTGCTTTATCATTTCAAGGGTTTATGGAATCATTACTAATTCTAAAGGAACAGCAAGCATTCTTTATTCCACACGGCATGCTCTCACCATGAGATTAAATTACATATTTCTTACAAATCAAATAATTTGCCTTAGAATTGTTCACTTTTTGAGGTATATTGTAATCATGAATGAGCTACAGAAGTAATGCCATAAGGAGAAGACTTATCCATATTGTTGGGATACAGAAGATAAAAATAGCATTTATTGAGCACTTATTACATATCTGTTGATTGCTAAACACAGCTGTGGAGTGAAACTATCCAGGTTCAAATTCTGGCTCTATTATTTAGCACTTGTAATACTATCTGTACCTGTTTCTTTATGAAATAGGATAACAGTACAAACTTTACTGTTTTGTTGTTGTTGTTTTTGGTGAGGAGTAAATGAGCTAGTATATGTAAAGCACTTAGAATACTACTTGGCATGTGGTAATTGCACAATAAAAAGTCTTCCTCTCCTCCCTTCTCTCTCCTCCTCTTCTTCATCCTCCTTCTGCATAACCTGTCTACTTGAGATCTCACAGCTGGAAAGCTGCAAGGCTGGTATCCTGTGACACTCTGCAGCCCATCCTTTTGGCTACTAAATGGCAATAATTGATATGACCAAGTGCTATTTACAAGATTTAAAGCTCACTTTAGCATAGAATACCACTGAACAACTTCACCAACAATGGTACTCCAGTTTATTATCTTCTATGTCACAAAATTGTAAGTTGGGGAAAGGATTTCTTTGTTAAATGCCTACTTAAAAAATATCAAGAAAAGTCTGCCAGTGTTTGAAGATCAACAGGAAAAGCTGAAAGTCTGAAAAATTAAACTTTCACTCTTGGAAAAAAAATCTGTAAGAACAAACAGGGTTTAAAAGGATATTCTTGGGGATCCCTGGGTGGCTCAGCAGTTTAGCACCTGCCTTCGGCCTGGGGCGTGATCCTAGAGAGCTGGGATAGAGTCCTATGTTGGGCTCCCTGCATGGAGCCTGTTTCTCCCTCTGCCTGTGTCTCTGCCTCTTTCTCTGTGTCTCTCATGAATAAATAAATAAAATCTTAAAAAATAAAAGGATATTCTTTTCTGTTTATTTCTATTTGGAAATATTTTACATTCATGCTGATTTGAAAAAAAATCCTAAAGTTAGGAAGTTTTTCTGGGAAAATTCAGAAAACTACTCAAAGCTATGAAGGAGAAAAACATACTTAAGATAAGATACTGTGCTGGACTCCTCTCCAGCCACCTTCCAACTTGCACCATCATGACGAATACCCATCATTAACTGTGAAATGAATGTGATTTTCCTTTTACATTTAATGTTACATTGAAGATATTATGCAGTATCTTTCAGGCTTTCTGGAATTGTATACAAGTAGCATTTTATAGTAGCAGATGTGTGACATCACATGGAAAACTTGTAAAACCTTTCCATGAAAATCACATCTGTCAGTCCCCACTATCATTTTAACTGTAGTTATATGGTTTGCTTCTCCGTCTGTGCCAGAGGAGGCAGCTTTGCATGAAAGCTGTTCCAGGAAATTGTGTCTTCTGGACTAGCTAGTTAAGCAAATTGTGTAACTGCCATTGAAACCAAAATGTACCCAGCAGACATAATTTCACAAAAGAGGAGAAAAAACCACATTTGTACAAAAGTCACAGCTGTTCAACTCTACATTTTACACTTTTTTTCGTCGAATTTTTTTTCTTTTCTTTATGAACAGTGACAGTTACATTTCTAGTTAGTAACTTAAGGGCTTCTTAATACATTGTTAAGTGCTGTACTATTATGGATTTGGTGTCTGTCAGGAAAAATGGGGCTAACTTCCTTCTGCTGTTTCACAGTGGAGGAACTTGGTCCATCTTTCCTGTCTGCAGATGAAATAAGGAAAGATGTTGAGTAGGGCCCATTGTTCTCTAAAATGCAGAGCCGTGTGGCTGCCCCTACTGCTCCAACCAGTGCCAGCATCCCTATGTTAAGGTCCACCCAGTATGAACTCCTCTTCTTTCAGGTCTTGCAAGTCTTAATGCCAGTGATCATCTTATCTAGAGCCACTCTCAAGTTATTGGTAAGAGCTAAAAGCTCAGAATGCTTGGGTCAGAAGAGTCTCTCTGGCTATGTGCAGCAATGACCACTCCTTGTTGGACATCTTCCTGTGACGGTGAAACTGTACTAGAGGTGGGACACAGAGGAAACACTCTAGGGATCCCTCATTCTTCTTAGTGATGAGTCTCAGAGGCTTGTTCACAATATTACAGGTTTTGAATGCTAAATTTACAGGACGATGATTTTGAGCAAGAGTTTAAACTCTAAGCTCCGGAGTGCCTACGTCTAAATCACAGCCATTCTTTTCAATAATGTGTGATACTAGGTAAGTTACTTACCTTCCACAGCCAGAATTTCCCTATCTGTACACTTAAGACAACCTACCTCATCACTGCTATATTGAGGATTTACAAATGTGGTAAAGATTGTCAAGCACTTAGTCCGGTTCATGGCACATACTAAGCACTCAATAAATGTTAACCATTTTGATGATGGTGGTGATAATTCTTCTGACTTTTGAATACATTAAAACTATAATCTTTTTTTAAAAAAAATATTTTATTTATTTATTTAACAGAGAGAGAGAGACAGCACACAAGCATGGGAAGCAGGAGAGGGAGAAGCAGGCTCCCGAAGAGCAGGAAGCCCGATGCGGGGCCCAGTCCCAGGGCCCTGAGATCATGACCCGAGCTGAAGACAGATAACTGACTGAGCCACCCAGGTGCCCCTAAATCTATAACCTTAAGAACTGAATTTGCACAGGACAGAATAATGGCAATAGAAAAGTAAAGTTGGTAATAATGGTCAAAAACGATTTAATCTAGGCTTTGCAGTTTCAAATTGTATCAACACTTTCCTGCTACTGATTGCTAGAATTCCTATCTGCTTGTCTCTGGCTGACAAGGAGAAAGAGGTCACGTGCAAGTGTGCCAGAGGTACAGGCTCATTTCAAACTGACATGACCTGCTGACGACAGACTGGCCACTGTGCAACTTCTGCTCCCACTGCCTAGTCTGTTTGAAGAGGGCGGCTGACTGCTAAATTAGATTGCTAGTGTTCTAGCACAGGCTTTCTTTTTGCCACTAGACAGGAACATGGAATGTTTGTCATATTTGGAACCACACCTCTAATTGTGTGAGTGTGTAATTAAACACTCCAAACGATAGCTCTACAGAAAACCCATTATCCATCATTCTTAATAGAATTAGTGAATCAACATTTTAACTACAGATTTACAATGAAGACTACCTTGCGTTGTTACACTAACTGAATATTAATATTACAAATTTATATGATTCCAAGATACTGACATCAATGCCATCACTACAATTACAGTGTTTTACTTTAGGCACATTACATCTTATATTCATGATGTTTATAATGAAAAGTTGATATAGAAACTTATCTTAAACTAGACTTACTGTTTTTCTGTATAATTAGCTATAAGAGATTGGTGGTCTTTTCCAACATAAAATACTCTGTGCACAGAAAGTGACAAATAACCACTATGTTCACATATGTATTCATATTGTTTCCATCAACAAGACTACTATTTAGAACCAATACATACTTTGTGAAAATAATAGTGTAATGGAGATGCAACTCACGTTTTTTTGAACAGTTATACCACATAAACAGATATTTTCAGTTAAAATAGACAAATTAAAAAATTAAATGGACAAGTTGTCTTTGTTGTGATGGAAGGTATCCCTGATTTTAAGTAATGCTTATATTACATAGAATAAATTGAGGTATTTTCATTATTTTGATGAATTTTTTTACCAAAGGACATGTCTGAGGAATATTAGAATATAATTCTACTTAAAATTATCTTTAGGGGCACCCCCGGTGGCGCAGCGGTTTAGCGCCGCCTGCAGCCCGGGGTCTGATCCTGGAGACCCAGGATCGAGTACCGCATCAGGCTCCCTGCATGGAGCCTGCTTCTCCCTCTGCCTGTGTCTCTGCCTCTTAGTCTCTCTCTCTCTCTGAATAAATAAATTAAAAAAAAAATACTAAAATTATCTTTAGGTTTGAATTATCTGTCTCAATTTTCTAGTTGGTCTGATACACCCCACACATCTAATTATTGGTGTTAGTATATTATGGAATCATGTGATAGAGAAAAAACCATGACAGGTAGTAGAAATGGAGAAAGTTGGGATCCCTGGGTGGTGCAGCGGTTTGGCGCCTGCCTTTGGCCCAGGGCGCGATCCCGGAAACCCGGGATCGAGTCCCACATCGGGCTCCCAGTGCATGGAGCCTGCTTCTCCCTCTGCCTGTGTCTCTGCCTCTCTCTCTCTCTGTGACTATCATAAATAAAAAAAAAAAAAAAAAAAAAAAAAAAGAAATGGAGAAAGTTAAAACGACCTCATTCAATAAGACTTGTGTCTATGACATCACAGTCACCTGAAATCTAAAACTGCTAAATGTGTTAATCTGATTTAATGATATAATACATGACTGGTTGAATTATGAACAATTTCTGACTATGACAGTGAATACATGAAAAATGAAGTGGAGAAATATAGACAGAAGTATAATTTAAAGATATAAAGCAAATAAAAGATAATCATTTGAAGTATGAAAATAATGAGGACAACTATCTTTTGGGGTCATAGCTAGTGTCCAATATTTAACTAAAAAGGGTTCACCAGCAGCAGATCTTTCCTTGAAAAACATACACTTTGATGATCAAGAAGGTAGGAAGCATTACTTTCTGATGTGTTGGGTGTTTCACCTTTGTGACAGGTAATTAAGGTGGAGAAGAAAGGTTTGAGTTAAATATTATTTTCCACACTGAAGCCAGTTTGGAAACAGTTGAGAACATGGAAGAACAGTCTGAAGAATTAGAATAGAGGGGGGCAAATTTGGCCAGCTGCGTATTTTTATAAATAAAGTTTTATTAGATGGTAGCTAATGCCTCTTCATTTAAGTATTATCTATGATTACTTTCAAATTACAGGGGGAGAGTTGAGTAGTGACAGAGGCCATATGGCCCCCCCCAGAACACTTGTATCCGACTCTTACTGGAATTTGCTAATACTAGACTAAAGAAATAATTATTCAATGAGTTCTACAAGGAAGTGTATTAAACATGAGATCTGGTTTGTCACATACCTCAGTTCTCTTTCCTTACATGGAACTACCTTGGCTTTCAGATGTAACAGTCTTAGGCATAGTACAGCCTGATTTAGTGACTTAAGACCAACTAGAATTTACTGAAAACTAGTAATGTTGATAAATTTATCCAGAAGCTGTAGCTATACTATTATTAAAATATGTGTATTTTAATTGATTATTATGATGAGGGGGCCTCACAACTATATGCAAGTGATGTCCTTTTATTTTTGGAATCTGTAATACCTCTAAGCATTTATTTTACTTTTTGGATCTATTGAGTATCCACCTGACATCAGAGCATTAGACACTATATAAGAAAATTGCATGTGGTAAATGAGGTGAATTCACCTTGACTGGAAATGCCTGACTGTGGTGCCAAAATTGGTGCTTTTCCAAATGAGGATGGTGGTCAGAATATCCAAGCTCTTGAGAAAGATGCTCAAGGGCAGGAAGCACCAGGTCTTATTCATCAGTACATTCCCAGCACAAAGAAGGGCTTGATACTTAGTAAAAGCTCAGTGACTATTGTTACCAAAACAATTTAGCAATAACACTATTAATCTCTAATCCTTGACCATCTAGATTATTATTGTTAAATAGAATGAGATTAGAAAAAACAGAGTTAGATCTTGATAAACAATGTGAACACCAAGTTTTTCATTCGCTGCATATATTGGGCAGTACACTTCTCATAAGCAATGCGTAGGCTTTGCTATTCACCCAAATAACATTAACAACATTAAATAGTAGGAGGAATAAAAAAAATATTCCCTATCAGAAAATGGGGTTCTAGAAATGTGACTTGCACATTTAACTTTTGGAAATTATTATTATTATTTTTAAAGATTTTATTTATTTATTCATGAGAGAAACAGAGAGAGAGGCAGAGACACAGGCAGAGGGAGAAGCAGGCTCCAAGCAGGGAGCCCGATGTGGGACTCGATTCCGGGTCTCCTGGATCACAGCCTGAGCTGAAGGCGGTGCTAAACTGCTGAGCCACTCAGGCTGCCCTAACTTTTGGAAATTATGAATATTACTTGATTTCCCTTAATGTGTATATAATTTAATTCCTAATGGGGGCTTTATTTGAAATCAAACAATGGATATTGGGGATAACTCATATTATGCTAAGGAACATTGAAGCAATACAACCTCCATTAGAAAACATAAAAGTCTAAGCTACAGAAAGAATACTATTGATTTGAAATGGGGCCTTAAAAAAAAACATCGAAATTTTATTTCATCCTTCAACTGGAAAGTAGAGCTGCATCATTTAATTGGTTTGGAAATCTAGTTTAATAGAACATTTCTTTTGCACAACTAGTCAGCTCCCAACATTCTGATTGCAAAATGAAGGGCATTTACTTTGATATCTTTAAGTATCACTCATTTAGAGGACAGTGTGAAACACTTTTCCAATTGGTGTTTTAGAATCATGAGTCAAAGGAAAAGAATGACAAATTAGCCAGCTGGAGAAGGAAGAGACAGCTAGCTGGTGCTGCTAGAGTCTTTGTGGATATTTCAAAGTAAGATGAAAGGGAAGTAAAGGGGTTGTTAGCTACACATGCTCAATAACTGAAATACTAGCACAGTTTCACAATGTATAAATAACAAATTAGTAGGAAACTTAAAGACTTACTCAACATAGTAAGTGCCATATATGGGATCATCGATTTTTTCCCAGCCATATGGAAGCTCTGGAAAATAAAGAATTACTTCTTTCAGTAAATAAGCAACAGATATCACAATTTCTAATAAAAAGTAATAATACAATGTAATTGTTCATGGATTGCAGAGGTAGTCTACCAAAGTGGAATAAAGCGTTCAGAGTCAGCACCAAATTTCTGACGCATATTGTAGGCAATATAAGCACTGACTTGAAAATTGGCAGTTAAAACACAGAGCTCTCTTCTCTGCAGATAGACTGCTGGGTCTAGCTGTTTATCCCATGCCAAGTGGTAGGATGGCACGTCATCCTGTTATCACCACTCAAAGCAGTACAGAGACAAATTGCTTTCCTGAAAGTGCATACAGGTTTCTTATTTATTTGTATTGTTAAAAGGAGTATTTCAGGATAAAGATCATATTGTCAAAATACATTTCTGAGGATAGCAAATTATTGCTGATGACTGAAACAAAGGCGTTATAAATTCTCAATTGACATCCCACGATTCAAGATAGTTAGCTTGCTGTTCTCTCCACATGGGTCAGAATTTGAATGCTGCCAATATACTCTCTAGGCATATTTTTTTATAAAGTCTAAAATTTTAAATCCACTTTTCTTGGCAATATGATTTATATTTCCCATTCTTCATGGCTAATTTTCACAATACACATTTAAAATAACAATGCTAGGAATGCTTCTTTTTAAAAATCTTTTATTATTTTAAAATTTTTATTTAAATTCAATCTTCCAGCATATAGTATAATACACAGTGTTCATCTCAGTATGTTGTAAATGCTTCTATAGGCACAAACATGCTATTTGAAAACAAGGCTTTGCTTTATGATACTGTTTTTCCAAATACACTGAGCCTTTATAATTATTAAATCCTATAAATATGAATATTATTTTTTAATAGATATTAATTTTATATATGTATATACATACAAGTTATACGTGTATAAGTTTATATATATAAAACTTGGAATCTAAGTAAGATATACTGACATGCTTCAAATGGTATATTTAAAAGCTTTATTTTTTTTTAAGATTTTATTTATTTATTCATGATATACAGAGAGAGAAAGAGAGGCAGAGACACAGGCAGAGGGAGAAGCAAGCTTCATGCAGGGAGCCTGAGAAGGGACTCAATCCCGGGACCCCAGAATCATGCCCTGGGCCGAAGGCAGGTGCTAAACCACTGACCCACCCAGGGATCCCTTAAAAGTTTTATTATTATAGTAATAACACATAACTGTAGACAAGGCATAGTCATAAAAAGAAAATTATAAATACCTGCAATATTGCCATCAATATTGATGGGTGTACATCACTGTTAATATTTTGGTAAATATCCTTTAAATATTTTTAGACATCGATAAATACAAATAATTTTTTAAGAAATTAGATCATATTGTGCATATTATCTTTATAGCCTGATATTTTTACTTAACAAGATACTAAAAGCATCTTCAATGTGAATGAACATTATTGTACAGTATCACTTGAAAGTGGCACAGCAGTGGTCTGTGGTATGGCTAAAGCCTGTTACCTTCTGTAACAGAATATTTGGGACTTTCCAGTTTTCATCTGTTATATACCATCTGTGTTGGACTTACTAAAACCTAAATCTTCCATTATTTTCCTAGTAATTTAGTAATAATAAATTCCTAGAAGTGGAATTTTGAATTAAAGGGCATATACCTGTTTGTGGCTTTTGATATAAATTGCCAGATTATCACTGCCTCACTCACAGAATAGAACAATTCATAATCTCACTGGGGGTTTATGAATAACTTTGTTTTTCTGTATTGTCAAATTAAATGCAAATCTTCAGTTCTTCATCCCAAACTTCAGGTTTGGAAATTAAGAATTTTTTTAATTTTCAGAAGTTAACATGATGCAAATGCCTTGTATTCCAGAAGACTCCAAGCAGAGTCTGGGGAAACAGTTTTATAATCAAACACAAGAGTATTTATTCAATCAAAATGATGTGATTTGCACTAAAAGGTACAAATGAGGAGTACTTCATATCAGGTAGCTCTGTTTTGCTTCCAGAGTGTCCAAGTCAGGTTACGTTTTGCTACTAAATGAGTTACAAAAGGCAGTTTTTAGAGCTTTTGAATTTTTGGATATGCAGATAAAGTACTGTGTATCATTATTTTAAAAACCAAATAAATTGACTTTAAAATGGCAGCTTATAGTTGTTTTAGGTTACCATTTTTGAGTCGTTACCTAGTTCGAGGATTTTTTTATAAGGTTATCCTCAGGCAATTATTTTTTCTTTTGCACATTTGTCATTTTTAAAAGTCAATTCATGAGTTCTTTGCTTATAAAGGATATTAATCCTTTATCAGATGTCACAGATATGTTTTTAAGTTTGTTTTGATTTAATTGTGTTGAACATTTTCTTTAACACGATGTTTTAAATCTTATTTGGCAAATTTCTCAGCATTTCCTTTTATGTGTCTGTCATTGGAACCTAACAAATACTGAAGATATTTTTCTAGTGTTTCTTTTTTTGTTTTAACATCAAGTCTAGGCTATGATTTTATTTATATTTCTTAGATTAGTCATGTCTTAATAAACATAAAAACACCAAATTAGTCCTGTCTAAATAAAGATATAATATCTTCAGAAATTTTTCTTTCAAAAAGATAATAACGGTATTACTGAATATTTATTATGATAAAGGTACTGATGAGCTTGCCATGTGCTAACTCATTTACCCTAACAACAACTCAGAATTTAAAATCCCTGTATTCTGCTTCCAGTGATCTTAACCAATTTAGATATCAATCGAGACACTCTGTTTAGCGCAGCATAAACAACACTTAATTTAGATTAAAGACACTAACATTCCAGATGGTTTTCACCAAATCCCCCAAGCTATTGGAGAATTTGGCTATAAAAAGAAGAATCCATTTGACAGATATCTGCGGAGGGCCCTTTACAAGGAGCTCAAGTGAAAGAATATACAGAGGATAACAATTGATACTATATTTATTATTAATACAGCTGAATACATGGATCCATATTTGTAACAGATTTAATACCATCTCATGAATATAATAATATGTAAAATAATCACACTCACTAAAATATAGCTAACATGGTTAGTAAACAGCTAATGGTGTTAATTGTATGTGACTGGTTCTGTCTCCCTCTTTTTTTTTTTTTTTTGGCTTATGTCTTAATGGTATTGTTACATGGAAACATTTCATGGTCAAAATTTTAAGATTAATTTTTAATGTAAACTATTTCTTCACTTATTTCTTATCTTTGAATCTTTGAGTAAATTACTAATCCTAAGCAATGCATCCCAAAAGTATGGAGTTAATTGATTCTTGATCTTTGCAGATTGGCAATACAAACTATTTATTTAGTATCCTGCCTTACTTGCCATCACAAAGTATTCATCAGAATTTAGGGGGTGGGATGCCTGGGTGGCTTAGTGGTTGAGCGTCTGCCTTTGGCTCAGGGTGGGATCCCAGTTTGGGGATCGAGTCCCACATGGGGCTCCCTGCATGGAGCCTGCTTCTCCCTCAGTCTACGTCTCTGCCTCTCTCTGTGTCTCTCATGAATAAATAAATAAAATCTTAGAAAAAAAGAATTTAAGGGGAATCTGATTTGCTTTGCCTTACATATCCATATATGTTGTTTACTTGCCTGTTCCACGTTGCCAAAATAAATTAATTCATTACAAAACAAATATATGTTACCAACACTTATATTCTAAGCACTAAGTACTTCAAGTATTTTTACTATTAATGATCCTTGGCTCACAATTTTTTGGGGGAGGGGAGAGTAATTTATATTAAACATTTTATTTCAGATATATGCAAATTACACTCTTATTTTTTAAAATGTTTTCTACCACATTTGCCCCAAGGTGAGAAGAGATAGATAGAGAAACAATGAGAGCTAAATGCTATGTGCCAGGCATTATTTTAGGTACATTAAGGAAAACAAATCACTTAATCATCAAAATTGACTTGATTTGACTTGACTTAATCCTAAATTTATAAGATGAGGAAATAGAGATACCAAAAGCTTCTAATAGTTAATAGGTCAATTTTTAAATGCGTATGTCTGAATTTGGAGCCTTCATTTTAATTAATTTATTAATTTTTCACTTCTTTTTGAGACAAGATGATACATTATAGCTCTAGTATTCTTTTTATTTTAAAGGAATTTATTTTTTTATTTTTAAATTTTTATTTATTTATGATAGTCACACAGAGAGAGAGAGAGACAGGCAAAGACACAGGCAGAGGGAGAAGCAGGCTCCATGCACCGGGAGCCCAACGTGGGATTTGATCCCGGGTCTCCAGGATCGCGCCCTGGGCCAAAGGCAGGCGCCAAACCGCTGCGCCATCCAGGGATCCCCTCTAGTATTCTTTTATAAAGAGCTGTTACTTCATTTTAAATATCAGAAAGGAATTGATGGATGAATGTTTTGAGAAAACAATATAGATACACATATCAGTTCATTTGTAAATGTGGTAGAATGGGTGTACAAGTCTACAACCAATGAATAAAATGCTCTGTGTATGTGCATGAATGTGTATGTGTGTGTGTGTGTGTGTGCATATGTGTGTGTGTGTATTCCCCTTAATGATGTTTTCCTGAGTAGCAAAGAAAGGTCAAGGATAGAATGTTAGTGAAAAACCGTAAGATTTTATTCAGTCATAAAAAAAAACAAGTCATAAAGTAAACCTCTTAAGATTATAAGCTAATTAGTATATGTCTTGATGGTAAAAAGTTAAGAAAGTTAGGAATCATCTTGCACTGTTTAAATGAATTATTTGGACTTGAATTAGTTTTAAAAAACCAATTGCTTCTCTTTAAAATTAACAATTGAGAAAAAGAATTTCCAATTTTTTACTATTTGCCCAATTAGGCAAGCATGTAGCTTGGAGCTCTTGGGTCCAGGGTCATTTAGAGTACTGTATTCAACAATACCTGACACATTTGAGAATGATTAAGGTCACACTAATGAAAGAATAACATATACTATGCAACAGGGGAATATAAACACTTGAGATCAACAAGGTTAATGCTGCATTAAAAACTGTTTTAATTGAGATTTTCTTCAGGTCATAGAACCATGGAGCAAATTCAGTGATTAAATATTCCTATCATGATCTACTCTGCAAAAGTTTGTGTTAATGTCGAGATTAACTTGTCATCAGTCCAGCCTGTAAGAGGATCAAAAGATAAGAGGCATCCAGTTATGCCTGAATCCTGCCACAGCCCCCCATGCTATAGTTTTTACTTATTTGATCTTTCCAATTTATTTTTGTTTGTTTATATTTGTTTGTTACGTCCATTTTCATTGCAGAAAACAAAGACTCACAAGAAGAAGTTTTCAGGCTGCAAATAGGAAACTTGTAGAAGCCAAGGACAGTATTTCTTTTGGAAATGGATCCAAACATTGTAAAGATGTAAAAAATCTAGGATACGCTACCTTAAGATAGTTCAGAAAGATCCCTTTTGTCTGACTCATTTTATCTTTTAAACTAAGCCGCTTTTCTCTGTCTCTGTTTTTTTCTCAGGGAATCTGTATCTTCCATCGTGTACTTCCATTTCATTGTGCACATCTTTCTTTTTCACTGACTGTTGTTGCTGCTTTGCTCATCTTGGGTATGTCCTGGAAAGGCCACTTCATATTTGATTCCATGTTACTTTTTATCTTAAGCACTGATAGCGCTATTTGATCTCTGAATTTCTCAATTCTGTAACCTATTTCCCCAAAGGACTCATGAATCCAGCTTATTTTCTTCAAAATAGATTCAAGTTACTTGACCTGGGAGATCAATATAATGGTTGCCTTTGGGTAAAGAATCCACTCACAGAATAATCAGGTATGGCTGGAGGCTGTGCCCTTTTGGTAGATAGAGAGCCACATCTGGCAAAGGCAAATAGAGGGACATTCTCTCTCTCTCTCTCTCTCTCTCTTTTAAGATTTTATTTATTCATGATAGACATAGAGAGAGGCAGACATAGGCAGAGGGAGAAGCAGGCTCCCTCCAGGAAGCCAATGTGGGACTAGATCCCAGGATCCCGGGGTCATGCCCTGAGCTGAAGGCAGACACTCAACCACTGAGCCACCCAGGCATCCCTAGAGGGACATTCTGTAAAATAAGTGGTCAGTACTCTTCAAAAGTGGCAAGGTCATGAAATAGAAAAACAAACTGAGGTTTCATTACAGTGTGAGGGAAACTACTGAGACACAGAAACTAAATGCATTGTAGGATGGGGTCCTAGACCAGAAAAGGGACATTAATGCGACGATTGGCCAATTTAAGTAAGTTTATAGATTAGTTAATAGTCCATATGAATGTTAATTTCCTGGCTTTAGTAATTATAGTTATGAAACATGTTAATGTTAGGGGAAGCTAGAAGAGAGGTACATAGAAATGCTATATATTTTTGCAAGTTTTCTGAAAGTCTAAATTACTTTCAAAATGAACACTGAGAAAAGCTTTTTTTAACAACCCTCCGTATCGATTAGATGACTTGTACTCATACTTCATTAATATTCCATCCAATATGTGTAACACTGAACTCTTTGAATAATGTTAATTTTTTTTTGATAATGTTAATTTTTAAAACAAAAAGAGGATGTAGGATTTTGTATTAATATTCTTTTTTATATTATGCTAATTTTTTCAACAGAAAATTCCAAGATACTTTTATTATTTTTTTAAGATTTTATTTATTTTTGTGAGAGAGAGACTGAAAAAAAAGCACACACAAGCAGGGGGGAGGGGCAGATGGAGAGGAGACTCCCCATGGAGTGCAGAGCCTGACATGGGGCTTGATCCCAGGACCCCAGGATCATGACCTGAGCTGAAGACAGACAACTAACTGCGCCACCCAGGCACCCCGAGTGTTACTGCATCTTGAATCTTACAAGATATAGATTCAATAATATGGTTCAAAATCTGGAGTCAGGCTTTGTTTCTTTTCTGGAGGCACGGTTTTGTATGAGCCACAGCAGGAGTTATGTTAACTCATATAAGGTTGTGTGGAGGCCCATCCTGGTGGACAGCTTAAAATGCTCTCCAAAGCCAGAAAAGCAGATGAGTTTAGGAAGCATACAACATACTAAAATATTAGAAATAAGGACAGAGACTAGAATTTCCTTTAACCATATTTTGGACTAATATTTTTTAAAATTTAGACTCTTACTATTGTGTTTTAGAGGTAATGACACTACAACAGAACATAAGAAACATACAAAGTTTCCCTAGTTCAAATAGTATAGTGTACAATATGTTAATAGCTAATACTCATATTAAAAATCTTTTCCTCCAATATTTATTCGATTTTTGTTGCATACATAGTATACAAATTAGAAAATATAATTACATTTTTCTGTAAAAGTTATCTATAACTTTTTTCCAAGTAGTTCTTAGGAGTTTTGGTCATCATTAGGAGTACAAGTGAGTTCATACAAAAGTCCTTAGTGTGAGTTTTTTTTATTATTATTATTTATTCATGAGAGACAGAGAGAGAGAGAGAGAGAGGCAGAGACAGGCAGAGGGAGAAGCAGGCTCCATGCAGGGAGGCCGACACGGGACTGGGTCCCAAGACCTCAGGATCACAACCTGGGCCGAAGGCAGACGCTCAACCGCTGAGCCACCCAGGGGACCCAGTGCGAGTTTTCATAAGAAAAAGAAGGAAGGAAAGAATACTGTGTAAGAATAAAACATACAAAAGATGACCTTTTCTTATTAATAAACTCTTCTTTTCCTGTATTCAAAAATGTATTTGTATTATAAGAATACATTCTGGTTTTTAACACAATCCATTCAATATTGATATATGAATAAATGTGTACTCTATAATGTTTTGGGCATCAAATGGCCCTTTCCTACCTGGAAAAAAGCTAGCAAATATAGATGTGAACTTCTGCAATGCTAGCTTAAAAATGGAAGAATACTGTGATCTATTTGAGATGGTGACAAGAAGTGGTACCTGGAAGGCACGGCACTAAAAAGGAAACTGCCTTTTAGAGATTCAGAAAAAGTCATATGTGGTTTAAGTTTGCAGCTTCATTTGAAGGTCAGAAAGTGATGAACCTAGTGACTTCCTTTATATTCCTAGAGCTTTAGAAAGATCTGGCTGTAAAGTAAGATTTGGGAAGCAAATATATGCTTTGACCTGTGAAATGTACAACACCAGCTTCCTCTTAACCTCTTTAAGTCTATGTGAATCCATCCATTGATCTATCTACTTATTATCATCATCCACTTAAAATTATTTTTTGAAGCATACTGGGCTCTTATAGTGTAAAGCTGACATCTAAATTGAACCTCTCTGCTTACCTTGAAAAGGCATAAATATCTACTAAGAGAGCAATTAAACCACCCATAATGCATACATACAACATAATTAGAAAAGAAAATACAATGAACTCAAAAGCTATATGTAAATAGAGACATAAATGCCCCAAAACAGCAGAGTCAGCTCAGGAGCCCATTCTGAATCAGAAAGGTAGAGAGCATGCAGAAAAAAGGAGAGGGTGCCAGGAGCTGGGCGGTGAAAAACAGACAAAACCACCGTCAGAAAGATAAATTCCCATCCTCAGCAGACCTGGTTGATCAGAATGTAGCTACTGTGGGACTGAATGGAAGGGGTTTGGAAGTGAGCAGAATAAGTAGTCTTGAGAAGGCACTGCTTAAGAAGAGGGAGCTGATGTCAATATAAAATCTTCAATGGAAGAAATGGCCCTTAGAAATTTGATTATGATAGGGGGATCCCTGGGTGGCGCAGCGGTTTGGCGCCTGCCTTTGGCCCAGGGCGCGATCCTGGAGACTCGGGATCGAATCCCACGTCGGGCTCCCGGTGCATGGAGCCTGCTTCTCCCTCTGCCTGTGTCTCTGCCTCATTCTCTCTCTCTCTCTCTGTGACTATCACAAATAAATAAAAAAAAAAATTAAAAAAAAAAAGAAAAAAAAGAAATTTGATTATGATAGGAAAGAAACGTGAAGTAGAAATTAAGCATCTACAGGAACAAAAACAAAATTGAATTCTAGGACCATAAGACATACCAACTACTCTCCCTGGGGGAAAAAAAAAAAGATGTCATTCACTAAAGAATCGTACTTCACAAAAGAAACAGAAGAGGGTGCTCCTAAACTAAGAATGTGACAACTCACCAAAATCCTTTAGTTTTGCTTATATAAAACTGTTACTGCTCATCTATGAAAAAAAATCAAAATCAGTAGAAAATAGCACATAATATTCATACTTTAAGAAATCAGAAATAAGAGTTAAAATGATACAGCTAATGGAAATTTGCTATCCTCTGTCAAAACAAAACAAAACAAAACCACAAACGAGGAAATTGTAATGAATCTCAAGGTATTTTGAAACAAGCATGCATAAACATAGAACAACTTTTTGAATCAAAAATGT
The DNA here is from genome assembly GCF_048164855.1 of Canis lupus baileyi. Classification (NCBI taxonomy): domain Eukaryota; kingdom Metazoa; phylum Chordata; class Mammalia; order Carnivora; family Canidae; genus Canis; species Canis lupus. Next base: position 38,146,384 of record NC_132858.1, on the reverse strand, counting down.
AAAAGCTCTGTACAGACAAAAAAAAAAAAAAAAAAGATAAAGTTGACCAAAATGAGAAAATACATTTTTACAAAAATGTCATTTGGAATTCAAACTAAATTGTAAGCTGCCCAAGGAATATAGATTTAATTGAAAATATAGTGGGGATTATAGGGGAAAGACATGACAATAGTCAAGAGAACAAAATGAGATAATCAAAAGGTAAAAGAATCAGAAAATAGTCATTAATACAGAAGATAAAGATAATCCAGTATATGTATAATTGGAATATATGAAGAAGAAGAAAATAATAAAATACTTGAAACTATATAATCCAGAAATAAAGTAACTATGCCTATTTGTTGCAATGGCTCCCCATGTACTTGGAACATAGTCCCAGAACAGTCAAATTCAAGAAATATACCAGTTAGCCATTAGACTTAACAGACTGAAGAAAAACTGGCTAAAAGATAAATTCCTTACAATGGCAAAAAATCAAATTGATATCACATTTCAGGAACAACATACACAGCTAGACAATAGTGAAGCAGCATTATGAAGAATCTCAAAGAAACGGTGAACCAAATTTTATATCATGCCAATTTATCTTTCAAGTGTCAACACACACACACACACATACACATAAGTACACAAATTTAACATATTCAAGAACTCAGGGGAGTACTGTATCCAAGACAACTTCCTGAGGTACCTGCTTAATTAAACCAACCTTAATTTAACCAGGAGATGACCAGAGAAAAGGACTAATAGTAAGCATTCAATATATTTGTGGATGTCAATGTAGAACAAAGGTAGGAACGAGGATTAATTGTTGCTTTGGTAATAAGTGGGAGGCACAGAATATCACTTAAAGCTAGCAAGTGAACAAGGACCTTATAAAAGGTATCAGTATAAAGGTAAACATTAGAACATAAATACAGGTTGTTCTCATAAAAAAAACAAAACAAAACAAAACAAAACAAAACCCTGAAGAAAACAGACTACACAGTGAAAAAAACCACAATCAGTAAAACATGATGTGGTCAATAAATATAAAATAATGACAGTTAAAATATAGAAATGAATGCAATTTACTTCTCTTGAGATTTTCTAATTAGCTCATAAAGAAAACCCCCACTCTAAGCTGTAAAGAATAGACACATTTAAACAAAGTAACTCAAAAAAGCTAAAGTAAAGGCTTGGGCAAAGACATAACAGACAGAAAAAAAATAAGACAGCATCTGATAAGTCTTCTTATCAGATTTTAGAATTCAAGTTAAAAGCATTAACTACAATAAGGAACATTATAACAATGAAGGTCACAATTAATAATGAAGATATAATGGTAGATATCTGTATGATAAATAATACAAATCACTTTTATAAAACAGTAACTACAGGAGTTGCAAGAAGAAATAGAAATCACTAATAGCAAATATTTAAGACTGTTCCCAGTCTAAGACAGGTCAAGTTGACAAAATGACAGATATTGAAGGACTAAATGTAGTATAATTAACTAGGCAAATCTTTTAGTTTTTCTCCCATCTATTTTTCTAGTCTTATACCTCAGTAATAGAGAATATATATTCTTCTCAAGTACTCACAGAGTATTCTCCCAAATTGTCTATATATTACATTACAAAAAGTCTTCCTACAAAGCAAAAATAATAGCCATCTCTTACCACAATTCAATAAAATCTAAATATTAATAATAAAATCATAACCAAAAGAAGTTTCATCTAGAAATTAAAAACTCTAGGGGCACCTGGGTGGCTCAGTCAGTCAAGCATCTGCCTTCAGCTCAGGTCATGATCTCAGGGTCATGGGATCCAGCTCCATGTCGGGCTCCCTGCTCAGCAGGGAGTCTGCTTCTCCCTCTGCCCTCCCCCAGCCCTGCTCTCACTCTCATTCTCTTGCTTTCTAGTTAAAATAAATTTTAAAAATCTTAAAAAATTAGAAATCAAAAATGCTAAATAAAGAACGTTTATGTCAAAAAGGAAACATAAACTGAAATTGTAGAATGTCTAGAAGCAATGAGAATGAAAACACTAAGCAAAATCTGTTGCGTACAATTAAAACAGTGATCGGAGAAAATTTTATGTCATATATATGAATAAAAATAATGAACGCGAATTCCTAATTCATAAGCTAGAAAAAGAGCAACAAAGGAATTCCTCCAGAATAACAACAACAACACAACACAAAAAAGAACTACAAAAGATAAAGAAAAAAAATCATATGGTAGGTAACTAAAAAAGAGTAACAATAATCAAAACGCTGTTTAATTTTAAAAATAAGCAAAATACTAATTTAAGATTCAAAGATAAGTCACAGAAAACAACGTAAGAAAGATGAAAGGGAAGCAAAAAATTGTAGAATAGGTTGCACAAACCTATGCCCACAAAATTGAAGATCTAAATAAAATGGATAATTTCTTCGGAAAATACAGTTTATCAAGATTGGCCCCAGTGAGGATGGAGAAGCTTAAATAGACCGTTTTTAGTCAATGTACCATTCTAAACTCCAAAGGGAGAAGAAACAAGTGAAACAATGTGACTATTAGTGATAAATTCCTTTATATATAAACTGGGTGTGAAGAAAAGCTTTCTTAGCACTCAAACCTCAGGAATTTGAGTACATGAAAGCAAAAAGGAATCTCTATATCGGCCAAAGTCAACGTGACAAGATACATAACAAACTGAGAGAAAAAGATTTGTAACATATATCAGTGATAAAGTGCTCCTCTCCTTTATAAAGAACTTTTTTTTTTTTAAGACTTACTTATTTATCTTAGAGCACACCTGTGTGCACACAAGTAAGGGGAGGGGTAGAGGGAGAAGAGAAGCAGACCCCCACTCCCACCCTCCAGCTCACGGCCAGATGTGCAGCTCAATCTTATGATCCTAAGATCATGGTCTGAGCTGAAATCAAGAGTTGGCTGCTTAACCGACTGAACCACCCAAGCATTCTCATAAAGAATTTTTAAAATGCAAAGGGAAAAAAAGAAAAAGACTAAAGACTAGATAGGAAAATGTGCAAGAGCCAGTAATAGACAATTCAAAAAAATATTCCCAAATGTCCTTTACACATGAAAAGATTCCCAATTCCCTTATCACAGGAGAACTGCAAATTAACACTATATCGAGATACCACTCTTTACCTATCAGATTGGCACAATTTCATAAGCTTGAGGACACACTCTTTTGGCAGGGTTGTGAAGGAACTGGCCCCCCTCACACCACACTGGTGGATGATCAATATGGTACAACCTCACTTGAGGGGAATTTGGCATAAAATAGACACATTTTACCTTTCGATCCAACAATCATTCCTCTAAGAAATTTCTTTAAAGTTTCATCTTTAACAATATGAAAACCCCCACAAATATCCAAGGTTATTTATTGCAATATTATTTTACTGGCAAACCATGGAAGCAACCTCAATACCCAATCAGAGAGAACAGGTTTAAAATTAAAATCTAGTATACACACAGGGTACACTATTGCACAGCCGCAAAACTTATGAGAAAAATCTCTATGATCTGCTGTAGTGAATTGTAGAATATTTTACTACGCAAAAATATTCCTATGCTTATTTTTGAAAAAAGGGTACACAAGAAATAGAGCCAGAAACTAAACAAACTATTTAATTAAAGGAAGTGGGCATGAACAGTAAAGTTGAAGGGACAGGAAAGGGAATGAGTCTTCTTTACAAACCTCATCAATGTGCTTTTATTCGAAAAAAATAAATAAGTAAAATAAATGAAACAAGATGAAAAAAATACCCTGAAATTGAATAAAACAAAGGCAAATGAACCCAACTATATATGAAATTGCTAACCATGCAGGGTAAAAAAAAAAAAAAAAAAAAAGCAAGTATTAGAAAATTACAGATTTTGGGATCAGGGTTTCATTATACAAAGACCCAGAAGATAAAAGCATTGAGAAAATATCATTGAGGTTCAAAAGGAGAATGACTATATTTATAATGCTGCACAGTCTTGGTATGCTTTCCTGACATCAAGGCTCAGGATACAGGTCTCTGAAGCCTGGGGTTAATTTATATTAGTTCTTATGCCTCTTATACTGGGAAACTTTGTGGGTCTTGAGTTTAGGATCCTCCTTTTTTTTTTTTTTTTTTTTTAAGTTTAGGATCCTCTTGAAACAAAACACTGTAATAACAAAGTTTTAAGAGGATGGGGTGGGGCAAATATTAATTGTAGTGATTTAGACCTAAGGATAGACTAGAATGTACTAATTCAGGTCTCCAGAAAGGACAGTTTTTTTTTTTTTTTTTTTTTTAAAGAAAGGATAGGTTTGATGAAATTCTCCCCCACTGATAATCATTCTCAAGATGACAGTGGCCTTAGGAGGCCAAAAGGTTCTTGGGGTATTATGGAGGCTGAAGAGGTGGATTCCATTCATTATGAGATCTGCTCTTCTAGGTTACCAGAATCTCAGAACTAATGTAGACAACGGGCACTTGGCTTTCTATGGAATGTAAAGTGTAAAGTTATTGCAGTAGGAAAGTTACAAAAGCCTGGTAACTCCCAGCAGGTGTCTCTTCAAGGAGGGTCTATCAGAGTATTTCCACCTTTTTGGGACCAGAAATGGCATTTTGGCTTCAGGATGCAAGGTCTTATTCACAGATGAGGTAATACATGGATCTTGGCCTATAGGGCTTATAAGCTCAGGGGAGAGGTCAGGTCCAAAGTAGGAGGCTGGAGAGAGATAGCTCTCTTCTTCCTTAGTTGTCATATTTTCCCCTACAGGAAGATCAGTCTGCAGTAAGGGTTGCTCAACGGATTACGCAGCTCCAACGGGGGAGTGCAGACAGGTGGAAGGTGAGGAGCTAAGCAGCTCGTGGCATGCTCTCCCTGGCTAGACCAGTCTCAATAATTTAATTGTTGACTCAGAGTGAACACTGATAAACAATGGAGGCTTCAAGAATTGTTTAGTCATCATTTTCCAGAGAGTCAAGATGAAGACCAGGATAGGTTATGAAGAAAGAAAAAAAAGTCAAAATGTCGCTTTAATTCTCCCCTTTACCTTATCAATGAAGATTTTAAAGATTTAGAAAAAAAAAAAAAATAGCCGAGCGAAACGGCTGCCTTTTATCATGGTTTTGGTGGTGGTTGTGGTTGCTGTTTTCTCTTTAGGCCCCTGAAAAGTTTGGCTTTCAATAGGATATTCTATGGTTTTGTACTTCAAAGTGTTCTTGATGAGATCTGAATATATTAGTCTAAGTGAAATTTGCAATTAATCACTGATGGCACTCCCTAATGTATTCTCATAATATAACATATTCTGAGCCCCCTTTTTATTCAAGAAATATTTATTGCTCATCTACTTAAGGGGAAGCAGTGGGTTAGGGTAGGAGGGTACAGGAGGGAGTTTCAATATCCATGGAACTGATGGAAATCAGGCAAAGCCAGCCTTTAAACAAATACTTTCACTAATTATTAATTCATTATATTTTATGATACATGCTACCAGGAGAAATGCATGTATATTTTATTCTACCTAAACCCTCAGGTAATTTTTGAAGAACTTGGAATCACAGGTTGTTACGTTTCATGGGTATAATTCATTACGATGATTTAAATAATCCTAATGCAGTAAGTCAGCAACACACTTGTCAATTGGGTATTTTGGGGTGAATTCACACAACAGATGTCATTTTTTCTAGTGGAACAGTCTTTTTAAATGGAATGAATTTGATATATACAAGAAAGTTCTATTTAAAATCTCCGGGGACAACTAAATATTGAACATCGATACACTTAAGGACTTGGAAAAATGAAATTTAAAATTTACTTATGTTTATTATATTAGATGAGCTGAATTCTACTTAGGAATATGCCCTAATTTCATTTTCTACTTAATATGCAGCCTCAGAGCATTGTTTAATTAAAATGCCACTTAGACCAGTGAAATGGATCAGACTGAGCACAGACCTGGGGTTGCTAACTAATGTCAGAAGGATGAGCTAGGTCTCTGTGATGCTGTTGTCTGATGCACCTCCTACCAAAACTGGGTGCAAGAAGCACTGTGGCAGTTTGATGTGCCATTAAATGGTAGCATCAATGCCGCTTTTGCCATGACACTCATGGATCCTAAGAGACTTGCATGCTTTATGGATAAGCAAGATGGACATCTGTCAAATTGGGGTGATATTGCGTTGTCATAGAGTCTCTACTTCATCTGCTCTACTGAGCTTGGTGATTTTTCTTCCAGAACAAAGAAACATTTGTTCATACATTTTTGAAAAGGACACTTAAGAAAAATCAATAAAAATACTAATTGTCAACATTATCTGGGGAGAGGAAGGAAAAGAGGATAGTTTCCATATTTTCCATCTGTGTTGTGGAATGTTTTTAAACATGAGCAGAACAGGCAGGCTGACCAAGCTCACAGTGCTCAGTTTTATATTTGTTCCAGGTAGAGAAATTATGTACTTCTCAGCAGTACTTGTCACAGATAGATCACAGAGCGTCAAAGGTAGTAAGAGTGGAGAGATAAGGCAGGGAACTGCTTTTCCCATAGCATGAAAGGAGGAGGTTAATATTCAGAGTGTAACTGGAACAATGAGAGTTCTGATTCCCTACCTGGTATTAATCTAAGCCACTACTGCTGCCTATTAAAATTTAATGACAGAAATGTCTGCATATAGACATTAAATTATATTTATAAAGCCAGATGTGTGTGGGGGCTTGCCCAAATGTTCTCTTCCAAAATAATTTCCTGTCCAGATTATTTTAGCTAGATCCCTAAGCAGAGATATAGAATCACAACCTCCAACACCCCGCCCCCCCCATCTTGGTACTTTAGTGTAGTGAATGGTGACTTGACAGGACATAATCATCATTTTTTTTCTTTTTTGTAAAGTAGGCTCCATGCCAAGTGTGGAGCCCAATGCAGGGCTAGAACCCATGGCCCTGGGATCAAGACCGTAGCTGAGATCAAGAGTCAGATGCTTAAATGACTGAGTCACCCAGGTGCCCTGACATAAGCATCTTAAATTTGAGGTGAGTGAATGGAATACATGTTACAAATACACCTCCAGTTAGGTTATACTTGATCTTGAATCATAATACCAGCCAATGTAAAGAAACAACAAAGCGTCTATGACTAGAGACTGTGCTGGCACTGCCTTCACATATGAGCATTCACTTCAAACATACGGTTTTGCTAAAAGGGGGAAGTGGTGCAATTTTAATACAAATCCTGAATTTCCTGATCCACATACAAACAGAATGGAAGGTCATTAGTAAGCTCCTAGTACAGAAGAGGGCAGGACACTTTCCCCAAAGTTCTGGCCACTGAGGGACATGAATGTTTATCTATTTAGCTCTATCCCATCTCTGCAGTGTTCTCAGAGGACTGGATTAGACATAGGGATAGGCAAATGAAATCTCATCCTCACAAAACACAAAATCCCTTTTTTTTTTTTAATATTTTACTTATTTATTCATGAAAGACACAGACAGAGAGAGGCAGACACAGGCAGAGGGAGAAGCAGGCTCCATGCAGGGAGCCCGATGCAGGACTCGATCCTGGGTCTCCAGGATCACACCCCAGGCTGAAGGCAAGCGCTAAACCGCTGAGCCACCCAGGGATCTCCCAAAATCCTTTTGATAAAATTTTAAAAATAAGGTAGTGAGGTCTGATACAATAATATTAAAAAAATTAGAGGATTTGGAATCAACAGCAGATACTGCATTACTGCTTTGCGTAATGGTGGAAGGAAACAGAGAAACATAAATAGCAAGCTGAGGGTTGGGTTTTAACGCCAGCCACAGGAAAAGGCCTGGAATAGAAAACATGATGTTGGATGTGTCTGCAAAGTATCCCAATGCCTGAAACACTGGGAAAATCTTGGAAAGCGCTTCTCCCCAGTGAAAAATATTACTCATATAAAGCTGTCAGAGTCCGTCGGAGCTTGGGTTACCTGGCATGTCAAGAGCCAGTCAGTCCCACAAATTAGGCTGCCCTGCAGGCATGTCTAACTTACATGCCAGGCTTTCAGGAAATGTTAAAGGCTCAAGTGGAGCTGTGATTGGTACCTGTGGTAACAACTGGACTGTGTGTAAATCATACAAACAGTGACAGTATGATATGATGTGGGATTCAGCAACTTTGCAAGACTCAACGTGTAAAAAGTCAAACTTTTCAATAGCAGTGGCACTGTACAGACAAAGCACATGGACCATTCTGGAGGGCCACATGGTGAAATAGAGGCAATCAATAAATTTTGGTCTCTAATGGCCTTTTGAGGCAAAAAGAATTGAGAATATTGATTTGTACACAGAACATCCACTAGCTAAAGTATTAATTGATATGATAATAGGGTCAAGGTCTTAGGCTACATTTTCAACTTAGTCTCAGAGTCTTCTTTAAGTTAGCATTTTCAGAATCAACTCTGATACACACAAGACATTTAGTCCAGAGTGGAAGTATAATCAACAACAATAATCTTAAAAACATATTAACACACCTTTCTTTTTCATAGTTCTCCCTGGGTGACTCTCCCTCTTTTTAAGCACTGGCTTATTTTAGGAAATGTAGGCCTGCTTAAAGGCGGATCTAAAGAGGAAGAGTTAAGAATTGGTGTCTGACTTCCATTTGCCTTGGGTGGGAGTAGGACCTGGAGGTGTAAAGCCCTGGGAGCCAGGACTCAGGGTATGGAGTCCTTACAACTCTAGAACAGGGCCAGAACCATAGGTTGGGCAGATATAAGCCATTCTGCAGCAGGGACCAGCAAAGACCAAGAACAGCTGGCTGACCCTCGTTGTCATAGGGTTACCTGCTCACCTACTACATGGTTCCATCTTAGATGAGAGGAGAGAAGAGACCTACTGGGGAAAAAAATCTGGTAGAGAATTTGAGCCTTAATATTGGCAGGCTATTGCCCTCTTCCCTTCCTTACCCTCAATAAGGCTGTTTTAAACTAAAAATGGCAGAAAAAAGTCCTTAGTTGGCAGGTTCAAATTTTCTTATCCACCATCAAAGTAACCAAGGCTCCAAAGTAAATGATTAGTTATATAAAATTAAAGTATATAAAATTTTCTTACATATGAGCTGCAGTTTGCAAATACCAACCCTGCTGTAATAGCATTAAGTCAAAATCAAGTTAAGCATTTAAGTAGATATATTTGACAGAAATACTATATAGGTTTTGGCATCAGACAAACCTGATTTGAATGTTGGGTTTTCTTGGATAAGCTTCAGCTTTTTTTTTTCTTATCCTGCACTGTGTTAAAAGGAATAGAAATGTAGAGTGTCTGACATGCTTGGTGCTCAACAAATGTGAGGCACCACTGCAACTACTACTTTTGCTGTTTCTGCTCTGTCATCATCACCATCATCACCATCACCATCTTCACTGTCAGTAGGAATTATGTAGCAGCAATAGTAGGACCCGATAGAGTACTGAGTGCCGAGGGAACCCACGGCCTACACTTGGAGTTTAGGGTAGGTAAAAATCATCAGTTCTGCCTCCATACTTATTGGAAGAAGACTTCCTGAAATTATGTGAAATATAGAAAAAAGCTGATAATAGTGGGTACGGAAATGGTGGGAAATTAAATAGGCAGATCCCTTTTATTCTTTTCTTACTGTGCAAACTTGGTTTCAAGACTTCAGAATTAGAAGACTAACATTTGGCAGTGGAGCTTCAGCAAGGGGAAAAGTGGCCTGGATTAGAAAGAAGATAGTCTGGTACAAAGGGATGTGACTGGGGTACAAAGGGAGAACCATCTGAAAACAAATACAGTTATGTCTGATTATAATGTTTTATTTAATATATATATATAAGTGACTCTTTCCAGAGATATCACGCTCTGGCTTTTGTTGAAAAAAAGCAAAATGACAAGCATATTTAAAATAGTTTCTTTAAGAAAATGCATGAGTTCAAGTGCTCAGAGTTTTTTTTTTAAAGAAAACAAGAAAATGTATCAAAATAGCAATAGTGCTTATTTCTGCATGAAGAGATTTCAGTGTTTATTCCCTTTTGAAGAAAATAAAATAGTTTTTTTAGTTCATAAATTATGATATTGATACCTTAGTTGTGTTATGTTATATTATTTCGTGTTATTTTTTTATTCTATTAATTTTTTCCCAAAGTTAATTCAATTTTTAGTTAGGTGTTCTTGTGGAGAGAGTATTTGCCCCAGATTTCAAATATTTCCAGATGTGCTGGGTGGGAGTGGAAAGGTAGAAAAAAGAGTTGATATTGGGCATGTATCATAATGCTAACATTCTACCTTGTCATTGCCCTAGCACAATTGTTAGGATTAAAGAAAATGTTTTAGTAAAGAATATAAAAAATAGGTATTAGAGTTTTAATCACATTGGTTTTGGTAACACAGATTTTTTTCGTAATTTTTATTTTCCCTTTATATTGTGTGCTTTTAGCAACCAGACTAATACTATTATTGTTTACATTTTACAATAACAAGGATGAAATAATACTGTGCAAGATTTTTACGTTTTCTTAGTTTAATTTTGCAAATGATAAACCATTGTACATTTTCAAATTTATTCTTTTATATTTGAGACCTAGACACCATCTTTTATTGAAACAGATCCCATATTTCTCTCAAATTCTTTCTAGGGGCAAAATATTTCAACTCTTATTAGGCATAGAATTTATTGTAAGTGAAAGTGCCCACTATCACATGATTTCAGCAAAATACATACAAATCATTGAAGATATTTAAGAAAATCATAGAAATGAAAGAAATTTTCAGATGCCATTGGGCTCATTTCCATTTCTTCTGTTGGGCTTTATATTTACCATAGTGGAAAGAAATATGGATTGATGCTTTTATTGTATTTTATTCACTGGTTATTCTGTATTTGAACATTACAAAATTCATTACTCATTTGTGCAAGGTTTAATGAATACTGTGCAAAGAGCTAGAGATTAAAAATTTTCTGCGTTGGGCAGCCCTGGAGGCTCAGGGGTTTAGTGCCGCCTTCAGCCCAGGGCCTGATCCTGGAGACCCGGGATCGAGTCCCACGTCAGGCTCCCTGTATGGATCCTGCTTCTCCCTCTGCCTGTGTCTCTGCCGCCCTCTCTCTCTCTCTCTCTGTCTCTCATGAATAAATAAAATCTTTATAAAAAAAGTTGCATCACACTATACTGTAGCCTATTAAATGTGAAATAGCATTATGTCTAATCATCATCCCAGTCATAATTACTGATCATAGATCACCATAACAATTAATAATAATGAGAAAGTTTGAAATACTGCGAGAATTACCAAAATACGATGCAGAAACACAAACTGAGCACATGCTGTTTGAAAAACAGTATCAATAGACTTGCTCAATGCAAGGGTGCACAAATCTTCAATTTGTAAAACAACAAAAAAACCCCAAAACCCAGAAATCCCACAAAAACTCAGTATCTTTGAAGTGCAGTAAATGAAGCACAATGAAATCTAGTTGTGGGGAGATATCTGAGCAGGAGAAATTCTGTAAGTTGGGAAATGTCATAGTAGAAGTATGCACAGGTGTTCAAATGAAGGAATGGGCATGGCCATTTATAGGAGGGATTGGAGCGGACAGTAGATGCTTTAAGGAGAATTTCCTTAGAGATCTGTTATAAGATGAGTCAGTATTTGCCTGGCAACTCTTATTGAATTTTATATTGGAAAAAAAATCTCAATAAATGCTATTTATGTTCCTATCCCAACCTATCCAGGAGATTATCTTTTAAATTTTTCATGGTCAAAATTATATCCTTTGCTGCCTCACCTTAGTCATTTAGCACCATAGAAATATTAAAATCAGCTATAATTGATACTCTGTAGCAGGCACTGTGCTGACTACTTTACATGAATCATCTCATTTGATCCTCGTAGAAACTCTATATGAAGGGGGATATTATTTTACTGCTCTAAGCAGTTAAATCATTTGCCTAATGTTACAACTAGGATTATTTTTGATGAGAGTGGGAAGTAGTGGTGCTGGAATCCCTTTGAAGAGACGACTCCTATATGGACTGCCCTTTCTTAGAATTCCCAATGTCCTAAATATTGGTAAGAAAATGTGGAGAGCCACACCCAGAGAAAAGATCTGGCCACTTGTGCATTCCCCCCTTTATGAAAAATGCCCCAGAACTCTGAAATAATTTCTACACTGTTCTTCATTAAGAGTCTAAATTCAGTATTTTTAAATCCTTGTGTATTGCATTTCCTTGTTCTGCAATATATATAGTGAATATCTGCTTTGATTGTACAGAAAGATATCAGCATACAGTACCTCAGCTAACATTAGTCATAATGTAATCATCAGTATTTATGCAGTAACACAGGTTATATTTATGAGGACACTCAGAAACATTAGAAACCAAAAATTCTTCTGGCATTCATATGACAAGAAAATATGGATGTACTTGGAAGTCTATTTCATTTTATTTGAATTGTAATGCCATCTGCCAAAACTCACTCCCTCAAAAAGTATTGCCCTGACAGCATCGGAAAGGAACTTTGTGTGAGAAATAGGCATCTGTTTTTTACTTAATTCACAAAAGACACATTTTGTTTGCATTCATAAGGGCATTTTGCAAATTTACTACCCAATTAATATGTCATTCTGTGACAATGACAAAATAATCAGATTCTTAAATGGGTTTCATTTCTTTTGCTTTAATTTTAAAAAAGCATGAAAAGATCATATGGTGTAGTACAGGAATTTACTCTTTCAATTTATAATAATGCCACCCTTCTCCATGAAGATGACACTACTAGCATCATCTGGGCATCAGCTTCAGGTGATTTCTAAGAATGACAGTGAATTTGTGCTTAGTCATCCTTGCCTGGTTCCTACTATGATATAAAGTTTGTACATTTGTGAAATGATGAATAGGATTTACCTGGAGTTAGAGACTGTGGAAGAGAATGAAACAAATTAAGTCTCAGGAGAATGGGCTCCAAGACCATAAATTCTTTGAAAGTGCGTGGTGAGAATTAAAACTGGTCAGACATCTGCCCAGCTGTTGTGCAGATACATGGTGTAGACTCTGTATTTAACCTGCTAGCTACGGCTGAGGGGATACACTAACAGATAAGATCTTTGTCTCTGCATAATTTATGATCTACTTAGAGAAAACATCTAATGTAAAAATGGAAATAGATCCATAAAGAGTGCTTATGAACGAAGGTGCAGGTATGACTTAGTATACGTAAATGTATAATTTCAAAGTAAGTATGTCTTTAATTTTTGATAGCTTAAAGACCTCATTGACTTTCAAGTAGAATCACGAAGGAAGCAAAGAATGGAAGTAGGGCAGTACTTGGGGAGAAAATAAGATAAGTTCAGGCATGGCTTAGGGAGAAGTAGGTGGGAAAGGTGTAGTTTTGCAGAGAATGAACACAGTGATATATGTACACATTATAAGATATTTATCTGTTTAGAGAAGAGAATTTACGTTAGAAAATAATAAAGGAAAGACCATATATGTAATGTAGGTCAATTGATGGATTTTTTAAAAAGTAAACTCAGCCTCCAATGTGGGGCTCAAACTCATGACCCTGAGATCAAGAGGAACATACTCTCTCCACTGAGCCAGCCAGGTGCCCCTGATGGAATGTTTTTTGAATAGTGGGTTGTAGAGGCTTAAGTAATTAGAAACTATTGCAGCGTCCAAACAAAAGGGTGGGAAGAGGGAACCACATAATAGATATATTTGGGGGAAACTTAATCAGGTACTTGCATTCTGGATATCTGTACCCTTACTATATATGTCTATACTGTTAGTATAGCACATACCCAGAACAGTGCTTAGAATAAAACAGAAAAATGACTAGAACAAGGGGATAATAAGTTGATTATTCAAGGAGACACCTGAATTTCTGTGGCTTCCCTGATTCTAATCCTCTTTCCTATATTTTATTTCCTATATTTTCCTTTATTAGTCTCCATAGCACCAGTCGTAGTGGGAGGTGGGTGCTATGTCCAACTATAGAAGTTGAAAAGCCCAGGGTGCTTGGTGGCTCAGTCAGTTAAGTGTCTGCCTTCAGCTCAGGTCATGATCCTGGGGTCCCTGCTCAGGGGGGAGCCTGCTTCTCCCTTTTCCTCTGCCCCTCTCCCCTGCTTGTGTGTTCTCTCTCTCTTTCTGTCAAATAAATAAATAATCTTTAAAAAGAAAAAAAGAAGTTGAAAAGCCCAGATACTTCACTTCTCTAGAAACTTGAAAACCAGGGCATGAACCTGTTTTCAATTCAGATTTGGACAATCAGACACAAACACCTGAAATTCTGAATCTGGAGTTAGTGATGCAAAACAGCAGCAACAGTGAATTTTTTTTTTCTAGTGGTGGAAGAGGTGGCCCCAGCTAGTTCTCGGGGTGACCATGGCAGTTTGGCCAGAGAGAGCAGTAGCTTTGCTGGGATGGGGGATGATCCTGATGAGATTCTGGCTTGGAAAACTCTCTTCATTTCTTCTTATTTTCCCAAGCCTGTTTTTTCTTTTTCTTTTTCTTTTCTTTCTTTTCTTTCTTTCTCTTTCTTTCTTTCTTTCTTTCTTTCTTTCTTTCTTTCTTTCTTTCTTCTTTCTTCTTTTTCTTCTTTCTTTCTTTCTTTCTTTCTTTTCCTTTCTTTCTTTCTTTTCTTTCTTTCTTTCTTTCTCTTTCTTTCTTTCTTTCTTTCTCTCTTTCTTTCTCTCTTTCTCTTTCTTTCTTTCTTTTTCTTTCTTTCTTTCTTTCTTTCTTTCTTTCTTTCTTTCTTTCTTTCTTTCTTTCTTTCTTTCTTTCTTTTCTTCTTTTTTTTCTTCTTTTTCTTTCTTTCCCTTCCTTCCTCATGATTCTGTAAGCTTCCCAAAGCCTTTCAAAAAATTCATTTTCTGCACAAAAGAAGCAGCATCAGTTTGTGTTTTTTGTACTTAAGACCTCCAGGCTGGGGATGATTGGGATCTGATTTGGGGACAGCAATGCTGGGCAGAGTGAAGGAAGGACACGAGTGAGAGACACAGACAAGGAGAAATCCACAGATCTGGTAACTGGCAGCCATTGCTATTCTGTTCTTGCTTACTTACTACACTGTTTGCTGGAATATGTGCATGACATTGCCTAAGGGGTAAAACAGAGTGAAACAAAATATTTGCAAGTATATACCCTAACGGATTCATAATAAAGTGTTTGTGGAACATGAGGATATAGTGTCTGTAAGTGTGATATTTCTTCAGAGGAGAGAGTAAACTTGGGGGAGTAGTGGTAAACATAAATGATTTTTCAAACTAAAAATGTCTTTCTATAGAAGGAAAGAGTGATGTTTTCACGAGTCACTATACTTTTTTGACTCTGTATACGCTTAAGAGAACCATGTTAATTGTTGTTTTCATCGATTTTTTTGGCCTTACAGGCAGTACCTGTTGCCTAAATTTCAACATGGCTGAAGCTGCATCACAGTCTTTACCCTCCAACAGGTTTTCCATTGACTTATTCTGTCCTAGCGATCAGCATTGCAGCTGCCAGATTCTCAAACTTGAATGAGAGTTACCATGAATCTTCCTCCTTCTGATTATCCAAGAAGTCCTTTATTCCATTCTTTAATCACCTCACATATAATTCCTCTCCTTTCCATTCCTGTGATTGTTGCTAAAATCTCATTTCTTAACTGGAATTTTGTAATTGTTTCCCAATTGTTCTTTTTGCCTCTACTTTGTCCCTTCCAATCCACCCTATCTCCTACTACCATGGTGAATATTCAACAAATGCAGATTCATTTCCTCTTCCAGAACTCCTCTGGTCCTATTCTGTTTGCTCAAGTGAGAAAGTATACTAGGTCTGCCATGACCTGCCATGACCTGCCATGATCTCATCTCTCCCAGTGCATCTCCTTTCCCACATACAGCTTTTGTGCTCAGACTTTTCTTCATGCTCAGACTCTACCACAGTCCCTTGACTCTTGGTTTTTGTGTATGCTGTTTCCTTTGTCTGGAGCCTGCTTCTCATTTCCTTTTCCCAGTTAAATTCTGTCTTCTGTGACTCACCTTAGTATTACCCTGCTTGAAAGTGTCCCCTGACCATCATTCTTAGCAGGAAGCCATGGCTATACTTCTATAACCTTGGCTCAAATGTTACAGCTCTTATCGTTTATAATAAAATGGTTGATTTTCTCATCTTTCTCCACCAGTAGGTAGTGGGGACTGGGGATCACATAGTTCGTTGTTTTTTCATATCCTCATATCTCAGTGAGCTTTGTATTTCTGGCATCTAGGTTTTGCCCCAAATAATTCCTTGATATACATATTGTTGTAGGAATGTAAAGAGCACATATTCCTTATGAAATCTGAGAGATTTTTGTAACCACGCTTTGGCTAACTTTATCATCAATGAACAACAGTTCTTTTCACAAAGGTGAGAGAAGTTCTAAGGTATTTTCATTACCCAGCACTTGGTCTACAATAAAGCTGGATCTCTAAGACACAATGCACAATTGTTTCCAAAAGGTCCTATAGTCAAAATGCTAGTTCTTTTGAAAGAAGAAATTAATTAAGTAACAATCTTGCTCTGAGGGGAAGGAAAGTTCAGAAAGCTGCCTTGCCTTTTCCTCCAACTTCAAAACAGATTTTCACAGACAGGGTCCTTTAGTAACTCTTATTAAATGCAAATATCTCTTGAACAATGGGAAAAAGAGATAAGAAAATGGGAGGGGGTAATACAGATAAAATAAAAGGAATAAGAGATTATGAGATAAACAGACTAAGAAAAATCCTTAAAATGTAAAAAAGTCCACTGAAAAGAGAAGAGAGGAGACAAGACAAATGGTCAAAAGTGCAGAGAAAGTCCCAGTTCCATGCCTACTAGGATTCAACCTCAACAGAAAACTGGTGCTGCCTTCAGGTTTTGGCTTCTTTCCGTGTTCTGTTCAAAGAATTCCCTCCTCTTCATCACCCAGCTCTTCAAGGTCAAAAAACATCCACAAATAATCAGGCTTTGTCTGTGTGGCAATTGGACTTTGCACTTTTGCAGTTCAATATTGGGAGGGGAGGGAAATGACCCAACACGAAACTCTGTGCTAGAGCATTATAGATAATTTCCTAGTTACTTAATTTTTCTTTTCTTTTTCTTTCTTTCTTTCTTTCTTTCTTTCTTTCTTTCTTTCTTTCTTTCTTTCTTTCTCTCTTTCTTTCTTCTTTCTTTCTTTCTTTCTTTCTTTCTTTCTTTCTTTCTTTCTTTCTTCTTTCTTTCCTTTCTTTCTTCTTTTCTCTTTCTTTCTTTCTTTTCTTTCTTTTTTAAGATTTTATTTATTTATTCATGAGAAACACACAGAGAGAGGCAGAGACATAGGCAGAGGGAGAAGCAGGCTCCATGCAGGGAGCCCAATGTGGGACTCGATCCAGGGACCGTGGGATCACGCCCTGAGCCGAAGGCAGATGCTCAACTGCTGAGCCACCCAGGCATCCCACTTAATATATTTTCAACCTTGAGTTAACTTGGAATACCATGCTAAAGAGAAAAAGTTCTATATAGGTGCTGTTATTTTTTCAATTTTCTACTATGAATGCAGTTTTCCTACTAAAAAGAACTTGGAAGACTTATGAAACTGAAAACAAATGTCAAGAATATGATGAAAATGCAAATTATTTATTTTAACTGGAGATTTTAATAGAGGTATGATTGACATTATATTAGTTTCATATGTGCAACAAAATGATTTTGATACTTGTATATATTGTGAAATGATCAAGACAAGTCCAGTTAATATCCATCACTATACATAACGACATTTTTTTTTCCTGTGATAAGAACTTTTAAGATCTACTCAGCAACTTTCAAACGTGCAAAACAATATTAACCATAGTTCCCATGATGTATGTTATGGACTCATGACTTACTTATTTTATAATCGAAACTTTGTACCTTTTGACTCTTTTGTGATTTGGCCCACCTCCCACTCCCTGCCTTGACAACCATTAGTCTCTTTTCTGTATCTCTGAGCTTGTTTTGTTTTGTTTTAGATTTCACATAGAAGTGACATCATATAGTATTTTTCTTTCCCTGTCTGGCAATTATATTCTTAACCATTTGTTTTGTATAAAATGGATATAGAGATATAGCATAGGACTCAAAATAAATCCAACATCCAGAAAAAAGTTCGTGGAAGGTCATGTTGATTCTAATAAGAATGCAAAGAATGTGGACAATACTGTCTACCGAAAACAGAACAAAACCTTTTCTATGAGGCTGTGTGTTCTTGGGTCTTAGAACCACATCCTTATCACTGTTGAATCTCCAGGTCTTGTCCAGTGCCAGGAACATAGTAGGTACTTAAGAATCATGAATTAGCCTACAGGAAATTTGGAGAGAATGTACCAATTGTTTTAAAATGACTCCTTAAGGTAAATTTAAAAATAATCAACATAAAAATAAAAATAATCAATATAAAATATAATCTCCATGCAGCAGAGTGATTAGGGAAAGAACATGTCAGGTAAAATCATACTCCGTTAAAAAAAAAAAAAAAAAAAAAAAAAGCCCTCCCATGTAAGTTAACAAAAAATCCAAACTCCATAGCAGAGCCACAAGGCATTCCATTCCTGCCCACCACTCTGAGCTCATGTCCTAGCATTCTCTTCTCTGTTCTCTTACACCAGCCACACTGGTTTTTGTGGTATTTTTTATTTGTTTTGTGTTGCCATTGTTATTTTCTCTGGATACATCAAGCCAAATTCCACTTTAGGGTTTTTATCTCTGCCCTTTCCTCTACCCAGAATATTCTTCCTTAGATACTTCCATAATTAATTCCTCATCATTCACATCTCCTTAAATACCACATGCTTACAGAGGGCCTGACCATGCTATCTAAAATAGCTACTGCTTTCCCTTCACTCTATCCAATATCCTACTTTATTTCATCAGCATTTTTTACCATATGAATTATTACTATTTATTTTCTGGTTTTCTTGATCTGTACTCCACTTGAGCTCCATAGTATCTTGATACAAAGTTAACAGTCTCTTGCTGAATATATGAATAAATGAATGAACGAATGTGAGAAATGTAAAATATTATGAAAGTATGTTGAACTACAAAGGCTGATATGATGTCAGAAAGGATCATGGCATATAGAATCCAAAAAATAACAGGGGGTTAAATCTTTATTCTTGGCCCTAAGAAAGAGAGCTCTATTAGTCATGTTTCTTGATTAGTATAGTATTGATTAGTATACTATTGGAATTTAACTTTTAGGTATAATGAATTTGATGTGACCTTGTGGCATGTTGAGCATGACATCCCAGAACATAATAACCCTAGGATATAAAATGATGTAGAGAGATGGAAATGATTATTTTAATAGCTGGCAACTGATTTTTTTATGAGAATGTTTATATAAAGGAAAACACCTGAATAATTTTGTATGATTATAGAAAGCAAGGCCCTATAAGTTTTCCTTTTTTTACAAAAGAAAATCATGAAAAAAAAGGGAAAGCTAAACTGCTCTGCATGAGGAATGAAGATAAATTTAAAGACAGGAAGGAAGAAGCAGAAGATAATTGAACCCAGGAAAACACACTAATGTCAAGGAGCCAAAGTAATTGTAAAAATAAGGTTTTTCTGTTTTTTTGTTTTCCAAAGAAAAGGAGAAATGAGCCAGTGCAACTTATGTCATTCTAAAGACCTCGACCACTTCCACTCTGCCTTCTCACTTCCAGAGGGGGTGTCAGGGAGCAGGTCAGTTTCTTAAAATCCCTGTCAAAGTCTTCCCAGGGCTAAGGAACCGGTCAGGACACCAGACTCCTCCTGGATTACCCTCCAAATTCTTAAATAGAAAGTGTAGCAGCTCAGAGTTCAGGTGTAAAGGAAGGTGCACATGCAAAGATCTTGTGCTTTTGAGTCAGGAGGTTTGAAGTCAAGGAATGAGTGAGATATTTATACGTTCAGGTCTAGCCCAGCCACTCTGCCTTCCTGGAGGCCTTGCCAAGTATGGACTTCCACAGTGTTTCTGCACTCCTTGCCTGCACCACACAGCACCAGTAGAATGTGCACTCACACTCACACTGGGCGACACAAGAGTTGTGGCATACCCTCAGCCACTGCACATGATTTCACAACTGTCTCTCCCTTTAGATGTCTTGCTGCAGACATGGTCTGCAGTGCTTAGGGAATCTACAGCCTTATCCAAGACACAGTACATCTGGGGAGTTGTCAAAGTAGACAAGGTCAGTCCGGGTGGCACGGTGACAGCCTTGGTGGGCTCTTGTGAAGTTGGCGCCATTCTGGGTTGCTGTCACCTGCGCAGCCCATCACAGCACTGCTGCAGGAATCACCTGTGCAGCGGAAGTCTGAGAGTGCACCGCAACAGGTGCGCAGAGTACAGGGCCCCTTACACCACAGCACTTATGCCTGAGCTTCAGCAATTGCTGCACAGGCATGCGACCAAAAAGTATTTAATGTATTTTGAATTTCTTCACACACACACACACACACACACACACACACACAGCTCAAATCATCAATAAATTCTTTTAACCCAGCAATGGGTTATGTGAAAGATTTCTAAAAAGATCAAGGAAGTAGCGCTGAGCTCCACATCTGGGTTCAGGTGAAGAGAACAGCTATAGAAAGTGAAATGTGAGTGAGATCAAGAATATGGTGAGCAGAATCCAAGCTAAGATACGATCTTAAGAATATAATCCTCCAGAAACTCACAGAAACCTTGGTTAAGACTCAGACACTAGAGCAAGACTAACATTTTGTTTTTGAATATTTACTAACTTCCAAGGTTTTAAAAAAATAAGACCGGGACTCTAGTCTTATCTATCACATGACTTCACTTCTAATTAAAGGCTGATAATGATCACACTTCTAACTCCATAGCAAGAAGGGGTTTTATCCAGTGCCAGATAAGTGTCCAAATAAATAAAGGGCAACATATTAAATTTTACTGTCCTCTTTAATTATAATTTAAAGAGGAAAAGAGGACTGTGGTTATTATATTCACCTCTGGTAACAATATTGAATAGCACGATAAACTGAAAAATTAGACCCTGCCTACAGAATGTTAGGCTTTAACTACGTATCAGAGAGGGGAAAAATGGGGAGACATAAATCCCCCACGAAGCAGAACTGTATGTGTGAATGCGTGTGCTGTTTAAACAGAACTTGACTATCTAAAATAGACATTGGCTATCTACATGCTATAATCAGAGGATTCTTCAAAGCTATGTCAAATTGAATCAAATAATGCAAGATAAATCAGAGACTGAAACAACAGCATTGACTCAGTTGGCCAAGTTACTAGGAGGAGAACACTTGAAGTGACTTGATGATGCACTACTGCCGATTTCACATCTGTTTCTGGAGGCTGCTTATTAAAGTTGCACATCTGAACTTGACTTTGTTCTCAATATTAACTAGCTTCACAACATCGCTTGTCTAGAAAAGTCCTTGTTAACTATCAGTTTACTATCTCTTATTTGATTATCTGGAACTTTTGTAATTTCATGGTGACCAAGATGGCCTTACCATTCCCTCAGCTTGGCTACACTTTAGACAGTCTTCTTCCTGACCAAGGGTTCCTGGCCTCCCATTTCTTAGAGTCTTTGCTTTACAAACTTGCAACTGTAAATTCTTTCTCTGCCTCTGTGATGTAAATCTTCCACAACCCAGAAATGTCTTCCTTAAGGAGTTGGGAGACATCCCTTCTAAACATAATCACTTGACAGCCCAGTGGCTCAGTGGTTTAGCGCCACCTTTAGTCCAGGGCATGATCCTGGAGACCCGGGATAGAGTCCCACGTTGGGCTTCCCTGCATGGAGCCTGCTTCTCCCTCTGCCTGTGTCTCTGCCTCTCTCTGTCTCTCATGAATAAATAAATAAAATCATTAAAAAAAATTTTTAAAAAATTAACGTAATCACCAAAAGATACTACCCCTATCTTACAGTCTCTGCAGGAGGGTAGGAGTCTAACTTAGATAACTGCCAATTAGCAAACATAAGTGAACAGCCTAATCATTTTGACCAAACTTCCCTTTCCCCCACCCCCACAATCCTCTAAAGATTTTCCCTGAGCCTACCCCAGTATTTAAAAGTTGTCCTGCTCCACCCCTTGTTTTTCCAGGGAAGTTGAGTCCCATCTCCCTCCCTTATTGGAATGGTCTTGAATAAAGTTTTCCTTGCATCTTTAACTGTTAATTCTGTCCAGTGCAAATATTTTTTATCATTGGACTGATCCGTTTTCTCATCTTCCTAAATTGTTAACTCTCTTGATAGCAGTCAATACTTTCCAGTTACTTTTAACTCAATAAAATATTTTTCTTTTAAATATGAGATTTAGAATAAATGAAACTGAAATGGATAATTTATGACGGATGTAGTGAATGATACATGCACTGAGGAACAAAAATAACCACAGTCTAAGATATGAAAATGTAGATAATTGAATACTACCAAGGAATAATTCAATGAAAAAAAAAATACTCTCTCACTCTTTACCTTGAACAACACACACACACACACACACACACACACACACGAAGAAATATTAAGACATTTTAACCTAATGCCACACACAAAAATTGCTCAAGGTTGGAAAATTTGAAAAATTTCTCTGCCAAGTGCAGAAATCTTCCTGATATATGATGTGAAATGCATGAGAATGTTTTTAAACATAACAGCGGGATTTCAACTATAGAATGCTAAGTGTTGATATTCTAGGGAGAAGCACTGCTTACATCAATAGAGCTACTAGTTTATGCAGGTGGAGGGCAGGAAGCCATAACCTTTACAAAACACAAAAACCTGTACAAAGTTTGATTATTGTTCATCATATAAGTAGATGTTTAAGATCCAGAACTCTTACAGGTAAACAAATCAACAAAATACAAAACCTCAAAATAGTACATAACAAAACATATCCAAGGAACACATTTGGTTTGCCAGTTCTTCTCGTTTAAGTAGAAAAGGATGTAACACCCACATTTTGTTCATAAAGAAATGCCTGACTGCATTTAGTTAGCTCAGTTTTCTGACTTACCATTGTTCTTCTGATGATAAAACTTAACTGTAAAATAGAGTGTATTGACCAATATCTTCTAGTTTATTTGGAAACAGCAGGTTGTCTAAGATTCTCTGGAGAAAATCTTTTGCTCCTTTTTCTCCTGTTAATAAGGGCAATTAGAAACATAATGGCCCGTTGTGACTGGCGGCTTCCTTGTTAAAACTTCTCAGCAGCAGCCGAAAGCCTCGCTACCTAGGTTTCTCTTCCAGCAAAGATAAATACACCATTATCTACTTACTTCAGTCAGTTTAACTAAATTCAGCCCAAATCATCTCTCATAAAATGGATTATAAAGTGTTGTCAAGTCTTTATTGAACTAAAATTATTTATTTAGTGTGTAGGTCTGATTTTTTAATCAGTTGTTATCAGGGCTGTGAAAAGAAGTGGAAAAACCCAAATGTATAATCAGATCTTGTGCTCTTACACAATTTCTTAATAAAAGAAAGAACGTTCTAGAGACAATGAGGTTCCTGGAGGTGGTTTAATTAAATCACTCAGACTATGCTAAAATTCTCTGGGCAATTTTCGATGATGAGTAGCCGTAGTTTGAGGTAAATTTAGTCTGTTATTGAGATCTGGGCCGATCATGCTATTTTTAGGTTGAATGGCACCGCACATGACATCATCATCCACACATGAAGGGGAGAAACATTTCCTGGTAATAGAACTAAATTATTGGGAATTCATGTTCAAATAGTCTTCTGATCATTTCTGTGGTTTAGGGAAACAAGATATAAGTTGATGTATGTTATTTCCCCTATCCTCCCAAATAACATGCTCATCGTTCCGCTTGATGTCCTATTGCTTAACAGGACATGAGTCATTTCTTTCTGGGGGCATTTTTCTCTATTATTGTCATAGTCAAATGTAAGCCGCAGATGAGGCTAAGAAAAGCAGACTTCTCTTTTCTGTATATTTATAACTATAAATTCTTACATGGCAATTTCCGAGTCAGCCTTCATCCAGAGCAGTTTCTCATTTTCATTCACGCAAGAAAAAACATCTTTTCTAATTCTCAGGAGCCTGAGTGTTGTGAAACCCTAGGGTGCTTTTAGTCCCCTCAAGGAATAGTAACAAAATTCCTTAGAAACTAAAAGCAACAACAAAAACAACAACAATGAAATCATTATATTTTAGGACAGATCTGTAGTATGGGAGAAAATAAAAATGAAATCATTGATTGATCTCCAAGTACTTGGCCATCATCAATATACATCAGCAAACTTGGTCTTGGTTTTCTCTTAGGTACTAAAGATTACAGTCTTTCAACTCCTTGAAAACCTGAAGTGAAATCTCTTAGTATTATTTCTTTGATAACAGCTCAGTTAAACTTTTTTTCCATTTGTTTTTAGGTATTTAAATTCTTCCCTTTTTACTGTTCTTGAATTACCTGTTGTGTCCTTTGCCCATTTATTTTAGAGCTCTTTATCTTTTTGGTGTCTTTTTTTAATTTAAAATATTTCGTTTTTAAGTAGTCTCTAATTCCAACAGGGGGCTTGAATTTACAACCTGGAAATCAAGAGTTGCATGCTCTACCAGCTGAGCCAGCCAGGCGCCCCTAGTCTTTCTTTGTAAGTTCTTTTATGGCTTCTTTTGTGTTGTTATATCTATTCAGGTTTGTTGATCTCTTATTTTTTATCCTTGTAGATTTCTTGCATCACTTTTAACTTGAGGAAGATATTATTCATGCATTTATACCTTTTCTTCTATGGAGAAGTAAAATTTATTATAAAATAAATCAGTGACAAAACCCGATAGTTTATTTTAGATTTTATAGATTTTAAGCTGCATGAATATTTCTTCATCTGTAAAAATGGGAACAATAATATCTATAGCACAGGACTGAGATAAGTATAACATACAGTAGCATGTAAGAGAGGATAAACAGTTATAACACATTCCTTCCTTCATTTTCTCCATCCTTCCTTTCTAGATACAGGTGTAAAGAAACAGCTGTTTCATTGTGCTTCTTGCCTTATCATGTTGAGTCCTTCCTGTCCATTTCCTACCTGCAAATGTTCCCTACCTTAACCTGATTTCAATCCTCATGTTTGATAGAAAAATTGCTTTTGCCCCTATGACTTGTTTTATTATGAAGATTCTATTATATTAATTTTGTTACCTACCTGTCTCTACAACTATTGTGCATTCCTTGAGAAGTCTAGCACAGTGATTGACATGTAGTTGTGTGGTGTGTAGCATGTGGGTATGTGTGCGTAAGCCTATTCTTTCCCTTTATGTGTTTGGTATTTTCAATTAACATAATGTTATAATGTTTTATTCCCTATGGTATTACAAAGGTTGCAAAGATAGTATATATTTCGTGCTGCAAAGCTTACAATTTAAGTAGTGGTTAGTTTCTTCCTAGACTTTATTCATTTTAGAGAGAGTGAGAAAGAGAGAGAGCACATGAGCTGAGATGGGGGAAGGGGCAAAGGGAGAGGGAGGGAATCCCAAGCAGACTCTGCACTGAGTGCGGAGCCTACTGCCGGGGCTTGATCTCATGACCCTGAGATCATGACCTAAGCCGAAATCAAGAGTCAGATGCTTAACTGACTGAGCCACCCAGGTGCCCCTCTTCCTAGACTTTGAATGTGTAAAGCTGATGTCAGATAAATAAATTAAAAATAGATTAAAATAATAACCCAATCAATTAATTTTAACTTTTGGCCAAATTAGGTAACCAATTAATTAGTAATTCCAAATGTATATTAGTAACTACATGAATTAATACTGGCTAAGCAGATAAATATACTATTAAATACTTGTATAAGTATATACTTACATAAATATATGCAATATATGTGATACATGCATACAAATATATAATGATTTAAATATAAATATATAACATATGGGAAAATATAATTAAAAACAAGTTTTAAAAATACCATAGTATTAGTTTAATATATTTTTATATTATTGATGTAAGTATATATGTAATATATTACTGAATCATATTTGACTTGACTTTACTATTGTTTAATTTGACTCTTTTGCTATGATATATTTTTTCAAGAATCAGATTAACATGCAAATGATTTCTTCCTTCACTAGGGAACTGCAAAGAATTGGAGTTTTTGACCACTGAGGTAATGGTGCCCAGAAACAGCATTTTCCCTAAAATTTTAAATAAATTCTACAACTTTGCATTGGTTTGCAGAAGTGGAGTATAGGTTAAAGGTAGCAGGGCATGCCATGCCAAAATATGCTGCTCTAGCATGAGGATTATTGTGAGCTGAGACAAGAAGAATGAGATAAAATAAAAACTCGCTGTTCTGTGCCTGTCCATTTGCCTAAAAGCAGGACATAAATTTGTATATGTGCTATCCCCCCTTTCTACCAGGAATGATGCAAGTTAATGACTTCAGACAACTCTGGACCTTTGTCAGCCCAGAGACCAGAGGACTTTATTTATAAACAAACCTTACTAAAACTAGCCTTATCTACCATTAGTTTCCTCATATATATGCCTTCCCATAATCTCCTCAAAGTCCTAGAAACTCAAAGTCTTTTTTCTTTTTCTAAGAATTTATTTATTCATGAGACAGAGACATAGACAGAGGCAGAGGGAGAAGCAGGCTCCATGCAGGAAGCCGGATGCGGGACTCAATCCCAGGTCTCCAGGATCACGCCTGGGCTGAAGGCAGATGCTCAACCGCTGAGCCAGCCAGGTGTCCCGAAACACAAAGTTTTTTCCTTTGTCTTGTCACTTCTCTATAAAATTATTCTTCTTCACTAAGATGCTATATAAATTCAAATTCTAACTTGAATTCCCCTTTGAGTTCCTCACCACTGAGTGCTCCATATAAATGCAGGATGCACCTGTTAATAAACAACTGTGTTTTTCTCTTGTTAATCTTTTGCCAGTCTAATTTAATTTGCAGGGCCTCAGTCAATGAACCTGAGATGGGTAGAGGAAAAAGCATTTTTTCCTTCCACAGACTCAATTTTTAACTTATATAGGCTTAGTTTCATTTTAAGTTAAAAATATTACTTATTATAATATTTTCAAGGCCAAAACTTATATTACATAGTTTCTAAGGCAAAATGTGAAATCGTCTTATTCTGAAAGAAAGTTGTTTTTGGTCCCAATAGTTATTTCAATAGATACAAAACAATTAAGTATATATTTTTAAAGTGTAAAAAACTCAATACGTGGTTTATAAGCCAAAGACATGGATTGTAGTGTACTATCTTTTGATCATTTCTCTATGAGATCAAGTCAGTCCTTTTCAGAAGTCACACGAGAATATTTCAAAATATATAACGTTATTCTCTTTCAAAACTACAGAATTTTAGCTGCCTTTTCAAATTGTGTACTAAATATGTCACAGTTATGTAATATTAGAGAAGCATAACAATTGTAGAAAATATTTCAATATTACCTGTGAGACTGTATCTTAAACACAAAACTATTTTAGTTTTTTTAAACCAAAATATTTTTATTGTTTAAAAACAATCATCTTAATATGCTGTTGAAATGACTGAGTATAACACTTCATAAACCAATATTTTTACACATTAAAAAATTCTTAATAATTGTTAGTTCGCCTTACAAATGGACTTTCTTTCACTGGCATATTTGACTTGCAAAAGTTTACTTAAAAACAATATGTGGACAATTGTCTATTAAAAGCAATAAGCCTTATTTTTTTTAATTTTTTATTTTATTTTATTTATTTATGATAGGCACACAGTGAGAGAGAGAGAGAGGCAGAGACATAGGCAGAGGGAGAAGCAGACTCCATGCACCTGGAGCCCGATGTGGGATTCGATCCCGGGTCTCCAGGATCGCGCCCTGGGCCAAAGGCAGGCGCCAAACCGCTGCGCCACCCAGGCGCATGATAAGCCATGATAAGCCTTATTTTAAGTTAATATCTGTACAATGTGCCCGTAAAATACTTGTATCTTTTTGATTAATAAAACACTATAATACACAGAGATATTGGGAATTGGAGAATAATTTCACGAAACGCTGCAATTTAGAGCTACCTTCAGTCAGAGGGTCATAAATAAAAAATATTTGTGTAGTTATTAGCTCATTATATGTAAAAGCTTGAAAAATAATTACATAAGTTTAAATTATTTTTTGTTGAAAATGGCTACCTCAACCTGGAAATAGAGAGTGCAATGTACCAAAGAGACAAGTGACGGATGTATTAACGACTAAGAAAAAAAATTGAGACTTTTCAAAAATACTTTTCAAAACTACATTTTTTGAGTTCATGGTGCGACCTCTGGATTTTTCCTACTTCCAGCTATATTCTAATGGAGACAATAGTAATATTGTAATACTTTTTCCTCCAGAAAAAACAGGATTTAAAATTCAACTTTCATGGGGATCCCTGGGTGGCTCAGTGGTTTGGCACCTGCCTTCAGCCTAGGGTGTGATCCTGGGGTCCCGGGATCAAGTCCCACGTCGGGCTCCCTGCATGAAGCCTGCTTCTCCTTCTGCCTGTGTCTCTGTCTTTCTCTCAATCTCTGTGTGTCTCTCATGAATAAATAAAACCTTAAAAAACTTAAATAAATAAAAAAATAAAATTCAACTTTCATAACTAGCAGCTAGGTATTTTCTACCTTGATTCACAGACAATTGATGTATGTTTTATTTCAAATGTTTGTAAATTGTAAACACAAATGCAGAACTCACATTTTTCTTTTAAAACATGCAGAAAAAATTAATTCCATATTTTTCTCTCTGGACTAGTAAAATGTAATGAAGCAAAATAATTTTTGTTGAAAAAATATTTTAATCTATTGCTGCTGGCTAATACATAGTGATTTATGAGTTTCCCATGAAGAGGAAAGATAGAATGTCATTTTCCTTAGGAAACATAATCTTCACCATTCTTCTAGATTGTTATACATTTATATTACAATTAACATCTTTTTTTATTTCCTACATTATATAAACAAAACTTTACAGTAAGCTACCATCATAGATTCATGTTACTTTTTTCTCTCTCAGAAGAACCATTTTCTCACATGATGAATATTTTGTACTCTTATGAATTTATTGTAGTCGTGGCAAGGATAAAACTATGAGCTCTAATATAAACACTTTTAAAAGAAGTATTCACTGTCTAGTTACATATTACTACATAGCTTCCTAGGATCCATTCATGACTATGTCATAATATTCATTGCCACTAGACAAAATTATTTATACTTACTATAGGAATTTTCTAAGTGTTTCCTTATTATGTTGTAATGTTTAGAGCACAGAAATGGATTTAGAGCACAGAAAAAAGTCCATAAAACCCTTTTCAGAAGCAGTGACAACTTCCTAACTATTCAGATCTAGCAATATTTTTTTACATTACTTTTACAAATACACTTTAAAAAGCAATCTTAATGTAAAACAATAGTATGAATTTATTTGGAAATAAGTATTCCATAAACTCAATGCAGGTGGGAATTCTGTGCTCTTGAGAAAACGAAGGATCTGGAGAAAGCAGTCACCCTTTCACTGCCCTTTAGGCTAACCTAGACTTGGGTTCTGTTCACATAGTGCTCTATACACTGAATTCAGTTAGGTAGGCTTCTGTCAAAGGGTGGACGTTTTTACTCTTTATTTATCTAATTTGCCAATAGGTACACACATCTTTGAAAAAGATCTAATGGATAGTAAGTTAGCTCTTGTTGAAAGGTAATTTTATCTCTTTAAATCCAAGTTATTTTTAGAAAATGGCTAAAGAATCTTTAAGAGTTTTTCTTATATGAACTTTACAATATTAGAGGATTCCTCTCATGTCTTTGGGTGACAATATGAGGCTGACAGACTCCAGGGGAATGAAGTAGATTTGCAAAAGCTTTCCACAGTACTTGAGTAGAGAGTTACTTAAGTTACTAACAACAAACAGGTTTCGGTTGGCATGAAAATTGAGCTATTGCCTCTAACCGTTTTTTGAAGAAGGATTTGCATACTGACAAACATACAGGACAAGTCCATTGCAACTAATTGGACCAGACAGGAAATAAAAGGAAGTGCAGCTGTGTGTTTTATTGAGGTGCATTTGTGTTTTTATGTCTAATCACAGCAGTTTGGGAGCTGGTTTTCCTCCAGTACATCACAGATCACTAGTGTTATCAGAGAAGCTCCTCCTGGGAACCCTGCACTTTGTTGCCAGAAATGAGCTAGGAAGCATAGTCTTCACTGAAGCAGGGGAAACTGACATGACATGCGTAGTCTGACTTTTCTGTTCTAAGTGCTTGGTGTAGACCACTGCAGACATCTCAGCGTGACTCCTTCCTTTATCCTTACAGTCTAATTTTATACACAGTATATCTCTTTTATGGCAATTCTAATGTATTGTCAAGCATCTACTCACTGCTTTATGTCCCTCACTATATTGGAGTTAGGGACTGGAATTGGGGACAAAATCCACAGCTTCTAATTTATCTTTGATACCTAGTGCCTGAGGAAAGGAGAGAAGGAGAAAGGGCAGACATGATGCTAGGGTTACTAATTAAAGTCCTATTATATGCTTACTACCTAAAGCACACTGCTTCTCATGAATCTTAACCCTGGTCAGTTAGAAAGTATAGACTTGTGTCACTCAATCTGGTAGCCATTAGCCACACGTGACTATTGAAATGTGGCTGGTTCAAACTGAGATGTGCTATAAGTAAAATATACCCGCAGAATTTTGAAGGCAGTAAAATATGTAATGTAAAATTATAAAAAATAATCTTTATGTTGATTACATATTGAGATGCAATATATTAGATATACTGGGATAAATTGAATATATTAAAATCTATTTCATGGTTTGTTTTACTTTTCTAATGTGGCTACTGGAAAGTTTAAAATTATATGTATCTCATGTTTTATTTATTTATTTTTAAAGATTTTATTTATTTATTCTTGACAGACACAGAAAGAGGCAGAGACACAGGCAGAGGGTGAAGCAGGCTCCCTGTGGGGAGCCCGATGTGGGACTTGATCTCAGACCCGAGAATCACGCCTTGAGCCAAAGGCAGACAGTCAACCACTGAGCCACCCAGGCATCCCACTCATGTTGTATTTCGATGGGACAATACTAGCATAGGCCATCTATGAATTTACTTTCTAGTTGGAAACAAGGAGGGTACAGGATCAAGGTAAAATATCAACAACAGTATTATTGAGTCTCTCCTAAGACAGGAACTGCTAGGCACATTATATATACATTATCTTATTTAATTCTCATAATTGTTGACCTTTCTCATGTGTTTTATTGCACCTCTCAATGACAATACTTATCACCACACATTACAATTTTTCTACATCTGTCTATATCCTCAACTACATTATAGGCACCTTGAGAATGGGATCCTGTTGTCTTTCTTTTTTTCTTCTTGGTGCTATACCTTAACATTCAGCATAATTTCTAGCACACAGAATGCTCAACAAACTTATGTTGAATGAATAAACAGATGACTGAAAAAAATGCAGGAAAGGTTAGTCTTAAATGAGGAAGCTAAGGCCATAGAAGTTCAGGAACTTGACTTCATTTACACAGCAGTAATTTAAATCCAAGACCATTTGATTCCAAAGCCTGTTTTCTCCCACTGGCTTTTAGGAGCATCAGAAAAAGATCAGTTAACTCAAAGTAAATTAACTTTGAGGAACTAAGAGGAAGATCAGTGAAGAAAATAAAACCATCAAGCCTAATGCATTTACTTTTTGGATAAAGTATACATGAGTGGTTCTTAATCTTTGGTGCACAAGAATTTTTTTTTTTTTTTTTTTTTAAGGATCAAACACTTCCCTAATGTCATGTTACAAGTCTTATTTTCAATATCTGTTAAGTGAGAAAATATATGACTAAATGCTAAAATAAAAAGAGTAGCATGCATGTGAACAAGACATACAGATTTAGCTTCTTACATCTTAAAACATTTTTCTGCATATGCTCCCTCATCCTGCCCTGACCCCAGGCTATGGGCCATTACTACTGAAAGAGCTAAATTTTCTTGTACGTTTTACAAATTTATTATCCTTGTTGCACTGGGATCCTGGAAGGAGAATCCTCAGTTAATGGAACATGTATTAAGTGCAGAGGGGAAACTGATGAACTGACTCCAAGATCCACAAGGGAGCAAGGAGAGTAGCAAGGGGACTCAGTGGTTCACTTAGTGTTCTCACAACCTGCCACTTCCAGAATTTAAAAATATAAATTTATGAAAATGTGTGTAGATGTAAGTACAACAAGAATTGAAATATAAGAAAAAATGGTGGGGGATATCTTTATAGAATAAGAGAGATTAAAACAGGATCTTGCTATATTAAAACCAGCATTAAAATTGATACAAAAATAAAATTTAAACTCTGTAATGCAAAGTCACCAGGATGAATGTTGTGGTTCTCCAATGGCATTGTTTATACTTGTCAACCTGTCTTTCCCCCCTTGATGAAATGATGGCAGAAGGCAGGGATTGTGTTTCATCATCATTGTTCCCACAATAGCATTTGTCATTGTCCTTTTCTTCCCCAAACCCAGAGTGTGGATTCTAAGTATATATGCTTTAAAAAAATTAATCTTATTTAATACTTATGGATACTCTTCCATTAGATTGCTGTCACTTGACATACATAGTTGATGCTCAATAGGCACTTGTTGAATGATTACATAAATAAATCTAGAATAAATAAATAAGGCATGGAGGGATGGAAGCATTGCCCATCTGTAAAGTGGACAGGATGCAAAGTCAGGGAGAGAAGAACAGGGCTGGAAGGGTATCATTGCATGAGGAAAAGTGAATAATGTGAAAAATAGTGAATAAAGAATTACAGCAGATTCTTTGGGAGAGAAGATGATGTAGGCTGATGAGTAGACTGTATGTGATCAAAAGTGCAAAGATAATAAAACTCAATATGCAGAGAAATATAATACTTTGAGCTTCGGTAATTACTGGGAAGGGAAATGACAAATACAAGGATCAATAATGTTATTATTAGCATGTTAGTATAATTAAACACATTAATGCTGATGGTCAATAACATGCATTAAGCAATGTGTGATATTGAACGAATAATCCAGGAAAAATGGCCTCTCAATAGTACACATTATTGTTACAAAACAGCATATTCCATAAAAAGCATTTCAGCAGAGATTTTGGCCATTTATTCACTATGAGAAAGGATATTTGGTGAAGGGGGGTGGGTGGGTGAAGAAATAAGCTCTATGTAACACAACTTTCCAAAGCCAATCAAAGGAAGGCTGAGTGATATTCTCCAGAACTTAACTGGTATAGCACAGCCTGACAACATAGCATTCATTGTGCGTTACATAATGCCTTTAAAAACTATTGTATATTGCATAAATGGAATTCACTTAAAAAAAACAACAACATGGTAAGCCTTGGGCCTTGAGCTGAGTTTCTTATTTTATTTTTGGATTTCCCAATGTTAAAAAACATGATGTGATCAAATGCAAGAATCAACTCTCCTTGGTACTTAAGAATCGTTTTGTGTACCACCACCAGCAAAATAGTGTACATGTTAAAGCTAAGGTTTGACAGTAGGATAATAACTAACAATGGCTGGTAGACCAACTAGAGTTTACTGTAAATCATAGCTCAAAGGAAAAAAAATAAATGTATGCATTTTTATACGTATGTATTTTTCTGACCAAAGTGCCAACTAATCAGTTGGGAGGGTGGTTTCTTGTGTTGGGTTTATATGGTACAACAAATAGCCTCAGACTTAACTGATATTTCCTGTGGGGCTTTAAGTGAAATATAAATTAGAACATGGGTGAGTTTAAATGTATCCTGCCCATTTACGAGTCCTATAATAGAAACAGTTCTTAAAATATTATGTACAAAGCTTTTGTATATAATTATACACGTCAAACCCTAATTCTTGGTTTTATGTAAAGAGTGAGAGAAAGGAGCAAGTATCCCAAGGAAGACCAGACACTCTAGGCACTGTTATCATTACACTGGGCTGCAAATTATAATATTTATATATTTATAAATATTTATAATATTTATATATTATAATTATATTATATTATATTATTTATAATATAATATTGTATTTTAAAAAATATAAGTCTTGGTCCTAGGTCTTTGGGAATTTGAAATTATTTTGTATTTTGTAATAAAATATTAAATCATGGATGCCTGACTAGCTTAGTGGTTAAGCATCTGCCTTCAGCTTAGGGTGTAATCCTGGGGTCCTGGGATCGAGTCCCTCATCCAGCTCTTTGCATGGAGCCTGCTTCTCCCTCTACCTATGTGTCTGCCTCTCTCTCTGTGTCCCTCATGAATAAATAAATAAAATCTTTAAAAAATAAATAAATAAGGGATGCCTGGGTGGCTCAGCAGTTGAACGCCTGCCTTCAGCCCAGGGCCTGATTCTGGAGTCCCGGGATCGAGTTCCATGTCGGGCTCCGGCATGGAGTCTGCTTCTCCCTCTGCCTGTGTCTCTGCCTCTGTGTGTATGTGTGTCTCTCATGAATAAATAAAATCTTTAAATAAATAAATAAAAATCTTAAATCAAGTGGGGATAAGTCATTGTCAAGTGTGACTTGTGAGAGAACAATACACTTATCACTTATAAGTCTACAAAATTACTGGAACTAAACTATGTGGTATCTTTTATGCATTGATAAAATAAACTTTGTATATTCAGTGAAGGTGCCATTTCTGCATTCCTTGAAAGATCTGTCCTTTGATAAGCGCTATGAGTTAGCTTTCCCCGGGTGCTACAGCTGGAAGAGCAAAGACACAACAGCTCCTTCCTAAAGAGGCTTAACAGCCTATGGTCAAGGTGTACAGTCAGTAGAGAGACAGTTTGACAGCTGTCTTTACCCCGGATAGCCAGGGAAATATTGAAAAAGAAAACCAGAGCTGGGGGCATCGCAATGCCAGATTTCAAGTTATACTACAAAGCTGTGATCATCAGGACAGTGTGGTACTGGCACAAAAACAGACACATAGATCAATGGAACAGAATAGAGAATCCAGAAATGGGCCCTCAACTCTATGGTCAACTAATATTCGACAAAGCAGGAAAGACTATCCACTGGAAAAAGGACAGTCTCTTCAATAAATGGTGCTGGGAAAATTGGACAGCCACATGCAGAAGAATGAAACTAGACCACTTTCTTGCAGCATACACAAAGATAAACTCAGAATGGATGAAAGATCTAAATGTGAGAACAAGAATCCATCAAAATCCTAGAGGAGAACACAGGCAACACCCTGTTTGAATTTGGCCCCGGCCACTTCTTGCAAGATACATCTAAAAGGCAAGGGAAACAAAAGCAAAAATAAACTATTGGGACTTAATCAAGATAAAAAGCTTCTGCGCAGCAAAAGAAACAGAACTACAAGACAACATACAGAATGGGAGAAGATATTTGCAAATGACCTATCAGATAAAGGGGTAGTATCCCTCTTTATAAGGGGGGGATCTTTATAGATCTATATAGAACTATATATATATGTAAAGAACTTCTTAAACTCAACAGCAAAGAAAGAATCCAATCATGAAATGGGCCAAAGACATGAACAGAAATCTCACAGAGGAAGACCTAGACATGGCCAACAAGCACATGAGAAAATGCTCCACATCACTTGCCATCAGGGAAATACAAATCAAAACAATGAGATACCACCTCCCACCAGTGAGAATGGTGAAAATTAACAAAACAAGAAACCACAAATGTTGGAGAGGATGCGGAGAAAGGGGAACCCTCTGCACTGTTGGTGGGAATGTGAACTGGTGCAGCCACTCTGGAAAACTGTGTGGAAGCTCTTCAAAGGGTTAAAAATAGATCTGCTCTACGACCCAGCAATTGCACTGCTGGGGATTTACCCCAAAGATACAGATGCAGTGAAACGCCGGGACACCTGCCCCCCTAATGTTCACAGCAGCAATGTCCACAATAGCCAAACTGCGGAAGGAGCCTCAGTGTCCATTGAAAGATGATGGATAGAGAAGATGTGGTCTATGTATACAATGGAATATAACTCTGCCATCAGAAACGGACAAATCCCCACCATTTGCTTCAACATGGATGGAACTGGAGGGTATTATGCTGAGTGAAGTAAGTCAATCGGAGAAGGACAAACATTATACGGCTTCACTCATATGGGGAACATAAAAAACAGTGAAATGGATTATAGGAGAAAGGAGAGAAAATGAGTGGGAAAAATCAGAGAGGGTGACAACACATGAGAGACTCCTAACTCTGGGAAACGAACAAGGGGTAGTGGAAGGGGACGTGGACAGGGGGATGGCGTGACTGGGTGACGGGCACTGAGGGGGGCACTTGATGGGATGAGCACTGGGTGTCATACTATATGTTGGCAAATCTAACTCCAATAAAAAAAATATACCAAAAAAAACAGCTGTCTTTAATAAAGTTGACAGGAATGGTCAGGGTGCTTGGGGATCACAGGTGGGAGGGATTCCTTTTGTCTGGAGCAGTCTGGAGGCTTCAGGGGGGAAGTAATGGTGATCCTGGAGCCAGAGTATACAGAATGAGCTGAAGTTTGGATATCAGGGAGGTGGGGTAGGAATGGGAAGGATGGGAATTTAAAATAGTGGAAATAGCATGACAACCATTAGTGGGGTGTGAAACGTTATGCTGGGGAATGGCAAAGCACTCAATGTGACATAAGTGCAACACAAGCAAAGGGACTAAACAGAAGATGAAACCACAACAGTAGATTATGGTTGGACCGGAAGTGTTTTGCATGTGATTGACAGCTGAGACTTTATCTCATACCTTTATCTCCCAGGTACCTGGGAACTATCAAAGGGGTACTATTCAAAAAAGCAATTCCAAAACATTTGAGAACAGTTTATCTGAGAAAGAAAGCATTGTTTTCAAGCATTTAAACCTAAATTGTTTTAGAAGATGTCCCATTTGCAGAAATACAACAAATGTGAACTTCAGCTCCTTATGTCTCTTGAAAATTCACAAATTTCCAATTTCTAAAGCCTAAAATATGAGCATATAAGTGTTTTTTTATACAAGCGTTTTCTAAAGTTTTTTTAACTACCACCTCCACTTTTCATCTTCCTTTAGAGTTTAAAAACCTTCTCACCAATGAAAATATTTTAATATCTCAATAATGTTATTCTGTACTTGCAGGGGCAGGGGCAGGATTTACAGCAAATGTCGTGTTATCTGGGATCTTTTCTGGTGCTAGATTGCCACTAGGTAGCTGTATGATTTTGAAAAAATCAGTTTTCCTCTTGGGGTCTCAACTGTCTTATCCAAGAAATGAGAAAAACTGGACTAGACGGTTTTTTAAGGGTCCTCTCTAGGTTTAGCACTTAAGCATTTTAGGACTCTAATCTATGTAAGGACCAATTTACATGTCCAAACAAATAATACTGGGACTGATATATAATTTAGGTCAACCGAATCTGACAAAAGAGTCAATCTAATAGTGGAAGAAATTATTCAGATTCATTTATAGTTCACAAATATGCAGACTTGCTTTTAGAACATTACTCAATCATCAGAGCATTAGAGGGATATTGGAGGTTTTGGGGAGGTAGTGAAGAAAGTCCAGGTCTGCATATATTGAAGTTGAGATGCCACCAGTGGAAATACCTAATAAGTAATTGGAAGTATGATTCTGAAATTCAAAAATATTTTTTCTCTGGAAACATGAATTTGAAAGTCACTGTGGAAGGAGTAGCAGAGGCAATGGGAGTGGCTGGGAATGCCCCAAGGGGAATGTGTAGCTTAAAAGAGAGAGCAGGGGAGGTTGAACCAGCAAAGAAAGAGGAGACTATTCAGAGGAAGGATGTCTTTGTTAATTTTTACTCAGAATCTGTGTTGTGCTTAGACACAAACAAAGATTGGCTACTGTAATGAGTAAGAATAGGATTAAATTTATATAGCACTTTAAAAAAAAGATTTTGTTTATTTATTCATGAGAGATACAGAGAGAGGCAGAGACACAGGCCGAGAGAAAAGCAGGCTCCCGGCAAGGAGCCCCATGCAGGACTCAATCCCAGGCCCCCGGGATCACGACCTGAGCCAAAGACAAACATGCTCAACCACTGAGCCACCCAGGCATCCCTACATAGTATTTTTTAAAGTCAATAGGAACATACTCCAGCCATTATAAACTTTCAGTAAGAAGCTACACAAATAATTGTGAGGCATTTCCCCAAATTGCCAACTGGGGCATCTTTTTACTTCAGTATTAGACAACTGATGTGTGGAAAGATTAATGTCAGAGTGAAGTATTCATTTAGTAAGTTGGATACCACATAAATGCCCATACATAAGGGAATGGTTAAATTGAATATGATAAAATATGATTCACATTACACAAAGTATTAGTGGCAGTGGCATAATAAGATATAGTATTTACATATTATGTAAAAAAAAAAAAAAAGGCAAAATACCACAGTGTATCCAGGGTAGTGATCTAATTTTGCTTAACCAAAACACCAAAAAGTTTACACACAGAAAAAAAGACTGGGAGGAAATATGCTAAAATTTAAGAGTAGTTTTCTCTGAATAAAAAAAAAAATATTGTGGTTGAACTCAATTTTAATCTTTGATTAATCTTTGCACCTTTTTATTTTCTAAATTCTAAATAAAATACGTATTACTTTTATTAACAGAAAAAATTCATTAACTTCTAATTTTAAAAGACTAAAGGAGAGAGCAACTGAAACAAGTTTTTTTTCCCCCCTGAAAACACGCACATGCATCCATCCACTCATATCATATGTACACATGTGAGTGCTCTCACAACACACGCACACATACACACACCTTTCACTTTAGTGAAGAAGAGGTAGAGATATCTTCCACTTGCTATTTATGGAGTTGGGGCAACCCTGCACTCTCAGGTTTAGCTAGTAAGTGACCTGCATCTAGCTTCAGAGCAAAAGGTTAAATAGGTTTAACAATTGTTTAAAACTAATGTTTAAACATGCTCTTAATAGTACTCGGGTGCAAAATATAGGAAATAGGTAAATATTAGGAGTTGGTAAGATATCTATTCAGAAATTCCAACTGATAATTATTTTAGACATTTAAATAATGAGGTTTCATGGATGCTGTTATCTGAAAAATGCATGTCCTGATTTAACCTAAATGAGACAGGGATGGAGTTAAATGGTAACAGATTTCAAAAAAAAGGTCAAATTTAGGAAATCATGAAACTACCTACTGATCTTTTAAAATTTGTTTAATGTCTTCATTTATATACAGCCAGGAGTTATTTTAAGGCTTCATATAAAACCTGTGCCTCATCTTCCTCTAGTTTTCAGCTAATAATAAACCAGAATAGGATTAAAGTATATCTTCATGCTGTTAATTAATTTTGTACTAAGCAGGAGATCTCAAGACCTGTAGAACTATAAATTCTCAGTGACCTTAATTCCATCTAAATGTGCTAAACTGTGCTGCTGGGTGGAACACTGAAGCCAGAGAAAAGGCACTGGAATAGGGTGCAGTCTTCAAAATAGGTAGACTGCATTTCAAAAAGCTTATAAAATATTCAAAAATGAAATAAGGACATTATTATACTAGCTCTGAATACAGAATATGCTAAGCAGAGAAGTTTTAAGAACATTCTTTCTGTGGGCACTGGATGTATGCACTAGATGCTAAAACATAATGTCCAAGTTCAAAATAATAAGGCTAGTCCTACAGAAGAAAAATACTGTGTAATTTGGCATGAAATATATTTCCTCTGCTCCCATTTTCTGACTCTAAAGTATAAAAGGGAAAGAAGTATTTCTGGAAAATGTCTCAAGGAGTCCCAAAGCAGCACCAGGTACCATAAAGAAGACATCCTCAGTCCCACAAATAGGAGCAAGTAGATCTGTCAGTGGTGGTGGTAATGGTTTTAAAGGTCTGTAAACATTTAACTAGACGTTCTGTAAGACTTTGAGCATGAGCACCAATTACTCTCACAATGATAAAGTGAAGTTTAAATGTTGTTAGCTTTAAAGTTTCAATGTTTCAGCTTTTAGATCTGGGACATGATCCAATCCTTTGTATGCTGATGAAGTGTCAAGGCTTCGGGATAGATGGGGATTTCTGGGAGGCAGAGCTATTGATTGGAAGGGGGGGAGGTGGGGGCAGCTCCTTGCCCTAAGGAACAGAACAGACAAGAATGGAAGCCTACAAATTGGGTAAGAGTGAAAATGGATGTCAGTTGCTAGACGCATGATTGGGCCAAGTAGGAAGGCAAAGAAATGTCTCAAGTAATAACATCGAGGCAGCTGTTGACAAGATATAACATGGTTGGAAGTGAAGTGAATATGTTGGAAAAATTAAGATTAGCTGGTGGAATTCTTTTTTTTTTTTTTAAGATCTTATTTATTTATTCATGAAATACACACACAGAGAGAGAAGCAGAGACAGAGGCAGAGGGAGAAGGAGGGTCCCCGCAGGGAACCCAACGTGGGACTCGATCCTGGGATTCTGAGATCACACCCTGAGCCAAAGTCAGAGGTTCCAGCTGGTGGAATTCTTAAGGAAAGATACAAAAGATTCCCACACATCATGACATGATGTGGGGGTGTGGAAGGATGGGTGAGCAAGAGGCACTGATGTGGTAAGCCAGGGCTGAGGCCAAGAATGTAGAGGGTATCAGTTACAAAAGAATTTAGCATTAGAAACACATATTAAATACTTATCATTTATGTTACACAATTGGAAACAAATATTGTCACTTTTAATTTAATCAAATGCTTTGAACACTATATAAATTACTTAATTCATTTTGTTCTAGGACTTGTTATGGTCAAGAAAAGTGATTTTTTTCTCTGCAGGTTTCATAAGTTCTATTACACATGGTTTAGAAAGGTATTTTCTAAGTACCTTTTGTCTCCTAAAATAATTTTAAACTTGTAAGGATTAAAAAAGGATTTTATATATATAAATATATTATAAAAATTATATATAAAAATTATAAATTATATATATATAAAACAGTGAATAATGGTCACTGAGAACCTACCAATACATCCTTATTTTTCTTGCAATTAAAGATAAAACCTTAATAAAAGAAAGTGATAAGATCAAGAAATATAAATCTATTCTCTATTATTTCAGGTAGGTCATTAAATATAGCTGCTTTGGGGGCAGGACAGAGTAGAGATTTTGCTATCCATCATTCCATTTCCTGAGACTAATATACTGAGAGGCTGTTATTTTATTTTGAAGCTCCTGAAATGACCCATTCTTGTTCTCAATGAGCCATAAAAATGAACAAATTTCTTAACAAAACCATTCGTTGCTACTGCTCTGAGACATTCACTCATGGTTGAAGGAGGGAAGGGATTCACATTTACAGATCTCCCTGGAAGCTGCCCCCTCACTGCCCACCCTTGCCTTGATCGCCATCTCCACAAGTTTATCAGTCCATCTTTCCTAGTGCCACACCTCCAGCCTTTCACTAGTCACCATTATACTTATTATCCTACAGCATATTATTTATTTTCATGCTTGTATTCCATCCTAGATTGTGATTTTTTAAAATATTTTATTTATTTATTTAGAGAGAGAGTGAGCAGGGAAGGGGAGACAAAAAGGGAAAGAGAAACCCAAGCAGTCTCTGCACTGAGCATGGAGTCTGATGCAGGGCTTGAATCCTACAACTCTGAGATCATGACCTAAGCCTAAATCAAGATTGAGACGCTCGATTTGACTGAGCCACCCAGGTGCCCCCTACGGAGAAGCAGACTCCAAGCTGAGCAGCGAGCTCAATGCAGGACTTGATCCCAGGACCCTGAGATCATGACCTGAGCCAAAGGCAGATGCTTAACCCACTGAGCTGACCGAGCCATGCAAGCGGCCCACAGACTGTGAGTTTTTAAAGAACAAACCCAAATCTTATTCATCCATGTTTCCAAATTATAGTAAACTTACCTCATACCTAATAGGTGCTTAACAAGCGCTGAGTCATTCACAGGTATTTTGTCATTTGTAATAACATTCACAGGTATTATGTCATTTGTAATAACACTGCCCCTGTGGGGCAGACATTATTGTGCTTGTTCTATTAATTAGGAAACAAGTTTGAAGAGGTTGGATAAACTGTCTACAGTTGCACAGACTTCAATGGTAGAGTTTTGATTCAAAGCTTATACTTTTTATAAATTCTGACATGAACTTTAATTTTCATACCTAAAAGCTCTGAAATTGGGATGTGTTTCATCATTTATGGCAAGTTTTAATCGCTGTCATCCAGACAGCAGTTGTCACTTTTGTGTGTTTGAGGACCTCTGAGTTAGGGGCATGGTTGGTATAACAGATGATGAGCTCAGCTGCTGTTTAAAATGTCTTCCAAAAGATTATACTATGATTCATCCTGAAACAAAATTTATTGCAAATGCAGAAAGGAACAGCAACAGAAGAGCAAAGCATAAATTGGATACTAGTGAAGCAAAGATTCATAATTGGAAGAATGGTTACAATTCCATATTTTTTGCTAAGCAATAACCAAATACATTATGAAATCTATCAAAGGAAGACCTACTCACAAATAGATATTTTAACATTTGTTGGGATTGCTCAGTAAAACAGAAGGACACCAGAAGGCAGAGAGGATGAAGGTAAAGATCAGTGCATTGATGCTTTTAACTGAACATAGAACGACTAGCGCCATGATGAGAATGATCATTGTTCAACGGAACTTTCTATATGAGAGAAGTATTCTATAATCTGTATTGTCCAATATAGTGTGACTAACACATTCAGTTGCTAGGCATGTGAAATATGACCAGTGTGACTGAGAAAATGAATTTTAATGTCATTTAAATTAATTTAAATATAAATAGTTACATGTTGCTCCTGGCTATCCTACTGGACAGCACACACCTAGATGGTGCTGTATAAACCAATCTCGCTTGCTGAAAATAAAACCACAAGCCCCAAATGGTGTCATTTAGGCCAAGTTCTCAGAACACCTAACCTAGCTGCAGTTTCTCAAACACCTAACCTAGCTGCAGTTTCAACCTTCCCCAGAAACGTAGTCTTAACTGGCAGTCAGGAATTTTCTGATTAATACCAGCAAAGTAATTGGCCACATGAGTCCATTCCCAAAGGAAGATGATCTGCATGATAAGACTCCCTGTTCTTCCCTCTATGGGAAAGGGAACTTGCTTGCTTAGGGACAATCTTTTTCTTTTGTAATAGCTTTCTTGTCCCACCCTCCTTCCTATAAAAATTTTCCATTTTGTGCAAATCCTTGGAGTTCCCCTCTACTTGCTAGAAGGGATGCTGCCCAATAAAGTCAACGAGATCTTCAAATTTACTCAGTTGATTTTTGTTTTTTAACACCCTCTTTAGGGAAGTTGGCTCTAAAGGGAAGTTAAATTTGATGGTACAGGGAGTTTTGGTATTCTCATCTGGAAAGTGAAAATATAATCTATTTCAAAATGTTGTTGTAGGAGTTTAATGAGATGCTATAATGGACATATTTAGCATAAAACCTGGTACACGGTAAATGAAAAGAGATGAAAGTAGTAGTAATGGGGAGAATAGGACTGGTAGTAATTATGGTAATGATATCACTTTTATCTTTGCTGACAAACAGCAAATAAGGTTTGAATATCGCAATTAGCAGGAGGTCAGGAAGGAATACCCTTTTTGACTCTCCCTGAAAGATGGTAAATTAGAAAATTCATTACAGATAGTAAATTAGAATATACATAATCTCAATAAATATTGATAAACCTGAAATTTCTAGAAGGTGAATTAGTGCACAA
Source organism: Canis lupus baileyi (assembly GCF_048164855.1). Lineage (NCBI taxonomy): Eukaryota > Metazoa > Chordata > Mammalia > Carnivora > Canidae > Canis > Canis lupus. The sequence continues at coordinate 38,102,694 of NC_132858.1, read as the reverse complement.
GCAATGCTTCTGAATACGCATCTGCATTTTGAAAATCCAGTTTCTAGTGTCTTGGGCCTACTCTCTAATTCTTAAAGGGAGGCCAGATCATTTCTAGCATTTATGAGAACTTTAACAAGAATAAACCCTTTTTATTAAGTCAGAGGAGAATATTGTGTTTACCTTGGCAAACACAATAACCCCCTTTGGATTAATGGTAATAAGGAAGGTAATAAGGATAAAATGATAATAAGGACGGACATCTTTGCTGAGCCCATACTAAGGACTAGGCTGTTTTTGGAACTGCTGCGTAACCATTCGGAAATCTTTTAGTCTATATTCTTTAGTTAATTGCTGTAGGCTTATATGTGTGTGTGTTTGTGTGTGTGTGTGTGCATGTAAGGAGACACAAGACTAATAAGAATATGACTGGAATGGTGGTAACATCTTGGAACTATATTCACCCAAACATTTGATCTGGTTTAAAGCCATTAAGGAGAGAAGAGTTAACAAGAAAAGCTACAAGAGCTGATTTTAGGAAAGATGTTACTTTCTGGAATTGAGTCTGGGATTGAGCAATGCTGGTTTTTTAAAGATGAAGGTCTAGGAGATTTAACCCTTTTTTTTTTTTTTCAGCCTTTATGGAGAATCCAATTATACTTTAACACCAGGGAGACTGGCAGCTTTGGGAAAGACAGCACACTGGGCACACAACTCAGCAGTGTGATGCCTGGCCCCAGCAACTTTCTGAGTAGAGGCCATTGATAGTGGGACACTCCAGCAGCATAGGAAGAACTAGGCTGAGCTTGAATGGCGGACCCAAAGACCACACTGTTTATAGCGTTCCCAAAACACTTGTGGGAAGGCCTCAGAAAAACGGTTAAGGTCCTTCTGATCAGAAAGCCTCACATAATCAGGCATTAATGTTAAAGTGACCTAATTCGTCCTCAGTGGATGGTGATGCCAGAGGACACCAGGGTACACTAGCTGTTTTGTTACTTTGGAGTTCCTGTTATTATTCAAACCTTTTTGAGTTTCTATAGTTGTATGCCACAACGATTTAGGGTGGAGTTAGTCCAGGAGAGTTTGGGCCCCAATAAAGAACTGTTTGTTGAAAGCTTGCTCATCATTTGCCTTTTTATTGCTACCAGAACAACAGTAACTAGACTCACTAAATCTAACACTTGAATAAAGGCCCTTCAGAGGGCTAAAACAGTGGTAATTACCAAACAGTACACACCAATGGTTCTTGGCAGGAAGTGAGGAACAAGAAATAAAGAATTACTCCATGAACTGAAAAAAAATTGGAGAAACACTTCAAATAGAAAATATGTAAATTTTTAAAATTCAAGGGACATCAGAACAACAACAAAATATACACCTGTTTTCTTGAGAAAGAAAAAAAAAACCAAACTTTTAGCAGCACTCCATTCAAAATGAAGCATTAAACCATACTGGGAGATAACAAACTACATACTCATCTGTATTGTTTAACTCAACCTTGAATAAGTTGAGATAAATTGAACTGAGAATTTTTGCCTTACCTAGCAAAGGTCATATTGATAGAAAGTCCTGTTTCATCAACTCCTATTCTCTGGGAATGGTTATTATAATATAAAGATAGACTAGGTGACATTTATTCCTTCCATCCTTGCAATCTGATGGCTGAGTTCTAACTATGAGTAATACCAAAATTTTATCTGGAAGTTCTGTTCATACCCTGACCAAGTAACTTGAATAACAAAAATGAAATGCTTCGCTTGGCCATGCAATTTGAGTAACAAAAATGAAATATGACTCTATGTGGTATTTTAAGCAAAGTTTATGAAATGGGGAAGCTTAGTTTAGCACGATGATATTTTGAGCAATAAAAATATCTAATAAAGATCTAATAAAATAGAAATAAGAGAGAAAGAAGGGAAGTTGGAATTAAACACGTCAGAGGTAATAGATCAAAAGGTGAGGAGTACATAAGGTGTTCCAAATCTAGTTGACAAATTGGACATAAATAAATCACTAGGGCCAGATGGCATTCACCCAAGAGTTTTGAAGGAACTCAAGGGTGAAATTGTGGGACTGTTGGCCAAATGTGTTAACTGTTGTTGCAAACAGTCACCTTGCCAGAGGACTGGGAGATTGCTGATGTTGATTCCCATCTATAAGCAGGACTCTTGAGAAAACCCTGGAAACGAGATATAGATCAGCAAGATTGGGTTTCCAGGGAAAAAAGATGAGGAGAATAATAAAAAAGTCAATCCACTGAACATCTTTGTGTATTTAGCTTACTGAGGTAAGGGCTGCATAGTTTGGTAAGAAAACATCATACCCATATGGACTCCTTAGTAAGATTTTTGAGGTATTAAATGGTACTGTGTGGCCAAGAGATATAAATTACATTTTTTTTCTAAAGAGACTTTGAAAGGATTTACTTATAATTCCTACTTATGAAATACACCTCGATTAGCATGGATTGGGAGAAATCTTTCTGTCACATAGTAAAAACCATCAATGATAGAAAGCACAGACAAGGCTCATAGAAACACTTTCCTTGATGTATCCTGTAGGGGTTGTGAGAAACAGTCTATTTTCATAAACAAACTTCCATGGACATTGAGAGTAGATATTTTAAATTTATATATTTTCCTAAGTTCTAGTCAGCAGGGAAATAACGAGCCAACAGGCCCAAAAGTAGGAAATTCCAAAAGATGTTTGAACAGGAACAGATATATTGGGTCAGGTTCAGTGTGTATTTCAAAAGTGTACTTCAAAAGAGGGTCAACTTATAAGTTGTCTGTAGCTCTGGTGGTCTCTAACAGAACAGGACCTCATCATGGACAAAGCCTTAGACAAATCAAAGCATCAGCTGCAGAGCGCAGGGTCTTAAATGCAATGTGGGGCAGAGATTAACCCACACGGACAGCCTACATATTGCACCAGTTGCTGTATATATATAATATATATATTATATATGTTATCATTTATCATAATGATTCTGTAAAGTAGATGATATTATAAATCAGAGTCTATAGCCAATAATATGGTACTGTACACTTAAGAAGTTATGAAGGTAGATCTCATGTTAAGTGTTCTTATCTAATTAAAAATACTTCTGGTAATATACTTCATGATTTTAGATATTATATGTATTTCTATAAAACAGGCAAAACATAATATCAACCTAATTATATACAAGTGGTTTTTGTGACAACATGAATCTGGGCATAATTTCTTTTTTCACTTACCAATTGACCTTATTATTTTCTCTCTGCTTAAGATAATTTTCTATTTCCTATTTCTACAAGTAAAGTATAAAGACATGAAAAATATCTACTCATGTGGCAGATGTGTTTTATCTTTTGTTACATATTTAAGAGAACTAAGGTGAAGAGAAATTGACTTTCCTAAATTCAAACGGCTTTCAATAAGATAAAAAACCAATGTCAGTTTTACACGAAATTCTGTATTCTTGATAAGTGGTCATCAATATCTGATTACTTGATTTAAATTCATTCTGAATAAAAAAATGTAGTCATGTACAAAGTAAATTCCTTCTTCTAATAATACTATTTCAGCTGTTATTAATTAGTCATCATATCTTTCTACTTCCTTTTCTCCCCACAAAATCATTAACCATTTCCCAGTTAGGTTTCTTTTATGTCAATTCTAACTGCTAAAAATGTACAGATGTTCAAGACAGATATTGACAATTTAGTTTTTTATCTATTGCTATTATTTATTAAAACAAATTAAAACATTTTTTGTTTTATTTTGTTTTGAATCAGGGTGGAATGTTAGAAAAATTTCAGTCCAAGTTAAAAATACGTGGAAAGCAATGTACAAATGTATTTGTGAAATGTGTCTGCTGAGGTCACAGAATTTATACATGATTGGGTTAGGAATGGTGGAAAGAGGTAAAAATCTATGTATGTACTAACTAGGGGTCCTTTTCTGAGGACTGGTCCGCTCATATGCAGGGTGAGAATCTGTAAGGCCTGTAAGGCCTGTAAGAATCTGTAAGGCCTAGCAGAGCTCACCTGAATCAAGGTTAAAAGTGAACACTGATACTAGAGGTATCACAGTGTTGGAGATCTTTGTAGAGTGGTGAGACCTCATAGAGTATCTTTACCATTCAAGATATTTGAGGCCTCAAGAGACAGTGTAGAAAAAGAATAATGCAAAAAAAAAAAAAAAAAAAAAAAAAAAAAAAAAGAAAAAGAATAATGCCTTAAAGTAAGAGGCACATTTTTAAATTGGATTCAAAGTCAAAATAGATTGCCGTAAAATGCATGCATGCATGCATAAATAAATAAATAAATAAATAAAGCCAGATTTCACTGGACCAATGATCTGTCACCAACTTAACTGCCAAAAATCCTTTATCACTTTTTAAAGACAACATGGCCATCCACAATATAATTTTAAAAGTTAGATATGAAAAAAACCCACAGAAAATAATTGACCTATTGTTAAGAGAAAAAGTGTCAATAGAAATTGACCCTAAGATGACATATGTTAGAATTAGCAGATAAGGACTTTAAAAGCAGCTCAAAGAAAATATGGTTGTAAAAGAAACAAATGAGGAATCTCAGAAGAGCAATAGAAATTTTAAAAAAGGTGTAAATGTGATTTCGGAACTAAAATAATACTATTTGAAATGAAAAATTTCTAAGTAGAATCAATAGTAGATTGAAGATAGCATAATGAAAGGAACAATGAACTTGAAATCAAATCAATATAAAGTACTTTATCCCAATCACGTAGAGAAAAACTATTTAAAAAAAATTAACAGAACTTCACTGATCTGTGGGAATATTCAAATAGTTATATACACATGTAACTGAATTCCCAGAAAGTGAGGAAAGAATACTGTCAAATAATCCAAATCTGGTGAAAAATATTCTTATAGATCCAAGAGTTCATTATACTCCAATCAGGATAAATATCAAGAAAGCCTCACCTAGGTACATCATAGTTGAATGAATGAAAAGCAAATATAAAAATAAAATTAGAAAGCAACTAGAAAAAAGTAACATATTAGGCACAAATAAAAACAATTTATGCAGTTTATATGCATATAGATATATATCTGGCAACAATAGCACAAAGGATGGGGGGATGGCAAGTAGAACTATAATATTTTACATGGAATAATACATTAAACAGACTGTGATAAGTTAGGGATGTCTATTGTGATGTTTTATTTTAAATAAAATAAAATAAGACAAAACCTGTCTCTATTCTACAGGGATTTTATTTTTTGTCATGTCCTATGGACTCTCAGCCACTCTTCAATTGTGAACCTGAGAAGTTCCATGTCATAGACCTCCCTTTATTCCCAGCAAAAACAGGTATGGATCATAACAGAGTTTTCTGGAGGCAATGAAGGTATTTGAAAGTATGCTTAAGAAAATAAAATAAAAGCAGGTTATATATAAAATTAGTTAAATACAAATATTCATCTTGAAAATAAGAATTTTTGCCTTATTGTTTTCTGTTAATTATGGACTGAGTTTATTATTAATGATCTTTTAGGATAATTTCAGTTTCCTGGATATAGAAAGGAAACGTAACACAAATATTTTCTTAGAGATGATTCTTAGGACTGACATGCAATTTCTTTGATAAATTGTAATTTCATAGTTGGTCAAGTGTCAATTCCAAGAATTCATGTTAGAATTCTATTTCCCCAGCTTTTGCCCTCTCTACCTAAAACCTACAAATACACACAGGGCTGGTGCCTTATTGCTCACTGCCTGGTATGTCCAAGCCAAGCCAGACTCAGCCTCTCACCTTCTACTTGAAATGAGAAGTAATTTCCAGTTCATTTCCCTTGATTTCCAGTTCATTAGTTCCATACCCCTATTTCCCTCCTTTCCTTAGGCCTATCTGTTGGACAAAGGCTCACAACACTCAACATCATTGCCTCTCAGACTATCAGTCAACTATAGCCCTTCACCAAGTGGTAAGTGATCCAGAGATGCAGTAGCCCAATTCAGCCTCTATACCTCCATGTCTCTAGGACAGGGTAACACACACATACTCACCTTATAGTATAATGGCAGATATAATGATTGTATAATTAACAAAAAGCTAAATCTCTTAGAAGGGGGTAATGTATAGAAGCATTTAGGTGGCACTTTAGAGCACAATTTTACATATTAAAGTATCTAGAGCATGAATTCCAAATAAAAGACAGGAACTTCATTATGTTTTAAACTCATCGTGAAATCTGATTTATAATTCAGTTTCTATAATGAGTGTTTCAGTAGGAGGTCATTCTGTTCCAAAACACAGATTGGGAAAACGTCCCTCAAAAACACAGGTGGCTGCAAAACTGTTGATAAATGACTGTGATAAGTTTTTATAATTGACCCAAACATCATCAGAACATGCCACCACTCCTACCTCCCCACTGTTTTTCTGATCCTTGTTTGGTGTTATGCCTGACAGTTTTCTTTCTTTTCTTTCTTTTTTTCTCTTTTGCACTTGGAGTAATGCCAAGCATTTTTGAGATGGCTTCCTGAGGTGGAGGTATGCTGGGAGGGCTTAGTGGTCATCGGTTTCAGCAGGGGGTAAGGGAAGGAGTTTCCCTACTGGAACCTCTAGTGGAAAAATGGATTTTGTTCCTTGTTGTGTTGCTTTTCCATGAGAAGCTAGTGGATTGACAAGGGGATTAAACCCACAGCCTTGGCCTCATTAGCGCCACACAATTAAAATAAAAATAGAATAAATATGGACCTTTTGTTCTGGAACTCCTGCTATTTTCTTAGTAATTTAAATGTCATTTATTCAAGATATTTTATAAAAAAGGAAAAAAAGAGCAAAAAGGCTTCCCCCTATTAATAATAGTGACATTAATTATTACATCTAATAATAATATAATAACGAAAATATAATAGTCATTTTCTTAAGGATTTTGTTTATTTTTTTAGAGAGAGATGGTGAGTGAGAGAGAGATCATGAGCAGGGGCAGGAGGAGAGGGAGAAGCAGACTCCCCTGCTGAGCAGGGAGCCCGATGCGGGCCTCGATCCCAGGACCCTGGGACCATGACTTGAGCTTGAAGGGAGCCACTTAACCAACTGAGCCACCCAGCTGGCTATAATCATAATCATTTTAATAGTTAAGTGTCTAAAACATATAGTACTTGTTACATGCCAGTACTTTGGTGTTCTACATATACATGCTCATTTTATCCTCACAAGAGTCCAAAACTGTGGGTACTGTGTTTTCATTTTATAGATTAGGAAATTGAGGCACTGAGAAGTTAAGAAAATTTTCCAGGGTCACACAGCTACTAAGCAATGGAGTTGGGATTTGAATCAGGCATTTCAAAGCCAGAACTTTCCTAACTCTTATGTTACCTAGCCTCTCTGAAGGCAGCATTTCCCAAACTTTCATGTGCACATGTGAAGCACCTGGTGATTTTGTTGAAATGTAGATTCGATTCGAAGGGCAGCCGGGAGGGGGGGGGGGCGGGGGGGGGGTGGGGGGGGGTAGGGGGGGTGGCGCTCAGTGGTTGAGTGCCACGTTCAGCCCAGGGCCTGATCCTGGGTCTCCAGTCCCATGTTGGGCTCCCTGCATGGAGCCTGCCTCTTTCTCTCTGTGTCTCTCATGAATAAATAAATAAATAAAATCTTAAAAAAAAAAAAAAAGAAATATAGATTCTGGTTCATTAGACCTGGGGTGAGGCCTGAGATTCTGCATTTCTAACAAGTTTCCCGGGATGCTGGTCTTTGGGCCATAATTTGAGTAAAATATGATAATGTTCAAGCTGTCTTACAAAAGCATTTTGTATTGGGTGGTGTTGGGGTGGTGGTGGCTAGGATTGAGGAGAAAGAAGAAATACATAGAAATTAAAAATACACATGTAAATGTGCATATAGATTCTACAGTTCAAATATTCTAGAGGGTGGATTTCATTTTGAAATAGTCTAAATGCAGTAATAAAATTGCCTTAAATATCTGAGTGAAATACTAATGTAACATGTTAAAAAGACAACCGTAGACCCAAAAGGACTTAGGGGCTCTGTACCTATTTTTTTTTTAAGATTTTATTTATTTATTCATGACAGACATACAGAGAGAGAGGCAGAGACAGAGGCAGAGGGAGAAGCAGGCTCCATGCAGGGAGCCCGACAGGGGACTCGATCCCGGGGTCTCCAGGATCAGGCCCTGGGCTGAAGGCGGCGCTAAACCGCTGAGCCACCCTGGGCTGCCCATCAGTACCTATTCTAACTGCAGTTTCAACCTCTCCCAGGAATGTAGTCTTGAGTTTTGATCGGGACCAGTGAAGTAATTTACCACATAAGGCCTCTCCATCTCCCAAAGAAGGATGAGGTCGTCTGCATAAGACCTTCTGTTCTTTTGTCTAAGGGAAAGTAACTTTGTGTAACTTTTCTTTTATATGTATTAAATATAATTATATATATTATATTATATAATTATATAATATATAAGTAATAATTTCCTTGCCCCGTGTTCTTTCCTATAAAAACCTTCCATTTTGTACAAGTCCTTGGAGCTCTCCTCCACTTCTTAAGATGGGTTGCTGCCTGGGTTGATTTATACATCATTTAAAATAGCCAATTAGATGTTTAAATTTACTTGGTTGAATTTTTTTTTTATCAAAAGTTAAATATTATGCCAGGAAATTTACAAGAAAAATACCTCTCCACTTCTGAACATATTTAGTTTTCAGATTTTAAGCTTTTTCTTCTAATGACAAAATTCAGAAGTTCCCTACCTTTTCTCACACTATGGTGAAATAATAGAACCCTTGAACATCCCTATAGTTATGGGGAATCCACGCATAAGGATATGGAGAAAAAGGAAACTTTCCTTTCTTTTCTGAAAGACTTTTGAAGAGGAAAGCAGGCAAAGATGTGCCCCTGTAGTGTTCCAATTGGTCTATTTCCTGAGATTCTTCTCAATGGACCACTTCAGATCTTGGAATCTTTTAGACCTTAGTGTTCTCTATTAAAACACAATTACATGTGATATAGTAAAGGGCAGTGTGTTCATAGCTGACACCTCAAAGGAGATGGCTTGCCGGCCAACATCATTAGCTGACTAAGTTCTCTCAAATTCAGCAAATAGGAGGAGTTACTCGGGAAACGGAAAAGCAGAAATCCCCAAGGGAAGACTCCACAAAGTTCAGTATGTCAGAGAGACTCACAATTTTGTCTAGGCTTGCCTGATCCACTCACCTGATGGGATCAGGTATATGGAGTCCTAGCTTCCCCGAGAAATGAATTTTCCCTATTGGGGAAATATGCATTTTTATATGAGATATGCATTTTTCATGAAATATGCATTTTTATATGAGATATGCATTTTCTTAGCAAAAGAAAACACCTATTTGGTTTATGAGTACTTTTATTACACTCCCTGCTGAGGAGTGTACACTCAATGAACTTTTGATTAGCCTCCATGATTATTACTAACTTCATTTAGGGGAATATGTGCATGAGTGGTTCCATAATTATTTGAGACACTTGCAAATAGGAGGATTTTAAAAAGCAGGCTGACTGAGTGAAGGCAGATCACAGTTTGCCTGTTTTCTTTTTGACTTTCTTTAAATGCTAATAACTGCTAATTAGAGAGAGCAAGGAAAGCAGTGGTTGGTAACTCACTTTTAAAATTCAGTCTGATTATAATATGGAAACAGATTGTTCCTTCTCAAAGGCTAAATGAAAGCAGTTCTATTTATCAGGTATTTCATTGGCTTTGCAAATCATATTAAGTTTTATATCTAGGTGTTTAATCAGAAGGGTTTTTGTTTTTTCCCCAAGTTATTTTTGCAAGTGGTCAAAGCAAGAAAAACAAAATTTTGGAAGCCAGCATCTATCTTTTGTCAGTTCAGATGTAAGAATGATCACCAGAGGTCTTTTCACCCCCGAGGCTGGCCAGACCAGCCAAGAAACACAGGTCTAGGCTCTAGGGATAGATTTGCTTGCTTCTCACTCAAAACAATCTATAGGACAGGTAGGTAGTTAATCAGTACCAATGAAATTTTTAACATACAGAATACGGATTTTTTTTAGACTTCAAATCTTTTGAGATGGAAATGACCTTGGGGAGACCAGATGAAGCAGCAGCAGAGCACCTGTTAGCACTGACCTCATAGGCCTCCAATTAATGGCGTCTTCCTTCTCAGGAGAATTCTACCCAAAATTTTGCCTTTAAAGTCCTCACTTGCAAGCCATCAAGAAGGTCAGGACTTTAGAGCACTAGTTGCCCCTTCTCTTCAGTAATGCCACACCAGTAAATGGCCTACGTTTTTTCACTGCAAAAGTTTGGTGTCAGTTCTATTGGCTTGCTGCATGTTGGCTGGACAAATTTTACTCATTTTGGTTACAGAATGGCAGGTGGTAGATGACAATGGTGATCCAATAGTCTATGGCAAATAGAGATCCCATGATCCTCACACCATAAGCACATAGCTTGCATTTTATTATCACTTAAAATATTAAGTATGTGTATTAAAGTACATTTTTATGACTTAAAAGGTAATAATTTGAGTGCATCTACTCATTCAAATTCCTAACCAGACTAGCAGTATTTATCTCTTTTGAAGATGGGAAATCAGGCTGAGGAGAAAACAGACTTAGGTAAAAGCTAAAGTCCATAAGAAAATTATCAAAGGTTAAAAAAGAATAGATGTTTGACTTTATGTAGACTAATTTAGATACCTAAGTGAACTTTCACAGTCTCCATGTACTGTAGTCAATTTTCAAGAATCATAACATAGGGTTATCCCAAATCTTTAGAGCTTAAGTTCCTTATTTAAAAGAAATCCTAAATGAAATAAATTGAATTTTGAAAACCATTTCATGTAATACAGTAGGCTTAAATATTAAATTGTGAATTTATTTACTCAACCATTAGAAACGATAAATACCCACCATTTGCTTCAACGTGGATGGAATTGGAGGGTATTATGCTGAGTGAATTAAGTCAATCAGAGAAGGACAAATATTATATGGTTTCACGCATACGGGGAATATAAAAAATAGTGAAAGGGATTATAGGAGAAAGGAGAGAAAAGGAGTGGGAAAAATCAGAGAGGGTGACAACACATGAGAGACTCCTTTTTTTTTTTAAGATTTTATTTATTCATGAGAGACACAGAAGGAGAAAGGCAGAGACACAGGCAGAGGGAGAAGCAGGCTCCATGCAGGGGCCCTGACGTGGGACTCGATCCCAAGACTCCAGGATCATGCCCTGGTCAGAAGGCAGGTGCTAAACCGCGGAGCCACCCAGGGATCCCACGTGAGAGACTCCCAACTCTGGGAAATGAACAAGGGGTAGTGGAAGGGGAGGTGGGCGGGGGGTGGGGGTGACTGGGTGACAGGCACTGAGCGGGGCACTTGATGGGATGAGCACTGGGTGTTATACTATATGTTGGCAAATCGAACTCCAAAAAATATATACAAAAAATAAATTGTGGATTTATTAAAATTAATATTAAAACATTACATTATCTTTATCTGACACCTAGGAAATTTGGCTGAACCCAGTTAGATGTTGTGAGCATTGGCAGAAAAAAATAATTTAGCATAGCCCTTGCAAAAAAAGTCAGGTAAAAGTAGTTTCTCCTTTTGCCAAAAACCACTTCTACTTGGCCTCACAAAAGCAGAAGCATGATAATTTTGAAATTATGGATATTATCAACTCCTTTGATGCTTAGATTGTAATAACCTCAAGCCTATACAATTAAAAGATTTTCCAGATTCTAATTTTAACCATACTTAAAGAGCAGAAGTAAGCAAATTGTTCCATATTTTATTTCTAAGTCAGTGAAACCAAGGACAAGGTTATGTAATAATCATGGTTCTCAAGAATACAAGCCTGGTGTGATTTCTTTGAATGTCCTGAAACACATATTTCTTCACTGCTGATTTGTATGATACTTATGCTTTGTTGACTTTTTAAAAAAGAACTATTAATATTCTGTATCTAATTAATAGATTGAATAGTCAAACATCTTTGGCACAACTACTCAGTATTCCTGAAATGGTAAAAATTTAGTGTTGAAATAGACACCAATTGTTCCAACTATTTCCAATATAGTCTGTTGCTCTCCTATTGATATTCTTGTATTGCAACATATAGTTTAAAATATAACATAATAAAATGGACTGAAAATTTATCTTACATTATGAAATAAAATGATCTAATATGCATGTATAAGGTAAGAATTTCCATTTTATTAATGACATTAGCAATGTGGTAAATATGAACACACTGTACAAATATCTAATATCAGATAATGTTAAAATTCCATTTCAGTGAGAAATTTTAAATCTTCCCCTAAAAGCTTTCCAACTATAACAAATTAATTATGTAGTAACATAATTTGGTTGGTGTTTTCTTTCCTTGTAATTCCCATGCTCATTCTTTAGTGGAGTTGCTTATCAATAATACAAAGATCTAAAGATAGAAGGTCCAAATAAGGATTACCATTATCAAGCCCTGTTTTTCTTTCTCACAGAAGGAATAAGATATCCAGCCTTTTCTCCTGGTATTGAAATCACAGATCTGAAATACATCTATGTCCTTTTCTTTAAATATCCCAATGTCAGCTTCACTGCCTAAATATGTTTCTTTTTAAGATTTATTATTTATCTTATATAGAGAGAGAGTGAGCAAGCAAGGGGATCAGAGGGAGAAGGGGGAAAACTCAAGCAGACTCCCAGCCGAGCATGGAGCCAGACACAGCGCACCATCTTAAATATGTACTTTCAATCTAGAGGATTAGCATTGGATCACTTTTGAAGGAACAAATTGTTATCAAGTGTTTACAACTCCTCACTTGTATAAAGTTTACCTTTCAAGCATTAAAGGACCACCTCTAATTATTGTATCCCAGGATGTGATGATTCAGTCAGTGCTCACCTTACCCACAGTCACCTTGGTTTTAGAGGCTTCAATTATTTTCTCTTAACCTTCAAACTTCCAGACTGATCTTTTTTTATTGAATAAACTTCCTATTTCTTTGGTAATTGAAATATGTCCCTTCTCTGAACTTTCTCCATTTACATTTATTCTAGCAAAGGGTGTCCCAATCAAACAGCATACAGTGGTCTCTTTGCCTGAGAGCATTTCATGGTTTTGCAGTGAAGTGTCTTCTGTCTTATTTTCAATTGTTTTTGGCTGACACCAGCATTGACGGATTTTCTTCACTGTTACAGCTCAATAGTGCAAGTTGTGAGAAAACACAGACCAACTATTTGAAAACTATTTTAAAAAACTATTTTTAAATTTTGATTCTCTTTACACCAGTTTTAGAGTCAGAATACAATTGACTTAGATTCTCTGCATTCAACGTGATGTTAAAATGTGAGGATTTTTCACTTCATAGGTTTCTAGAGGACCAAGTTTAATTACACTTTAGCCAATCACTGAATAAATGACTAGAGCATCTGTGTCACAGTTTTAGCTAGGTAAATACTATGATCAAATTATTATTATATCTTGGGAGGGAAATATGGATTAATACAAAATATTTTTCCTGGATGTCACTCACTTTAAAATGCTGCCTGTAAACAAATCTCTCTCTATATGTAAATCTATATAAATGTATGTACATAAATATAGATTTTTTATATAGATTTATTTTTATATTTATTATATATTTATTATATAATTTACATAACATAAAAATAAATATATAAAGTTATATATTTATAATATACATATAATATATCATATATAAATATATTTGTATTAATATATAATATATAATACTTTTACTTTTGTTTCATGACATGACAAATGACTGTAATAACTTATTATTAGTAAGTAATAATAAGTAAGAGTAATAAGTAAAGAGATATATGGGAACAGGGTAGATATCCCCTGGCTTGGCAGCTGCCTCTGAAAAGGGACAAGAAATACTTCAGTTCTTCCCTCTTTTTCATGTGGGTAGAATGTTCCTCTACTTTCTTAAGGCAAGGGAATGAAAGAGGAGGGAAGGAATAGGAAGGGACTCCTATATTGTCCCTTTCCTTCACATATAAGGAGAGACTGGGTTTCAGAGTAGGGCAATGAATGAGTTATCATGGCATGAATGAGTTATTATGACCAGCATCAAGAAAGAGAGTGGGATATAAAAAATTAAAAGCTTAAAAGCTTGGAGAGGTAAAAGATTCCTGCAATGAATGAAAGGGAAGATATATCAACTCTTGCAGAAGGAGGAAGAAACAAAAGTAAGAAAAGACAAGAAAAATAATCTTTAAGGTACAATGAAAATGTAAGACTAAATGGCTAAAAACTCACTCTCTCCTGCCAAGACATTGCTGGCTACCATTATGGTTGCCACCTATCCCCCAACTTGGACTTGCCTAAGACCTAAACTCAATCATTAAGTGCATCAAAAGCTTTGGAGCTTGAATTTTGGGATCTGTCTTGAGTTTTCATTCAAGCTCTGCCACTTTGCTTTTTGTGTTATTTTGGATAATTTATTTAACCTTTCTATGCTTGTTTCTTGATCTTAAAAATGGGTAATCAAAGCCTCTGGCACCTAGGCACTGTTGCGAGAATTCAAATGAGATACTGTGGTAGGAAAGCGCAGCACAGTTTCTGGCTTATAATACATGCCTAATAAATGCATGCTCATATTATGTTCTTCCTTTCAGAGATACAGTTGAAGGAAAGTTATTCCCCCATACCTTGAGTTATTATTAGTAGAGCTATTGGTCTGAAATTCAAGTTGTTAACCTCACTTTTAACTTCTTGGAAGGACACTGCTTTCCTACACTGAAGACGAAAGGCAATTCAGTTGTGCCCCCATCTCCCACCAGCGGATAGCTCTCTGCCAGTTTCCTCAAGATTTCCTTTTAGTCACCTCCAGCTGAGTCTATCCTGGTACATTCTGTGCTACTTTTAAAACCCTACAAGCCAAGAAAACAAAACACACACAAGTGGGTTCACAAGCTGAGAACCACAAGCAGAAGCTCCAGGAATCCACATGCCTGCAGGCACTGAAGCTGCAAACACCACCTTGTTTTAAAGTTGTGCCCGAGGTCAGAGAACCCCAAGAAACATTTCTGTTTCAGCCATAAAGCATCCAGCACTTGCACACACCATTGGAGACTCAGCTGCATTTGCTTCAATCAGCAGATTGAACATCCGGAGCTCAGAAAACAAAGAGCTCCTTGCTAAAGGCAAAATATACAAAGTTCCTATTGGAAAGGGGACTTTTTCCTGGATCTCTTGCTATTAAGATAGCATTTACTTCTCTCTTGTCTGGAACCACATCCAAGTTGATAAGTCCTATGAATGAATGTAAATAATACTTCCCGCAGGAGTTTTTGCACATTCTCAAAGCAGAGGGCCAGGTGACACGGGAAGCAGAGAAATGCCATTTTGAACAAGTCCTTCATGTAAGTAGGTCTCCCGAGAATTTTTTCAGGAAGAGATCCTGGGGCAAGCTCATCAGTCTTTTTAATCCAAGAGGTTTCCTATTTTTAAAAATTATACAGGTAAAGGAACTGGCCCAGAATCATGTGTATGTTTATACAAAGGGTTGGACTGGTCAAGGGGCTGCATTTCCTTACTAGGGCCACTCAGAGTTGGAGAGGAAGACCCTGCTTTAGAAAAGAGTCCCCCTTGTAGGTCTCTGCCAGTGAGACAATAGTAACCCAATTAAACAATTCCCGAGAAAGCCAAGAGCAATGAAGTGAAAACCAATGAGGTGAAAGCCACTTGGATCGTTCCTGGATGAGGCTGCCAAATCAGTCACAGAAAACCTGAAGAGGGGACATTTTAATGAGGAAAAAGTCCTTGCAACAGACCTTGGTCTTCAACTCTCAATTCCACCTGGAATCATCACTAGGCAAGTTGGTCTGAGAGGTTTATGAAATTTGAAGAGTTTAAGACTCCCTCAGCCCAAACCAAGCTTTCATGAGTACAGCCGAACACACAAAAACTGCAGAACAAACAACAAAACCCGAAAAAGTTTCCTGCTCATCTCACTTTAAATGTTGTCATCGTTAGCTTTCACCATTTAATTTTTCTGTTGAGCCCGTCTGGCAGCACAGTTTGGACTGTACCTCATACTTCTCTGCGCACAGACCCTGTCTACATGCAACACTGCTATAGAAGCCCTCCAGGTTCCCCTGAGGCACCACACCTCCCAACTCCCCGCCACGGCCCTCAGCTGGCCGGTCCTCAGAGGCTACCCAGATGCCCTTTGACACCCCAAACCAAGTACTTGAGACATGCATGGGACCTACACATTTGGACTGGCTCATAGCCAGGGGATGGAAACAGCTGTCTGTAGTCTGCTATGATATTGCTGTGGCAGGGGCATGCAAAGAAGATCCCAGAAGCTCTCTCCAGGGCCGATCTCCACCACAGGCACAGCAGAATCAGAGTGAGACAACAGGATTACTCAGCAAAGGTGTCTGATTGAGCATTGAGCAGGAGCTCGGAGAACACAGAAAAACTTCCTACAATACTGCAAAACAATGTAACCTGCTCCTGGTGGTGAGAGGAATGTTACTGCTCTGAGTCCATGAGAACATTCAGATGATTCAGTGTGTGGAGCAAGCCAGGAAGCGTCACGGTTGCCTGTCAGTAGCTTCTTGGCTGTCTGTTGCCACAATGCCTCCATCAGAGGCGAGGCCGATTTCAGGTGAGCAGGTGCTCCTTGGAATGCACAACACACTCCTTTCAAAATGTAGGGTCACGCCCTTTCCATTTCCCACAAACTGGCCTATAAAAGCATTCTTGAATTTGGGGAAGAAATCATGCAAAAGGAACTTGTATTTCACTACGGTTTCTTTTCCCCAGGCATCACAAAGGCTAAAGAGAAAACGACAGTACAAAGCAGGGCAGAGGCTGTTTACCTGAAAACACACAGCTTGAAAATAAAGGTTGGCTTCCACTCACAGGCAGGAAATGTGCCCTGATATCTCCTTCACCTTTTCATGAAGCCTCCGCACCCATATCCTGACAGCAGGTGGGGGTGATGGGCATGTGATGTGACAATACCAGCACAAGGGGGCTGAGCTGGGGTAATGCATCGGGATAAACTCTAGTACGAGTGGTCACTAGAGCATACTGCATTTTAAGCAGATAATGGCATGGCAGGCCCACTGGGTGTTCTCTTAGCATTTGCTTTCCATTCCCAAGTGACCCATCATGGGCCACAGCATTTTCTATGACATTAAAAAAGGAGCAGTTGTGAAGGTTTATAATTTGATAATAGGTAGAAGAATGTCTGCGAATAAAAATTTTAGAGATGGCCATTTCAGCTTCCACCATAACTAACCTAATGAAAATTCCATCTCATGAAAATTCCTTTTCATAATTCATGAAAAGCTTCAGAACGTCAAAATGAAGTAATAAAATGTCAGAAATGATTCAGGAGCAATATAAAAACCAACAGTTTTGTTATTGGCTGCTGTTTATGTCACTTGCAATGGCACTTGGTTTCCTTGATTCTTGGTGGCACTAGACATACAATAGATACTACAAGGTAATCGGTGAGAATAATCCACACAGATGGCCACGTGACACTGTTCGAGACCATCTGACATATACATATCTTTCTTTTTATTCTGTGAGATTATGCCTTGGGATCCTTTTCTAAAAGCATAAACTCATCGTGAAAAAGCAAATCCACATTTTGTAAAAAGAAGCTTGTTCCTCTGGTATCTAAAACTTAATATTTCTTCATTCTGATAGACCATACACGGGTCCTTTTCTAAAAGAATAAACTAGTCACACACACAAATAATGTAGGAATATGGCTCCTTTGTTTTAGAATCTATAATATGAATTCACTTTTTTAAATGACAAGTTCATACTTTAACACACTGTACATCATATCCCAAATCAGACAATAAAGGTTTAATATGTGAACCCAGAATGAGTTTCCTGGTTAAGTACCAATGCCTGCTGGGACATTATCACTAAATAACCTCACCAGAATATGGACAGAAATTAGCTCTGACGTCCAGCCTCGGTGTGCTGCATGCCCTCTGTGGGTACGCTGTTCTATGGAGAAGGTGCTGGAATTGGGGCCAGAGTCAGAAAGATCCTCAACTGTCCTCTCCGGGATTTTGTACTACCTCCAAACCTGGGGTTGGTCTTTAATTTCTCTTTAAGAAACCAGAGCCAAGGAGCAGCTGGTACTGTTTACTCGCTTGCTGCACCTGTAGTTCTGCTTTGCAAGGCACAGAAATGGATTTTCTCCATGAAACATGAATTTCTAGAGCTGGAGTTTACCCCATCATTCACGGGGACACAACACATCAAAAGCAGGAAATGAGAAAATGGCATCATTAGCGGACTGTTGAGGCTCTTCTCTTTTGTTTGCCTTTAAAATTAATCTCTTCCTGTTCACGACTCAGTGATGAAAACATCTTCCTTTGAAGATGAATTAACTGAAAAGTGCATTGAGGAATTTAAGATTTATAACATAACCACCTTGAACCCTCCGTTCTTGGTGAACCCGGAGAATAGCTTCAGGCAGAAATTACACATTCCTGGTTCCTCGATTTATGTCAAAATGATTTCTGAGCCTGCCATTCCTAACTCCTACATGCAACTGGACGCAATTTGACCATTAGCACTGGGTAAAAAAAAACAATGTTCTTGAATTTTTCATTCCTTAGGTGTGTCCTGGTCATTTTAGGAGCTAAAGCTTGAGTGTTGCCTGAGTCAGTCCTTGTTTCAAGAATGCTCTGTTGAGCAGAGCCCTCAATCCTGACGACTGTGGAAGCAGGGACTTTCCCTGCCATCAAGAAGCTTATAGTTCATCTAGAAAGATAAAGTCAGTGCATATGGTACTTAAAGTGCCTAATTGTGTAATCATAATTTTATGGGCGGCCTTCCATGGCAACTTCTTAAGGTTTCTTCTTGCTAGTTTGACATTACTGTTGTCCAATGTAATAATCTCTAGAACTGCTCTACCCTGTAATGCGAACCACTAGTTGTGTCCAGCTATTGAGCACTTGATCTATGGCTAGTGCCATAAGCTAAAGAGATAACATTTTGGATATGTTGAATTAAATACATATTATTACTACATTAATTTAACCTGTTTATCTAGAATATATAGGTATTGTTCCCATTATATTCCTATTAGCACTGCCCTGCACTTTGACTCCCCGTATTCATAACCAGATAAAATTAAGACATACATAATTTATTTTTTGTTCCTTCTATAATTCATTCATTCATTCACGATAGGTGCTTTCATTTCCCCACTTTATGAATGAGGAAACTGAAGCAGACAGAGAGGTGTGAGGTGCGGTGCGGGGTTTAAACTCAGGCAGTCTGACTCATCTAGCATGTTTTACTCTAGTAATCCAGGGAAGAAACTATGAGGGTCAGAACCAAATGCGAGGTGGTGGATTGGAAAAGAAAGAATGAACTGAGGTGATATCACAAAGGCCATATGAACACACCACAGTGACCAGTTTGCTGTATGGCTTAAGGGAATAGAGACAGAGTTGACTCCCAGATTCCTGGCTAGGAAGATGGTATCACCAAACAAAATAGGAGACATGTAGGAGAATTACATATAAGTGAAAATGATGAATTCAACAGTCAAATTGTAAGAAATCCAAGTGGAAATGTCTAGTAGGCAGAGATGGATAGATAGATAAACAGATAGATAGATATGGGCCCCAAGGGAGATATTTAGGTTGGATATATCAATTCTTATTCATTTGCCCCCTCATCCTCTCCCCACTATCCCCCAATGGCTTTTGCCTTTTGAATTACAAGGGAGCTTCATAGTTGAATGAAACATCGTTCCTGACTTAAACATTCATTCAAGATTCTGCACAATTGGGTCCCAACCTTTTTGGTAAGCTCTCTCCTTCTCTGTGTAACATACACTTTGCTCCAGCCAAACTAGATTATGTGTATAACCTTGACACTAGTTGCACTCTCTACACACTTGAAGAAGGAGATTTAAAGGGAACTGAGCCATCAACAACACAAAATGTGGAATCTAATGCTTTCCCTAAGACTTATTATTTTAAAGATTTTACTTAAAAATAAAATACGGACACGGAGAGAGGCAGAGACATAGGTAGAGGGAGAAACAAGCTCCCCGTGGGGAGCCCAATGTGGGACTCGATCCCAGAACCCCGAGATCACACCCTGAGCTGAAGGCAGATGCTCAACCACTAAGGTACCCAGGCGTCTCTTTCCCTAAGATTTATAGGAATTTGTGGTGTAGTGGGAATAAAGAAGGAGGTTACATTAACAGAATCACTTCAAGTATTAAAAAGTTTCAATTGCCATAGACACAGACAGCTCTGCTGGCCATTAACAGATGGTAATAGCAATTGTTAGTGTGGAATCACTTTGGATTTATGCACAATTAGAGTTTTTTGTGACCTGAGTGGTTTGTCACTAGGGGAGGATTAGTTTATAGCTCTACTTAACCTTCCTGCTATTGTGTTCTCTCTTTTTTGTGTGTGTGTGTTCTTTTTTATATGAGTTAATCAGTCATGGAAGTCAGCCCTCTTCCTTAATTTCAAGGAAACAAACAAACAACCCCATCCAAACATAACAAAACAAAACAAAACAAAACAAAACCAAAAAAATAAAAAAAACCTAGTAGCAAAGCAAAACCAAACCAAATAAAAAAAACCAAAAAAACAAACAAACAAATAAACAAAAAAACTTAATAGCAAAGCAAAACTAAACCAAAACAAAAATACCACAATGGAAAAAAAAAAACCCACCCACATAAGACATTTGTTACAAGAAATGAAATACAGAATCCTAAGAGATGGGAAGACAGACAACCAAAAGAATGAAATAATTAACACTGCATATTAGACTGGCCCATCACAGAAAGCCCCTCCCCTTAGCTTTAGTCTTCTTTTGCAACCTTTCCCTTTCTCTCCTCTCCTCTGATCTTTTCAGCAGCAAACCTCTGACCTCCCATTTCCTTAAGCAAATCCCTCTATCCTCTACCCCACTGCAATTTTAGGGGCCCCTCTGAGTACCTCTGCTCAAGATCCTCAGCTAAAGGAAAGGGATCCTCCCCTTCCTTGGAAGACAAATGTACCTGCGATCCTTGGTTACACAAACTCTTCTTTCTAAGTCTTTGCTTCTCCTCTGGTTCTTCTTAAGTTCCTAACCAATTCAAGCCCCAATTCAATTCAAGGAAGCAGATCGCCAGTTCCCCTTCCCCATAGAAACGGCTTCTCCCCCACGGCCCCCAGCTCTCATACTGCTACAAGCACCTTTACTTCTCTAGGTGGACAGTTTCCTGAACTTGCTTCATATACTTCCTATTTGCACTTCATTTGAGGATAGGTTCTATGTGGCTCACACTAATCATCTTGGTACAGACTGGTTAGATTGACCTCCAAATCTGTACACATGGAAATAATGAATTAAAAAAAGACCAAACCCTGATATACTCTTCTCTTATTTCATTTTGGGTAACCTACAAGGTGATCCTTAGAATGACCTGTTTGGAAATGAAAATGGTGAATCAATAACTCTCCTGTAATTATATATTTGAAATCCCATCTACACCCTGTTATGCTTCGTAAGTGGATTTCAGATTTGCATGGGAAACAGATTGTGCTTTGCCGCTGCATTTACCCGGTGGATTTGCTAATAATTTAGGAAGTTTAGCAAATATGATGCAGTGTAACTTGTAATATTTATTTGCTCTCTCAGCTGTGATTTTAATCCCCTAAATAACAAGCTCAGACAACAAATTATTGATATGCTTTGTGTTGTTTATCAATATTTACTTAAATTTATTTTAGAAAAAAAATCCAGATGGGGGCTATTTAACATAATTGAGCATTAAACTGTTTGATTTGGTACTCACTGTTTTTGAATATACACAATAAACACACAGAAGTTATTGATGCAAACCTATTTGTTCTTGTCTACAATAGGAGATTAAAAAGGGCAGGGTTTTTTTTCATCCAGGAAAAAGTGAGTTAGTTGAAATACAATTTGTTTTGCTTCTTTTACTTGAAAGCACATTTTAAACCAGGCAAATGGATACCATATGGCCTAGCTGTCACTTAACTTGACATTTAAGGACAATACACTGTTTGCATCCTATTTGCAGTTACTGCGCAGTGCTTGTGTGGTCCTGTATCTCCCTTCTTCATGATAAATTCTTCCTTTCTTCAGCTTCAGAAAAGTACGAAGCAGAGTTATGTTAATGAAAATATATTTTATACATTAGTCACTTGAGCTCTGTAAAATGTGTTTGGCAAGAACATTTTTGAGAATATTTCAGAAATCTCTGTGGGCTTATTATGACAGATGAATGAAGATCAGAAGGTAGTGGTATGATTTACATTTGACAACAAAAGGTTGGAGGTTGTCCTGGAGGTGTGGGGCTCTATCCTGAGCCTGGAACAGTAGTAGTAAGCAGTACTTGAAGCCCAAGATCCTGCTTCCACATTGCCACACCTGGTCTTTCTTCTCACCATTAAGAACACAGTCTGATTTTTTGTTGTTGTTGTTCATTCTTGTATCCCTAGTCTCTGGAATAGTGCTGGAATATAAGAAGCCCCCCATATATATTTGCTGAATGCATGAAATCTAGCAGACTCATTCCACTATTATTCTTTGATTATTCTTCTGTTATAACTAATTCTGTATTTTTAAAGCCATTTCAGTCCTTATTCCTCTTTTCTAGGTGAAAATCACCTGATATCTTCTGATCTTGATTCATCTGTCATAATAACCATATAGGAATTTCTAAAATACCCAGTATTTTAGATATTACATAGATACTTCTATCTATGTCTTTAAGTAATCTGCATACTGGGGCTATACTGTCAGAAATTTATTTGAGTGAATTTGAATCACCTTTGGAATGGAGACATCAAGGATATCTCCAAGTTAGAGTCCTGCCCTTCAGTTTGACCAGGTGGGGAGTGTGACATGCTGTTCCTCTCTTCCTTTGTTTAGGAGGTGATGCACGTAGAAGGAGTAGTGGTGGGAGGAAAAGATTCTTCAGGGAGATTTTCTTTTTATTTTGAAATAAAATGGAATGCTATTTACTTGAGGTCTACTTTGAATGGAGCCTCTTGAGTGTTTATGACTAAGGCCATTTAAGTGGGATTTAAAAAACGCGGCTTACTTACTATCTCAGTTTTTGTTTTCCTAGGGAACTTCAAATTACACCTTTCTGTTCCAGGGTTGAGCTGCAGTCAGAACGCTCAATTAAAATCATCAGTAAACTGGAAGAATGTGCGAATGTTAGTTTAGGAACTTAGTAATTATAAGAATTCATTTAGTTGGCTCTCTACACAGAGCCTTAAATCACAATTGAAAACTAAAGGAAAAAGAAAGAGTTCCAATTCTGGATGCCTCTTTGGTCCATCAGGATAGAACCCCCTCACATTCACCGAAGGGCCATTGGACAATTTTGAGAATTCCTGCTCTAAAGAAGAAAGATATCCAAACTCGTATCCAACAATCTTTTCCTGGTGCTCTGGCTCAGCAGATAAAGAGGAAGTAACACTTCTTACTTAAGTGTATTTCTCCTTAAGGATAAATGTTTTATTGGCCTAATGATTCAGATTCATAAAATAAATCTATTAGCAATATTGTATTAGGGACTACTGATATCCCAAATGAAACCTGCCTAATAAGAAATTGAGAATTGTTCCATAAATATTCCTTAAGCAGCTTATTTTATATAAAGTGTCTATCTCTTAGAATTTTAACTTTTATCTTTCTACTATTCTATTCCCCTGGCTCTCCCTCAGTTCACACACACACACACACACACACACACACACACATCAGTGTGTATATGAATATAAAGCATACTACATAGTGTATGTATATTTGTATATAGATATATACTTTAATAAATTATTGATACCACAGTCATTCTCTCCTTCACCTTCCCTCCTGCTTTCATTGCCATCCTGGATGCACATTCTTTCCTTTCCAGCCTAGCTTTCAAAGCGCATCACTTAAACTCCTCTTTCATAAATATGCTTTTACCCCATGCTCTTTCCACCTCACTCAGGTGGCAAAATTCACAACCACAGATCAACCTAAATGTCTAGTCTTTAGATCTACCCCTGGTGACCTATCCCTAACACCAGTGAAAAATCACAGTTGCACAGATCAAGAGCACTATAAACTTTTGGTATCTAACATTAACTTGGTTCTCAAAACTGCCCTGAAAACTCTGCCATGGATTGGGTTTCTTTGAAGCACCCATGACAGGAATTCTTGCACAGGGATTTATTGAGAGAGTGCTCACAGCAAAATGAGAGTAAGAAAAGCAGGATGGGGCAGGAGGGGAAAAAAGCAAAGTTTTAATTCTAAGTGGAAAGTGGCTTTTGCAGGTTCCATGGAAGCTCTGGGGCAGGCCAGTCAGTCATAGATGTGGGCTGCTGTGCCCCAGTCAGGGGGTGTGGGGGGGCCTAGGGGAGCCAAGGCTTACTCTTCTAGGTGAAGCCATTCTCAGTGCCCAGAGGGGGAGGGTGGAAGCCACTGGCCGCCAATATGCAGAAGCACCAGCCCAGAAAGGACCTGGATGAGCCCTACATCTCTTCATTTTCTTTAGTAAGCTTTCTTGATTATTCTTCATACAAGTACTCCAAGCCTCTTTTTTCTCCTACCTCTGACCTCATCATTTCCCTCATCATTCTCAGCCCAGGACCTTGCCTCTGTTTTCTCAGAAAATACAGAAACCTAATTTGGAGTCCTACTGTGGCTTCAAGACCAGAATGTCCTGACTTTGCTTATGTCTCTAGCTTCTACCTTATTCACATTCATTCACTGTTTAAGCCCTGGTGAACCTCTTGAAATCACACATCAGACCACCCGCCCTCCTCTACTCAGAATTTTGATTTTTAAATTATCAAGAATTATGTTTATATGCTGTTTATTCACTATAATTCACATAAAGGCAACATTTATCATTGATGAAATCATGGGTTTTCCACTCTGAGTTCTTCCTTTGGTTTGGATTCATCTTTTGCTTGGTTGAATTGTGAAATCCAGTAAGATTTTTAAAGAAGGAACATACCTCCTTGCTAGAAAATGTCTATTGGTTGGCTTAGATTTTTCACACATACTTGCAAAATACTTTAGACCGACCGTAAAATTCTTGGATTGAACTCACTTTACCTCAAAATTTAGTAGACATTATCTAATCTAAGTTCTGATACTGGGTGTTGCTATCAAAAAGTATAAGGTCCACCTTGCATCTATTCTTCATACATAATTTGATGTTCTAAAAAAACTTAGATGTATATATGATTGTATATTTTTGAAAATTACAGTAATTTACCAGGATTTATCTTGACATTAATTATTTTACATCAGTTTTTCTAAAGATCCCATATTTTCTGAGATCCAGATCCACTTATAAACTCAAACTTGATAATTTCGGAAAAGTTTTCTACTATTTTATTCATTAATGCATTTTCCTCTTTAGAAATAGGTTATGTAAATGTGAGGTTTATCTGTCTCTCTCATATGTATCATCTGTATAGTCTTTCTAAATATTTCTTCTGTTTTCTTGATTTTTAAAAATCATGTTTATGATCTTTTTTTCTTTTTTCTTGGTCTTTTGATTTTTCTTTGAACTCTAATATGTATTTTTAAAGATTTTTTTTAATCATGTTTTTGTCCCAACTAAAAGCAAAGTTCAGAATGCAAATAATCTCTACCCATTTTTAAAGGACAGTATAAGAATCAGAACTGAAGTAAAGATAAGCAAAAATAGAGAGATGCATTTAAAACTAAACATTTCAGCTATCATATGTAATAAGTATGGAATAAGAGTTTGAGTTAGTAGTAGGTTTTTTTTTTTTTTTTAAGAAAGGAACACTGCTACATATAGCACCTCATTTGGATGTGTCTGAAGTCTTAGAAGCTTGACTACTTTGCCTTCTCCTACAAATGGACCTTGAGAGCTTGTTTGGTGGTTCTAGCAGGGGAGCCCACTTGTATACACTTGGCCCAAAGGATGGTTCTCTTCTATCCAGGAGATAGAACTTTGGAGAGACGCATATGGAGCAGTGAGGGAGGAACAGGACACCTGCCTAGCCAGCCACATCAGCCTAATCGACCCTGGTGATTAATAGGGTAACAGATGTTGCAGACAGATCGCCCTCACATTCAGTAGTGGGTTGAAAAATATCATGCGTAGGTGGTTCAGTGGTTGAGTGTCTGTCTTTGGCTCCGGTCGTGATCCCAGGTCCTGGGATGGAGTACTGTATCAGGTTCCCTGTAGGGAGCCTGCTTCTCCCTCTGCCTATGTCTCTGTCTCTCTCTCTGTGTCTCTCATGAATAAATAAATAAAATCTTTAATAAAAAAGAAGAATTTTATTTTCCTATAAGAATTAAATCAAAAAAATAAAAAATCATGTTTTTCTCAATTTTCAAAACTGAAAATTTCTATATCTATTTCAGATAATGATACTTTTTTCTTTGTGTGTGTGTGTGTGTGTGTATGGTGATTTTTTTTAAAGTTTATTTATGTATAATCTCTATATCCAACATGGGGCTTGAACTCATGATCCCAAGATCAAGAGTCGCATGCTCTACCAATTGAGCCAGCCAGGCACCCTGATTTATGGTGATTTTTAAGGGACTTTTGGGGAGAAGAGTGGAGTAAAAATATTTTTACTCAAGCATACTTAAGCAGATGCTTTTGACACTGAATTTTTTAAATGTTTAAAATTTTCTATGAGGGAATTGACTAATTTCATTTGGGATAAATATGATGTGGGATTCTCAAAAGGAATCAACAAATCCTAGATGAACATATAAAAATGAGAATTTGAACTGAACACAGAAGTCTGAGCTGACTAAGAGTTTCACTAGTTCCTCAAGAAAAGGAACAGGACCCACACACCAGCAATTTATTGATGTAAATAATTATGAGTTATCTCAAAGCAAAATAGATACCTCATCAGTTCATCTTTTTGTTGTTTTCATAAAGTACCAAGGAAAGAAGGCTTCCAGATTTTGTTACCAATTAAGACCTGTGCCAGATGGGTCCTGCAGTAAAGTTCTGATGCTTAAAGTGGGCAACCAAAGCAGCACTCTTTATGAAATGTCACTTTAGCAAGCCTCATTATATACTCACACATGAACTAGAAATGCTCAGTTTTTAGTTTTCCCAGAGTTCACACTTGAAATATAGCTTCAGCAATTTCATCTTATTTTAGGTGTCCCAATTATGCTCATAAGTATGAAACAACCAGGCTGCAACTATAAACTTATCAGCAGAAGAGTTACAAAACCTATCTAAGTTGTGACTATTCTACCTAACTTCAGGTCAAACCAATTAACTGTGACCCTTTTACAGGAAGCATGGTTGGCAGGCTCTCAGAAGAATTTTGTCATTTTGATTTTCCTGTGTGGATGACAGTTCATCAGTTACAACAGATTTGTCATCAGAAGGATCTGGAAAGAGAGAGCCATTATCTACATACTTAAACATAGGACGGTATTTGGTGTTAATAACACTGATACATGTTAGAGAAGGAATGCAGCTAAAAAAATCTGATTTACTAATAGGCATCTGGAAAATGAGCCATTCTGAGGAAAAATGTACCGACTCTTGGGCCGCCTGAGTGGCTCAATCAGTTGAGCATCTGACTCTTGATTTTGGCTCAGGTCATGATCTCAGGGTTGTGAGACTGAGCCCTACCTCAGGGCTCTGCACTAGGGGAGGAACCTACTTAGATTCTCTGTCTCTCTCTGCCTCTACTGTCACTCTCTAAAAAAATAAAAAAAAATTTAAAAAAAGGATGTAACAAGTCTAAACTTAATAAAACAGTCTAAATTCCATGGCTAACACTCTTATCATGCAGGCCCACATTCAAATAGGTCATGAGAGAGTCTGATGTAGCTTTCCAAAACAACGTGACATTTCAAAAACTTCTCTGTCTTAGCATAAATCTGGTCCTTGAAATGAGATACTATGCTATGTTAGCCCCATGCTGCATATTTTAAACAATAATTTAAATGTGTATGTGTATGTATATAATTTTGTATATGTTTATCTGTGCATAATAAAATACAAATGTGCACACTTCCCTTTGCTTATTAACAAATTGCTAACCACATAAATGCTAAGATTAAACATATGAGAAGTTAGGACAAGATAACTAAAGACAACCTTTATCAAAGAGTCAGTGCTTTAAGAAATAGCACACAGTTTCTTGTATAATAAAATCTTTTACCATGTCATTTAACAGTGTGAGTGGTTCAGTAGGCAAATATATAGTGGACCCTTGAACAACACGAGTTTGAACTATACATGGATCTTTTCTGATAAATATAGGATGATACTATAAATATATTTTCTCTTCCTTATGATTTTCTTGATAACATTTTCTTTTCTCTAGCTTACTTTATTGTGAGAATACAGCATATAATAATTTACAACAAATATGCTAATTGACTATGTTATTGGCGAGGTTTCTGGTCACAGCATACTCTTAGTAGTTAAGTTTCTGGGGAGTTAAAGTTATACATGGATTTTTGACTGTGTGGGGTAGGGCGTGGGTCAGCATCTGTAATCCTGTGTTGTTCAAGGGTCAGCTGTTATAGGTTAAACTGATACAATCTTAAAACTGTCCTTTGACTCTGTGAGAACGGAAGATATTAGACACAAATTCTCTTTAACCCTTTTCACAATTCTGTGATTTCATTCTCTACCCTGGCACTTCTTCCCACTACCTTTGCACTATCATTGGCAAGCTGCTTCATGGCTAATGGTGATGCTGACAAGAAACTATGGAGACATATGCAGGGAGTTAGGAAAGAGACTGCATGTTTGAACTTGAAAGAGCAGTTCCCAAACTGTGATCATTAATACACCACTACCAGGATTTTTGGCTCTGTGTGCCATCAGTGCTTTTACTTACTTAAGATTTTCCTTGAATTGATGCACAATGAAGCTTATAAAATATAAACTAGAAACATTGCAGCACTGCATATAAAGAAAAACAGCACACCCCGATGTAAACAGAAAACAACAATAAATATAAATAGAATGGAGATCAATCAATTTCATTCAATTTTGAAAAGATCCCACTGTCTTCAGAAAGTTCTGAGTGGCACCTCACTGTATTAGTTACTTTTCGCTTGTGCCTTGGGAAAGTTCCAAGTGTTAAATATTGATTTAATAAGTATCTATTTTTTGTGACCTTTGTGCTCTTCATATCCAAATATACATCCTTCAGAAATCTTTCAGGGAGCTTTTTCGCCTAAGTAATTTATATTCCTAACAGTACATTTAAATGAAGGGATCCATTTGCTAAAAACAGCCATTTGTATGTATTTAAAAGATGATATAGGCATATTATCACCAAGCTAAAATTTTCAAACTTGAAATCTGGCATAACCAGATAATCAGAAGAGAATTAAAAGTAACTTTTTCACTTGTGATTTTATTTAATCTAAAACCACATTTGCTTCACACTTAAAATCTATCTTTCATACTAATACTGAATCAGAGGATTATGTTTATAGTAGTTGCCACAAAATGAATTTCATACCTTTCTTGAATAATTATGAACATATCTAATTCATTTGGAAATGTATTCTTTATAGAAGTTAGCAGAGATTTTTCTTTTGTAAGAATGTGACATTATTCCCTAATTTCAACTTTTTCATGACTTTTTTCATAATATCACACTATCTTATCATTTGCTTCTTCAGTGTTACCAGATTGTACTAGTATGAGGACTGCATTTTCATGAATAATACAAAATACTGATGCATAATATTCGTATGATTTAAACAATACTAAAGTCATTTTGGTAATTCAATTTTGGGAATTCATTAAAATGCAAAACATTTTAGGAAATATTATTTTATTTATAACCTTTACGTACCCTCAGGGCAGAATAAGGGGGAAAGGAATGTCTAGTTAGAAATTTCAAAGATGGAATGTTAATCATATCTTGAAGTTGCCCCATTTAGAGATAATTTAACCAACTCAAATAAATGTTCTCTAATTTTCCTTTCATTAATGAGATGACTAAGTTGGATACAGCATGCAAAAAGCACATGCTTTATTGTGATGAAAGTGTTTTTCAGACAGGATGCTGAGGCCTCTATGACTCTAAAAAGAAAAGTTCTTAGAGAGATTGTATCTGTGTGATTAAAACAGGTCTTTATTAACTTAAAGGTGACAGGAACATTTCTCATTTTCTCCACTTCCTTTTTTTTTCTTGCACTTTTGATCACTTTTGCTGGCACAGATGGCAAGTAGAGTTGAAAGGGGAGTAATTTCCATGAGGTGGCAAAGTGATTAGTGATGCAGCTGGGACTAGAACTAAGGTCATCTACTGTGTTTTCTGCCCTGAGTGGCCATTCATCCATCCATCCACTCATTCATTCATTCATTCATTCATCCATTCACCACCTGGTCTGGCATAGGCAACAGTGAGATGAGTAGGGGCCAGGAGCTTCATGCTCTGATTGTTGTACTTTGATTAATAGTAATAGGATTTTCACATAGTGACAGAGTATGACAAGTAAGCAAAAGACAGAGAGTAATTATTTCGGTGGTGAGTAGTAGTAGCAAAGTGTTGACACCAAGGTCATTTATACAAGAATCTACATGCACTGGTCATAATCTTCAGAAATCTAAGGAGTTTACTGGCCTAAAGAACATACATTTCTAATATTGCATCAGAATGAAGGGTTCCTTTTAATGTTTAGAATGCAAAGGAAAAATAAAAAGAGAATCGTTTTAGAGCTGACTCAAACAAGTGTATTAAAGTGTATTAAAGGAATGCAGTGTCAATTTCCAAAGGAGTTAGCAGTTTCCAAACGTGGACCTTGGACATGGAACTTCTTAATCCCAAAGAGTCATGTGAGGATGACAGAGGTAATATGTGGAGTGTTAGGATAGCAGCTCCTATCCTGACTCTATGGATTCTAATCTTCAGTAAAATGGGGATGAAAATCGTATCTGGCCTTATAGGCTTGTTGTGAGGATTACATGAATTTCTGTGGAAAAAGCTCAGAACAATCTGGCATAGAATATGTGCTGTGTGAGTGGAGTACTTTTGGTGATGCTGATGGTAAAGTTTCTTTCCTGAATCAGGGCTTCTGATACACGAATGCACATTGTGAATCATCAAGAGGGGGATGTGTTGCAGAATTTCCCCACATTATTTGGCCTTTTGCTGGAGAGCACTGTTATTAGACCAATGAATATATCCTTAGGATATGTGGTTGGAAAATATAGGGAGTTTAAAAATATTTTGGGAGTGCCTGCCTAGCTTAGTTGGTAGAACATGCAACTCTTGATCTCGGGATCATGAGTTTGAGCACCATTTTGAACACAGAGATTACTTCAAAAAATATTAAAATATATTTTGCATAATTAATGCAGAGTTACATCTATCACAGGATGTTAAGAGTTTTGCTTCATTTCTAAGGTTCTAGATCTGGTCTAATATTTAGGGTTACTGATGTAACAGTATCTGTGTAACCTGTTGATGTTGTTGAGGACGATCATGAAAACCAATATTGTTTAGTATCAGTCTGTGCCAAGCACTGTGCTGATTGCAGAATAATGCACAGGGTCTTTTTTACTCCTTAACAGCAGCTCTATGAGAAACAACTGAGACTTAGATGGATAATGCTCAACACAACACAAGCCCGTTGCTCACAAACTAAGTTGAAGAATCATAATGTAAATCCAGTTCTATGATTCCAATGCCCACATCTGAAACCAGGAAGTGGCACTGTCTCTCTGATTTTGAGGATAATAGCCCTGACTTGTATAGTAAGAGTCGCACACATTTTAGAGTTTTGAACACCGTAGAACACAGTATGAATATAGATATCATTAGTAGTATTAAAATTATGCTTATAAATTTTTTTGTTTATCTCTGGGATTAAAGCAGTACAGTACCTGTGTACTAATTTTGAATATTCCTTAAAATAAGTAGAAACTATGAAACCCACAGTGTCAAACTACAAAAATGCATTTTTTTGTGGGGGGGAAACTACCAAATCAATAGTGTCTGATTAATTTTGATAAGGGAGATCTAATCTTTCATTGAAGACTTAAGCTGTATGCAGAACAAGGAAAGCAACCATCCCTTTAAGAAACATGGAGAAAAATTTAGTTAAACACATCATGTGTCAGAGTACTAGGTACCAGAAAAACAGTATAAAGTGCCTAGTAATTTGAAAGTGATTTATTAATCAATACTAAAATTACTGAAGATTTACCCTCAAATAATATAAAACCAATGTGAACATTCAAACAAAAAGTTTGTTGCTGTTTATTAGCATATTTTTAAATTTTTGAAAATAAGGTCATTTCAATCCACTGCATATCAATATCTGACTGGGTTTCTTTCAAAAAATCATTTGTTTTTAATATGAACACTAAATAAATAATTTTGAAAATTATTATTTGTTCTTATAAAATAAAAATGTCATGCTTACTGTAAGCTGGCTTATAACCTCTTTCCTCTGTTCTTGATATTCTCTAAGGTGTTACTTTAGGTTTGAATGGGTAACCTTACAATGTCACAGTTCTCCTGACCTGCCACATCTAGACCTAAATTTGCGAGATCTTCTTTGCATAATGAACACATGTAAACCTGTTCTTACAAGTCCAGCAGATAAGCTCTCAGGTACTGGAGTGCCAGGAGCAATGCAAATACACAGATGGAGAAGCTGAAAGACTGCACTAATGCCTTACAATATTACTAATGATCGATTATTTTTAATGGAGGACTCTTTCTTCAGCAATAAAAGGAGAAAAAGCTTTTGAAGCCGATCTGTACAAAGAAATCACTGTTTGCCTGGGCTCTTGGCTTCAGATATATACCTGAAGCCAAGAACCACAAAAGCTCTGTATCTGTTCATTTCTTTCTTGCAATAATGCCCTTGGCTTGTTACTCTTCCTCCTGTTCTTTTCAGACACTGTCTTGGTCCTCTTCTCTTTTGCTCTGTATGTGTCCCTGGTGAGCTAGTCAACTGACCCAAATACTACTTCTCTTCAAGCGTCGCTCACATGCTTCCCAGCCAAGATCTCTCTCCTGACCTCTGGATCTGCATTGGGTATCCAATGCAGCGATTAACACTTATCATGCGTCAGGCAATATGCTAAGCCCCTTATAGATACTGTCCTACATTATCTGCCAAAAAAAAATCTTTGGGGACTAGTAAAATTATCCCCATTTTGTATTTGAGAATAGGGAGGCTTTTTTTTTTTTTTAAATCTGGAAATTCACAAAAATGCAATCCTTTTTTGCTTCTTCTACTCTTCTTTTTCACCAATTTTTGACTGGCAACATACTGCATCCTGGATGAACATGTCCAAGCTGTTAATGTACCATGTACCTCCAAGTGACCTGTTCACCACACCCCATATGTGCCCTGACCAATGGGGCATAATGTGACTATTATTTCACATCAACAGGCAACTGGCACAATTAACATATCTCAAGGTATTTGTTTTCATTTGTTCTTAGCATGTGAATAAAGCTCTCCCTACATATTCACTTTAGGATCCACAGAATCTGCATACACATATATATGTATATACATACATACATATATATATTCTATTTGAATCATTTCTTAAGCAAGTCACCTCCTTTCTCCACAAGTGAAACTAATTTAAAAAACCTGACCTCAGTGCTACTATACACCTATTACAATGGTCAAAATCAGAATAATGACAACATCTACTGCTGGTAAGGATGTGGAGTAGCAGCAACTCATTCATGGCTGGTAGAGCTGCAAAATTGTACAGACACTTCGGAAAACAGTGACATACAAAACTAAACATAGTGCTATTATTCAATCCAGCAATCATTCTCCTAAGTATTTATCCAAATGAGTTGAAAACTTATGTCTACACAAAAACCTGCACACGAGTGTTTATAGCAGCTGCATTTGTAATTGCCAAAAACTAGAATTGAACATTATTCAAAAATAAAAAGAAATCAATTATCAAGCCACAAAAAGACAAAAGAAACTGTAAATGCATACCAATAAATGAAAGAAGCCAGCCTGGAAAGGCTACATAGTGTATGACTCCCAGCTATAATGACATTCTAGAAAAGGCAAAACTATAGAGACATAGAGACAGTGAAGAGATCAGTGGTTGCTAGGGAGAAGGGACCAAGGGGTTTTTTAGAGCAGTGAAATAAATCTGTATGATACTGTAATGGTGGATACATGACATTATGCATTTATCAAAACCCACAGAACTATACAGCATAAAGAGTCAGCCCTAATGTAAACCAGGGATTTTGTTAATAATAATGTAACAATATCAGTTCATCAATTGTAACAAATGTACCACACTAATGCAAGATGTTATTAAAAGCAGAAATTGGGTGGATTGGCGGGGGCAGTGAGGTGGGTACATAGAACTCTCTGCGCATTCTGATAATTTTTCCACAAACTTGAAACTCTTCCCCAAATCAAAGTCTATTAATTAAAAAGATAACTTTTTTAAACTCTTCAGAGCTTTTTTATATCGATCTGTATAAATACTGATTTCTTACTAGTTTCACGCTGAATAGCTAGGAAATATTGATTCTTTCATTTTATCCCATTAGTTATGATTCCCTGCTCTGTGTACCTTACTTCTAACACTGATGCAACATGACAATGGGAATAGCAAAAGAACATTTCACTCCAGACTATAAAGTTTCTTTAGATCAATTTTTTCAACTAGTTTTAAATCTGCCTATAATTTAATCCCTGTTTCTCTATCTCACACAAAGGTATCCTACACGATTTTGTCACTGCCTTAATGAAAATCAAAATGTATTATGCTGAGCACAGTGTCTGGCATATAGCTGTTAATAAAAGTCATATTATTAATATTCTCTTACCATAATCTAGTGGTCCCACCAAAAAATAATTGTTAGTTTGATATTCCTTATTTTTAGTGACGTCATTCTGACTCTTAAGCATCCCCATATTCTTTGCTAAGTGTTTAAAAATAATCTATTTAAAATTTTTTTCTTGTTTTTTTTTTTTATCCCTTTAAAATTTGATAATAAGTCTACAGACTTGCCATCTATAAAACCTGCCCATTTTGTTCTCTTAGGAAATAGCAATATACTCATGTTTTCCTCTATTTTAATTACTTCTAGCATATGGGTCTGGAAGTTTGAACTCCTTTAAAGAGACCCACTGGATATATTAGTAAAGTTATCAGGCCATCTTTGCAAACCTGAGACTGACAAGCTCACTTGGACAACTTGAGTTTCAATTCCTTCTACATGATATACTTTTTCCTATATTTCCCCTTGGAAGACAATTCTTAAAGTGAAAGATGCAGTAATCCAAGGATCACAGATTTTTGCTTTCCATTTAACCCCTTACCAGAGTGGTGCTGGGTCTCCTCCTATACATAATATAAAGAGATACTTTGTTATTGTTTCTGATGATATGACATTTGTTGTCAGCTCAGCTTATACCCAACTTGGAGCTTTTTACAAGTTTGTGCTGCTTTATTAATCCTGGGACATATTGCACTTTTCATCTCTTTCAAAGATTGTTTTTCAGTTTTATTGGGGTATAACTGACAATTAAAAATTATATATATTTAAGGTTTATAATTTGATGATTTTGTATATACAAAATATACATAAATATCCACTAGAATGAAGCTAATTAACATATTCCTCACCCCACATAGTTATCATTTTTTTCTTTCATCTTTTTTTTTTATGATGTTAACACTTAAAATCTATCCTCTTAGCAAATTTCAACTATACAATGCAATATTCTTAACTAGTACATGTGAGCTCCAGAACTTCTTTATCTTGGATAACTGAAACTTGTACCCCTCACCAGCATCTCCCCATTTGCCCTCTGGTCACTGCCATTCTATTCCCTATCTCCCTTAAATAACCTTTTATTTTTTTTATTTTTTATTTTTTTAATTTTTATTTATTTATGATAGTCACACAGAGAGAGAGAGGCAGAGACATAGGCAGAAGGAGAAGCAGGCTCCATGCACCGGGAGCCCGACGTGGGATTCGATCCCGGGTCTCCAGGATCGCGCCCTGGGCCAAAGGCAGGCGCCAAACCGCTGCACCACCCAGGGATCCCTTAAATAACCTTTTAAAATGGCAACTCTAATTCTGTTTACAAAGCCTTCAATCTACAATAAACTGGAGAGAGTGGTATTTTCCAGGGCCTATCACAATCAGCATTCATTTGTTTATTTAAACGCAATTCCTAAGCATATAGTCTGAGCCAAGCACAATGCCTGGTATTGCTATTTTCAGGGATTTCACTGTATAATCAACATTCAGCAAACATTTACTGAACATCTATTATATGCTAGCACAAAAAAGACTTGTGGAAAGGAATACAAAAGAAAGGTATACAAACTATAGAGGTCTCAGAGCATATGATGGGGTTAGGGATGTAAACAAGCCAAAGAAATCTTCCAGAAAGATGATATATTCAGACTGGATTTTAAAGATGAGAAGTTCACAGATACAAAGAAATGGACAGGGCGTCTGGCAGAGGGGATGATGCAGACAAATGCTTAAAACATTAAGATGGGCTATTTGCTTTCTGAATGACCTTTTTGCAGTGCTCTGAAAAAGGGAGATGGTTTACCATGTCCTACAGCAGATATCAACCAATATGAGCATGAACACATTTGCAAGAGATACAAATTTAGAAATAATCTACAAGTTAATGCAAAAGTTTTCTTGGAGATTACATTTCTAGAATTATAAGCTTATTGTTTTTCTGAGAAGCTCCCAGAACTCCCTATGAACAGCAGTGGGCATCATCTCTTTCGTCTCATTTTACTGTATCTGCGGAATTCAGATATAGTGAATTCCTTTCAACCTAGTAGCCCTACCCCTCTATAGGTTTAAACAATTAGTTCCTAAAAGCAACTGGCAATTGGTTGGCTCTCACAGTATCTAACACAATCTTCCCTCCCAAACTGTCTTAGATCCTCTAAACTTACTCACTTGCATGGTGCGCAGAGAATGCCTTAGGAATCAAACTTTCTAGTTTCCAGAATCAGATTAAAAAGTCAGGGACACCTGGGTGGCTCAGTGGTTGAGCATCTGCCTTTGGCTCAGGTCATGATCCTGGGGTCCTGGGATCGAGTCCCACATAGGCTTCCCTGCAAGGAGCCTGCCCCTCCCTCTGCCTGTGTCTCTGCCTCTCTGTGTCTCTCATGAAAAAAGAAAACAAATAAATTTTTTTTAAAAAGTCAGATTCTCCTAGGTTAAAATACAGATTCTGCTATTTAGTAGCTGATTGAACTTTGAGCAAGATATTTCACCTCTTAAGTCTCTTTCATTATCTGCAAAATTACAATCATAATGTATACTTTTTGGGTTGCGAGGATTATGTGATATATATGCGTTGAAAATATTTAGCAGCCTTCTGGACTATGAGATACCTTTAAAACATGATAGTACATATTCTTTTAATAAGAATAATAATAAAAATGGGAGAGAGAGAAAAAAAAGACCAACACTGTACAGACTCTGCAGAGGTATCAGATATTATGCTCGATGTTTTATATTCCATCTCATTTAATCCCCCCAACAACCCTAAGGGAAAAAATAATCGCTTTCTTAAAGTAAACTAAAAATGTGGTTCACAACAATGTATTAAGAGCTGGTATTCAAATCCTCTTCTGTATCTCTAAAGCCTAAATATTCTTTTCAATACATCATACTTTGAAAAATAATGATTTGCACAAGTATATCTATTAATCCCCAAAGCCGTGAATAGTATAGCCAAATAATTTCAAATACTTTCATATTCAGCAATGTTAAATTTATAGTTTACATACAGTTTTAAAAGAACAAAATTGATGTAACCCAAACCATAAGATACCTTGGAATAAACCTAATCAAAGAGGTTAAGGAAGTATACTCCAAAAACTACAGAACACTTATGAAAGAAATCGAGGAAGACATAAAGAGATGGAAAAATATTCCATGCTCATGGATTGGAAGAATAAATATTGTGAAAATGTCAATGCTACACAGGGCAATTTACACATTCAGTGCAATCTCTATCAAAATACCATGGACTTTCTTCACAGAGTTGGAACAAATAATCTTAAGATCTGTATGGAACCAGACAAGACCTCAAATAGCCAGAGGAATGTTGAAAAAGAAAACCAGAGCCGGGGGCATCACAATGCCAGATTTCAAGTTGTACTACAAAGCTGTGTTCATCAAGACAATGTGGTACTGGCACAAAAACAGACACATAGATCAATGGAACAGAATAGAGAACCCAGAAATAGGCCCTCAACTCTATGGTCAACTAATATTCAACAAAGCAGGAAAGACTGTCCATTGGAAAAAAGACAATCTCTTCAACAAATGGTTTTGTGAAAATTGGACAGCCACGTGCAGAAGAATGAAACTAGACCATTCTCTTACACCAGACACAAGGATAAACTCAGAATGGATGACAGATCTAAATCAAGAATCCACCAAAATACTAAAGGAGAATACAGGCAACAACTTTTTTTACTTGGCCACAGCAACTTCTTGCAAGACAAGGGAAACAAAAGCAAAAATAAACTATTGGGACTTCCTCAAGATAAAAGGCTTCTTTCTGCACAGCAAAGGAAACAACCAACAAAACTAAAGGACAACCGACAGAATAGAAGAAGATATTCGCAAATGACATCAGATAAAGGGCTGGTATCCAAGATCTATAAAGAACTTATTAAACTCAACACCCAAGAAACAAACAACCCAGTGATGAAATGGGCAGAAGACACTAGCAGACATTTCTCTAAAGAAGACATAGACATGGCCCACAAGCACATGAGAAAATGCTCCACATCACTTGCCATCAGGGAAATACAAATAAAAACCACAATGAGATACCACCTCACACCAGTGAGAATGGGGAAAATTAACAAGACAGGAAACCACAAATGTTGGAGAGGATGTGGAGAAAGGGGAACCCTCTGCACTGCTGGTGGGAATGTGAACTGGTGTAGCGACTCTGGAAAACTGTGGAGGTTCCTCAAAGAGTTAAAAATAGACCTGCCCTACGACCCAGCGATTGCACTGCTGGGGATTTACCCCAAAGATACAGATGCAGTGAAACGCCGGGACACCTGCACCCCCAATGTTTATAGCAGCAATGGCCACAATAGCCAAACTGTGGGAGGAGCCTCAGTGTCCATTGAAAGAGATGGATAAAGCAGCTGTGGTATATATATATATATATATATATATATATATATATATATATATATACACACAATGGGATATTACTCAGCCATCAGAAAGGATGAATACTTACCATTTGTTTTGACGTGGATGGAACTGGAGGGTATTACACTGAGTGAAGTAAGTCAGTTGGAGAAGGACAATCGTTATATGGTTTCAGTTATATGTGGAATACAACAAATAGTGAAAAGAACTATAAGGGAAAGGCAGGAAACTGAGTGGGGAAAAATTAGAGAGGGAGACAAACCATGAGAGACTCCTAACTCTGGGAAACAAACAAAGGGTAGTGGAAAGGGAGGTGGGGAGGGGGATGGGGTGACTGGGTGACAGGCACTGAGGAAGGCACTTGATGGGATGAGCACTGGGTGTTATACTGTGTGCTGACAAATTGAATTTAAATAAAAAATTTTAAAAAAAGAACAAAATTGAATCGAACATCTTATGTTCTTCTTAAAATCACTAATGTATTAATATTTTATTTTTTTTAAAGATTTATTTATTTGAGAGGAAGAGAGGGAGAGCACAGAAGGAGAGGGAGACAGATAAGCAGACTCCATGCTGAACACAAAACCCAATGTGGGGCTTCATTCCAGGACCCCAAGATCATGACCTGAGCCAAAGGCAGACACTTAACCAACTGAGCCACCCAGATGCCCTGATGTACTAATATTTTCAACAAAACAGGCATGAAGGGCTATCAGAAAGTAAAGTTACTAATTGCTATTAATGTCAAAATGAGTGGGAAGCACTTTTTTATGAATGCCCTTTTTATTCCAAAGTATATGTGCCTTCCATATATGTGTTTGTGTGTATAGATGCATATATAGTGCAGGTGTGTGTGTGTGTGTATATATGTATATATATCTCCTTTTCCATTTTCCATCTCATATGAGTAACAACTAAATAATAATAAAGGTAGAAGGTAAATCTGTTCAGAGTATATATTCACATATATATATGTATTATATCTCTCTTGGGCAACAATCTGTTTATTTGTCAGTGTTGTGTTTTTCTGTTTGTTTTTCTGAGAAGTAGAAAAGAAACTTCTGGTCAATGATTCAATCTTTTTTCTGGTTTTCTGTACTCAGAGGAAAAAAAATGTAAATTTCAAACATAAGAGCAATTAAAGTTATAATACTCTCTTAAACTTGAAATTATTGATTGGAGAGCTCCAGTTTGAGAAAAGAGCATGCTAATTATGTATTTTTTACATAATGAAATTATAAAAAAGAGTATTTTTATAAGTAAAAAAAGAAACTGCTTTTCCACTTATACCAATATGTAAGGCTTTAAATATATGTACCAGATTGATAATTAAAATCCTAGTGATATGGCAAGGCAATTTTTTTTTTGCAAGGCAATTTTTGAACTTGAGTAATATAAACCATTTCATTAGGAGTTGCATTATAACCTGCAGAGTGGGAAAAACCAATTAGATGCAGAAACCTTGTCTTCTAGTGGTTACCTAGTTGCATTTTGCATAAACTCTGGTGAGCAGAGAGTCCTGAGCAATGGGTAGTATTAACAGTTATGGCTCATTTCCCTTTTTAGTCACATCTACGAGGGTTCTAAAAATGAAGTCTTTAAATTAATTATAAATGCAGAGGCCGGATATTTAAAACCTCTTAAGAGCAAAGGTATTTTCAATTACTTCAGACTTAAACATTTTGTAAAATATACTGATATGAGACATATTCCACTAATTTAATATTCCTCTATTTTCCTGTTAAGTGAGCACTGTGAGCAGTAGAGATAAAGATTACTTTAATTAAGTGTGCAATGAATCCCATAAAACTTAATTGAACACTTTATTTTCACATATATATTTTCTCTTACGCAAATGTTTTTCAGCCACGCTGTATACAATTATTTTAAAGCTAATCCTTCAAAGAATAAGCAAAAAATTTAAGACAATTCAATGCTTTCAAATTCCCTATGGCATTAGGGAGTGACCTTTAGATTCTGAAAAGGTGAATGTTTTACATTTCTTTAAGCTGACAGGATAAACATAGACATACATTTAAGTCAAATCAGTGTTTAGAATAGCCACAGCTATCTTGGTGAATGCAGAAATAATGACTTCTCTGGATTTTGCAAACACTGAATTACTATTCACCAATGGTCATCCACTAGGTTGCTCCCCAGGGCACCTAATTTTGCCTAAATGCTGTTTTCAGAGGACTTAAAATATCCACTTGACAGCCAATCCCTATACACAGCTGCCATTCACTTTGATATGTCATCATGTAATTACACTCATTCTTTCAAAGTATTCAGAAACTCCCAGAGCAAATCCTACAGTTGTTGGAGCTTTGGTAGTCCAGAGAGGCTTACTGGCACACAATACAAAGAATCTGAGCCTGCCCTTCAGCTTCCCCCCTTCTCCTTCAGACCTAGCAATTGGCAAGATGACACCTCACTGCAACCAAGAAAATGACTATAGATTCCAGGCACTTTGGCTGTTTCAAGTCCTAGCATAATTGGTTACGGCAAACCCCAGACATAGGACCAAATGCATGTTTCC
The DNA here is from genome assembly GCF_048164855.1 of Canis lupus baileyi. NCBI lineage: Eukaryota > Metazoa > Chordata > Mammalia > Carnivora > Canidae > Canis > Canis lupus. Next base: position 38,061,002 of record NC_132858.1, on the reverse strand, counting down.
ATAAATTCTCCCTGGAAATAGCACCAGCTTGAAGCACTGAAGTATGAACAGTGTGAGGTCTGGATTCACCCAGCAGTTGCTCTGCAGAGAGGACAAAAGGCTGAATGGAAGACCTGACAACCAGCAAGTCTGAGTAGGAAAGGCCTATGTAAGACCCATAACCCAAACTCAAAGCATAAAACGTCTTCACTCCCCTCGTTCTGGGGAGGAGGAATTCATCCAAAGGAGGATAAAACAAAAGTGTCTGTTGAATTGGTTGTGTCAGTGCTTCTATGCCAGATGTCTTTTTGTGATTGAAAAAACAGCAGGGACACATTCACTGGACCTTTAACATTTCTTTGCAAAATCCTCCTCTGATTTACCTCTCTACCTTGAATATGTATAAATCAACTTAAAATTATTTCATTACATAAATAACACGTTCAGCAAAAATATTTCAGAAAACATAAATAGAAAGGAAATTAAAATTTCTTGGAAAGTCACCATTACCAAGAAATATTGTTGTTAATATTTTGGTGTATCATTCCAGATCTATATACAACTTCATTTTAAGGCTGCGTATTATCCCATTGTGTGAATATACCAAACTTTTTTTTTTTTAAGATTTTATTTATTTATGAGAGACACAGAGAGAGAGAGGCAGAGAAACAGGAAGAGGGAGAAGCAGGCTCTATGTAAGGAGCCCAACGTGGGACTTGATCCCAAGTCTCCAGGATCACACCCTGGGCCAAAGGTGGTGCTAAACCATTGAACCACCGGGGCTGCCCGGATATACCACACTTACAGCATATCCAGTTCTAAGATATTTGGTCTTTTATTGTCTTTTACTATTATAAAAAGAGGTGGAATAAATATTTTAATAAAATAAAAGAATTCTCCACTAAATGCATATTTATTATATCCAGATGAAAACAAGGTACTGGTTCATGAAGTCTGTTGTTTCGAACTGATGGCTAGTTATTTTGAAAATTCTAATTTAAAGAGATTTTTATGTCATTAATTATATATACTGGTGTTCCAAATATCGTCATTTAAATTCCAACACATTGGGATGCTTGGGTGGCTCAGTGGTTGAGCAGCTGCCTTTGGCTCAGGGCCTGATCCCGGAGTCCCAGGATTGAGTGCCATATGGGGCACCTTCCATGGAGCCTGCTTCTCCTGTCTCTGCCTCTCTCTCTCTGCCTCTCTCTGTGTCTCTCATGAATAAGTGAATAAAATCTTTAAAAAATAAATAAATAAATTGCCAACACATGACATAGTGTAGGAGCATGCAAGAGCACACACACACACACACACACACACATGCGTGCGCGCGTGTGGCAACCTACCCTTTACCCCCTTTGTCTTTCTTGCTTTCTTTGTCTCTCTTCATTCTAACAACTTTTCTGTCCACTTTTCTTCTTGCCAGCCCCCATTCAATTTTTCCGTCTCTTCTACCATCTTTTAACCCATCTTTCTGTCCACCATCTTTCATGTTAAATGTCTATCCATTTACCTACTTATCTTTCTTACATTCAACACATATTTCAGCATTTACTGTTTGCTAGGAGTTTGGCACATTTGTTGTGATGGGTAATTAAAGAAATATTTTTAACTCTTCAAATGGCTTTATAAATAAATGTCATCCTAAGAATGGATTCGTTTCCCTCTTGGTTTACATTTGGGTGAATATCAGCATGAGTGAGGAAACATTAAATACAAAAATAATTAGATCCTAAGACACTTTTTCTATGTTGGGTCATCTATTCCTCTTGGTTAGAAGAATTAGATTTATTCAGTTTTTTTTTTGTTTCTGTCTTTCACATTTTTATATTTTGTGTATCTTTAATTTCTGAATTAACCAGTTCAGAGTACATTAATTCTATGTCGTTGGTACAGTCTAAAACAAAGAATTTTCCTAATTTTATTTAGAGCTTTTCAAAATCTCACTGAAACAAAATAATATGAAAAAGAACAAATATTTAAATGATTATAATGTAAAATTAAATGATTATAATGTAAAGTGAGTTTTGAATCTGATTCCCAAGCACCTATGATCTATTTCTTTAAAAAAAGAAATCCCTCTGGCACAAGTTCACAGAGTAGTCTAATTATTTTGCCTGAGAGACGTGCTTGTGTGAACACATTTGGTTTAAATCAAATATGTGACTTTATAGTACAGTGTGGGTGGAGTATTCATGGTATAGTTTTGTTTAAAACTCAATTTTTGAAGAAAAAAACTTACTCGAATGAACCATATTCTGTTGGTCTTTGTCAACATGATTTACATGGATTCATCATCTTTTCTCACTCACAAATTTCTCTCTGTAACCCTCTGCTCATTCTTTGCTATAAATCTAGGAAGAAGACTATTCTTATCTGAGAAACACCAGCATGTAAAAAGCTAAGTTACAGAAACCAAGAATGAAAGTGCCAAAGATGAATAGAGTGTTGAAATCAAATAGCAGGATCAAGGCATTAAATACAGAGACAATGGAAAATATATCATTATTTTGAGATAAACTTCAAGTTCTCTTCATCTAAGGAACCCTGGGAATAGGACTTTAAAATATAATATCAGAAATAATGATAAAAAACCCCTTAAGGCATTTTAATATTGAAATTTTATTGCCATATCTAGAGAACTGTAATAGATATATTAAAATCACTGTATATTCTATTAAATCTGAAGAAAATGCCTCTGATTTAGTACCTGATTGAGTGGGAGGAAATCAATGGACATAATTTTAGGAGAAATATTTTACCAAAATGTAATTAAAAATATTTACCAGTTTGCTTATTAAGTGATGGAGGAATATTTTCCAAAACAGGCAAATTTGAAGTCTTCCTTGATTATTTGCATAAAACTGCAAAGCTGCTGCATGAAGGCTGTATTCAAAGTCACAAAGTCTCCTGTCTGTGTAGTTCCTGAAAACGCGGTCTTTAGTGCGCTGATGGCCGAGTTCCAAAGGTAACACAGGCATGCTCTACCATAATTCCACACACAAAAAATGGTGCTTGGATAGAACTTTCTAAGGTTTCTATTTAAAGTCAGGAATGCAGTCAATAGGGTGTAGAATATTCAGAGAAATATGGCTAAGTTAAATAACAGCTTCTAAAACAGTTATCTGGGGCTCCCCTTGGGCCTTTGAAGAAAGAGAGATTAGTCTTCATGAAATTCCCCAGAGGCCCTTCCCCTGTGGTCTACTTTGGGAGGGAGGGGCTGTGTCCCAAGACAAGTACGGAGCAGGGTGGCTGGCAGCCACCATGAGGATGGATGGGAAGGCTGCACGCGGAAAGCAGGGTGGACAGCAACGAGGCGTTTGCAACATGATGATGTCTAGTGAGGGTTGCTTGTGATAGAAAAGACAAATATGGGAGAAATACATAGAAAAAAGTAAGGAGACTTAAGGACAGATTTCACAAATTAAGGGTAGTAATGTTTAAAGAAGTTTTTGAAGTTTCTGGGCTGGGATGTTAGAAAACCCAGTCCAGAGGGAAATAGTAGTGTTGTCTTCACCACTTCCATCTGGATGTGTGTGAGTGTGTTTAAGATTTCATTTACTTATTTATTTTTTTGAGAGAGAGTTGAGCATGAGTGGGAGGAGGGGCACAGGGAGAGGGACAAGCAAGAGCCCAATGTGGGGCTCAATCCCAGGATCCCAAGATCATGACCTGAGCTGAAGTCAGAAGCTTAACTGACTGAGCCAGGCACCCTGGATGTGTTCTAATCAGAGACCCCCCCCAAGGCCCTGTACATTAAACACAGTGGCTTTGCAGATTAACTGTATGACCATCATAGAAAATTAAACATGAGGGAGTAGATGCTACTACGCAAAATCCTGGCGTGTAACAAGGAGAGCAAAGAAACAAGAATAGCTTCTGCAAAACTCCCACTAGCAAATGGAGGTGGTTTGATATGGAGAAAATGAAGGGTTAGAAAAATTGAAGGTAAACAAGAAAGGGCTTTTGTTCAGGAAGCAAAGAATAGAAGCCATTACTTCTTATGTCTACTCTGCATGCTAAGAGGGTCTTAGTCACTGTTGTAGGTCTTGCATATAGCAAAATATCTAGAAACTAAAAAGAGTTAAACAAATGTTTGCTAGAGATAATAGGAAGGAAAGAAGATAAAAAGGAAGAAAGGAAAGAATACAGGAAGGAAGAAAGGCAGTCAGCAAGTGGGGGAAACAGATGAAACTAGAATGAGTTAACCTATTAATGTCTCATTTTTATGTAAAATGGGAATATTGAAGGTTGTAAGAGATAACACATGCAAAGTGCTTACTATAGTGTCTGGTGTAATGGAAGTGCTCCAGAAATGCTAGATATTGTCATCCTTGTCATCATCACCCTCATCACTACCATTATCCCTTACGGCAGAAATGCTTTGCTTGGCCATGACCTACTAACACATCGTGATAATCCTCCTTCTCACATTTCAACATACTTTGTTTTAACTTCCAACTCCTGACACTCCAAGAATTCACTCCTGCCAAATTTACTGATAACACCTTTGTTGAAAAATCCAGAGAACAGTTTCTTACCTGACTTCACTGCAGCACTTATCATTACTGATGAATTCTTAATTTTGGAAGCCCTCTGCCTCTCTGGCTTTTGTTCTTCCTTTGCCTTCAGCCATTACTCAGTGTCCTTCCTGAGCTGCTTATCCTGGCCTCACAACTTGAGGGTTGGGATTCTCCAGGTTCAAGAACAAACAAAAGTCAAACATGTTCTTAAAATTTAATTCATTTTCCAGAGAATAGAGAAAATGACATAATAGTCAATATTAGTCTGCAGACCAGATTGTAGAAAAAAATTATTCTGCATATGTTAATGGTCCACATAGAAGGCATAGCTTATTTTTCCATCCTGCATCAAATATATTTTTCACAAATGAAATGATAAGAATTTGGTTTCTCTAAAAGTGATACATCAAAGAAATAGCTTTCTCAATCAGGTATAGTCAGTCATTCTGGGTGGCACTTGAATTTTTCAAATGCCCATGCTATCCTTTACAAGTTTAAGAAGTACTTGATGATGAGCTAGAGGCAAGTACATGCATCTTATTCTGAGTTTTTAATCCCATTACTATCAACCCTTAGAAATAATTCTATAAATTCTATAATACTTGCATAGTGCATATTTTAACTTTCCTTTTATAGTCAGTTTTCCTCATATTATTATTTTAGAATACTAATTGCAAAAGTAATACTAATAAAAAATATCAAAAAGATTATAGTTAACCTGGGGAAAAATACAAGAGATTTATCAAGTAACAAAACATGTTTTCAGCATCTTCGGTGTTAATCCAATGAAATTCAGTGAGTCTAGGCTTCAAATGCATACACATATGGCACAAGTGAACTAACCCAATTTGTACTGACAAGAACAGGTGTCTGTAGGTAGGTCATTGAAAGTCATCATAAACTGGAACAGGTTTACTAGTACATAAATCTTAATTTGTAGACACTTGTTTTACAAGATAGCGATAGGCACATTATAGACTATATGTATAGATGGGGGACTTGTGCCATGTTCCTGAACCATAGGGCATGAGGTTCACCTTGCACAATATGGTTTATCAAGCCGTTAGCAGACGCATTTCATTGTGAGAAATCCTTAAGCTGTTCTCTGGAGAAGTTGATGTTTCTAACATCTATAGGTATCCCATATGGCATAGATAAGGAGATAATTATGAAAAGATGCAGGTTATCATAGGGAAAATTTCCTTTACGTTATTTTGCCTAAATCTAGAAAATCTGAGTTTACTTCTAGACCACCAGAGCCTGAGAAATATAGTTTGCTTTCTGAAAGAGAATTAAAGAACTCCTTATAAGAAAGGCCCTAAACGTACAGCATGAAAAGAAAGAAAAATGTATGTCATCCCTTGGTTATGATTTCTCTGCTTAACTTGCACAGATAAAATGTCAGCCAGCCCCATTATCATCCAGTCAAATCTTCAAACCACACCACTTCCTCCTTCATAATATCTCTCACTTCAGGTTCCTGATATCTTGAGTGGCCCATTGCCATCGTTTCTCTGCTCCAACTGAGCCTGTGCAACTCAGCCATAAAATTATACCCCCAAATGCAGTTTTAGATAGATAAATTCTCAGCAAAAATTATTTAAATGACCCTCTCTTATTTCTAGGATCAACTTCTAAGTATTTACTCTGGCTTCCTTCAATACTCAGTCAAATGTGGCTTCGATCAGTCTCCTTTAACTTCCTTTCTCAAATAATCTTCCTCTATACTCAAATAAACAAACAAAAAAGCAGAATCAGACCTATAAGCACAGAAAACAAACTGAGGTTGCCAGAGGGGAGGCAGTGGGGGATGAACAAAATGGGTAAAAGGGAGACAGAGGCTTCCAGTTGTGGAATGAAGAAGTGAGGAGAATAAAGCACAGCTAGGAATCAGTCAGTGATACTGTAAGGGCACGTGTGGTGACAGATAGCAGCTACACTTGTGTGAGCATAGCATGGATAGAGGATTTGAATCATGATGTTGTACACCTGAAACAAATGTAGCATGGTGTGTCTACTATTCTCAAATAAAAGAAGAAAAAACTCCCCTCAAAACTACCAAAGCCTCTGGCCCAGTGAAATGGAATTGGTTATCATCTCTATGCCTTTACTGGCCTGAACTTCCCTTTGTTTGTTTTTTTTCCTAACTTTTTTGAACAAACCCCGGATCACATCTTACAGAAATCTTTTCCTGACGTGCTTCCTAATCAGCCCCCACTCTGTGCTCCCTTTCCACTCTGAGCCTAACATGCATTGCACTGAACTGTAATCACCGATTTTATTTCTCTTGAAAGAGATCTGATTCTGTGTCCCATTCAACTTTGCATTGGAAGTGCTTTACCCAGGCCCAGGTGTGAAGACAAACTGGGAATTCAGCAGATGTTTTAAGATCAGTGATTAGGCCAATTCAAATTTGCCCCCCCCCCAACAAAAAAGTGTATGTGTGTGTGTGTGCACGTGTGCATTGGCACACACACCTAGAGAATTTAATTAAGTTATTTGGATTATATGTGATATAAATAGCCTTGCAAATAATTAAAATAGTGACTGGGATACCTGGGTGGTTCAGTTGGTTAAATGTCTGCTTTTGGCTCAGGTCATGATCCCAGAGTCCTGGGATCGATCCCCCCGTGGGGCTCTCTGTTCAGCAGGGAGTCTGCTTCTCCCTCTCTCTCTGCCTCTCTCCCCCACCCTGCTCCGCTCACGCATGCTCTCTCTCAAATAAATAAAAGCTTTTTTTAAAAATAAAATAAGTGGTGATTACCAAAAGAGAGGTATTTAAAAAAAGCTCTCTACTTGTCTTTGGGTTTTATTTTTTTATTTATTTTTTTAAGATTTCATTTATTTATTCATGAGAAACACAGAGAGAGGGGCAGAGACACAGGCAGAGGGAGAAGCAGGTTCCATGTAGGGAGCCTGATGTGGGACTCGATCCTGGGACAACCTGGGCTGAAGGCAGCGCTAAACCGCTGAGCCACCCAGGGATCCCCTGTCTTTGGGTTTTAAAATGGTGCTGTCATCAGTAGTACCGGCAAAGCCAGGCTCGGAAATAAACTGTGAGAGGCACTAGGTAAGAGAACAGCTATACTTACTGAGGGCGGACTATGTGCTAAGGATGGTTCTAAGTGTTTTACAAGTAGTAACTCCTCTATTATACACAGTGATCCCACAGTGTAGACTGATCATGGTGTGGGGTTGTACTACTGGATTGCATAAAGGCACGTGGCAGAGAGTGGGCGTAGGGGCTACAATTCCACCCTCATTCAGCGCATCTTGTCCTTGCCTTGGCATGGGAATGAAGGAGTTCCTATTTCTTCACACAAAGACGCCTTTAGGTTGCAAAGTTAATAGGCAACTGTATTTTTCCAAATTCACACAAAGCGACAGCATAAGCAAGTGGCATCCCTGGGGGTAGGCGCTATTATTATTCCCATCTTACAGATGAGGATATGGAGACACAAGGAAGTTAAGAAATCTGCCAAAGGTACACAATGGATAGGTGACAGTGACGAGATAGGTACAAACCCAGGCTCCTAGCTCCAGGGTCTGCACCTGTTACCACTGTGATATGCTGCTTTTCTGTTACATGTTTGAAATGCTTTCTCCAATCTGGTTGACATTCTTGAATTTTACATTAACTCACTTAATCCTCACAATAACCCCTAAGGAACTGGCCCCTTAGGACACACGGCTATGCCTCAGGCTCTAATCCTAAGAGATGGTCCTTTGTGAGCAAGGCTGTGTCTTGGTGGAAACAGAGCCAAAGAGACACTTCAGTGATCAGAACTAATTGGCTAATTGATATGCTTCAGACATCTTGCCAAGCAAAAGAGAGTTTAATTAAAACAAAATATTATTGGTAGTACTGGGAGTTAAATTGGTGGGGCCTGAGAAATGTTGTTAGACCTGAAATTAATAGATATCTAGAAAGTCCCAACAATATGTTTATAGGTTATTGTTATTGGCAGGGAGGCCACTACATAAAGCAAAGTCACAAAGAATTGGATTTGCAAATGCAAAATGCAGTTGAATATTAGATTACGTGCAGTATCTCATGTTAGAAAGGAAGGGAAGGATTGCTCAGTAGATAATACTGAGACAACTGGATTAGCATTTAAAAAATAAAACTGAATCCTCACCTATGTATGAAATGACTTATATGCTAGATTATTTAAGGTAGTAACATTTTTGACAACAGAATTTAGGCATACCCTAAATGAGTTGATAAATATGCTATAATCTTACAATGAACACTTTAATTTAAAATGCTGTTTCATTTTTTATTTGCATATAAAACACTTTTTCCAGTTTTATTGAGGTATAACTGACAAAAATTGTACATATTTAAGGTGTATAGTGTCATGATTTGATATACCTACATATTAAAAACACGTTGTTTTTTTTAAAGATTTTATTTATTTATTCATGAGAGACACACACACACAGAGAGAGAGAGAGAGAGAGAGAGGCAGAGACGCAGGCAGAGGGAGAAGCAGGCTCCATGCAGCGAGCCCAACGTGGGACTCGATCCTGGGACTCCAGGATCACACCCTGAGCCAAAGGCAGACGCTCAACTGCTGAGCCACCCAGGCATTCCACATTGTTTCTTTTTAAAACAAAATAAAAACCAAAAAAGCGCTATATAAACATTTTTATTTTGCTTGTTTATGAAAGAAACCTATCTCTAGAAGAATATATAAGACATCAACAAATTTTTTTATTTCTGGGTAAGGACACTGGTAGCGACGGCACACAAGTAGGGGGAAAACTTCATTGCTTTACACACTTTGCGCCATGTACTATATTACCTATTCAAACAATTCAACTAAAAATATAAAACAAAACAAAAAAAAGATCTTAGTTTGATTCCCAGAGCTTGTACTTAGTGAACTTTGGGCTAGTTTATTCAATTGTCGCAGACTCATTATCTTTTTTGTAAGATGGTGATTATAATCCTTTCTCATTGTTTTATGAGATTTAAATAAGATAATATATGAAAGCATCCTACTACAGAACCTGATATATAGTAGACAAAATACTAGATCTTGTTTCCATCACTTCCCTTTTGCAGAGGACACAAGCTCAGTGGCTAATGATTCATGCAGTCAATAGAAACGTATGAAATGGGTTGAATGTAGGAGATTAGGTGGTGATAGGGACTGATAAATTAAAGGTACTCATTATTATCCATGTGTACATCAAAGTATAAATTATACATATGTATGTACAATACGCATATGAAGTCTGCTGGCTATTCTCATTTTGCTTTTCTATAGGTATCTGCATTTTACAAAATTATGTGAAAATACAATATGTGTTTCAAACCACTAAAAAATCATTTCAGCTGTATCACACTGATGTTAAAATTAAAATACGTTTCAAGTAGGTCTCCAATAGTAACTTTCTCTGAGTTGAGTTATTTAATATTATTAAGCTTTAGTTTTTCACAGAAAAAAAAAAAAAAAAAAAAGGTCCGTAGGATACACAGCTAACTGATTGCCAGACCATAACTGGGAGGTTAAAGCAAAGGATGCCTCTGACACCTTGGCTATTCCTCTCTGTGACAGATTTGATGGAGAGAGTGCTGCTGCTTACAGCTAATAAATCTGATTGAGGTAGGAGTCAGGCGGAGGTGACACAGTGAAGCCAAGTCAGGAGGTCAATAATAGCAAAATCACTCACAGGTGGGCGGGATAATGGTCAAAGGCTACAGGAGAAGAATTTCAGGTACCATGTTCAGATTTAGGGTAGGGATGATTTAGGGTAGGGATGCCATCATTACTATTACTTGTTACCTAACAAACTCACTGTTTTGAATAAGTCAAGGTTAAAGAAACAATAGAGCAGTAAGTAAATTAGCACTAGTTCTCAATTCTCTGGGGAGCTGCATATTCTCTGGGCAGAAGTCTAGATACAGTTCATAATATATATGGATTTGATATCTTTCACAAATATGTATACTCTCTGAAAACTAGGCACATCATCCATTAATTTTGATAACTAAATTAATTTCTAAAAGTAAATTAAGACCTGCATAGACTAAAGTTACTAATCAATATTTGTGAACCAGTCTAGAATCAGAACCACCGGAGACATAGACCAAATGGGAAACAAAGCATTTCACAACACTATTTTTATTACTTATTCTGTGCAAACACCTTCCTAAACCTTCCATGCTAGAAATGATGCAGGGTCCCTGGCCTTGTGCTATGGGAAGTCCCCTCCAATTACATTGTGTTTCTTTAGTGAAGAAGACTGGAGGAATTCTTGCTACATAAATGTACACATACTTGCCAACTGAAAAGTTCTCCTAAGACCATCCTAATGGCATGGCATTTCTTTCCTCTCTTTGGAATGAGCCCAAGTAAAGAAAATCTGATCGTGCCACATGCAAAGGCTCTCATACCTCCCTGATATAAAGACACCACTTTAAAACACAGTTGGCTGTTTCTCCCAATTATTTTTTTCAGAGAGTTTCTATTTCCAATAATAGTGCTAGTCTAGAGACTGTTTGGCTCCTATCTGGGAAGAACAGCTTTATATTGCCTTTACCCCTGGGATAGGATTCCCAGTGTTCCAATTTGCTTAATGATAATGGATCACTCTAAAATATTCCTGATTTCACTTCCCCTCCCATCCTTCCTGTAACCTCTCTCTAAGTGATTTTCGGATGCAATTTCTTCTACCTATCACCTACCATGGTGCTTTTAAACCAAGGAACAACCAGTAAAATTAATGCAGAAAATACAAAATGCCTTTGATGCACTCCATCTTCCTCCTCTGTGTTCCCTAAGCTCTTGTGGAAATCAGCCTCTACCATTTTGCATTGAAAGTCTCCAAACATATGTTTGTCTCATTATCAGGATGTAAAACCACCTTGAGGACTATTTTTCTTCATCTCTCTAGCCCAAGCCTCTAGCTCTGTGCTGACATAATGTAGGTGGAAAAATCATTTTTGATCCAAAGGGAACTGAACTTAAAAGAGATTATTACTCTCTTTAAAGAAAATTATATATTTTCTATCTTTTGTACTCAACCACTGTAGAATTTGTCATCTACATCTAGAAAACTTATTAAAAAATAGAAACTATGTTTAATCAAGCACCAGTTAACTGAAAAAAAAAAGTTAAAATTAACAGGAAATTGAGAATTAATAATGACAAATTGCTTGGAACATATTAATATGCATTAATGTGTTATTTATTCTTTATTTAGAAGTAGGAATTATGAATGACTGACTACAGAAAGATATTTAAAAGGCTCTGTTTTTTTTTCTTAATGGAATAAATTTGGTCAACATAATTCACCCATTCTTTTCATCATTCACTTGCCATGCAACATAATCAGAGCTCTAGATCACTTTGGGCATGTGAAGATTCAAAAAACAATATAAATTTTCTCTTTCAGGATATTATGAAGTATGCACAGAACTATGGAGCAATTTGAGTCAGCCATTAAAATTACTGCTTCCACAGAAGATAGAGAGACACAGAGAAATAATAATTTGTTCCTGTTTACAAGAATAAACTTCTAGGGGCTCCTGGGTGGCTCAGTTGGTTAAGTGTTTGCCTTCTGCTCAGATCGAGCCCCTGCTTTGGGCTCCCTGCTCAGCAGGGAGCCTGCTTCTCTTCTCCTTCTCCCTCTGCTGCTCCCCTTGTTTGTGCTCTGTGTCAAATAAATAAATACAGTATTTAAAAAAAAGAATAAACTTCTAAATAGAAAGAAAATCCCAGTCCATTGGCTGAACACAATGGGTCTGTTAAGTAGGAGCGTGTATGATTAAGACACAAAGTTGTCACTTCCTTGAGATAAGATGCTTTACAATAAAGTCAGCTTTACTGTCAAGCTTAGAACACACAAAACAGGCATAAGATATAAGTTAATATGTTTTTGAGGTAAGCCTTTATTACCAGAAGAAAAGAAAAAGTGAAATAATTCTCAGTAAAATTAAACAACCAAGTGTTTCTTTGTCAGGGCCCTAACACTTGTTAAATAATCCTTTGTGTACTAACAAATTATTAGGGTTCTCTGTGTTCTGTAATAGTGAATTTTAGTGGCTGAACCAAACTGTTTCACAAGGCAATACACAGCCTGTACTCATCTAAGAATGGAAAATTTATTTTGTTTTTTAACCATTTCATGCTCAAAATGAGCTGGAGTACTGGTTATATTACATAAGAAGTGAATTACGTTTATCAATTTTCTTTTTTTTTTTTTTAAGATTTATTTATTCATAGAGACAGAGAGAGAGGCAGAGAGAGAAGCAGGCATCATACAGAGAGCCCGACATGGAATTCGATCCAGGGCCTCCAGGATCACGCCCTGGGCTGCAGGCGGCGCAAAACTGCTTTGCCACCGGGGCTGCCCTATCAATTTTATTTCAGTAAGAAGACCACATTTAGGATGATGACATCTGTTGCTCTTTTATAAACCGAGTTTAATGTGCTAATTCTTAGCCCCCGATTGTCCTACTTTGGGATAATTTTTAATTTACTTTAAAAACCACTTGGTATTTTTATGAGACATTTATATTTTTATCAGTATATCAGCACCTGACACGAGTGACATTCAATAAATGTTTGTTTTTTAGAAAATTAAAAAAAAGACTTACACAGTGTTTATACTATGTCAGGCATATTTCTAAGCACTTTAAATATACTAATCTATTCAATTTTCACTATGATGAGAAAAATCAATTTTTCTTCTGTAGAAATGTGGACACTGAGGTACGAAGATTCAGTAACTTGCCCAGGTTTACACAGCCAGTAAGGGGCAGAACCAGGATCTGAACTGAAGCAGTATAGCTTCAGAGAGAGTCCATGTTCTTACTGACTATCCGATGGTCCCTTTTTTTAAAAAAAGATTTTATTTATTTATTTGGCAGAAAGAGAGAGAGTGTGTGTGTGAGTGCCAGAGAGAACAAGGGGAACAGATAGGGGGAGGGAGAAGCTGGCTCCCTGTGGAGCAGAGAACCCCACGTGGGGCTTGATCCTAGAACCCTGGGATCATGACCTGAGCTGAGAGCAGCCTCTTAACTGACTGAACCACCTAGGCACCCCTATGTTCCCTTTCTGTAGTCCCATGGCTCAGAGTTATCGGGATAGTATTAAATTATTACAATAACTCGGTTCAAAAATGATCATTTCTTCACCCTTTCAAATGTTTCATCACCAATTTTGCTGCAATAATAAATTTGCATTCATGGCAAAGTGTAGTTCCCCAATCTACATTAATATCTTAAAATTACTACTTTACGTTTAGTTAAAAAAATTAGCAGTTATTTATTTGCTAGATTTGTCTATGATTTTATATACATACACAATACACAGTCCTAAAACAATCTTTGAAGAAAAGGCAACAAATTTTGAGACAAAACTAATATAGACAATAATGATGATGGAACCAAGGAGCAACCAATAATATTTTCTAAATCTATCTGCCTTGTGGCAGTAAAGGAGTCAATAAACACTTTTTTTAATAAAAAGAAAACTTTTCTTTGAAGGATTGCATATTGCCCTTGAAGCAAGCTATGGATTTAAAAAGTTTAAGACAGCTTTTAGCACTCTTTGAGGAAATACTGCATTTCTAAGGATGGCAGGAACCATGTGCTCCAAATAATACTAGTAAATGTTAGCTGCAACACCGTTCCATTTATATGGGATGTCATAAACCCAATGGAATGTTGGGAGAGTACTCAAGCATTCTTCTAAGCATGAATTCCCAAGTTGCACAATAATGCTAAGCAGCAGCATCCTAAACATATGCTGTTGTTCTAGATCTCGGTTTCTGTTTATGACAGCAACGATGGTACTAATGCTGGACATCTTCTAGGAGAAGGAGTTAGCATTCTAAATCCCAGGGACTCTTGATAGTTGTTTATCCCTGAGCTTCACCCCATGAGGAGTGACAATATAATATGGGGAAAGGTCACTAACTGAAGAATCACAAGGGAAGAATCTAATTGCAAGTTAATCAGCAACTGGTTTAGGCAAATCATTGTCCTCTTTAGGCCTTGGTGTCTTAATGTGAATATTAATTTTCAATAGTTCATGGAATGCTGATTAGGATAAAATCTGACATCTGCATAAATGCTTTACAAAATAAATATGTTTTGTAAACAATAAATACACAAAAGCAGCTGAAGTATAAGATCACTTTATAACATTTCTGCCTTTTACCTCACTATGCTCATCTACTTTTATACTTACATATGACTTTATTTGCTTCCAATCCCAGCTTTAGTCAGGAAAACCTAATTGTTCTCTCCCACACAACCGCATCCTCAAGTCAATCCGCATGTATAACACGTTTTTGTTTTTCCTCTGTGTCATGCTGTACTTCTTTAGCCTTTCTAAAAACTTCACACAAAAGTCTATTTTGTAAAAGAAGTCCTCTCTAATTAACCAGATGTATTTATTATGCCATAATTTTTGCTGTGTCCAATGATGTACAACACATGCAGACACAGGCACATGGACACACACACACTATATTTATTTCTTATGCAATCATACATGAATGTAGTGGTTTCCCTTTGGGGATCTAAACACAGTACTTCGTCAACTTTCTTTACTCCAAATGAACTCACAAGTAGAAAGTTGTAATTCAGAAGCCATTAAATGAAAGAGTCCAGAAGCAGGAGGAGAGAAGAGAGGGAAGAAATGAGTGAGAAGAGATCTTAAATGAGCTCTTTTATTAGATACGTGTAAAAGGCAAAGTAGTCATCAAAGAGCTACAACCTGCTCAGACTCACTGCGTTGGTTTTTCACTACCATCTGAGCCTTCTCATCACTGGGGAACAATCTCCAGCATATATTAATTTAGAGACCACCTAGCACCACAATAGTAACATCAACTTGCAGCCTTTAGTGCTTTGCAGTTTTGAAAGGTTTTCTTACATACTATCACATACACTGGTATCAATGTGAGAATAAACCAAGAGGAATGCTATCCTAGGTGAGGAAAAGATTTAACTATCACATGTTTCTTATTTATTTACCTGCAAATTGGGTTTTCTCCTGACAAATTTTGTAAAGGCACCTATTGGCTTTAGGGCATCAGGCATATGTTGAGTTGTTAGTTATGAGTTGTGTGAAGATGATAAAAAATTGTATGATAATACATCTATTTAGGAGATGGGATTATAATTCAGTTACATTCTCAAGAAAACTTATGAGTTGCAGACTCAATAGGTAATTTTAAAATTATGCTGGAAAAAGAGCTAATATGACATAACTTCAGGCACTAGGATTCTAATTAAATTAAATATAAACAGTTATTGAGGATTGCCAAGCCCCAATTACTAGACAAAGAGGCAACACACATTCAAAATTTAGAGTGAGATGTATAAGTTTTGAGCAGAAGCTTTCATTTTCATGAGGCCAGAATTTTATACAAAATAATAATCTTGGTGGAATCAGAATAGCAAGTAGACCAATAAAACAAGGAAATGTCAACCCATACAGATAATAATGAAGACATAAAATCTTCCATCCATAGAAGCTTATGGTAATTTCTCCATTTAAAGGTGAAAAACCAAATGTTTTTTCATGTAACAGATTTTTTTTTGTAAAATACCGTGTATGTAAAATTTATTAAACTTTAAACGTGTTCACACAGACATAGGAAGCTCAATTCAAAGGAAAAAACCTTAATATTCTTGTTTAAAACTCAAACTTTTGGAAGTTGAATTTCTTGTTGTTGTAAAATAAAATGTACTGAAGCCCAAAATGCTCATAATATTTCAAATTATATATTCATTTATCCTTTTCCTGTGTCATAATTTTATTAGGTGCTCCCTTAGTATTTGGAGGTCAAATCCATGTGCTATCAATATACCAAGTTGGTACGTGGACCTTTCTGAAGTGTCGTCTTAAGGAGATCCAAAAATGCTTAAATGAATTAAAAAAAATTAGTAATCAGAATGGAATAGAAAAAAACAGTAAAAACAGCTGGTAGCATTCCAAAGAAAAGAAACCAAATGGAGTGAGACAGAAATCATGCAGAATCTTGAATATAAAGACACAAACCCTGAATTTATGTTGAATATAAAAAGCAAGGAATGAAAGAATAGCTGGAAAGTACATTATTGTGAATAGTGAAAGAAGATATCCATTTGTAATGAGGTAATTTTAAGAGAATACATTTCAAAAAATATAAGAAATATCTTCTTGCATAAGGGATTTCATACATGAAAATATGGACTAAAGATCGAAAGAATGCACGTAAGAATAACAGTGTAGTGATGGAAAGGACAAGTTTTGTGCCTTTTAAAAGAAGAACTTAAAAGGAAAGATAGTATAGCAAATGCAAAGCTGGTTGGCATAGGAGTGGAGGATTGAGGTACTGAAAATTACTTAAGCAATAATAACATAATAGAAACAAAATCTAATGGAGTAAACAGAAATGGACATAGCACCTGTGCATATTAATAACAGCAGGCAGAATTAATCAGGATTGAAAGGAAAAATTGAGTCATCAGCATGATGAGAAAGGGAGTAACACCCAAGGAGAAGGAGTGGACCGGAAAGAGAAGGTGACCTAATGAAATAATTCAGCAGAAGCTGAACCTTTAAGAATGACTGTGAATCCAAATCATCTTTAAGATTCTTGGGACACCTGGCTGGCTCAGTTAGTACAGCAGGTGACTCTTTTTATCTCAGGGTGGAGATCAGTTAGATTCCAATGTTGGGGGTAATGATTACTTAAAAATAAAATCTTGGAAAAAATAAAAATAAAAATAAAATTCTGTTCAAATGCCATGTCTTTCAAAAAAGCCTTCTTTGAACACTCCTGTTCATGGTCGGTTGTCCTTTATTTTCCTCTTGGGTGATGGTGATTCCTCACACCATCATTAAACTTTCCTCATTATTTGGAATGCTGACTATAGTATCTTGTCAATTGTATTGCTTTTTGAGGAACAGGTTGCATTTATTTACATTTTTCATGAGGCATAGTTCAATTCTACAAGCAGAGTGGATATCCAACAAATATTTGTCATATGGACAAATAGGTCCGCCTGCTTTGTTTGCAACTAGGTAATCTACATTAAAAGTAATAACATGACTTTTGATATATGATAATTGAGTACCAGAATCAAAGGGAAAAGGTAAATTTTTTGGTAACCTCAAAACATTGGAGGAGTGAATAAAACAACCTCAAAGAAAAGATTTGGGTTAAGCAAACAAGTATGAGGCGAAGAGAAAAAATATAAGTTAGAATAAATTGAAAAGATAATGTGGAAGAAGAGAAATAAGACTCTAAAAAAATCAAAGCAAGTATTGGGAAATCAATATGAAATTGTCAAGCTTAATTTTATGGTCAAAAAAGTGATAATATAATTTCCATGATTTATTACTTACTGGTAAGAAGTTCAAGAACAAATATAGTCAATAAAATTTCCTACTGATTTTGTATTACTGATTTGAAGTGGTGCCTCGGAAATAATGGTTCTAAATATATTTGGGTTCTTTATGCAGTTTTGGCATCAAAGCATCCAAATTGTGTTTGCCCCTTTTTGTCTAAGGCAACTTTTTAAATTCAAGTTGTTTCTACAAAGAGCACATAAAATCTTGATCTCTTGGATATGTAATTTCTTGAAGACATGAGTTTTTATTTTTTATTTATTTATTTTTTAAGATTGTATTTATTTATTAGAGACACACAAAGAGAGAGACAGGCAGAGGAAGAAGCAGGCTCCATGCAGGGCTCCTGACGTGGGACTTGATCCTGGGTCTCCAGGTACATGCCCTGGGCTGAAGGCAGCACTAAACCGCTAAGCCACTGGGGCTACCTGACACGAGATTTTAATAGTAAAATGGATAGGCCCTTAACTATAGCTGTGAGTGATCTCACTGAACATGTATTATACCAGGCACTTTGAGATGCTTCATGCTTAGGCCACAATCATACATTGGATTATGTCATATGTGCTCAAATTTCACCCAAATTAGTAAAACAAACAAACAAACTTTTCAAATACCCACTTTTCCTTGGAAAGTACTGTTTTGTCATGTATTTAGGAAACCTTAAAATTAAATGTACCAAGAGGGACATCAGATCATGTCACCTCAGCAACCTAAATTAAGCCTCCTATCCCAATCCCTCCCACCTCCACCCTGCCCACCCCATCAACTACAAGTCATAGTTAATGTTCAGTGCTTTGGGTTGATGGCCTGGATCTGTTTTTCCTACTTCTGAAAGAACTTGTCTATAATATTCAGATCAGAGCTTCACCTTTCTGTTTTGCTTTCTGCATTGATGAACAGATCTAACCACTGAGGGACACAGAAGACTGTGTCTCATAGTATGATTGACAGAGACCCGCATTTAACTCTTAAAGAAATTGTTCCAACATTATGTGGACTGTAGTGAACATTTTTAGAAATTGTGAAGGCATAAAACCCACAAAAGCTTCTTCTTTTTTTTTTTTAATTGAGAAACATAAAATATAAATCAATAGTTACTTAAAAATGTCTTTCAAAGAGCTAAATTCACTCTGTTAATTTAAGAACATAAATCAAATGACAAGTAAATTAATTATTCAATCATAAAATTATACAGATTGGTCTATTTATAAATGATAGACCAGAGAGAATGTTAAGAATATATGAAAAAGTTCCCTTTTATGTTTTTAAATACAAAGTTATAAAGTAAAAATATTTTAAACCAGTTTAACATATTTTTAAGAGCTTAGTGTCTCCAGCTAAAACATACTGTGATGTTGTATGATGGATATAACATTGAGATCTACCTTAAACTTGGGTGGTTTGGATTTAGCCTTATTTTTAAATTTATGTTTATTGGACAAGGCCCTTAAAATCTTTGGAATGCTTTATTTCAGTTAATGCATTATTAACTAAAAAAGTAGGGGTTAAAAAATCTGCCTACCCTCACAGGGTGTTGGTAGATGGAAAAGAAAGAGTGTATGATAAAGTAAACTTTATTGTTATCATTTAGTATCAAAAGTAGCATTTAGACATCTGGTCCCAGAGAAGATGGCATGGACTCACTTTTCTCTGTCCCTCCCCTCTGGATGTCCTGGAAGTAATTCAACAAATTATAAAAAAGACTATAATTTTCATTAAAATACTATAATCATAAAAATGACTTTTCAACAAAGAAAAGCCCAGGACCAGATGGCTTCATTGGTGAATTCTACCAAACATAAAATGAAAAAGTAATGCCAATCCCTCTGCAACCCTTCCAAAAAACTGAAGAGGAGGGAATACTCCCAAAGTCATTTTGTGATGCCAGGATTTTCCTAATACCAAAGCAGACAAAAAAAAAATTACAAGAAAAGGAAATTAATAACAGCCCTGATAAATACAGATGTAAGGCGTCCCTGGGTGGCTCATTGGTTGAGCCTTTGCCTTTGGCTCAGGTTGTGATCTCAGGGTCCTGAGATTGAGTCCCACATCAGGCTCCCCGCAGGGAGCTCACTTCTCCCGCCACCTATGTCTCTGTCTCTTGGTGTCTCTCATGAATAAATAAATAAAATATTTTAAAAATATAGACGTAAAACTTCTCAACCAAATATTAGCAAAGTGAACTCAATAGTTCATTAAAGAATCCTATACTCTGACCAAGTGGAATTTACCACTGGGATGCAAAAGATGGTTCAACATACGTAAACCAGTAATATGACATACTATTTTAATGAAATGAAAGATAAAATTATATGATCATCTCAATAGAAACACAAAAACCAATTTAAAAATTTCAACATTCATTCATGATAGAAAGTCTCAACAATTTGAGCAGAGAAGAAATGTATCTCAATATAATAAAAGCATAATAATAAATAATAAGTTAAGCTGACAGCTAGTCAATGATGAAAGGTTGAAATCTTTCCTTTAAGATAAGGAATAAGACAAGGGAGCCCATTCCCATCACTTCCTTTAACATAGTAACAGAAGTCTAGCCAAAGAAATTAGCAAATTAGCAAAGAAAATTAATGAAAGGTATTCAAATCAGAAAAGAAGTAAAATTATCTCTGTTTGCAAATAAGTATAATCTTACATATAGAAAACCCTAAAAACTATACCAAAAAGTTGTCAGAAGTAATCAACAATTATATAAAGTTTTAGGATACAGAAATGAATGAATTATCTGATAAAGAAATAAAGAAAATAATCCCATTTGCAATAGAATAAAAAATAAAGAAATTCTAAGGAGATCAAAGTTCTATATACTAAAAATACAAGATTTTGATGAAAAAAAAACTGAAGAAGACATACATAAATGGGAACATATCCTGAATTTCTGTATTGGAAGAACTAATATTGCTAAAATGTCCATGCTGCCCAAAGCTATCTATAAGCTGTCTATAGACTCAATGAAATTGCTATCAAAATTCCAATGGCATTTTTCACAGAATAAAAAAAAATCCTAAAACTCATATGAAATCATACTGACCCTGAATAGCAAAAGCAATCCAGAGAGAAAGAACAAACAAACAAAAATCAAGGCATCATGTTTACTGATTTCAAACTAGATCATAAAGCTAAAATAATCAAAATGGTGTGGTACTGGCATAAAAAGAGACACATAGTCAGGTGGGATAGAATCAAGAATCCAGAAATAAACCCATGCACTTATAGTCAACTAACATTTAATAAGAGAGCTAAGAGTACTTAATGGGAGACATATAGTTTCTTCAATAAGTGATATTGAGATAACTGTATATTCATATGCAGAAAAATGAAATAGGACCCCTATATCACTTGAAATGGATTAAAGACTTAAATATAGGATCTGAAACCAAAAATTACCAGAAGAAAACATAGGAAAAGCTTCTTCACATTGATCTCGGCAATTAGTTTTTTGGATTTGACGCCAAAACACAAGCAATAAAATAGAATATAAACAAGTGGGACTACACCAAACTGAAAAGCTTCTAAATAGCAAAAGAAACAATAAAAAAAAATTTAAAGACAATCTATAGAATGGTAGAAAATATTTTAAATCATTTATCTAAAAGGAGTTAAAATCCAAAATGTATAAGGAACTCATACAACTTAAGAGTAAAAAAAGAAAAAAAATCAGTTAAAAAATGGGCAAAGGATCTGAATAGACTTTTTTCCAAAGATGACACACAAATGGCTAACAGGTACATGAAAATGTGCTCTATATCACTAATCATAAGGAAATATGTCTGAAGCACAAGGATATATCATCTCATACCTGTTAGAATATTTATTATCAAAAATATAAAGATGGCAACGATGTAGAAAGAAATGGAACCTTTGGGCACTGTTGCTAGGGATATAAATTGGTAGAGCCACTATGGAAAACATATGGAGGCTTCTCAAAAAATTAAAAATAGAACTACCATATGATCCAGAAATTCTACTTTTGGCTATGTATCTGAAGTAAACTGAATCACTACTGGAAGAGGTATCTGCACTCCTATGTTCCTTGCAGCTTTATTCAAAATAGCCAGCAAATGAAAACAATCTATGTGTCCATCAATGGATGAATGGATAAAGAAAATGTAATGTACGTCTACAACGGCATATTTTTCAGCTATAGGAAGAAATTCTGTCATTTGTTACAATATGGATGGATTGGGGGTATTATGCATAAGTTAGATAGAGAGAAATACTGTAGGATATCATATATGAAATCTAGAACTCCCTCTCCTGCAAACTCATAGAAACAGAGCAGAATGGAAGGCTAAGAAATGGAGGAAATGGGGGGATGTTGGTCAAAAGATACAAACTTCCAGTTATGAGATGAATTAGCTCTGGAGATATAATGTACAGCATGCTGATTACAGTTCATAGTACTATGTATTATACTTGAAGGTTGCTAAGAGAGTGAATCTTAAATGTTCTCATCCCAACCCCCCACATAAAGTAATTATATGAGTTGTTGGATGTATTAACACAATAAACTTATTATTGTGTCAGTCATTTCACTATATATATGTGTATCAAATGATAATGTTGTATATCTTTAACTATACAATATATCAATTATATCTCAATAAATTTGGAAAAAACACATGTTAAAATCGTTTTTATATTTCAAAGCATGGGCAGTATTTTAGTTATCTTTCTATTGATACATAATTAAGGTTTTCTGTAACACAGGACTGTCAACTTTGAAATTTCTTGAGACTTGCTCCACAGACTACCATGTACTCATTGTTTGTAAAGTACTCTGTGTGCTTGAGAACGTACTTTCCATCTAAGTGCAGTGTCTATATGTGGCTTTTAAATCAAGATTACTATTTCTGTTATTCAAATCTTTCTTTTTGTTTAAAATATTGAGAAAGGAGAGGTACATGAGGTAATATACTCCATAAATTTTTCAAATCCTCTTTTCAGATTTGTAATTTTTTCCTTCATATAAAACTTGAAGGTATGTTATCAGATGCATATGCATTTAGAATTTTTTAAATCTTCCTGATTAATTAAACCTTCTATCTATTTATACATTTAAAAAACTAAGTTAGGGAATATCAGTGTACTCAATATTAGGGATTAGAATATGGCTACAGTAATCTAGACAGGATGGTTCTGGTGCAGAGAAAGACCCATAGATCAATGGAACCCAAATGATTTATGGCAAAGTTGTACACACGGTTTACTGGAGGAAGGATAGCCTTTTCACCTAACAGTGCTAAAGCAAGTGGACATCCATAGGCTACAGCAATAATAATAATAGTAATAATAATAACAATAATTTAAAAATCTCAACCTAGATCTTACACCTTATACGAAAATTATTTCAAAGTAGGTCACAGACTTACAGGTCAAATATTGAAGTACACAATTTAGGGGAAAAATGAGAAACTCTTTGGCGTCTAGGGCTGGTTAGAGAGTTTTTATATTTTATACTGAAAGCATGTTTCAGAAAAGGAAAAATTGATAAATTTGATAAATTGCTAAAAATTGATAAATTTGACTTCATCAAAATTAAAAATATTTTCTCTGCAAAAGACCCCGTTAAGAGGATAAAATAAAAATCATAGTTTGGGAGGCAATGTTTATAAACAACATATCTGATAAAGGGATTTATTATATATAGAATATGTAAATAATTCTCAAAACCAAATTAAAAAAAATAATCTAATTAAGATTTGGGCAAAAGGCATCATCAGACATGTTACCAAGCAGGATACACAGATGAGAAATAATTACATGAAAAGATGTTCAAGAACCACCTGGGTGGCTCAGTTGGCTAAGCGTCTGCCTGCCTTTGGCTCAGGTCATGATCCCAAGGTCCTGGAAAGGAGCCCCCTGCTCAGTGGAGAGACTCCCTCTCCCTCCCCCCCCCCCACTTGTGCTCTCTCTCACAATCTCTCTCTCATATAAATAAATAATATTTTTCAAAACAGATGTTCAATATCATTAGCCATTAGGGAAATACAAATTAAAACCATAATGTAATATTACACACCTCTCAGAATAACTAAAATTTAAAAAGTCATAACACCAAATGCTGGAAAGGATGTAGAGAAAATTGGTTCATTGCTGGTGGGAAGTAAAAGAATATAGCCATTCTGGAAAATAGTACAGCTGTTTATTCTAAAGCTAAAAATGTACTTTCCAAAAAACCTAGCAATTACTGTCTTGAGCTTTTATCCCAGGTAAGAGATCTATGTTCATGAAAAATCCTATATACAAATGTTTGTGGCAGCTTTTTTCATATTAACTAGAAGCTGGAATCAACCTAGATGTCCTTCAACAGGTAAATGCTTAAACAAACAGTGGTACATAAAAAGTAGCAAACTATTGATACACATACTTGAAAGGGTTTCAATGAAATTAAGTTGAGTGAAAAAAAGTCCATCTCAAAAGTTTATTCACTGCATGATTCCATTTATAGAACATTTTTGAAATACCAAAGAAATTGACATGGAGAACAGATTAGTGGTTGTTAAGGGTTAGGGGTTGTTCAGTGAGAGGGGATGGATATGGATATAAAGTGGTAGCATAAGAGAGTCTTATGGGATGGAAGAGTTATGAATCTTGACTGTGGTCATGGTCACATGTAACTACATATGTGATATAACTGCATGAAAATACACACATACACATACATACACCAGTATTTGGATAACTAGTGAAATCAATCTGTGGATTGTACCAGTGTCAGTTTCCTGATTTTGATCCAGTATTATATTCATGTAAGGTGTTAACATTGGGGATCTTTGTTAGGGGTGTTTGGGCCCTCCCTAGAATTTCCTGTGAATTTATAAATATTTCAAAATAAAAAACTTTGAAAAGCCATATTTGAAATATCTTGAAATTATTTTGCTATTGTACAAAACAAGCAGATTTGATGCTGTCAATATTATTTTCAAACCTGCATGCATTAGGCAGTAAAGACAAGACACAACTCATTCCTAAATATAAAAGAAACTTGAGCAATCAAGAATAAAAGGATGCAATTTTATAATCCTTACACAGGTACTATTTTATAGCCATGATAAAGATTGGAGGTAGAAAAGAGAAATACATAAATGATTAGTGCAAAAATGATATTCAAAATATTTAACAACTTTTATGGTCTGGACACTAATCACTCAGAGTAGATGGGGGCCAATTATTACAGACGCCAGCCATAAAGAGAAGAATTGATATCGATGCAAAGCAGTGGAAAATCTATCCTATATGATTTATTTTGATTTTATTTTATTATTTCCTCCACAAAAGATTTATATTCCTAAAGTGTTGGTATTTTGTAGTACCCCTAAGCTGAAAACACTGGAAAAGGTACTATATTATTGGATGAAGCATACCTCAAAGTGCTGCTATAAAAAAATCATGACTAATATGAATAAGTACCAGTTAGCAAAATAAGAACAGTTTCTATTAAGATATTTTAAATTTCCTCAAATTTTTAATAAAACATCCTAAATATCATTATAAAAACAAAATAACATTCAAATTAGTTCATAATATTTAAAGATAGGAGTTCAAAATATCAATGACTTTTCAATTCTAAAGTTTCAGTACTTGAGGGGTATCTTTAGAGTCTGTTTTTTTTCTAATCTTTTACTCATTCATTTGAGAGAGAGAGCAAGTGGATGAGTGAGGAGAGAGGGGCAGAGGGAGAGGGAGAAGCAGATGCCCCACTGATCAGGAAGACCAACATGGGGCTCAATCCCAGGACTCCTAGATCATGACCAGAGCCAAAAGCAGATATTTAACCAATAAGCCTCCCAGGTGCCCCAGAGCCTGTTTTACTGAATTATTCCTAGGGGAAAGCTATCAAGGTACTTTACAAACATAATCTTAGGTTTATTAGATTAGGAAAACAAATATTCAAAGGTGAAATTAATTTGCTCATATTTATTGTTGAGAAATTAGGGTCATTAATTATCAATACAAATTTAATGAGACAACAGGCCAAAGCCCCTATTTGAAAAAGAAATAAACTATGCATTCTAGGAACAGAATGTGAACTACAAAAATAAAATTATGTGTTTCCTAATCTGTGTGACAGTTAAGAAATTCACTTAAGAAATGACCTAAAACTACGTACAGATGGCTAACAGACACATGAAAAGATGCTCAACATCATTCATCATCAGGGAAACACAAATCAAAACTACAATGAGACATCACCTCACACCTGTCAGAATGGCTAAAATTAACAACACAGGATACAACAGATGTTGATGAGGATGCAGAGAAAGGGGAACCCTCTTATACTGTTGGTGGGAATGCAGACTGGTGCAGCCACTCTGGAAAAGAGTATGAAGGTTCCTCAAAAAGTTAAAAGTAGAACTACCCTGTGATCCGGCAATTGCACTACTAGGTATTCACCCAAAGAATACAAAAGTACTAAATCAAAGGGATGCATGTATCCTGATATTTATAGCAGCATTATCTACAATTGCTAATTATGGAAACAATCTGACATCAATCCATAGATTGATGAATGGATAAAGAGGATATGGTACACACATATACAATTGAATATTCCTCAGCCATAAAAAAAGAATGAAATCTTACCATTTGTGATGACATAGATGGAGCTAGAGAGTATTATGCTAAGTGAAATAAGTCAGAGAAAGACAAATACTGTGTGATTTCACTCATATGTGTAATTTAAGAAATAAAACAGATGAACATGGGGGGTGGGAAGGGAGAGAAACACCAGAAAACAGACTAACTATGGAGAACTGAGGGCTGCTCGAGGGGAGGGGGGCAGGGGGATGGGCTAAATAGGCATTAAGGAGGGTACTTGTGATGAGCACTGGGGGCTGAATATAAGTGATGAATCACTAAATTCTACACCTGAAACTAATATTACACTGTATGTTAGCTAATTGGAACTTAAAAATTTGGAAAAGAAAGAAAAAAGAGGGGATCCCTGGGTGGCGCAGCGGTTTGGCGCCTGCCTTTGGCCCAGGGCGCGATCCTGGAGACCCAGGATCAAATCTCACATCAGGCTCCCGGTGCATGGAGCCTGCTTCTCCCTCTGCCTGTGTCTCTGCCTCTCGCTCTGTGTGTGTGACTATCATAAATAAATAAAAATTTAAAAAGAAATATATTTAAAAAAAGAAAGAAAAAAGAAATGACCTAAAATTGATTAGTGTTTTCTATTATTTTAGAATAGGCACCCTTCTCATGGTCTCACTCATACGTGGAATATAAGAAATAGTGAAAGGGACTATAAGAGAAAGGAGGGAAATTGAGGAGGGGGAATTAGAGAGGAAGACAATCCATGAGAGACTCCTAACACTGGGAAACAAACAAAGGAGGGGGCGAGGAGGAGGGATGGGATGACTGGGTGACAGGCACTAAGGAGGGCACTTGAGGGGATGAACACTGGGTGTTATACTATATGTTGGGAAATTGAATTCAAAGAAAAAAATTTAAAAATAAATGCAAAATAAAAGGAAAACTCAGTACACTATATTGATATATACAAAAAAAGGCAACCTCCTTCTCTTGAAAAAAAAAATCCACTTAATATATATTCCAAACATAGCTTATGCTATCTTCATTTATGTGCATTTTGGACACCATTTTTTTTAAAGATAAATAACTCAAAACTTTAGTTTAACTAAATGTCAATGGAAATGGAGTTCTCACATAGGTAAAGAGGTTAAGATTATGTGATTGTTTTTACAGCAATATGAGAAAACTGCCTTATAATTCATACACATTGAATATGGAAATGAAGCCACCTAGTATGTACAGCTGTGATTACAATTTTCTGAGAATTTAGAGCCATCGTAACAGAATAGAGGGGGACAATCTTTAATCTATCCATATTAGGCTGGAATTAGCTAGGCAGATAATTTTAGCCTGCAAGGGTTTTGTTCATTTCCATCTCTCCAGGATACTCTAGAATAATTCAAAGCTCTTTAGGTAGGCCAACTATTCTGAATTCTTCCTCTTGTCTTCTATGAGGCTCATTTGTTGGCTCAGAACACACAGAAAAGGAAAAGAAAGGAACAGTTATTGAGAGCCTGTAGTGCCACAAGCACTGTCCCTTTTATTTGTGAAGCTGAATCTACATGAAACAGATATCCTTCCCATTTTTACAGGTAAGAAACCTTAGGTTCTCAGAAGTGAAGAAGTTCCTTTCCCAAGAGCCCACAGATTTGTGTTTGGATTAGAAGTTTCCTTGACTCCAAATTTCACACAATTTCTTCTTCTGAATGTGATAATTTAATTACATTTCAACTTTAAGAAAAGAATGATCCTATGAGGTGTCTTCAAAAAGGCTTATTTATTTATGAGAAAGAGAGTGGGGGGGAGGGGCAGAGGGCGGGAATCTCAAGCAGACTTCCCCCCTGAGTGCAGAACCTGACATGGGGACATGGGGCTTCATCTCATGACTCATGAGATCATGACCTGAGCTGAAACCAAGAGTTGCACACTCAAATGACCGAGCCATCCAGGCACCCCAAGGCTTGAATCATGTTTGACGTTAACCCTATAGCTCAGTGAATCTTGGGGGATGTGTCACCACTGAGATATATGTGATCAGCAATGTCTCAGGAGAAACCCCATGGTACTGATTGTGGGGGCCAGAGACACATATGTTGATGTTTTTTATATGCAGTTCACTGATCTTGCCTCCAAATTGTTTAATAGTTAACCACTATTTCTGTGGAGTTTTGTAAAAGACTATATAGGCTTGCTAAATGGCACTCCCCCAAATACTAATATTAGAATCCAGTAGTAGGTGGAGATTTTTTTTTTCTGCTATGTAGACTGGTGCTAAAACTCTAAAAATGCAGAGCGATGACAAATGCACAGAATGTAGTGACTTTAGTACTTTCGACTGTATTGTGAGAGAAGAAAGTATGCGTTCACGTTTAGTACATTATGCTTCAAGATAAAATGGTTGCTTTGGTGTCAACAGATGGTTGTTTAATATGTATTTGTATGGAGCCATCTATGTTCCCATGTCCCCCTTGATAACAATAAGAAAATATTTGCTAGTTTTTTTCTCTAGCCCAAGAATAATTTAAATCAGTTGATAACCTCCCTTCCATCACTCTTTCACTCAGCTTCTTCTTTTGTAGTTGACCAAGGAATTAACTTTATGTACCAGTGTTAACAGAACTAAAAATGTCAACATTTACAGATCCATATCCACACACGCACACACAATATATATGCACACTCATGACAGTATGCACATATATACAACATCATGGAATTACATTTTGAGAGATCAAAATTTTAATTACGATAATAATAAAGAATTTATAGTTATGCAATCCAATAAGCTCTAAAATGTTCAATTAAAAAATACTGCATAAAACTTTTGCTTCCAGGTAGGATGGAGTGAGAAGCTTATAAACCATGAGAACACAAAGAAAATCTACACAAAATGTAAAAAATAAACAATTTAAAGGCATCAGCACTGCTGAAACAACAGGCCTAGGATTCCAAAGAGGAGAAAACCCTGAAGAAGTGAGGGAAGAATTTGCAGCTGATTTTGTTGATTCTGGGCTGTGGTAAGAACCCAGACTGCCTAGGTAGAAGGCCACTGCTAGAGGTTAGGGAAGCCAGCCGAAAGCTGAGGAGTCTTGAGAGACTGGAGTGACAAAATATAGACTTGAGAGATCTTAAACAGACAACCCATTATCCCATGATGACATCTGTCAATTCAGAAGCTGCAAGGTCTAGAGGCAAACAGCTAAGCTAAAACCCCTGAAATGCACCACAGGTTTTTGGCAGTCTTGCAATACTAGGAAGAAAAAACATTTTTAAAATATTGGCATTTAAGATCTGCCAAGAGGAAGGCCCCACATGAACACACGGGGCCAGGATTTGTCCTGTGGACCAAATCCAGCCTGCCTCTATTTTCTGTATGGTCCAGAAATGAAGACCAATTTATATACTTTTAAATGGCTGCCAAAAAAAAAAAAATCAAAAGAACAGTATTTTGAAATTCAAATCCTGAAAGTATACAAAACTCAAATTCTCTGTTCATAAACAAAGCTCCATCAAAACACATCCATGTCCTTTAATTATATATTGATTTGTCTGCTTTTGCATAATGAGTAGTTACAAAGAGACTGGATAACCTGCAAAGCCTAAAATATAGGCTACCTACCCTTTATAGAAAATGCTTGCTGACCTGCAAATAGGCTGTTAGTTGAAAACCTTGGGCAAACATCCTAAGCACAGGAACAAACCAGAGATAAATCGGGTCCTACCAAAACTCAGCCCAACCTCCTATTGGCTTAACTCCAGATTGGACTAAGTAATTAGCCTCCACTCTATCTCACTGGCATAAAAAGTATAAACCTTTGCTGGAGAAAGATATTATCATCTTGAGCCTCCATAATTTTTTTATACACATTTTACACACATCCCAGCATTCAGAAAATTACTCTACTTTGTTTGGTCTGAGTGGAACATATAAAGAAACCTCACTTAATTGGCTAGCTCAACAGCAGTCCATTAACATCCAACATTTAAACACACAATTTTAACCTATGTCTTAAAGAAACGAAAAATAAAACAGAAGTAACAGTATTACATAAAAGCAATTTTCTTGGCAAGAAAACTTAAAATATGTGTCTGGAATAATAGTATTCTAACTAACTAGATGTTAATTTCCATTGTATAACATTCCAGTAATATACGGAATAAAATCTAGGAGTTATTTATTTTGTAGAAAATGAAAACAAATAGTAATTGACTGGTTATAAATCATTCTGAACTACAAGACTATATTGCAGGGCTTGTTTTTCAATGACATGTGCTCCTCAGACACTGGCATCATATTTTAGGTATTTATCATCCTAAGAAGACAGACAAGTGCGGATGTGGGAAAACTGATAACACTGGAATATTAAAATTATGCAACGTCTTATGCCTACATCTCTCCCAGAATTTTAAAGTTTGATTTTAACAGCTTTTTCTAATAAAAAGAATAACTCAAAGGAACAAGACAGCTGAGAAGTTCAATGTGTCACAGCACTGCAAATCGTTAAATTCATTTTAATTAGGATATACTAAGGTTTTTACATCTGCGGCAAAAGTGAATTGTAACTTCCATATATAACAGATCAGGCCATTTTAATTTATAACTGATCACAATCTGCAGCATACGTCTTACTGGTGTCAAGGAAATATATAGCCTAATGGTGATCAAAAGTCCAGGTCACATAATTTTATGGGCTTCAACCACAAGCAGTCATACTATTCTACAGAAAGCATACAGATATAGCTATAAATATAAAATTTAATATAGACAGTGGTTAAAAACTGGATATTTATGCATTCAAATATGCACATATAAATTGTACACTATAATTCTTAATTGAACTCTGTATAACTAGCTTGTGAACAGTTACAGAAATGAACAATGTTATCAAAATATTATCTGATAAAGCCAGAACTATTGTTACAAAGGACTTTTAGAATTAGAGACTTATAAAAAGTTGACTTTTCAAAAACTTTTTTAAAAGTTTAAACTCTCATCACTTTCTCCACTTTTAAGAGCTTCTCAATGATAGATGCCTGTGAACAGGGCTCTAATAGGTTGAGGAGATAAAGGCTTGATTGTAGTCAAATAATAAATCAAAGGAGAGTATGCTATTTATCATTTTAGCTAAATTTTAAGTGTTCTTTAACATTAAACCCCAACATCTTTAAAAATTACAAGTGTCATCTGTAACAGACTTCATCTAATTTACTAGTATCAGTGCAAGGTTTACACCCATCTAACCCCCAACATTGTTCAAAAACATTCTTCACATACATGAAAACAGTTTCTAAGCAAGTTAGTATTACTACACTAGAAACTAGAAAATACTAAGGATATCCCAGGACATTCATGCAACTGGTTATTTAATTCAAATATTTGATTAAAGGAAAGTAGCCATATGTATAGATCTGTATACCACCGATTCTTTAATAACCAGCAGAATGCTATGCCTCTAAACACAAAAATCAATAATATTTATAGGTCCACAAGACTGTTTCTCTATATATCATGTTTGATGCCAATGAAAAGATAAGAGTCCTCAGAGAGACATATTGCAAACAAAAAGTCCTTAGAAGGTGGTGGAAAGTCAGGCCAGGAGTCACAGAACCAACAGAGATGACAGAGATGTGATATCCGGCACAGTTTCCTCAGAAAGAGAAAGGAAAACCACATGGCACTGCTGAAAAGCCGCGTTAATTCTCTCTCCTCTCTAAGCATTAAATAATACATCTTTAAAATTGTCTCAACTACATGATTGCTCCTGTCGGTGAGACCCTCCTTTAAGAAACACAAACATGCTCAAAGCGCAACGCAGAAACATCATAGAAACTTAATGACCTACCATTCTCTTTGCACTCTTCTGGAGGTTTAGCCTTTTTCGCAAGTCGAGGATCCAGCCATGATGTTGTCTTTGTGTTATGGCTGAAAAGAAAAGAGATCACTCTGAACAGACACATACTGAAAGGAATCAAGTTTATTCCTTAAAAAAAAGGGGGGGGGGCTGTTAGTCCAACAAAATTGCAATCGATACACTTAATTTGCTTACTGGTTCTAAGTAGCCCTGAAGGAGGTGTAAGAGTAATTGTGCAAGGCAGCTGTAAATTTGGCAACCTCAGCTCCCTGTCCTCAAAGCAGCTATTTTTATTAAAATCAACTAGAATGTTGCCAAGTTCACCTCATTGAAAATGCAGAACTCATCCAGAGCAAAAGGAATTTATTACAAATACTGGATTCTCCACTTGGAAGAGCACAGTTCGCAGGCTCTGATACTGTTTCCTCACTTTTGCAAAATGATTATTTTCATCTTAAACCTACCCTTTTCATAAACAGTTGTTTTGTTACTCTTTAACTACAGAGCTGGCAGAGGCAGTATAAAAGTGATGGAAATTACAGCATGTTCCCGGGATGCCTACATTTTCTCAAAAAGTGATTAATAGCAATTTCATTAACCCATATTTAGCTGTGTTGCATCTAAATTTTTTTAATCCAGTTAGGCAGGCATAGGATACAAATGCCTGTATTCTAGTGTTTCTAGAATGGAATTTCTGGGAATTAATAATAATTTAAATGACATTTGTGCTTTGGAAAAAAATATCTTCTGGAAAGCCTTTAGTCAGGAATTTTAAAAACATAGAGATGTTCTTACAACAGTGTGTCTTAAAGAGGCCCTGGAATCACCTGCATTGGAGTCACCTGGAGATTAACAGTGCATATTCTGGGTCTTCACAGAACTACTGAATCAGAATCTTTGAGGTTGAGCCACAAAATCTCCATCATTGGCAAGCACTCCAGGTGATTTTTATGCACATTATAATTTGAGAACCACTCACAAGCTCAAAACTGCTCTTTGGAGCTAAAGTCTTTACTGTGTACAGCTGTCTCAAGTGATCCCCTCTACCAATGGACAAATTATCAAGGATGTGACATTTGTGAGGGCTTCAGAAAAAGAATGAACAAAGTCACAGGTGTGGAAAAGTGTGAGACTCATACAGGGAAGAGTCAAGAGGCCAATAAATGGAACATGAAAGGGAACAATAGAAAATAGTTTAGAAATATAAATTAAAGCCAGATAATAGGGATATTTGAACACAGCCGTAAGAAAGTCAAATGATAAAGATGAAAGTCAAATGATAAAAATTTCACATATATTTTCTCTTTCTTCCTTGAAATTTAACTATGTTTTATTGTATCACAGACACAAGTATAACCTGACAGGCAAATCTCCACTTAGAGCAAAGGTCAAAAAATTCTTCCAGGCAGTATATTTAATAGCAAACTTATAGAGACCAGGTGCCTATCTAATGAAGAAAATTTTAAGGTAGGAAAGAGGAAAGATAAAGACAAGCTGGGAGTGGGCAAGCAAGTCCAGGTGTTAAAGCACATGGTGTTTTCTGGACGATGATCCTGTCTATTGTAGAGCCATCTCTGATTTGAAAACCGAGAGACATTAAGATTCTTGGGTCATGAAGTCTCTGCTCCTGAAGATTCCTTTTTATTTCTGAATTTCACGTGTGGTAAAGCAAAAATACTCTTCATCACTTCCTTCACATTTAGGACCTCCACGATGATTGATGCCTCTAAACAGGGCTCTCATAATTTGATGAGATAAAGGCCGTGAATTTGGTCAAATTGTAAATCGCCAGGAGAGTGTGCTAGCTTCTGTTTACTCCCAATTTGACCTTTGTAAAATCTGATGGTGCTTTATTATCGAGTTTCAGAAGCAAGTACTGCAGACACTTTTGTCTCATTCTGCTCCTCATTTGTAGTCATGTCAATATCATCTAGTCTTTTCCTCTGAACTAAAGACACCCATGGAAGGAGATTATGACCACCTCAAATATGTTAGTGAACTGGGTTCAGTGTTTGATGCTCTTATTTTGAAATAGGCAAATTCACTTAAAAAAATTTTTTTTAGGGCAGCCCAGGTGGCTCAGCGGTTTAGCGCCGCCTTCAGCCCAGTGTGTGATCCTGGAGACCCTGGATCGAGTCCCACGTCGGGCTCCCTGCATGGAGCCTGCTTCTCCCTCTGCCTGTGTCTCTGCCTCTCTCTCTGTGTCTCTCATGAATAAATAAATAAAATCTTTAAAAAAAATTTTTTAATAGACGTGACTTCATTACAAAGTGTGCATGCGCATACATGCGCATGTGCATTTGTGTGTAAGGCATGTTCATGTCTACGTTTTCATGTGTTAGGGAGAAATGTTGGGGAGTGAGCAAGGAAAATATATTTCCCAACTTTTTAAGTACAACTGCTTCTTCAAAATCCTTCCTTCATTTTGGAAAAAAGTCATTTATTTCTAGGTCTTTTAGACATATTCACAAAAGCAAACACATCTAGGACTAAGAGGTAAGGGGCCATTACTAAGCCATTACAGGGAGTCAAATTACCATTTCCATATCATTCCACCGTTGGTCTCAAATACCGGCTAATTTCATAGAGAACTGTGAGTCTCCTAGCTTTCCTGAGTTTATATAAAGCATTTCATTACAGGATGATTGTTTTTTAGGTTGAACTAGCATTAATGGTATGTCACTTTAATACACTTTGGCAGATGGAGTCTCTTACGGTTAACAGCATTTTTAGCTGATCCT
This sequence comes from Canis lupus baileyi, assembly GCF_048164855.1. Taxonomy (NCBI): domain Eukaryota; kingdom Metazoa; phylum Chordata; class Mammalia; order Carnivora; family Canidae; genus Canis; species Canis lupus. The sequence continues at coordinate 38,025,981 of NC_132858.1, read as the reverse complement.
CTGAAATGATTCTTAAAGAAATGTGGGTAGTAGTTAGTCTTAAACATCACATGAAGATACAGTACAGTATTTTTCAATAGTGGTTCTCCCCAGCCTTATAATTTGCATACTTCTCCAGGATTACAAAGGGGATATTTTTAATGCATTGGGAGACAACGGACCAAGTGGCTTTTCCATTTCCCTTAAATTATATATTTTTAACCTGGACAATTACCTTTGAAAATAGGATTAAACACTGGACAGGAAACTGTGTACAAAATGGGATCGTTGAGGGATTTTTCACAATCTACATAGCACTTTTCCTCAAGTTTGAGGATGTGATTTCCTTTTACTTCCACTGCTAAAGTAGATTTAAATAAAGCATCAGTTTTCTGGATCTAACCAAATGGTGTGTACACAAACGACAGGAAGGTTAAGAGGCTAATGCTATATGATCTTATATTGATACTAGTTTCTTAAACAGAGACACATACACACATATATGCTGAATTTGCAAAGAAATTTTTTCCCCTAGCTAGAGAATGGAAAAAATGTTTTCTAGGAATGCTAAATCATAGTAGTCTACTGCTGTATGTATTCCTATGGATAAAGTTAATGTGATGATCATGAAAAGTGAGAGATCAAGTGGAGTGAAGTCAGTAGCTATTCAGGTTCAATCAATCTCAGATTTAAAAATCTGGATAAAAACCTTAAAAGTGGTTTATCCAAACTCTTCCCCGATGTTAAACTGTATAATGAATCTATCTGGAGGACTGGAAAAAACCAGAAGTGAAATTTCATTTAACTCTGCAATAGTAGTTTAAATTCATAACAGAATGGCCTTGAAGACATGATAGGCTGACTTATAATGAATTAGAAATTTCTGTGTTTTTTTTTTGTTTTTTTTTTTTTTGTAAGTTTAACCTTTGCCAAACTGACAAAAGCTGCAGGTTAAATAATAACATCTTATCTTCCTGGGGAAACATTCTGCTCACATAGAAAATGCTTCACTTCGACAGGAAAAGCTGCTGACATTATGGCATACCATTGCAAAGTTATTCTCATTATCTCGTTGATGGTTGACTCTGTCGGGCTACGCTAGAACCTTCATATGCATCACCTCACTTAATGCTAATGAGCCTCTGTGGCTATAGATTTTTAATTCTGTTTTACGGGAGAAACAAAGGTTCAAAGAAGGTGAGTAACTTGCCCAAGGTTACACAGCTAGTGCGTGAAAGTGAAAGGGCTGGCATTAAACACAGTTACATCTGATTTCCAAGTTCAAGTTTCTTAAGCTCTGAAATCAGAGGCATACTAAACCTAACACTTGTTTTTCATACTGAGTTGCTTTATTTCGCTCCCTCAGAGAATAATCAAAGATCTTTTTCTCAGAGCCTTTGCCAATAGTTTGGAAATAGAGACATTTATCTCCCGTTTGAGGAGAGTAATCACAACAAATTCCTTTGTGTTGAATGCCTTGTACTTAGTAGGTATTATATTAAATTGCAGGCTCATAGAGATGAAAAGGAGGACATTGTGATTGAGGTACGGATAGCATCACTGGAAACATTTTTTTCCTTATAAACTTGAATTTTCCATCCAGATCACTTTTGAATCAAATGTTCTTCATTTAAATCTGAATATTTTTCCAGGGGGAGCTAAGATGGTGGCACAGTAGGAGGACCTCAGCCGCATCTGTCCATAGAATACAACTAGATAACTATCAAATCATTTTAAATATCCCAGAAATCAACCTGGGTAAAGTTTTAAAATTCATGATTTACAAAATCTCCATATAAATATTAGGTCTTAGAAGCAATACTAAGGAATTAGGTTAATAAAATTGCTATCAAGTGGTGGAACATTTTTTTAAAGATTTATTTATTTACTTTAGAGAGAGAGAGAGTATAAGGAGCAGGCAGAGGGAGAGGGGGGAGAGAGAAACTTTGAGGCAGAGTTCCTGCTGACATAGGGCTTGATCCCAGAACCCCATGATCATGACCTGAGCTGAAACCAAAAGCCGCTACTCAACTGACTGAACCACACAGGTGCCCCACAGGTGGAGGATTTTCATGTAGATCATGACACACTCTATCCTCCCTTCCATTTTTTCATTGTTCTATGTTTTCCCAGTCAGGGTATAAATCCCTTATTAGTTTCTTAGGTATACATAAGTGGATCCTCAAGGGTGATCCAATTCAAGCCTAATTCTAAGACATAAGTCTTTTCTTTCTGTTTCCTTTTCTTTCTGTTTCCTTTTCCTTCTTCTCCTTTACTTTTATATTACCATCTAGATAAATATAATGCTTTTAATACAGCACAAGTATTAGATCATATCTCACCAACTAAAATTTTATTAGTAGAACAAGAAATTTTTATTATCAAAAAAAAGAAATTTTTATTATCATACACATTTCCTCACTGTATTTTCTCTAAAAATAGTAACAGACTTAAAACAATGACAAATGCATTAAATTTAAAGAGTCCTCCTACAAGGGCAGTTGATGGGATGAGCACTGGGTGTTATACTATATGTTGCAAATTGAATTTAAACAAAAACAAATGTAAAAAAGAATAAGTCCTCCTTCAAAGCCAATTCTTAATCTTAGTCTTGAATTGACAGTTAAAATGTATTTTCATCTGGGAAATGCATCAGAACAATAATAAGAGATTAAAGTCAATGATGTTTGACTTCAAGAAACATAATCTTTTGAACCAGGTAAACAAGGTCCAAGTAAATATTTTAGAGTCTATTGGGCAATTCAAAATTTGTTTGGATGTTAAAGTTTCACTAGCAATGGTCATATAAGTTCAGAGACAATAATTAGAGATTGTGAGTACATCCTACAGAATTTCAAAAATAAATGCTAGTTCTCTCTCTCTTTTTAACTCATCTCTATATCCAAAATGGGGCTCAAACTCATAATCAAGAGTCGCATACTCTACCAACTAAGCCAGCCAGCTGCCCTTAAACATTAGTTCTTAAAAGTATATAAATTCACGTTTTATATTGTATACATTTTAGATTATTGTCGATAAAATCTTCAGGATGGTTACATCATTTGGCAGAAGACTTTCTCCCCCTTTTATATCATCTTTCCAAAAAGATTAAAGGCAATGACTAGATAGATATACTGATGATGAACAGTGGGAACTTTTTCATTCAAGACTTCATTCTTTCACAGTTTTACTATTTTTTCTATTTATACACTGGCAATCTACATGAAAAGTTATTCTTCTATAGGGATTGTTTTCTAAACAATATTCCTAAAAATGTTATTAACTAAGTGAATTATGTAAGTTTGCCATTATATTATCTTTCATATGTTTAGAAACATTTTTAAGAAAGTTTTATTATAAATAGAATATCTTGAGTGTGAATTGCATACTGTTTTGTTTAAAACAGATTACTTTATGTCTGGGGAGTTTGGAATATCTTGAGTGTGAATTGCATACTGTTTTGTTTAAAACAGATTACTTGGGATCCCTGGGTGGCGCAGCAGTTTGGCGCCTGGCTTTGGCCCAGGGCGTGATCCCGGAGACCCGGGATCGAATCCCACATCGGGCTCCCGGTGCATGGAGCCTGCTTCTCCCTCTGCCTGTGTCTCTGCCTCCCTCTCTCTCTCTGTAACTATCATAAATAAATAAAAAAAAATAAAAAATAAAAAAAAATAAAACAGATTACTTTATGTCTGGGGATTGCAATGGAGTCTTGCACAGGCACAAGAAAAAAAGAACATGAAAAAATTCAATATATCTACTGTGCTTTAATACGAATTACAGAGAGTAAGCACAGATCATATTTTGTGACTGGCGGGGATATACCAAGCTTAGAATGAGAAAGCTGGGGTTGCTTCATACCAAATAATTGATTTTACTTCTCTTTCCAATAAATTTCCCAAGTATTATGTCTACTCTTTAATTAAAAAAAAAATGTGGCTTTGTTTGAAATGGTAATTAGTGATTTACTTAAAACTTAAGGAGATACAGAAATGGCAACACAAGAGGAAACAGATTGTATTGTGTGTCTTTCTGATAACTTAAAAGCAAATTCAGCCCGGACAACGATTTAGGAAACCATGTACAGCCATGACATTTTTCACAGATGTGATTTTCAGTTTCAAAAGTCTGCTTTAAAAAATCTATTATTTAAGATGACATAGCGCCCACTGCCATGCAGGAAGATGGTAGTAAACAAATAGGTTCTTGTTGTCATTTTGTTTTTTGCCAAAGGAATAAGCAGTCTCTTTTATGTCACTAACTAAACTGACTCCCATACAAAGAGGGAATTTAATAGGATTCCCAAAGCATGTCAATACAGATTAACCCTATGGCAGCTCTGCTTTATGGAACATTTAGCCTCTGGAATAGTGGCTTTCTGGCTGAAAAACTTAGAAACAAACACTGTTTGTAATAATAAAGTTTACTTTTATTTTAGCCAATGTTTATTTATACAGTGGAGGTAGTATGGGATAATGGCAATGGCTTTGCAAGGTCATGAACTATGAGACTTTAAGAATGTTAATTTGTCAGGGCCTCTGAGTGGCTCAGTTGATTAAGCCTCTGCCTTTGGCTCTGGTCAGTGGTGATCAGGGTCCTGGATGGAGCCCCACGTGGGGCTCCCTGTTCAGTGGGAAGTCTGCTTCTCCTTCTCCCATTCCATCTGGGCTTTCCCCTCTCTCTTTCTCAAATAAATAAATAAAATCGTAAAAAAAAAAAAAAAAAAAAAAAGAATGTTGGGGCAGCCTGGGTGGCTCAGCGGTTTAGCACCGCCTTCAGCCCAGGGCGTGATCCTGGAGACCAAGGATCGAGTCCCACATTGGGTTCCCTGCATGGAGACTGCTTCTCCCTCTGCCTGTGTCTCTGCCTTTTTTCTCTCGGTGTCTCTCATGAATAATAATAATAATAAATGTTAATTTGTCCAAGGATCCCTTAAAATCTCATCTATGAAATCGGGTGTATCAAATGCTCACAAGGTAGTTACAAAATAATATATGTAATGTAGGCACTATAGCAAAATGACTGAAAGCAAGGACCCTGGAGAAAGTCTGTATCCCATGACAGTATGATTCTTGTCAGCTTTGCCGAATACTGTATGCCCAGCATTTAACATGGTGTCTTGCACATGGCATGTGTCCTATAAAGATGAGTTGAGTAAATGGCATCAAAGCATCTTGGTTTTGTGAATTCTTGGTTATACGGCCACGGGCAAGTGACTTACCTCCACAAGCCTCAGCTTCCCAAGTGAGCACAGTGTAAGTGCTTAAGAAAGTAGTTATTATTGTCTAACCTGAACACAGCCTGAACAAAGTAGGCACTCAGTATGTCATAATTATTATTACTAGTTTGAATGTATCAATAATATGTATCGTGAGTGTACATATTAATTATTTAATATGTAAATACTAGAAGACATTATTAATGAGGATAATGTTATGAATTAAGGAAATTACTGCTTTTAAACAATATTATTCACTTCAAAGCCTTATGAAAACTACTAAACATAAGACATTATTAATGCTTTAAAGCATGTTTAGAAGAGAACATTCATGCACAATTTAAAATCTCATTGGTTAAAAATGCTTTCTCAGGTATTCACTTTCTCATTAAATATCACTGTTAATGATCAAAGGAATCTGCTTTTCATTCATCAAAGGATGCAGTTCTGAAAAGTGGGAAATATAGTTGACCCATGTGTTCTGGTACTGAAAACAAGAAAATCCCTCATCTTCTAAATGCAGAACTTGTTAAGTACAGAGACATATAAAGTATTTTGCAATACTGAACAAATCAATAAATATTTTAAAATATTACTGCACAGAAGACAAAAAATGGAATTACTTGTTATCTTAATTCAAAACCCACAGTATATATAATTCAAAAAAAAGATATATCTGAGCTCACATTTCACCAAGGAGGAATTCCTCTCTTCCATCCAAAAATGTGTATGTATATAAATGTAAATAAATAGATATTTATATTAATGTATTTAGATTTTATACACAGAACCACGGGGCCCTTCTCCTTGGTTTCACTTGCTTCTGTTTTACCAAAATCTTTGTTTCACAGGAGACAGAAATCAGTGAAGTGTAATGAGGGCTGTTGCCTACCAGGGGAGACTTCTATTACTATAAGTGACTCTCACAATATTTGTACCAGAGGGAAGTTCTCACTGATGCCAGCTCTCCTTACTTCACATGTCTATCTTCTCCTCCATCTCTTTTATCTGTCTTTTAATTTACTCTACTGGCCTTTTTGTCTTCTTTCTTTACCTTGACTTTGCTTCAGGACTGCAAACTTTTATATGACAAGTACTACTTGTTTTCTAAGTTTCTTGGCTAGAAATTCCGGGGCCCGTCATGGCTTAGTCCCCAAGAAAGTTCTTATTGCCCCACCATGATCCCTTTCCTGTCACATTCCTGCTCTAACAGACTGTTTCCAAGGGCCTTTTCTATTCACAAAAGGATTCATTGTGGGCCGCCTGGGTGGCTCAGTGGTTGAGCTCTGCCTTTGGCTCAGGGTATGATCCTGGGGTCCTGGGATCAAGTCCTGCATCAGGCTCCCTGCATGGAGCCTGCTTCTCCTTCTGCCTGTGTCTCTGCCTCTCTCCCTCTGTGTCTCCCATGAATAAATAAATAAAATCTTAAAAAAAAGAATTCATTGTGATATCAACAGCAAAGTTACCCACAGGTCAATGACAGTGGGTTGAAGTTCTGATTTTGTCGCACACGGTTAGAAGGGAAGAAGTATTCCAGGCAAAACAGTGAAAGCAGTCAGGAGAGAATCAGCAAAAATGGAGGGAAAAGTAAAGCAGAGTGAAATACAGGCAAAGAGAAAGGAAACCACAAGGCACATGTTCATAGTGTGGAAATGAAGCACCAGATGAAGAAGACGCTGATTCCTGCCTAGTCTGATATGTGAGCTCATCACACTGAGAATGGGATTCAAAGGTGACTTCTTCAAGAAAGAAAAGACGGGGCTCGAACTGGTCCAGGGTGAAGGGTGGGGTGAGAGGTGCCTCCATTCTGTGGAGGAATCTCCTTAAGTAGGGCATTCACACCTGCCTTCTACAGGAAACACCTTCCCCTTCACATTCCCACTTCAGCCTTAACTCGAGGCTTCTTCATTTTCCAAAACTCTGGGTGAGTCTCTCCAGCATCAGCTTTCTTGCCAAAATGAAGTTATATCCTCTCTTGTATCTTAATTTTCCACTTCCACTTATCTCTGTTCCTCTGCTCATTAATTCTTCCCTGAAGTAACAGAAAGCCTGTCTTGCAAAAAAGCACTAATGATCTAGCAAAATGGAAACAGAGCAATCATTTCACAGGATTCACCATTAAATACCTATTGCCTGGTAGGGTCAGAGGGTCTTCTCACTATCCCTGATAAGCCTAGTGACTGGGTCTTTGAAAGCACCTGTGTCTACACATTGCCAAGTGTGCATGACCACACATTCCCAATGGTGCCTCCTTTTATTACTTAAGTCTGTGCTAAGCATATCCTTCTCCAAATAGGATCATAAAACTCAGAAATTAGTTGTTTACTGATTGTTTATAGTTATATGTCTCTCTTCCCCAACTTGAACAATAAATCTCAACTATAAACTTGAGAACAGGTACGAAATCTTATGAATCTTTGAATTCAGTCGAGTATTAACAAAATCATTTTGGTACATTCTCTCATATCTTGCAGAGCCTCATCACTTACTACATACCATGAGCACAACATCATCTTTCAAAGTCCCTCTTCTTCACAATCACAAAATCTGACACTGTTTAAAGGAGAAAATATTATTTTGTAATCACAAAGATTTTTATAATTGCATTATTAGAAACCTTATAAGGAAACAGCTCTTTAATCAACTTGTCATGTTGGTTTTCTTTTATTATTTCCACATGCCCTTACTCCTCCTGTGTATATAAATACATAGATAAATAAAATAAAAATGTATATACTATCGGTCTCCTTCTTCTGAATAGCAATTTTCCTGAACACCAACGTATGTAGGGTTTATACTTTGAGTGGCCCCATGCTGTACTTATCAATAACAAAGTAATGTTTTTAGATTTAAATACTTTTTTTGGCATTTAAAAAACTCCATATGGCTTCTTCTTTTCCAATTAATTGGTAAAAGATTTCTTTGGGTCATTGATTATAGCAATAAAAAATAATGCAAGAGATATTTATTCTTTTTTTTAAATTTCCAAGATCTGTCAAAAGGTGAGTGGTAGAGATTCATTTTCTGCAAAACACTGTATTTCTTATCCCGTGTTGGAGTCAAGCAGAGCACCAAGTAATTACCTCATTATATATTCCCTTGGCCACATGTATCAAAGTTCCCACCTTCACATGAGAATTAAATATTGGCATGTGGTAACATTTCAATTTCACAACTGAGTTCTGCCTATGGAGATCTAAGTCCCAAATCACTCCAGGTTGGGGAAGGAAATCTACTTTTAATATTTTTTCTTGAATAATCAGAGGTTACATATTTTTATCTACTGTCAGCACTGAAAACTTCAGATTCTATTAATTTTTCTGTTTGAGTCTTGTTTGTGGGAATAAGTGTTGTTCATTACAATTTTTTTTTTTTTGGTTTTTATTCTTCCTAATGAATAGTTTGATTGTCTTATGCATGCTAACAATTTAATTTTGTGCTGAGATCTCTCACTTAGGACCTTGGTTTTTTGTTTTGTTTTGTTTTTTAAAGTGGTTCTACTCTTGGAAAATAAAGAAAGGGAAAATAGAATTGTTAATAAAATATATTAAACGTCAGTTTGGGAAAAAAAAAGAAAAGTCCAAAAGGCGGTAAAAGATTAGGTTGAGTCATTATCACCAGGGAGTTCAAGATTAGCACTTCAGTTTTCTTGGCCAGTCATAAAAATGGTAAGCAAAAAAATAGAATGAAATTAATAAAAATGAGTGTGATTTATAGTTACATGATACAAAACTAAATGATTTTATTGACGTATGACCTCTGGGTGAAATACTTAAAATGTTGCCTTTTGCGACAAGTAAGTATTTTGCTCTAAATGGCTGTGTCACTGAACATGATGGTAAAGGTTTCTAGCAATCTTACTTAAAAGATGGGATTATCTCTTTTGGACTATACGGAGGTCTTGAAAGAGTAGAGTAAGCATTTCCCATGATAGGTAGATTATTTCCAACTCAGTAATAACATCACATAGAGATTTGCCTTTTTAGTCACAATTGTAACAAATTTTACAGATTTTACAATTTTGCAATTGTTTAATTCATTCTTTGATTTATAGCTATAATCTAATTGTATTAAGGCACTATCCATTATTCTCTAACAAAGAAGGATGCTAATACCAGGAACAATAAAATTCAGCATTTTATTATGACCACATCTCTATGTGCGGCATCACTTATATGCTGCCATGATCTTTGTGGCAATATCCAAAGAAATGTGTGAAACTTACTCAATGAAGTAGACTTCACCCTTCTCTGTATAGGCCATTTCCCAGTTATCAGGCAATGGGTCTGACTCCTCATTCTCTTCAGGTTTAGTTGGTTTTGCATCATCCATCTGCTCCTTCAGCTCCTCAGGCTGACTATACACTGGTGCAGGATAAGGCTGGGAGGGTGTCTCCCCTGAGGCACCTGCACTCTTGTCTTCATGTTCACTGGATTCTACAAGAGAACAAAGCATGCCGTTAGTCATTCTAGCCACAGGAACTTCTCAATGAGTGTGGAGTATGAGGTATTAGGGTATAAGCTCTATGAAGGCTAACAAGAAAAGCATAATTGCAAATAGCTCTGAAAATCATCTCTAGGCCTACTTGAATTTCCCTTTTTTTTTTCATCATTCTTGTCTACCTTTCATCTAATTATTGCTGATTACTGAATTTGATGGCCATTTCACAACACAGGTGTGGTAGGCAGAATAATGACTCCCTAAACATGTCCATGTCCTACTTCCTCAAACATCTCAATGTTACCTTACATGGTGAAAGAGAATTTTCAGATCTGATTAAATTAAGGGCCTTGAGATTGGGAGGTTATCTTCAGTTATTCAGGTGGGCTCATTGTAATGACAGGGGTTCTTAAAAGTGTAATAGGAAGGCAGAAGAGGATGGTGAGAGGGAGATGTGCCACTAAAGAATGGCCAAAGAGGTGCAATGTTGCTGGCTTTGAAGATAGAAGAAGAGGACCGATCAAACACAAGCCGAGAAATGTGGATGGCCTCTAGAAGCTGGAAAGGCTAGTGCATGGATTCTCTTCTCGAAAATTAAGCCTCTAGAAAGGAACATAGTCCTGTTGATACTTTTATTTCAGCCAGGTCAGTCCCATGTCAAACTTCTAACCTACAGAACTGTAAGACAGTAAATTTGCATTGTTTTAAGCCACTAAGTTTATGGTCATTTGTTATAATAACAATAGAAAACTAATACAATAGACTAAAACCTAAAAAAAAGATACATATTTTAAGAGTAAAGGTAACAGGCTTGGAGGACAGACCCAAGGTTCCAACATGTAAATAGCATGAGCTCCAGAATGAGCAAAAGAAGCACATAGAGAAGAAATAATAACTCAACAACAAAAAAGTAGAAGAAAATTTACCTAATATGAAGAAACACTTGAGTTTGCAGACTGAAATGGCTCACTGAATCTGACGCCAGATTAATGAAGCATATAGACTCCTAAACACAGCTAGGCGAAATTTCCAAACTCCGATATTAAAAAAGCAACTTTAGAGGCTCCTGCACTGAAGAAACATGATTACTTACAAAGAAAAGAGGAACAAAAGAACATGAGATCTTTCATCTGTGATACACTAACCTCAAAGACAATAAGGTAACATCTATAGTAACTTGAGAATGAAAAAAAGTACAGCAACTCAAGAACTTAAGTCTACCAAAATATTACTCCTCTATCTAGGCAAAAGAAAGTCATTTTAAACAACAGAAGTTCTGAATACATACTATCCATGCATCCTACCTGAGGACAACATTTGAGGACTTACTCTAACCCTTTCACAGATTGTTGAATCAGAGCAGATAAAACAAAACAGGGAGAGAAATGGGGTAAAATAAAAACTATGAAGAGGTAAATTCTGGATCATATACCTAAATGTCAATGAAGGATGATCACATTTCTGGAAATATATAATATGTGTTAAAGACAAAATCTTGAAGGACAAGAAAATTCTTGGAATTTTCTTGGAAAATTCTATGGAAACTCTAATACCAGCATGAGTTTTAAGCTGTATCTTGGTTAAGCTCAGGTTCTAAAGAGTAAAGGCAGGGAAATAAGGACATTTTAAAGACCTAACAGGGGTACTACAGGGAGTGGGTAAAGAAGATGATTTTAAAGGCTACCTTTTCATGGGATTAGATTTTTGGGATTAAGTATTTTGGTCAAGGTATGCGTGTAATTGCATAATGGGGATATTTTTTAAATATCCTATCATGTATATTCTCTCTGAGCTATTCAGAATTTCTTTTTGTTCCCATTTAGCTTTTCTGCCACTAAACATAGACCATGAGTCTTATTTGTTGGCGAAGAGTAGAGTGGGTACCATCTAGAAAAATGAACAGGGTAAATAAAAAGAAAGATAAAATGCAGAATAAGTTCCTGCAAGGTAAGATGGTGTGATTGGGAAAGAAATTCAAAGGGGGAAATCTTCCGGTTTAAGACACTCCTTGGTTCATTCAGAGATTCAGCACCACTATCTTTAGGTTTTGGTCTGGAGTATGATGTATGTGGCCATGGTAAGAAAAGGGAAGCCAAGGAAAAGGTGAAGGGAGCCAAAAGGAGAGGAAGCCCATGAATTACTTTAGTTTAAAACTTTGGGAGAAATGTTTTCTGCAGAGTAGCCCCAAATCTCCACTGGAAAGTCAGAACAAATAGATTGTGGGTAAGGGGGCAACTGAGTAGCTCAGTCAGTTAAGCATCCAAACCCTTGGTTCAGCTCAGGTCATGATCTCAGAGTTGTGAGATTGAGTCCTGGTCGGGCTCTGAACTCAGTGTGGAGTCTGCTTGATTTCCTCTCCCTCTCTCTCTCTGCCCCTCTCCCTATTCACGCTCTATATCTAAAATAAATAAATAAAATATTTTAAAAAGTTTGAATACCACTTCAAGGACTCCCCTGGGGTATGTTTGTCATCTGAAAGTCTAAGTATGGCCCAGTGGGAGACTTGGAAAATAACTAAAACTAGGGAACCACTGGCTTCCTCACAGTGGAAGGTGTCCTAGAGACAGCTTAACCCCAAAACTGGAAGGAGAGTACTACTGACAGATGCCAATGTGAAGACAGGACAGCTGATTTAAAAATATGAAATTCTACAATCATTTGAGAACATAACCAATAGCTATTAACATTAAAATATATATATACACATACGCATATTCTTTGACTCAGTAATCCCACTTTGAGACGGTATCCTCCAAAAATAAAAGTAGTGTGGAGTAAGAATACACATATAACAATAGTGGGGTATGTCTAGTAATAAAGCCCTGAAAATGGTTTGAATGCTTATCAATGAGAATTATGATTAAGAAAATTGTGGAAAACCATAGTTTAAAACAATGAATTAAATGTGTATCTATTGAGGTGGAATTATTCAAAGAGTAATCCAAGTTGTAGAGAACATATATTATTTATTCTGCTTTTTAAAAACAAATGAACACAAGTTCTCTTAGTTATACGCATACAATTTTGTGTATAATATATAAGCATGAAAACAGTTTGGAAGATGCACAAGAGATTGTCAACTTTGTTTACTTAAGTATATATAGTACATTAAATGGGGGTGGAAGAAGTTTTCTTTATGTATATTTGCATTCATTGGCTATCAATTATTTTTATGACTTTAAAAATTAGTAACAGTAATTTACAATGAGTTAATTAAAGAATTCTATCTTTGTTTTAATCAATTGCTTAGATCAATTGCTTAGTTTTCCCTATATGCATCAATCTCAGAGGCCATATTAAGGTATCTTTAGGAATTAGGAAGCACAAGAACACATTACAAGCTTTCACAGTTTTGCCCTTAAAAAGAACACTTTAAAAAGAATATGGCCCCTTGCTGATATAGTCTTCCAGCAGATTCCTCATAGAAAATTGACCTTTGTAAATGTGTAGGAAAGAAGCAGCAAGAAAAGGTACCTGTGCTCTCTTTAGATTCTCATTGCTGAATCTTATTACATGTAGTTACCGATACACAAAAAAACACTGTTCTCAGGTAATTCCAGATGTTATGTTGCATTTGAAAAGTTAAAATGCAAGGTCATATTCTGAAATATTCATTCATTCAATATTCATTTAATAAATAATTATTAAGCACTCAATTATCAGAGACTAAGAACAGAAGAATGAACAAGAGAGGCATGACCCCTGCTCTTCTGGACCTCAAAATATGTCAGGATGTGTAGTCTTTAGACAAGTTTAAGTGTGATGAATGCTTTCCCAATGAAAGCTGGGATATTATGCATATACATTTTTTTCACAGTGTGCTGTCAACCTGATACTTGAAAGAGAAATCAAGAGACTTTTTTCAGAGGAAGGCAATAGAGAAAAAATAGATAAGCAAGGACTGAATTAGGCAAGGCCTTAGAAAGCATGCTCAGAATTTGAGACTGTAACCTAAAAGTAATGAGAAGGCATTGATTTATCTTAACCAAGAAGATAGGATCCCCGGGTGGCTCAGCGGTTTAGTGCCTGCCTTCGGCCCAGGGCCTGATCCTGGAGACCCAGGATCGAGTCCCACATCAGGCTCCCTGCATGGAGCCTGCTTCTCCCTCCGCCTGTGTCTCTGCTTCTCTCTCTCTCCCTCTCTCTCTCTTTCTGTCTGTCTCTCATGAATAAATGGATAAAATCTTAAAAAAAAATCAAGAAGATAATACGATTAGATTTTCATTCACTACAAAGATTCCCTTAACTATTCTGGGGGTTTGAGAATGGCAAGAGAAGATATTTGGTAAGTTATTTGTCTGTTCTAGACAAGAGATGATGGTGGCATGGGCATGGAAAGAAATGGACTGAAAAAACATTTAGATATCCTGGTAAACCCGGTGAGCAGCAAAGCTATTCACTGAGATGAGAAATATGAGAAAAGGAGCAGGACCGTGCAGGGAGTTGGGGAGAGTATGGGTATAGTTTTGGGTACACAGAGACAGAGTTCCACTTCAAACTCTCAATGGAGATGTCATGTCAGAGTTCTTGGCTAGAGAGAATCAAATTTAGAGACAACAGTACATGGCTAGACTATACTATAATCTAAGCCAGAGGAGTGGATGAAATTGCCTAGAGAGACAGTGTAGCAAGTGGAAACTAGGCTCCTTAGAGCTGCTGTCTGAGGAATTTTCACATTTAACAGTCAGTGAGAGGATGATTAGAAAAGAGCAGCCAGGGAAGTAATAGGAAAACCAGTCAATCCTCATGCCATAAAAGCTGAGCAGAGGGCAATGAGGAGAAACTTATTACCTTTGGCCAAAGCTGCTAAATAGTCCAACAAAATAAGGGCATACAATCTTTTGAAATTAATAATATGGAGGTCACTGGTGACATTGGTTACCAGTTATGGTAGCAGTTATAGTGGAATGGTGGGTCCAGAAGCCAAGTTGGAATGGATTAAAGAATGAATGAAAAAAGAAAAAAAAAAAAAAAAAAAAAAAAAGAATGAATGAAAAGAAAAAACACATAATATGCTGACAGAAAATTCATTCAAGAAGCTTAGGTATGAGACAGATGCCTGGGTGGCTCAGTAGTTGATCATCTGCCTTTGGCTCAGGTCATGATTGAGTCCTGCACTGGGCTCCCTGCAGGGAGCCTGCTTCTCCCTCTGCCTATGTCTCTCATGAATATATAAAATTATAAAAAGAAGCTTAGCTGTGAACAAATATACTTTTTTCTTTGACTAAAGACTAGAGTCTTTGGAGATGTCTATATTTATTGTCGTGCCAGAGATATGGTGCCAAGACCTCTCAGTTCGTCTAACACTTGTTGATTCCTTCCTTCCTTTAGTCTTATTTAAATGGATCAATCATCACATTAGCAAACATGAATTTAATACCTATGATATGCAGGATACTTAACAAGAACCTAATGGGGGAGAAAAAAAATTTTATCGGGCTACTGTGAATTGGGTTGATAGAAAGGAATAAGTAGCACCTGCTTTCTCTATCTGGACAAAATAAGAGAAAAAAGTGAGTAAGACAAATAGACAACCATAACATTTGCGCATTCACTATTTGTAAAGGCTAATCTAGGGGTGTAGTTTATGGCGAGAGTCAAAGGCTTCCAGTGAAACCCAGAGTCTGGCCAATGAACCCACAGGCAGCATGGAAGCAGGGCAGGCTTCCTATGCAAGGGCAAAACCTATTCTCAGAAAAGGAAAGCAGAACATTAGGGGTAAGAAAAAGAGGAGTTGAGCCAAGCAAGCCCAGCTATCCTTCTAAGATGCATCATTCACATAAGTCACTCCATCTCTTCTGGGCAGAATAAATTAAGCTGCCAGTGGAGTGCAAATCAAGTACTTTAATTGACATGCAAGACAACATGATGGGTAGAGAGGAAGTATTCCCCCCAACTCTGGGTAACTATATAGAGTACCATCATAATGACTTTTTACATGACACTCAATGACACCAAAGAGTTATATACACATTTCTAGGATGGCAATATAGTACATGGAGATAAGAATATCTAAAAGAGCTATCTGAGGAATTCCAACATTGAGCACTCAGCTGGAAAAGGCACTGGCATTATGTTTCCTCTATTACTAGGAGAGTGGTATTAATTAATTTATCAAATATTTGTTGAGACCGCACTAAGTTCCAGGCACTAGGCTAGTCAATGAGGCAGTCAAGGAGAATGTGGTCCAAATGAGTGCTAGGGCTGTCATAACAAGTACCACAAACTGGATGGGTTAAACAAGAGAAATGTATTAGCTTACAGTTCTGGAGACTAGACATCCGAGATTAAGGATTTGGCAGGGCCATGGTCCCTCCAGAGGTACTAGAGAAGGATCTATTCCAGACCTCTCTGCTAGCTTCTGGTAGTTACTTGGTTTATGGCAGCACAACTCCAATCTTCATATGGCATTCTTACTGTGTACATGTCTGTGTTCCAATTTCGCCTTTTTATAAGGACACCAGTTACACTGGATTAGGGGCCCACCCTACTCTACTAGGACTTCATCTTAACTAATTACATCTACGAAGACCCTATTTCCAAATAAGTTTGCATTCTGAGAGTCTGGTGGTGTGGACTTCAATATATAAATTGCGGGAGGAGGAGCACAATTCAACTAATTACACAGTGTATCAGGCGAGTTCAGCTTACAATTCACTGAACGTTCATGTTACATCATAATAATTTCCTTGCTTAGAAGGAAAAGATAAATTTACTACATTTTGATTAATATGGTTATCTCTTTTTTCTGTATGAAGCTTATTTTTATTATTTTAATCAGACAACGTTGGGTATTGTATAAGTAACTGAGAATGTAACCATTAAGAACAGAATGGATTTTTTTAAAATTCTAATTTTTAGAGAAATTTTAACTGTACAACAAAATTAAGAGAAAGGTGCAGAGATTCCCCATAGACTCCTTGCCCATCCCCATCAAGTGATACATTTGTTACAACTGATGAACCTACACTGACACATCATTATCATCCAAAGACCACAGATGAAATTAGGATTCACTCCAGGTGATATATTTTATGGGTTTGGACAAATGTATAATGACATGTAGCCACCGTTATAATATCGCACAAAGTAGTTTCACTGCTTTAAAAATCCTCCGTGCTCTTCCTATTCATCCTGTCCTCCTCTCTAACTCCTGGCAACCACATTGATGTTTTTACTGTCTCCATAGTTTTGCTTTATTCAGAATGTCATATGGTATAGACATTTTCAGATTGGCTTCTTTCACATAAATATGCATTTAAGTCTATCCAATGTATTTTAATGGCTTAGAGCTCCCTTCTTCTTAGCAATGAAAAATATTCCATTATCTGGATGTATCACCCAAATCGATTTTTAGTAACAAAAGTATGGGAAAGAATAGATCTTACATACCAACCATGAGTGTACAGGTGGCCACTCCTGTTAGCACTCCTTTTCTCTCATGGAGTTCAGCTTAGAGAAGCATGGGTGCAAATATGCCTCACATAAATCTCATTTATGTAAGATCTGTAGTTTGAGAAGACCTAGACTATTTAAATTTTGACTAAGAGGGAGCCAAATAATACAAACATATGTTTTACTTTTATAGCGGTGTGAAGCTATTTCTTGATTAGAAGTAGTCATGTAGAATTGTCCTTTTTGACTTCCAAGACATATTTTTCGGTATGAGTCTATTGTTAAATCTAAACATGAATTTTTTGGATATGTAAATGTAATTTTTTTCCTAAGATGCTTGCTGCTGAAGTGAACAGACTTTATCAAACACTGGCATTTTTTTTTTTTTTTGAGCATTCCATTTTGCATTTCTAGGTCACTTAGATGCCTTATAAACAAGAGCAAGGCATGTTTTGTTTTGTTTCACTAACAATAGAATCAAAGAATATTTCAATAAAGAAGGAGTATCTCTTTTTAAAGAATGGTAGTGATGAAAAATATTCCTCTTTGACCAGAACTGTTGAATTTCCTAGAAACTCTACAGAAATGTTGAGACATAAAACAGACATTGACAATGTACATTCTTATAAATGAAGACCTATAAAAAACATATTTTATGTACACTTTTACTGTTGTGAAGAATTAAGAAATACAATTTTCCTCTTTCCTACCCTAATTGTGTTTTGTTGGATTTAGCAAATGCTTTTCTTCCCATAAGAAATTCAGAAGAACTCAAAGATAGTATAGGGACTGAAAGTCATTTAATTGGAAGAGAATTAAATGTATGCATTTTTGCATTTGGTCCAGCTCACATTAATTCTATAGCTCTGGTCTGGTCTCAGGCTTTGATATACAATGATATGTATCGTAGCCATTCCATTTGCTTACATGTTTATTGGCTTAGCAGTATCTAGCACATTGCCTTTCGGACATAAGACTAAGGATAAATCAGAATGCCACAGTTTTGAATGTTCTTACTCGGTTTTATTAGAGAATAATCAGAAACCAAGATAAAACCATTTCAAGAAGAATGCCTATTTTATACCTTACCCATATTTTCACTTGACATGGTCTATGCATATAGCTAATGTTGAGCTTTCTGTAATTGCCATCCTTCAAAATGAGGAAAAATAATGTTTTTAAGCTAGACAGGAAATTGTTGATTTTATTTCTTGAACAGTCATAAAATTTAAATTTCCAAAATTTGTTTTACCCTGTGAGAGCTCTGTGATTTATGTTTCTAATGGCTACATGACAAATTTTAATAAATCTAATAATTTTTCTCCTATATTCATATTATTTCTTTGGAAATAAGCATGGCTAGAAAACATTTAACAGGAAAAAATATTTACACATAATAAGAGAAAATAGGAATAATTTGAAATAATATTTTTCTTTTGCTTTTTGTGTAGCGATTCTCAGGTAACAGCAAAAACACTCCACAAGAAGCAGTAGAAGATAATTGCTAAGGCTGGTGTCAGACTGCCTGGGTTTGAATCTGTTCTTTACAGTGTGATGTTGAACAAGGTATTGAAACATTCAATTTCTTTAACCATACAATGCGGGTTAATAACATTACCTACCTATAAGAATTAGATGTGCCATGCATAGAAATTGCTTAGAGCAGTAAACTATTAGAACACAGTAGGTGTTCAGTAAATGTCAGATATCGTTATCAGGGAATTCTATTACTTAAAATACTAAATAAATTACAAAGTTAATTCAGTCAAGCCATCTAAATGGTCTCTCTCGGCAGAAAAGAAGTGTGGTCAAGTTTGCAGAATTTGAAAGATATTAGGATTTTTTAAATGCAATAACTAAAAAAGAGAGAGATACAAAACTAACATTTCCTTTTTATTTATTTTATTTTATTTTTTAACATTTCCTTTTTAAAAAGTGTTCACATAAGTTGAGTTATCCTTCCTCAGTTAAGACATGTTGTGGGGTTAAATGACTTAAAGGAAGAAAACTAATTCTCAGATAATAATCCACAGTTTTTTTTCAAGTTCTGTATAATTTCCTATAGAGTTTTGCATTTGATTTTGTTGGGCACAGGGGGCTGCTACTGAGCTATAAATCTGGCAATACTTTGGTACCACAGAGGGTATGCACTTGTAGCAGAATCAGAGACTTGGCTCCCCAATTTGATATTAGCCCAAGGCTTATTAGCCTCCTGGTGTATTCCCAGGGCAACCTTGGTTTTCAAGTCTGTTTATAACAGATCGCTCCCCCACTTTGGTTTCTGTTTATTTGTGGTAGTGACCATGGCAGTAGAAGTTGTGGGGCTTGAAGATTTCTGTTTCTTTCCTGAAAACTCAGTAACCTTATCAAAAAGTGTGTTTCTTATACTAATCCAAGGTCCCATGTGTTAGTGGGGGAGGAGGCTGTCAGAGAATGATCCTCACTTCACTTCTAGAAGCTGAAGTTCTTAGTCAAAATTTGAACCAGAGGGTCTTGTACATGAATGAACATTTCAGGGGTGACTTTTATTTCTTTATTTTTAAAAGATTTTATTAATTTATTTGAGAGAGAGAGAGAGAGAGAGAGAGAGAGAGAATGAATAAGTAGGGGGCAGGAGAGGGAGAAATAAACTCCCAGCTGAGCAGGGAGCCCAATGCAGAGCTTAATCCCAAGAGCCTGAGATCATGACCTGAGCCAAAGGCAGACGCTTAATCAACGGAGCCACCCAGGTACCCTGGAGTGACTTTTAAACAAGAGAAAAATATCATTGCAATTGATTTTCCATTCTGGCCCCACTATAGATTATACCCTATAGTGAAAAGTAGAGGGCATTCTGTCTTCAGAAAGGAAGCAATCATGCAGTGGCCACCTGCATTCTATATAGCCAGTTGATTAAAAAAGTCAAGATTATAGCTTGTTGCTCACAGAGTGCTCTCACCAATTTTCCAAAACCTTGTAAAATAAAAAGAGGAATTATAATATGGGTGCTAAAATGTTTGACATTGAGTGATTAGTGAAATTTTGCTCATCATTTAAAAACCTAATTACTTTTTGATGTACTAAAATATGCACGTGGCCGAAATCCAAAAGTACAAAGGGAAAATATGGTGCCAAGTAGGCTTCCCTCCTGTTTCTAGTCCCAGTGGTACAGCAATCAGTTAGCAAACATGACTACTTTTCTGCTGCTTCAGAGATATTTCTAAACACAGATTACTGATGTTTAGGTAGAGGATTTTTTTTTTCCTTAGTTCTCCTAAAGTGTTT
Organism: Canis lupus baileyi; assembly: GCF_048164855.1. Classification (NCBI taxonomy): domain Eukaryota; kingdom Metazoa; phylum Chordata; class Mammalia; order Carnivora; family Canidae; genus Canis; species Canis lupus. The sequence continues at coordinate 38,005,685 of NC_132858.1, read as the reverse complement.
CTAAATTCTAAAAAAAAAAAAAAAAAAAAAGTATTATGTAAGTTCTTTAAGTTTTAAATTCCAGTTAGTTAACATACAGTGTAATATTAGTTGCAAGTACACAATGTAGTGATGCAACACATCCATACAATACCTGTTGTTCTTCACAACAAGGGCTCTCCTTCATCCCCATTACCTATTTCACTCAGCCGCCCCCATCTCCCCTCTGGTAACCATCAGTTTGTTCTCTATTGTTAAAAGTGTTTCCTGGTTTGCTTCCTCTCTCTTCCCCACTCCTTTTGCTTGTTTATTTTGTTTCTTAAACTCTACATATGAGTGAAATTATATGGCATTTGTCTTTGACTGACATAATTTCGCTTAGCATAATACTCTCTAGCTCCATCCATGTCATTGCAAATGCCAAGATTTCATTCTTTTTTTATGGCTGAGGACTATTCCATTGCATATATATGCACCATATCTTTTTGAAAAAGATTTCATTTATTTATTCATGAGAGACAGAGAGAGAGACACACACACACAGACACAGGCAGAGGGAGAAGCAGGCTCCCGCATGCAGGGAGCCCGATGTGGGACTCAATTCCGGGACCCCGGAATCATGCCCTGAGGCAGACACTCAACCATAGAGCCACCCAGGCATCCCTGCATCATATCTTTTTAATCCATTCATCAGTTGATGGACACTTGGGCTGCTTCCATAATTTGGCTATTGCAGATAATGCTACTATAACCATCGGGGTGCATGTATCCTTTTGAATTAGTATTTTTGTATTTTTTGGTAAATACCTAGTAGTACAATTGCTGGATCACAGGGTAGTTCTATTTTTCACCTTAGGGGAACCCACATACAGTGGCTGCAAGAGTTTCCATTCCCACCAACAGTGCATAACAGTTCTTTTCATAAAAGGTATACAAATGAGGAGGGGTGGATCTAAGACAGAGCGACAGTTTATAAATATATAAAATGTATATGTATATCATAATATATTCTATAAAAATAAACTTAGAATAAAATATTATAATTAGGGGAAGTTAGGGTAACAACTAACTGTGCTTCTGATTTTTGAGACGATATGGCAATTGAAGAAGTAGATATTCCCAGTCCAGTAAAGAAATCACTTTTTTCTGTAATATTTGTAACCCAGTTGCATCTCATCCATTCAGAGGGCTAGCCAAGAAAATGTGAATTACTAATAAAACATATTCAATACCTCAAAATTATTTTTCATCTCTATCTGAAACTCAGTTGGTTATAGGTTCTTTGGAGCACTAGAAGAACAATATGTGAAATTAGGAAAATAGAAGATTCAAGGTCTATAAGTAGCAGATGACAAGGAAAAAAAAATCCAAGATACAAAAAATTAAATTGTAAAGACTCACTAGAAAGATTAGTAGAGGAAATTATTTCCCATTAACAAGGGAGAAATGTTGCCTTAATTAGTATATTTCCTTCTTCCTGCAATATTTCATTTTTTCACATTTTAATAAAAGTAGACTGGAATATTGGCAATAAAATGAATCCTCACAGCTTTGAAATTGTATATGTGAAATTATTTTAATAATGTAATGCACTTGAAAGATGTTTATCATATAGAAACAAGTTCCCCAAACCCTCAACTAACTTTGCAGTAAAAGAAACTGATAGAAGTATTGAAAATATTCAAAGACCAAAGCAACATATGAAGTGGAATATAGGATATAAATGTGCAATATCTTTTAGATCTTGCTTTTAAAATTCTGAAAAAATTCCAGGAGACTAGTACTATATAAAATATAACATCACCTTGCGAGGTTTTATGAACATCAAAGGGTTTGAAAGAGAAAATAGAAAAAGCCTCCATTTCATTTTGATCTTGATAATTCGAGTGCTATTCTTCGGGGCCAAATTGGAGTCAAGGTATTGTTTGATGAGAGCAAGAAGTCAATTAGGAGGAAAAAGATGAGGTGCTATTCCCAGCAATGGACTATGCAGAAGGAATGAGTACGCATAGAGACCTTCCCTCTTCAGGAACAAAGTCCAGCCCTCAGCCAGAAATAACTAGAGCACTCTTTGTCTGGCAATAAAGCAGCTGAGATTTCACACTGCAATTATAATCACTTCTTATGAGGAGAAATATGAGACAGGGAAATGAAACACAGAGTGAAAATCAGACCTAGAGAGAATGGATGGCTATGATTAGAAATACGATTAAGCTCTAAGGATGCCTGGAGAACCTGAAGACACTTAACATTGCAACCAGTCCTCAGGCTTGCTGCAAGTGCTGTGCAAGCCCCAGTATCACCCTGGGTGTTGTTGCTCTGCACTCCTCATTCGGGTATCAAATCTCTCTCTCTCACACACACATCCTACAAACCCTCAGAGGAGTAGAACAACACTCTCCACAACGGTTGAGCGTAGGATCCCCAGAATGCTGAATCAGTTTGAGGGCACGAAGAGGTTCAAATAATGCATCGCTTTTAGTTTAACAGCAAAGTGAGTCGCCTCGATTTGAAGTGACATTCCTGAAACTAATCATGATTTCAATTTTCCCCCAATGCCGTAGTTACAATTACTACTGTAGTTCCTAAGCAGGAGCTCTAAAATGATTATCATACCATTTTATAATCACACCTAGGGACTCAGGACATTTGACAATTAGGACAGTTTTAACTTTTAAATAATCCTTTTAAGAAAAGATGCCCCTCATTTAGAAATGGAATATCTAATTTTAGAAGGTTAATTTAAAACAGTCCCCCAAATTTGTCCCTCCAATGGACAGAGAAACCTAGTACAGGGTTTGGGAACAAGATCATAAAATGAAGCCTCCTCAAAAAAAAAAAAAAAAAAAAAAAAAAAAGGAAAGAAAGAAAGAAAAAAGATAAAGATCTGAGTGGATACACACATCACAGTCTCTGTGAACCCACAGAAAAATAAGCAGGGGATAGGCGCTGGGGTGGTTTCAGAGTGGGCTATTATTCACAGGAAAACAGCGAGCTTCACTATGGAGGACATAATTCTTTTGACAGTGACAGGACCTCATTCACAGAACCAGGACTGATGGTGCAGGCACAGTCAGCGTGCCAAGCAGCACAGGACCTGGATGCGGGTCCCTAATGGTGAACTGAGATCATTTCTGAGGACACTCGGTGATCACATAAGGGACACTCTGTTTGCTCTCTGGGGGCGGCAGTTCATTTGCACTAATTGTGGGCTTGGGGGCCTGGAGAAGGCAGCTCTGTGTACACATACTGTATTCCCTTTGTTGGCGAAGGTAGCTCTCACGGGCCCTGTTCCTCCTGGCATTGTGTGTGTGTGTGTATTAACAGAGAGATTTAGCTGCCTTTAAAATATATGTGCATTTCTAATTCCTTACACTAGGCTTACTAATAGCTAGTGAGGGGAAGTTGCAATATAATAGTGAATTACTTTCCGGAAAAGTTTAGCAGATAATTCATGAAATAAAAGAAATCTAAGAAAGCGTAACCCAATTACTATGGTTTACAGGATTTTCTTTTCTTCAGAGAAGTTCAATCTTCAAAACAACACAAAACGAAAAACTAGCTACTTATTATCCACCTATACTTTACTTTTATTTTAATTGCAGCTTAGTTAACAGTGCTGTATTAGTTTCAGGTATACAGTATCATGATTCAACACTTACCTATCTATTTTTGGTATTTTCACAGAGAAATTGAATTAGTTCTCATCTTTAAGAATACATGTTTTCAAATATAATTCTATGTAATTTTCAAATAACTTTTGCAGGAATGTAAGATCAAGAATGCCATATCTTTCAAACTTAGAAGCAATGCATGCTGAACTCAGTAGTGTAAAAAGAGCACGAAATAAAGCTAATCATGTAAAACTCTGATATTCTCCAGAGGTTCAGTTGACTAAAAAAATAAAGATTTACAAGTTTTTTAAATATCTAAAGATCTATACTAATCACTGACACAGATAAGCAAAAAAGTAAAGGTAATCCTTGTCCTAGAAATATTTACTATGTGTAGGGATGCCAGACATGCACGTTATGAAAAATCATCTACGAGTACCAGGTTTAATCAATATCTTCCAAATGAATGAAGGATGTAAAGTGTACTTCAATAATTCAGAGATGGACAGTTTCAATTTTTCATTATGGGAGTCAACAAGCAATTTCTTGAGAATATCAAAATTTTTATTGAATTCTGTCTAAAAGAATAGGAGGTTATAATATGATAAAGGCCTTATCCAACAGGTGGAAGTATTTTATGAATAAGGGATGGAGATGAGAGAAGAGATGGGGGAGTAGTGGGGGGCAAAGCTAACAGAGATGTTGCAGTCAAATATGGGATGACCTGAGGGGTTACCCAAGGAGTTTGGAGCAGTAGAAATCGAAGCTCATCCAAGTTTTGGGAGGATAGTTATGTGATCAAGTGCTGGTTCAAGAATCTTTAATTGATGGAAGATTAACAGGCCACTTGGATAGGGACAGAGCCTGAAGGAATGTAGATCCCTTAGGGGACACAAATGTGATAAGGCAGCAATCTAGGATGGTGATATTTGGGAAAAAGAGATTAAAGCTACAGGCTCAGTGATCTGTTATATCTAATAATATATAGGAAGCCTGGGGGAAAGAAGTATCTGAGCTATTTGGGTGAAAACAAGAATTTGAAAAATCAAATAAAGGCCTTTATGAGCTGATTTGCTTGTGTTATGGGAGAAGAATTTAAGTGGAATGTTGCATTTAAGATGCTACAGAAATGCTTAGGAGGGCAGTCCAGTGGGCAGCAGTTAGAGATATGGCCCTGGGACATTAGAGGAAAGTGAAGGCTACGGGTAATCGACAGTATTTGAAGCTATGGGGCTGGATGACAACTCTAACAAGATAAAGATGCCTAAATATAGGTGAGGTTAATGTCAAGGAAAGGTTTCCTGGGGATATGAATTTTAAGTATCAGTTTAAAGACAGATTTTCTAAGATGATGTAAAGCTGTATCATCTTTGCAAGCATTCGATCTAACACTGCAGCCACACATTCACTGAAGGACAAATATAACAGAATACAATGTAATGAAATACACTGAGCTGAAAGACTGATTTTACCTTATGGAGGTCAGGAGAGTCATGCTGTCCTCAACATGGTTAACAGCCCAGCAAAGGTGATGGGGACAGGATGAGTTCGGGTGTTCCTGGGTCCAGATCTTAACACTGTTACTAAATAATTATTACCTTAGTTAAGTACCTTAAGCTAAGTTTCAGCATATTCTTTGATAAGTAAGCATACCATGGTTATGGGACAAGAAATAACGTATGGACTATATGTCTAGCACATCTTATGCATTCATTAAAGGAGAGTTGCCATTATTTATTTTCATTGTTATTTTTGTGACTTTCAGTATTAACCAGGTTAGAGCTACATTTCTAAGGATAGAACAATACTGATTTCTATCATCAAAGTGACATATGTCAGAGAGAAACATTTCTGATCTGAGACACTGAAAGATCATCCCATGGCTTTTCTAGGTGAAATGGGCTAACTCCATCTGTTTGATGTAATTCCAACCAAAAAAGGGAGCCTAACATTAATTATTCACTTAAAATACTTGACTATTCGTGGACAATGTTACAGGTCAGTAGAGCTTCATGTACACAAACTTTACATAAATATGGCCTGAAACTAAAAGGAATGTATAGTTCTAAGTTTAAGTCTAAAGGAGAAGCGATGAAGAAAACGAGTAGTAGAAGTAAATTGAGGACTCTTCTAAAACCTTTATTTACCTAGCGAGAATAATTCATTTCAGTAAAACATAAGGAGTTAAAGATTGGTAGGCTTTTTTTTTTTTTTAAGATTTTATTTATTCATAGAGACAGAGACACAGGCAGAGGAAGAAGCAGACTCCATACAGGAAGCCTGACATGGGACTCAATCCTGGATCTCCAAGATCACACCCCGGGCTTCATTAAACCTCTATGCCACCAGGGCTGCCCAAGATTGGTAGGCTTGATGCTTAAATGCATGCAGAATATTTTTTAAAAATACGATTTTTTTAATAACCACAGAGCCACATAAGTGGAGTTGTACATGATTTCCAGAAATGAAAGAAATAAGAAACTTGTAGTAGGTAGAAACTAATAATGCCACTTTTAAAGAGGTACAAGTAAAATAATGATCATATACGTACATGTTGCTGAGAAATGTATTTATGCTTCTATTGGTGCTATTACACTCAGATAGCATAGCAGCTAAGAACATGCTTCTGGATCGATATTTCCTATAAATAAATCCCAGTTCTGGGCAAATTACTTAACAGTAGTGTGCCTCAGTGTCCTATTCTATGAAATAGTACCTAACCCGTAAAATCTGTTAGGAGAAATAACTGAACTAGTACACATAATGAAGTTAAAGAGTTCCTAGAACATGGTTAGCATCCACAAGAGGTTAATTTTTACATTATTTATTATCGGTATTATCAGCATTTTTATGTAATGGAATAAAAGTACCTCAGTAAGCTTTTCTCACTTTCTAAATGCACCTCATCGATTATACTATTTATGCTCTGAATTGACATCTGATGTTAATTAGTATTATAGGCTCTTAGTTGATACAGGGCGGTAACTAAAATTTAAGCAAGAATTTTCTCAATATTGTTTAAAGTGTCTTACATCTGGTAAACATGTATGGGAAGAAAAAAGGCAGGATAAAGACCCTATGCTAGAAAAAAACGTGACAAAGTTCAAAAGATGAAGATCTGAGTGAATATGTATGGGAAGGAGGCAATGTGAACCCTAAAGTTTCTATTGGATATTCTAATAAAGGATGAAGGACCAATTTCTGGTTTGGGGCTGTTTTCTCCATCTTTGAACACTGGGCAAAGAGCCGCCTAATTTACATATGTCTCATCTCCCATAAGGGACAGAGAAGTCCAGCCAGGCTTACAGAGCCACTGCAAGCATCTGTTGGCATTTGTGGCATCTATTGACTATCCAGACATCCCAGAGTTGGCCTGGGTAGTTGTTCTCTACCATCCTCAGGCTGAGAGGTCCAGGGACAGACATACTGTTAGGGCTGCTTAAGAAGAGTGCAAACCAATCCATGTACCTTGGGACCCCTCCTGCCTAGCCCAAACTCACAAACAAACCAAACCCAATTCCTTATGTCTAATATATGAATTGAAAGGAATGGTGCTTTCTACATTTACTATGACCCCCAATTAAATAAATTTCTAATTTACAAATAAATGTATGTCAAGAATACTTCATTTGATTTGCCTTATACAGAGTAGAAATGCAATAGAAACCAACGATTCAGGCCCAACCAAGGGCAAATATTTTATGTTTTTAGCTGTAAGGTATTAATCAGTAACAAACTCTGTAACTGCTTTTTGATCTCCAACTTTGTTTTTTTGTGATTACTGCTTCCACTTGGCTGAATCATTTTGCTTCTCATATCAAAGATAGCTAAGAAAACTATGTACTACCAACTTAATTCAAAATCCATTATATAATGAAAAATAAATATTTTGACAAAGATATTTCAGAATCAGAACAGAAAAGGTATCTAATTGCTTGAAAATTACCTATAGACCTATAAATTGCTTTCCTCTCATATACATTTACTTAGTTCTTCACCTTCTGAACCGCATCACATTTTTTTCCGGCACAGGGTCTTTAGTAAGCAAGTTACATTATGTACAATAGTGATCTTTAGCATTTATATACAGAAATTGGTGATTGGTAGGAACAGAGCATAAGTTTTTCACCATTGCATTTATGGAGGAGGCTGTCCTCCTCTGAGAAATCAAGATGAAATCACTTTTTAAGGTTTTACACACTGATTGGAATAGATTAGATTTTGGTCTCCCTATGTTTGAGGAAAAACATTTTTGTAGGTAATTATGAATAAGGAAGGTTAAGAAATAAGCTTATGAAATGTTGATAAAAATAATAGAGCATGAAAATTAAAATACTACGTCACTATAGAAACTGTACAATGATAATTAAAAATAGAGACATCAAAATAGTTGTAGGAAATATATTATTATTATTAATAATATGTATGTGGGGCAGCCCCCGTGGTGCAGCAGTTTAGCTCCACCTGCAGCCTGGGGTGTGATCCTGGAGACCCAGGGTCGAGTCCCACATCGGGCTCCCTGAATGGGGCCTGCTTCTCCGCCTCTCTCTCTCTCTCTCTCTCTCTCTCTCTCTCTGTCTCTATGAATAAATAAATAAAATCTTAAAAAAATAATAATATGTATGCGAAGTTCATGTGTTAACATTTTTTTTCAAGAGCTTTTCAGTTCTTAGATTTTCAATGCCTACTAGTACGCTGTTATTAAAAAATAAATAACTAATAAAACTTTGGAAATTTACTCCAAGCTTAGAGGCTATAAGAATGCCATAGTTAGGGCAGCCTGGGTGGCTCAGCAGTTTAGCGCTGTCTTCAGCCCGGGGCGTGATCTTGGAGACCCGGGATCAAGTCCCACGTCGGGCTCCTTGCATGGAGCCTGTTTCTATCTCTGCCTCTCTCTCTCTCTCTCTTTCTGTGTGTCTCATGAATAAATAAATAAAATCTTAAAAAAAAGTATATAAAAAAAGAATGCCATAGTTTTGCTTTAACATTTAATCATAAGTAATGTAAGGAAAAAAAACTAATTTTATAATTATAATAAAATTTGACACTCGGTTAGTAATAAGCACAAGAAAATAGCAAAGCCATACCCTTGTGCAAACACACTTTATATCTGCCTGCTCTTCTTTATATATGTGATATGATAGATCATAAATAAAAAAGATAACAAGCCTTTTCCTTGTTCAAGGGTAGGTGCCTTTACGAAGTCAATGTCTAAAGATGCTTTCTCCACATTGCCAGATTAGATAGTAAGGGTGGAGAGAAAAATATACAGACATGGTGTAGCTCTAGTCATTTTGAGTACAGTGTTCATTGAAGTTGTTAACTAAATCACATGAAACAACCTCTTTTTCCAGAACAGTGAGTATAGTAAGATTTCTAAGGATAGATTTTACCTAATTTTAATTAGCAAAGATCCCAGAACTTTATACAATCATATTCATGACTTGTAATATTTTCTAAAATGTAGAAATAATTCATTAGATTTCTATTAATACTGTGTATATGAAACAAAAAACTGAGGAACATAAACTAATTGGTTTATATGTCGAAATTAAAACTAATAAAAGGGATACAAGAATTATGTCCTTTCCATTTGATATTAGAATCCTCTCTCTCTGAGGTTAACTATAATCAATCATACATATAAATATGTACATATGTATAAATGACTAACCTGGTGTTACTACTACTCCATTTCCATTGACCACAGGCCTCTCTTCCTCTTCTTCCTCGGGAGGCTCTATACTGGCTTTCTCCATGTTGCTCACTGATTTATTCCTCTTCCGTTTTCCTTCAGCACTTGGAGTGGCTCCCGGAAGTATCTGGTCTGTTACATTTAATAATAATGGTGCTGGTTCTGCTGGAGGCTTTGGCGTGCCGTAGTAATTGTCTGCAAATGATACCAAAACTTCAGGGAGTTAGATATTTCTCTTACTGTGTGTACAGTCTGTAAAAAATAGAAATTATATTGATAAATGTATATCCTGTTTCTTGCATATACGTGTATTTTACATGCATACAGATATATGGCTTTGTCTCCTTTCACATTTTTATATGCATCTTTATTTGTTGCTTTTACTATATTGGGCTTTAATGCTTAAATAAAGATACAGATTTATCTTCATTTTCACCTTTTGCCAAACCAAAATATAGTCTTATGTATTAGTCTCATATTGTTCAAAGCTATTTCAAAATTATTTTTAAAATTTGGTATGCCTGATTATAACCTTTTTAAAAATAATTATGTCTGAATGAGGGTGCAGATAACTTTTTTTTTTAAAGATTTATTTATTATTTGAAAAAGAGAGAGAGAGAGTATGGGCAGGGGGAAGGGCAGAGGGAGAGGCAGAGAAACAGAGGCTGTACTGATCATGGAGCCAGATGGGCAAGTCTTGATCTCAGGAACTGAAGATCGTGACCTGAGCTGAAACCAAGAGTCAGATGCTTAACTGACTGAGCCTCCCAGAGGCAATTCGTAGTTTTTTTTTTTTTTTTTTTTTTTTTTTAAGCATATCTCACAACAGTCTGGAAAGGCAAAGTATATTGTGCTTTTTCTGTAGCTTTCAAAAGGCTTTGACTGTTTTCCTTGATGTCCACAGTGACCTGCCCAGAGGGGTATCACCAGGCCAGTTCAGTGGTTCTCATGGCTGCTGACTGTGGGCCTACTGCCCTAATCATAGCTCTCATGATCTGAGCTATGGAATATCTGTTCCTCCCATCAGTCTGTGAGACCTCTTAACAGGGGAGATGAATTCTTACTTCTCTCTGTAATAACAGCCTGACACATAGTAGCCATGGAATCAATGCTTACCAAGTGAGCATCTTTATATATTTAAGGAAATTATTTATAGTTTAAGATTTTGATTGGTAAAGAACATCGTGGTGTTTTGTAAAATCAGTGTTATACTTTTAGCATCAGCTTCAAGCCCACATTGGTGTTTTCATTTAATTGAATAATTTATGCACTCATTTGCTACTCATTCATTACAATCTTTATTTAGTACTGACTCTGCATCCAGGCACTCCAATATATGTTTGAGGGAAAATGATGACTATAAAACAATCCTTGTCTTCCAGATGCTTAGCAGTGTGTTGTAGAAGACAGGCACTGCTGACATCAAGCAGATAAGCATTGTAACAGGAAATGGGACTAAGTACTGCAATCAAGAAGCAGTGGAGGAGGAAGCACGTCTCACTATCTGTTGAGGCCACTGAAGGCTGCTGGGAAAACAGTGTGTTGTGAAAGAAACAACCTATGATCTGGAAGTCATGGGTTCTGGACTTGGCTTTTCTACATGATTACAACTCAAGGAAGTTACTTAACCTCACTGAGGGTAAATTTCTTCATCTATATATTGGGAATAGCAGTACTTGTTATACCTATGTTCTGGGTGGCAATAACCAAAACCTACTATAGTTTTGGTTTTTTAAAGGTTTTATTTATTTATTTATTTATTTATTTATTTATTTATTTATTTATTTATGAGAGACAGGGAAAGACAGGCAGAGACATAGACAGAGGGAGAAGCAGGCTCCTCATGGGCACCCCAATGCAGAACTCGATCCCAAGGCCCTGGGATCATGACCTGAGCCAAAGGCAGACACTCAACCACTGAGCCACCCAGGTGCCCTCCAAAATCTACTATAGTTAAGTTAAACATGAGAGAGAAATATGAGATGGTTAGTTAAGGGAAGAGGCTGAACAATCTTGGGGGAAATGGGCAGAAACAAAGGAGTCTGGTCAAAACATGCAAGTTGCATCTGTTTGGCCTGGACTCTGAAAGCCCAGCTGATTCCACTGCCATGGGCAAAGGCTTCACCTGCCTTTCCTTTGGCTGGAGCGAGGCCGAATCTCTCCTCAGGAGCGCTGATTCATTCATTTCCAAGAAAACACTCGGGCAGGTTTGTCTCATTGGCTGAGTCTCAGTCATGGGAGAGCCTGTGAGCTGCCGAATTAGAGCTGGAGAATGGCTGCTCTCCTTTGGTTTCAGGAGAGGGAGGCAGAGCCCTACCTTCCATCCTCATCACAGGGCTTTCCCTCAAGAGGGGATGGTCTTGGGGTGCTGGACCCACAGAAATGACCAATATCTACATACTACACTTGTCCTCCTCCTTGGGTTACTATGAAGATGAAGAATGTAAGAGGAAGTGCTTCATAAACTGTGAAATTGAAATGGTTTTAATGGCAGTGTAAACCTCATGTTGGCACTAAGTGAATATTCTGAAGGCTAGCTGTAACACTAATGCTATTGCTCATTTTCATGGCTATTCACAGTTGTAAGAGAAATGCAAGAGAAAAATATCATCATGTAAAGTGGTTCTTATACATGTAAAACTTTTATACAGTAGTCTGCAAAGTGGATGATACACATTTTGCTAAATGTTACTTTCTAATTTAATTTAGAGCATTTCGAATGAATCAGACTTTTTAAATGTACTTGCTGAATTCTGAGCAAACAAAAACTGCTAGTTACTTCTTAGAAGTCTATGAATTATTATTATATTTCAGCATCCCTAAGGGCTTGCACTATTCTCAGTGTACTGCTATGCTTTCTATGAAATCTCAATACTTAACTGCTTATCTAATAAACATAAAGTAAAACTAGTCAATAACCAACATGTCCCAATAAATAATATACTTGTTAGTAGTATTCTGAGAATCTTAATTCCTTTAAGTATATAGTATTGAGAAAAATGGATCACATGTCAGTGTTTTTTTTCCCCCAACTTGTCTTTTATAGTTTAAATCTCCCTGAAGTAGAAACATAACCTTTTATTAATTAGAAATAAATTCAGGGATCCCTAGGTGGCGTAGCGGTTTGGCGCCTGCCTTTGGCCCAGGGCGCGATCCTGGAGACCCGGAATCGAATCCCACATCAGGCTCCCAGTGTATGGATGGAGCCTGCTTCTCCCTCTGCCTATATCTCTGCCTCTCTCTCTCTCTCTCTCTCTCTGGACTATCATAAATAAATAAAAATTAAAAAAAATAAATAAATTCATAGTTCAGGCTAAAAATAAATATGAAGTAACAGATCCTGTGGAATTTATATTGCTAGATAATGTGATTATAAATTATATAATAATATTCTATTTCTACTATTTGATTTATGAAAATAAGACTTCAGATTAAATTCTAGATGTAAAACTGTATGAATCATTAGTTAAAATGTTAAGATTATCTTCATTAGCAATAATAAGAAAAATTTAGAAGAAGCACAGAAATAACCCATATAGTTACTACACTTGAGGAATATAATTTACTAAGAACATGCTATTATACCAAATGCAATGCATAAAACCAGGCAACCAGAAATACCTAAACTAAGTTGAAGAATTAGCCAGGTAGTCAGTTAGCTAAGTCATTGAAGTGATTCCCTGATGTAAGTGTACAGAAACCCATATGCTAAGGGTAAAATGTGTCTTTTAGGTAACATATCAGCATGTTTTCAAAAGAAAATGAACACCAAAACACTTTCAAATATAATTTGAAAATAGTGTCCCATTAAGAATGAGATGCCTTTATGCACAGTGCCAACATTTAGCAAATCTAAAATCTCAAAATATCCTAACAAAATGGCATAACATTTAATGGCACAGATCATGCTGAAATAAACCTGTCTTTGAATCCCGTGTCCCCTAAACTGGCTACCTCATTATATCCTTAAATTTCTTCGGTTAAACTGGGAACATGGGGCTGTAAGATGATCAGGGACAAAGCAGCAACTGCAATGACTAGTATTATTACTACCATCACCACCACCACAATTTACTGAGCTGGGCACTGTAATAAACATTTTACCTAAGCACTCCTGGATCAAATGGGGGCTAGAATAACTTTTACCCTCAGTGCTGTTATAAGGATTAATGGTAACAAAGGGACATGTAATGCGATTGGTTCAGAACACGTCTCAATATATGATGGCTACCTTGGACATTTATTCATCAAAAAATGTATGAAATAATTCTGTCTCTGTAGTTAAAAGAAAATGGAGGCTCTAAAAATTAAACTGTTTGCCAATATTACAAATGAAGCAAGTGGAAAAACCTGTATGACTTAAGAACCTCATCTCTTCAAAATATTATGTTGCCTCCCAAGAGGGAAAAAAAGGGGGGCGGGGATAGAATTTGCAATCTGCCCAGAACTGACAGGAGAGAACTTCATTCAAAGCCACAACCAATGGAGGGGGCGGGGGGGGGGGGAGGGGTGGTGTGGAGGGGGAGAGCTGGCTGGTTCATTTGCTAGAGAATGCGACTCTTGATCTTGGGGTGGTAAGTTCCACCCTACATTGGATGTAGAGATTACTTTTTTATATATTTTATTTAATTATTTATGAGACAGAGAGAGAGAGAGAGAGAGAGAGGCAGAGACACAGGCAGAGGGAGAAGCAGGCTCCATGCAGGGAGCCCGACATAGGACTCGATCCCGGGTCTCCAGGATTAGGCCCTGGGCTGAAGGCAGCACTGAACCGCTGAGCCACCAGGCTGCCCTAGAGATTACTTAAGAATAAAAATCTTTTTAAAAAAGCCACAACTATTAAACACAAATCATTACTTTCTAAAGGGAAAGGTAATAATTGCTACCAAAAAATAAAGTTGGGACATTTTTGGTGACTTTTTTCCCACCCCCCTTCCAAAAATGTACATGTGTGCATGTGTCCAAGCATATGTGTGTTTTTTTCGGAAATGAAGTGGGATATAGGCTTTTCTAGTCTATTTTTCTCTGAATACATCTGCATTTGTAAAAAATGATGTATTCATTAGAAGTTTCATGTAAATTTAATATAAGATTTTAGTTATTGAATATGATGGCAAAATCAAATGATACATAGAATTGCTCACTTATTTCTATTATAATTAGGATTATCTATACATTACGTATTCTTCTTTCTAATCAATGCTTGAGGGAAAAAAGACAATTATTTGAGGAACTTGATTTATTCCTCAGCTTTTTGAGCACTTAAAAGAATGATTTTTTTCCCCATAAACTTATAGTTCTAAAGAGTGAAACAGGGTGGATGCACCTATTTCTGATACCATAAACATGGAAAAGCTTTCTAGAAATATGAAAAAAGAATACTCTATTAAAGTCAATAATTGGTTTTATAATAAAAAATTCATACATGCCCATTTATAATGGACAGTGTACTAATTTCTTGTAAAGGAAGAGAGGCAACATAATTACATTGTTATGAACTAAGCTTGCCTAGTGTGTCCCTGGAAAATCTAATCCATTACCCACTTTTATGCAGATCCATTCCTAAGTCATTCATAAGAGATGAAAATAGCTTTCTTTCTTTCTTTCTTTTTTTTTTTTTTTTGAAAATAGCTTTCTAAATAACTTTTCGCATGGTATACTTGAAGACTACCACAGGAATTATTCCTCTTCTTATCAGACTAAATAACCTTTTCAAATAGTCTTAATCTAAGTTTTCAAAATAATGTTTGGATCCATTTTCTGACCTTTCCCAGGTGTGTGTTTGTTTTTTCCACATTGATTTTAATGGCAGATTCAAGGGCGAAAAAGAATAGACTATTTCAATGAATTATAAACTCTTTTCTTTTCTGTACTGCTGGTTTTTATTGAAGGAGAATAGACACCACCAAAATAGTATTTTCTGAGGCATACCGTATTCTTTATGCCTGTAAGTTCTGATACTATGATAAAAAGTAGGAATGACACTGAAAACTAATATTAGGTACGAGGAAATGCAATACTCCAAAGTGGAATATCTTGAAATGCTTTTACTTATTTCCGACATGTTCTCCCTTTAAATAAGATCAATTTTCATGATGGGAACATGTGATTTGTTATTTAAGTGCATTTGGCTTTTTAAGTAGTATACTCAGATGCTGACTCTGTTGTTTCAGTCCTTTGGGTATATAATAACGTGTAGATTTTACATCAAATGGTCATAGTTCATTCCATTTTGCACCCAAGTGGAGCTGGATTTTAGAAAGATAATATTCTTGTCTTCAACATACCTCACAGATTAAAGTCTTGACCCTCATTTCTCCCCAATATTCTCAGTGCTTTTAGTCCCTTTTTGGTAACCAGAAAGAATCAATTTCAGATAATGGTTTAGTAGAAGAGAGATGATTGCTTACAGGGACGGACTCTAAGGCATGCATACAACACAGCCCATCACTGGGATCCCTAGAGCTTGAGAATCTGTCCTTGTGCTGGAAACAGTGTATGGCAAAATTTAAGAGGTTGGGAATCTCATCATTTGTGTTACATAGTTTTATAAATGGAGCAAATAGTTTGATACTTAGCCTCCTTAATGACACCTACAATATTTGACTCTGGCATCAGACAGAAAGAAAACATTCAGAGTTCGAGATCTACTCATAATTAATTAATTACGTTGGAAAATTTGCCAAATTGTAAATAAACATTTTCATCCACATCAACGATTCAGATTTTTATTATAGAAACACAGATCATGAAAAGATTCAAATTTTAAGATGTTTCATATATTACACAAGGGATATCAATGAGTTAAAATTAGTATCAAAACTCTTGTCAGCCAAGGCAAGAATCAGTCATATGGGCACAGAGTTAGTGTTTTAGAAATTCTGTAAATACAAAACAAAGTTGGTAAATGCAATCTAGACAATATTCTCCTCTTCTAAAATTGCATGTCCTAAAGTGCAATTCCTAAAATGCACGTCCTAAAATTCCCAAAGAAAACAAGACTCAGCGTCACACTTAAGAATGCTTTTGTCAGCTGGTTTTTGAAGTTATTTTGTAAGCAGCTTTAATATTTAACTTTGGTCTCCCCCCCAAAAGGTCTCATTTCCTCATCATGTCATATGTAGTTAGTAGCCTCCAGCCAAGATGCAAAAACTTCATGAACTCAAAAGATAACGTCTTGTTCTCTTGCAGAGAAGAGCATTAATCTCATATGTGCTGGGGATAGGAACAACATCCCAAATGATATTTTGTCACTGATACTTACACTGAACAGTAAATTGCTGAATTTTGTAGAAATTCAATGTTAAATGAGACAGTAGTACAAACAATGTGAAAGTTTCTGTTTTTTCAGATGCCAAGTTGAATTATTCTGCAACAAACTCTACCTAAGAATTTCAGGTTTATTCTAAATTAAATGTTTATTGGTTTTACAACACAATATGATCTCCAATGACAAACATTCTAAATTTTACTGTCTTCAATTGCCTATCAATGCTCTCCAAAAATCACATAGATGACTTCATCTAACATTTTCTGAAACTCGTCTGCAAGTTTTTGTAGGTTTCCTCTGGTCATTCTGACCAAACTTTCATTTATTTATGTTAGCCAGCGTGGACAGGCACAAGATAAATCTTTGCCAAATGTAACTGTTCCCAGACTGGGGAGGGTAGGTGGTTCGCTTATTTAAAGGGAATCACATACCCTTCTCTTTAGTGACTCTTCCCTTCAGGCATTATTCGGAAGAGTTCAGAACATTTCCCTCCTGTGCCAAATAACATACGGACAGAAGTTATGCAAGGAAATCCTCAAGAGAACAGAAGGACATTATATGCAATTTCTCAATGTCAAATATACATCTGCTTTCAAAGTAAAGCATTTGAACATTTATAATTATAGCAACATCAAAAAGTGTACAAGCCCAGTTCACCAGCATATTGCATTTAAATAATATTAGATCCCTTAGAGCAGTATTGCCTGTAAAAACGTAATGTGAGCCACAAATATAAGCTACATATGCAATTTAAATTCTTCTACTTGGGATCCCTGGGTGGCGCAGCGGTTTGGCGCCTGCCTTTGGCCCAGGGCGCGATCCTGGAGACCCGGGATCGAATCCCACATCGGGCTTCCGATGCATGGAGCCTGCTTCTCTCTCTGTCTGTGTCTCTGCCCCTCTCTCTCTCTCTCTGTGACTATCATGAATAAATAAATAAAATCTTAAAAAAAAAATAAATAAATAAATAAATTCTTCTACTTATCCACTTTTTTAAAAAGAAAAAAAGATGAAAGTTATTGTAACTGTAATATATTTTTCTTTGTCCAATATATCAAAACTATTATCATTTCAATATATGAGCAATATAAAAGTTATGAATGCAACATTTTTACTTTCTTTCTTACCAAGTCTTTAAAACCCAGTGTATAGCTTACACTTCCAGCACATTCTACGTTGGACACACCCCATTTCAAGGACTCAATATCAATATCTGAATAGTGGCTACTATACTGGACATCATAGCCTCAGATAATTCCTTTTAACCAATAACATTTTAGATTACCATATTATCACTTGACTGATTCATTTTTCTTGTAAATAATAAAGTGAAATCTCTGCTTTAAATGATTAAGAAAACTGAATAAACACCAAAATATGGTAACAATTTCAAGTGGCATTGTGTCAATGATATTTCTCTTATATAAATGCTTTGCTGCACTGAGGACATGTAAAATATTATTAATCACCAAACAGATGTACATTTCCTAGCAACGCTCTTCCATCCTGCTTCGCAATCATCCATTTTATCACTTTATCTTGTCTTAACTTGAAAAATCCACGTTTGACTTTATTATCAAGTTACAGGTTAAAGGAGGTGAAACACAACCACAAATGCTTCATGTAAATAATGTAAATATGAACTTGCATGAGGACCCTGTTCTCATGTTCGAATATAAGACTAAAGAGTCTCTTTATAATCAGTCACAACCTACAGAGAGAGGAATTGATGACTCATGGAAGTGATGTTAAAACATAAATTATTCTTATTTGTTGTCCTCTCTCTTGTTATCTCTCTAGTAACAGTCTTATTTTGAATATCCATACTATTTGGTACCAAGTGCCTCACTTTTCTTTCAATTGGCTTCTCCTTTCATATCTCATGTTCATAATCATTCAAATTTTCTTTTTTCTCTATACAGTATATGTTTCCCATTTCCAATTTCTTTTGGGTCTTATGTGACTGGGTTTTAACACTCTAATAAACTAATTTAAATGAAAATACTGATGACTAACATTGGCATAAGATATCCCATTTAATGCTTGTATTTTAACAATATTCAAAACTATATACTAAAAGGTTAATCATGAAATTTGGGCTATAACTAGTCAATTCAGTGGTCGAACAAATTTTCAGAAGTACCTTGGATGCTATCAAGAAACACAAAAGAAGTGTTTTTCTGAGTAGCCCAGGCACTCAGTGGGTAAATGTGATGATCTTTGGGGAACAGACGCAAAATGTCAAAGATTTTTGGAAAACAGCACTGTGAAAAAAATTATACTATGATTCCACTTAGTAATAAATTTACATGTCTGGAAACCATGAGCAGAAATCATTTTCAATTGTGTTATTAATTGCAATTAACTGTTTAAAGTTTTTAAGGTGTCTAGTGAGCTCAGTGCGAAAGAGACAGCCACTTCACAGCTCAGTAAATAAAAAAGTAGACATGAAAATTTAATGAATTTTTAAATGGGCATTTATACAAAGCTCAGTGGATGCCTGGAGATAGTTATCTCGATTAAATTTACTTTTTCAAAAATTGATAAGAGAACCTGCACTTTTCAAGGACAATATTATTTTTCTCAGACAACATTTATGGCTTGTCATATAACTTTCTTCTCTCAGTGGTGCTATTAACTGTGATACTTTGAGATTACTAAGAAATTAAGAGACCTCTAAGACTTTATTTTGTCACTGTCTTACAAGTACAATACCCAGGGAAATTGTGATTAATTTTAATTTGATTGTTGGTTAATGATGAAAGAAATTTACCAAACATCTAATTTCTAATCCTCAGTTGCTAATAAAAGTCAGAAAAACAATATGAAAGAATTTTACTTCTCCTTGGAGAATTTGTCTGTTGGATTTTTCCAAGCTTAGTATAGTGGAAAGAACTCTGCACACAGTAGACAATCTGGGTTCTAACTGAGGTTCTATCGCTAACCCCCTACAAGATCTTGGATTAAGCATTAAACTCCTCTAAACCTTAGTTTTCTTGTTTGCGAAATGACAGAATTGGGTCATAGTTCTGAAGTACTCATCTCCAAAGTTCTGCAATGAAAAAAATTTAAAGGCTCTAATGACCAGGTTATATTTCCTCACCATCATATTAGAAAGTCCTGAACTGAAAATAGAAAATGGCACTAAAATGTAGCCAATAGTTTCAATTACTCGAGAGCCTGGACTCATCTGCCTTCCTGACATAAATGTGAAGAACTGTCATTTTACTCTCTATTTCTTTGCACATTCCCTTTTGGGAAGGTGGTTGTGGCTGCAGAGTATTTCTATTTTTGTTCCAAGCCTTTCATTTGCATCCATCCCTGTTGGTGAATTAGATAGTCCTTAAATATATCCCCACAGGATGTGAACTGTGATTACTTTGTGGAAGGCCATATACGAAGCACTTCAACTTTATATTTTAGTCCACGTGATGCTTTAAAAATTTCTGACTTCTTTAGAGTCAGCATTTTCATTGTGATCATCTTGTGGGAGACATTTACGGACATAAATCCTAAGTGTTGGAGTATGGCTAAAGTTAGCAGGTGGAATTTAGATGTACATAGAACCAATTTATAAGCCAAGAGAACCAAAAAGGCTAAAGAAAATAAGAGTCCTTGGTATCTAACTATAAGGCTTGGTCTGTACAATAATAACACAGATTTTTTTTTCTCTGAATCAATATATACACGACCTATGAAAATCAATCTCTTCACAAAGAAAATTGTCAGAACTACTGGCACTTCCTGGTTAAAAAGCCAGAAACCAACCATTAATTCTTTAAAGATGTATGTTTTATTGGGGTGGACCTCCCCTACTCCTCGAATTTTTACATTATAATTTTGCCTGTCACAGGATCTTCCTTATTTGTAGTAAATTATGAAAGTACCAGAAATACAAGTTTATTTTCTTTTTTAAAGATTTTCATTTATTTGAGAGAGAGACAGAGAGCATGAGCAAGGGGAGAGATAGAGGAAGAGGGAGAAGCAGGCTCTCTAGTGAGCAGGGAGCCTGACATGAGAGGCTCAATTCCAGGACCCCAGGATCATGACCTGAGCCGAAGGCAGATGCTTAACTGACTGAGCCACCCAGGCACCCTGCAGAAATACAAGTTTATTGTCGAATAATTGTTGCATTAATAAAAGAAAAAAAAAGAGGGAAGGATATGAGTCAAGAAAAGTTCAGAAAAGAAGTAGAAAGAAATGAAAAAAAAGGAGAAAAAGGAAGAGGAAAATAAAGAGAAGAATAGGTAGAAAATGAAGAAGAGGAAGAGGACTAGAACAAGGAGCAACAAGGACTAGATACATGTGATGTATCTTCCCATGAAGCTGTAGAGTTCTAAAACAATCCCTGAGATGACATTCTGGCCAAAGCCATGCATATATGGCCATCCGTCATCACATAATAGCTGATAACATAGAAGTTACACTGCCTAATATCGCAGGCTTTTGCTACATCTAGCCATTGATGGAGTTGAAATGTGGCCAGTTTTGCTTTGAGATGTGCTGTAGTATAAAATCCATGCTAAATTTTGAAGACTTAGTATGCAAAAAAATAAAGCATCCCCGTAATCATTTTTATGTTAATTACATGTCAAAATGATAATGTTTAGATCGCATAATGCTGCAATTCCTAGCCTAGTTCTGAAAAAAGCAAGACTTAATAAGTAGTCAATTACTGATGGCAGATAATGACATCCATAACTAATAAGAGTGGGTGAAGAGGAGGGTGAGAATCAATCCAAAGGTCCAGGACAGTAAGAGACACATGACGAACAAGAGGCTCAGTCAGGAAAAGGGTTCACTGCAGGGTGAGATTTTCATCAGCTAACCAAGCCAATGAGAGCTGAGTAATGGACAGAAGGACATCCAACTGTTCATCATTCATTCAGCAAATATTTAGAGGCCACCCACTATGTGTCAGGCATGTATTACCGCAAGGCACAATGGTGAACAAAACAAGCAAGTCCCCTCTGAAACATACCTTATAGTAATCAAAATAATCAAACAAATACAAAATTACAAGCTGTCAAGAGCTATAAAGATCTAGTGGTGGTATTTTTAAGAACTCTGAGAAGAGCTCAAATTAGGATAGTTAGGGGGAAAAATGAATTATGATTGAACACCCAGTCCCCTTCCCCAATCTGAACCAAAAATATTTCTGAATCAGCACAGATCTTTAAAGAAATGTATGTGGCTTTTCTAACAATAAGAAATAAAATTTCTCTATTATTCCCAAAACTTGTCCCAAGGACATCTCTGAAAATCAAATGGCTCAACTATATGCAAGCTGACTAATGTGTGTGTGTATTTTCTCCCAAAACAAACCAAGTTGCTTATAAAAATTAATTTCAAAATTTCTGCTACCTAGTCATCCAGATAAGTTCCTGCTTTCCTAATTTAACTCAAGACATAATCTACATTGTAAAATACTTTAATATTCCACAAACTCAAAGGCTATGTGGTATGAGATCTAAAGTTTGTTTTTTGATGATTTAAATGCATTCAAGATAGTCGATGGCAGGTTTAACATGATGACTGACCTTCTCCCACATTGGTACCACAACAGTATGGCCTCCGTTTCTAGACTGATTACTAGTGTGGGTAAGTCCTTCTTTCCTTCTGACAGCAGGGAAGGGGGTGGAGTCAGTGAGAGGACAGCTTTGCCAGGGCACTGATGTCTATGCTAAGATGAGAAAGGTGAGTAGCATCACTCAAGTGATGTCTCAGTAAATGTCTCCACTCAATAAAATCTCAAGCGGTACAGGCAGAAGAGCATTCCAGGCTGAAGAAATAAATCTCCAAAGCCTTGACTCTGGAGGAAGAATAGTTTTTAGGAGAACTAAAAGAGAACAGTATGGTTGGTGCCAAAAACAGAGTGAGCCCTGAAGTTAGAGATCAAAAAGCTTTGTTAAAGTCTTGGGTTAATTTTCAAAAAGTAAAGGGAAGCCATTGAAGGTTTTAAAAGACATTTGAATTTGTTTCTTAAATGGATTGCTAGGCTGCAGCATGTAGAATGGACTAGAACGGGCAAGAGGGAAAGTCTTCAAGTCAATGAGGGATTTATTGCAGAGGTTCACTGATTGTAATTGGCTACTGGGAGGTGATGAACATGGGGACAACAATAAGATTTGGTTAGTTTTCAGAGGAGGAAAACAAATGGAATAAAGTTTGGGTAGGAACTAATATTAGCCACTTGCTTGAAGGACTGTAAGCCTTTCCGTGATGACCTCCCTTTCTTTCTCCTTGAAAGAAATATTGAACAGAACTTCTAAATTTGCACCCAATACTCAGGATTTAAGAGATGCTGTGAATTGGCATAACCAAAGTGACATATAGACTTCTTTCTTAAAACATTACAGAATTCTCTAAGTCTTAATTTTCCTTCTTAAAAGTTTTTATAGATATTCAGGAACTGATTGGTGCCCCCATCAGAATTTGTTTCTACCTCTTGTTATAGCTGTTATCTTTATGGTAATTATTTATTTAATGTCTGGATAGCACTGAATTTTGGCTTCTTAAAAGAAGCTATTTATCATTTAGCTTTGTTTTCACAGCATCTAGAATAATACTGACATCTAGTCAATACTGAGTAAATGAATTCTCACACTGACAAAACACCCACATTCTGTAAAGAAAGATGCAATCCTTCTTGCTCTTTCTTGTTGTAGGATCTTGCAGGACATGCAAATTCTCAGGCCCTAGTCCTCCACCATCTAATCAGAATCTCTGCTGCCTGGGTCACTCCAGCTCATTCTGATGCACACTGAAGTCTGAAAACCCACTGTTTTTTTCCTCAAAATCCACTGCTTTTGTCTCAAGGTCAGGTAGACCAATCAAATGGGGTTTATTTTGAAAGTCAAGCTAGAATAAGAAGGATTCAAGTAGCCTATTTTAGAATCTCTTACCATTCTTTCTTCCAAATAATCTTTTTTTGCTTCAGGACAATGTAAGTGTTTTTGGTGTTGAAATTCTGGGGTGCTTGGATTGCTCAGTCAGTAGAGCATGCAACTCTTTTAAAAAAATTTTTATTTATTCATGAGAGACACAGAGAGAGAGGCAGAGACCTAGGCAGAGGGACAAGCAGGCTCCCTTGATGTGGAGTCTGATGTGGGACTCAATCCAGGGACTCTGGGATCGCGCTCTGAGCCAAAGGCAGACGCTCAACCACTGAGCCACCCAGGCATCCTGAGCATGCAACTCTTGATCTCAGGGTTGTGAGTTTGAGCCCCTTGTTGGGTGTAAAGATTACCTAAAAAAATAAGATCTTTACAAAAAAATTCTAATTCTTTACAAAAAAAAAAATCTGTCTATATGAGAGGTCAGCAAACTCTTTCCTGTAGAGAGCCAGAGAGTAAATATTTTAGGGTTTCCAGGACATATGGTCTCTTCACAATTACTCAATTTTGCTCTTGTAGTATGCAAGCAGTCACAGCCCATAAATGAAGGGCATGTCTGGGGTCCCAAAAAAAACAGTATTTTAGAGACTAAAATTTGAATTTTATGATTTTCAGGTAACACAAAATACTGTGCTGCTTTTGATTTTTTTAATGCTATTTAAAATATAAAAGCCATTCTTATTATTTTGTGGGCTGTACAAAAATAGGCATTAGAGTGGATTTGGCTCCCAGGATGTGGACTGCCACCAGATGGTCTATGTAATAATCAAATACTGACACAATCTTCCAGGTATAGACTAAAAGACTCATTAATCGAGCATTTAATATGTGCCCAGTAAATAAGCAATATGAATAAAGTACTTGTCTTTGGGAACTTAAGAGTCCAGAGGAGAAAAGATATTAAAATTAACCAAATGAAGAGATAAGTAAAGGACATGACAGAGGACTGTAAGAAATAGTCACAGAGAAACCTACTTTAAGCAGGGTAACAAAGGTCTATCTGAGGAAGTACTGTTTAAATTGAGACCAGAAGAAAGAAAATTACTCATTGTATGAAAAGCCAGGAGAACAGAGTTATGGCCCAAAGAATAAAAGATCACTAGTACAGGGGAGCCTGGGTGGCTCAGTCAGTTGAGCATTTGCCTTCAGCTCAGGTCATGAGCCGAGGGCTCCCTGGATCGAGCCCTGTGTCAGGCTCTCTGCTCAGTAGAGAGCCGGCTTCTCCCTCTCGTTGGCTCTCTCTCACTCATTCAATCTCAAATAAACAAATAAAATAAAAAAAAAAAAGATCACTAGGACAGAAGGGTTTGACATATGTAGGGAGTGATGAGTTATCATTGAGTCAGCATCACTGAAACATAAAGGGCGAGGAGGAGAGGTGCAGGATTCAACGAGAAGCACAAGCAGGAAGCAAATCCTACAAGGCCTTGTCAGCTAAGTCAAGGGATTTGGGAAGAGTTTCACAAAGAGGAATCATGATTCTATTAAATGTTTTAAATGGCTATTCATTTTTGCTATTATGTGGCAATAGATTTGAAGGGGAATAAGAGAGATGGGAGATAGTTGGAAGACTGGAAGAAGAATGTGTGTGTGTGTGTGTGTGTGTGTGTGTGTGTGAGAGAGAGAGAGAGAGAGAGAGAGAGAGAGAGAGAATGACAAATACACATCAGGTTTTATTAAAACTGAAATACTAATAGCAAAAATAAAATCATTTTACAAACCTAAACTGATAAGCCTAATTGTAGAATTTAATAAAACGTTCAACA
Organism: Canis lupus baileyi; assembly: GCF_048164855.1. Classification (NCBI taxonomy): domain Eukaryota; kingdom Metazoa; phylum Chordata; class Mammalia; order Carnivora; family Canidae; genus Canis; species Canis lupus. The sequence continues at coordinate 37,980,465 of NC_132858.1, read as the reverse complement.
CTAGAGAATCTGAGCAGTAATTTGGAGGTCAATGGACAGAGATTTGACCTACATACAGAACCAAATATTCTAGGAAGAGGATAGAAAGCTTCATTCAACATTTTCCATCAGCTAAACAATGATATTGTTTATATGAACGTAGATAAGAGAAAGAACTCCGAATGAATAGGTAGGTAGGCCTCATAAATGAGTAAGCTTTGATAGTTTACTGCTCATCACAGTGAACAGTTATTCAATCCAGCTCCGTAATGACATTTTTTCCTATTACCAAAGGCATTTATCTAATAACACGACCCTATTAGTAGATCTGTCTAAATTGATATTGAAAGGACAATTAAATCTGGCACTCAGGCCACGACCACTACTCACTGCGGTAGGTTGGAAGGTATTGAACGTCATTTTTAAAAAAGGTATACTGTTAATATTGGGAGCATTAACGCTAATTAGAGTAATGACTTCATTCAGCAATTTCCTTTTTTATGAGGCCATTTGGATCAGGCTCTCTCCTCCACATAAAAGGGCAAATCCTCACTAATTTAGATGATTACCTCATAAGAATGAATACTAAATGAAAACAGTACCACAGGCCCAGCCTATCATTTTTTCCTCATTACGCCATGTCCCTATTACAGTGGAAACGAGATGAGAACACAGAAAGGTCTTCTTCTTCAGTGATTCACACACAGGTCTCCAGTCATCTTCCCTGACAACATTTTTATGCTCAGAAAAGAAAGCCTACTTCATGTTTGAAAGTTCAGTTTTAAGAAACAAGTGTTGATAAATCTTTATTTAGATATACTAGGAATCCATTGTCACTAACTGAGGTAGATAACTGCTCATGTAAGTTTTGAGTTTTGTATTAATCAATTAAAGCATTGCTTAGGGGAAAAAAAAGCAACTTAAACCAAATTTTTCCATCAGTCTCTTAAATTTATGTCACGAGCAACAGACAGCCTATGTGTGACTGTTAGTTTCAAGAAACAATTGCTGTGCTTTGGGCTAGAGGCAGCATGCTGAAATTCATGAATTACAACTCTTCCAACAGGAGTCTTTGATGGCTCCAGGGACTGGAAATAGAATATGAAACTTTCACCTAAAGGTCATTGGCTCCAATTTGGCCTAAACTGGTAGTGACTAAAAGTTATTATCGATAGAGAGGTGTTCAGCAAGTGCTACAAAATGAGTCGGTGGTTTCAGTGTAATTTCTAAAAGACAGGTTTCTATGTCAGGAACTCATGATTACCTCATGCCCTAAGGTAGATAGTTTTAGACAAGAGTCAGGACACTGACTGCAAGGAGATATTCCACTGCCTTCTAGCCTTTTCAAATGGTGTTTTTAGATGGGAACAGCCAAAAGTTTTTGGGCAAGTAGCAAGAATGTCACTTGGTAGTTTTGTGCTTGATAGATGTAGAGATATATTTATATCTAACTAAAGTCTCTCTAAATATCCTTGTGTATGTATAAGATGTGGCAGGTTCTAATGAGAAATGATAAAAAAGATTTTATTAAGACAATTTAATACTCTTGCCTTTCAAAGTGTGATCTGCAGATCAGCACCATCAGCATCACCTCGTTTATTAGAATAGCAAACTTTCGTGCCCACTCCAGACACATTGAATCAGAATATGCATTCTAAAAAGGCCTTCAGGCTATTCAGAGGCACAATAAAAATCTGAGGAGTACAGTGTGTCTAGAGGGCACATTGTACAACTGCTCACTGAACACAAAGTGTACTCAATGAACATATGTTGACAAAAATAAAGACCTGAATACTGTTTCTGTATGTTAGTTTCAGAACCTAGTATCCTGGGCTGTTTATATTACTTACGTTGTCACTTATAAGACTGCCTGCTTGGGGGATCCCTGGGTGGCTCAGTGGTTTAGCACCTGCCTTTGGCTCAGGGCATGGTCCTGGAGTCCCGGGATCGAGTCCCACATCAGGCTGCCTGCATGTAGCCTGCTTCTTCCTCTGCCTGTGTCTTTACCTGTCTCTCTGTGTCTCTCATGAATAAATAAATAAAATATTAAAAAAAAAAGACTGCCTGCTTACCTACTATGTTGGCAACCCCAGTAGACTTTAAGCTTCTAGAGAGCAGGGGCCCAACCAGACATCTGTTTTGACTCTAATCTAGGTTTTATCAGTTGAGTAATGGAACTTGAAATTATGTGTCTTCATTATCTTACGTTAAATTAAGTCATGCTAAATAGTCCTATTCTCATGCAACACTAATTTAAACAGACTGTGTTTACCTGAGAGATCTGAAGAGCTATCGTGATGCCCTGGATCATTACCCAGCAGTAAATTGCTAAACCACTATTTAATGACATTGATGGCTGAATACATGGTAAGGGTATTTTGTCCACTCCACTAAACTTGTTAGCAGCCACCAAATTAAATACTCAGACCAATTTTTAAAATGGCTTTGTGTGGAACATGTTACTATTTAATACATTTCATTAAATTTGGTCAACATGAGACTGATTAACTGGGAAATATTAAAATTTGGATTATTATTTTATTTATATGAATGTTTATAGTCACTATTCCCAAAGGAAAAATCTAAAACACATTAACTTTATGAGGCTGATAAATCATTTAGCTTGAAGTTCAGCTGCTCCCTAGGATCTGGGGCTTCTATTCTAAAAATAAACAAAAAAATTTAATGCTGTATTGCGCATTTTCCCCAATATACCTTTAATTGACCTTTTCAAGTTATGCAAATAAAAAGTTTATATATTTGGGTGCCCAAGGTTTTCATGAGAGGCTCTCAAGCCAGCTAGATATGTCAGCTGGGCAAGTTCCCTAAATTCTCTGAGCCCATATTTCAACATTTGTTGGTTTATGACCAACTTGATAAAACTACTCTGAGTATTTAATGAAATGGACATTAATAAGTTTTTTGGCTCATACGTACTTCAGGGATGTTTGCTACTCATTTCTGTTACTATTTCTACTATTACTATTTCCATTTCTTTTACTACTATGGCTACTACTACAACTACTACTTATAATACAATATTTGTGTTGAGATCCTTGGGTTTTAAAATAATTTGAATACAGAAGATCCACTCCCACACAGTTCACCAGGTAACATCAAAACATAATGTTCCTCATTAAAGAAAACCTTAAAGATATTTAAGTCTACAGGCATAATCATCTTTTTTCTATTAATGCTAAAGTATCTCTATTACATTTAATCTGATCTTGGCGTTTCTCTAAGCATGGAAAATTAAACATTTGATTTTGATGATTAAGATATTGCCAACAACAACAACAAATATTGCCAACAACTGTGGCCCCCTACATCCTTTCTCTTTATAGAAAAGAATGGTCTTTTTATTAGAGCCTCATTTTTCCTTCTACTTAGAAGCAGTATAACCTAGAATGAAGACCACAACTTAGACAAACAAAGGTTAAAATTTGGGCTCTGTCACATAGTAGCTGCGCAACCCTGAGCATGCTATAACATTTATAAAACATACAGAGATAATAATAGTACCCTTCCCATAGACTCATGAGGATATTATATGAGTTGTTGCACATTTTATTTGCATAACATTCCACTTGGTGCAATGGTCATGACTAAGTAACTGATAAATGCTATTTTTATTGCCTACACCTAAAGTATTAAAAGGTGAAGAGCAGAGTTTCTGCCCAGTGGTCATACTAATTTAATTGCATGCTCAGTAGAGGACACATATCAATGGCTTGATTTTAGAAACTAGGGAACCAAGACTGCCTCCACCTTTTAGGTTATCTTTTCTCTCATCTCCAGTATTGGGTTCTCTGGAACCCTAATATGATGGCCTTTAACTTGCCCTAGATCATGGTAACTTACTAACTTTCTAACTCCATTCTCTTACTCATTGCTTTTGCCTTCAGAGTCAGAGAGGGTCTTGACCAACCATGTAGTTCAAACTCTCATTCCAGATGTTCCAGTTATGTCTGCTTTTTCTGTGTTCATTCAGCCTCTGTTTTTAACATTTTCAATGTTGGACATTTCACTATATAATTAAGTAACCCATTCCATTTCTGGGTAGTTCTTAATTATGAGACATTTATTCCTACTGCTGAACAGAAATCTTTGTTCCCTATTACATAAAGCTAATGATACTGATTTTGGCTTTTGGAACAGAATAGAGTAAGTCTACAGGTTCTTCTGCATGATGCAGCTTTAGATATTTCAAAATTGCTGTCATTATTTTATTCTTAAAATGTACTGTTAAATAGAATTGAATATGGTGTTGGAGATACGGTTTTATCAGTAATGAAAATGGGACTATTATTTTCTTCTCTGATTTAGATATTATCTAATTATCAAATAAAATTTGAATGACTATGTTGGGTTAAGTAGAAATAATTTATTTTTAATCCAAGTTGTAAGATGAGATTGCCAAAAGAGTATGATCGTTTTCCAAATTTATGTGCCCCTTTATGATCCATGGACTTTTTTTTAAAGCATCAACTAATTCAAGAAAAAGGTTTCCCCTCTTGTTTTCTGTAAATAATTGCTGATAATTTAAAAAATATTTTATTAGCATCTTGTACTACAAAAGTGGGCTTCCCTTTATAAAGGACCAGTTTAACAGGGTCTCCTGGTAAACAAAAGTTCCTGGACTGTGTGTGAGAGAGAAAAGATGACAGATGAAAGCTAACCTAGAGCTATCAATTAGGTCTTGTTGGTAAGTGCTGGCCTGGAACTGACAGCTATACCTTGGTGTTCTTCTGCCAAACATCAACAATTTCTTAGCACACCAACTTCAGAGAAGGTCTCTCTATGACTGATGATATCAAGAGAAAAAACAGACCACTCTCTGCTGTATCTTTCCTATTGCAGCTTTAGCCTTGCTTCATCTTTTCACCTTCTACGTAAGAATTACTTAGAAACCCTGTCAGAAAATCATCCCTGCCCTTCAGAGTATTTAATCTATAAAGAACTCTCACTTCCTTGAACCCTCTTAAAAAACATCTCTTGGAAGACCAAATTCTAAGGCTTCCTACTGAGATGTCACACAGTTCCCTGTAGGTGTGAGCTTTCCCTCATTGTGATGAGTCAATGAACCCACATTGGTTCAACGATATGTATGTTCCTGCTGATTTTGGCTGCAAGGTGCTGATATCTTGTTATGGAAGTGACAAGTAAAATGAGAAAGACTACCTAGAATTTTACCAAATGTAAACCTTCCTATAAATTTCTTATGGCCTATGAAACCAGGTATAATAAATCTACACACAATGATACCAATTTGGACACTATATCCTTTAATAAAGGCCCATTTATGCATGTTACCATGAACTGAATGAAAATCATTTTCTGATGGGAATCCTGCTAATGCTTTCTCTAGAGGTTCATTCTTGACATTCCTCAGAACAGAAAGTAGATGACCTTTTGTTCAGGCACCTGTCTTCTGGCACCTCAGTTTTTATAAGAGAATCAATCCTATCTTCCACTCAGCTGATAAAGCATTTAATGCTCCACTTGACTGGCAATAAGGGCACCAGTACATCAGGTACACGTCAGAAGGATGATCTTGGACTTATGGCTGTTCGATACATTTCAAAAGCTTAGCCAAGAAAAACAATATTTGTAAAGGGATTACTGGAAAGATACATAGTGCATATATTCTTCTAGATACTCTAAAATATACTCCTAGAATCAGTCAAACCAATAGAAAACTGTTAATACCTGGATTTCATGATATTGATCCTCCAGATAAGAGCTTTTATTCAGCTGCACTTTTGTATGATCCACTGGACTACACCAAGAAAAATACTAAGTAACAGCAGCTCTGTGACACTTGATGCTGACGTCATCCATTACACTATTCTACGTCCCCTCCATGGACTCATGAGAGAAAATTGTTAGCATTTAGTGTGTTCAGAGTCACCAGTTTGCTTTGACTCATGACCATTGTGGATCTTGTAACTAATCATCCTTTCTTAATGTCTAGTTTCCTTAGAGACAAGTTGATGATCTAATTCTAGGACTATATAAATTACATATTGCAATTATACAGTTTTCTAAGTATGCTTTTAGGGTACCTTTTATATTATTTTTCTTTCAAAATTGATTTTTTTAAATTGTATAGATCTTTGTAAGCTCTCTTAACTCATTATGGATTGAAATAGAGGAATAAATAAATTAAATGATTATTGCAAAATGAATTTCAAGACTGAGTTGATAGAAGCTCAAATACCAATCACAGTATGGGGAGCTCACCAGTCCTGACATTATGAATGAAGCTCATCTGACTCCACATGCACTTTTCCACTATATCTAAATAATACTTCCCTGTATAATATATAATTTTTATCATTTGCTTAGCCAAATGAATATATTTTATACATCCATTTTGGAATGTTCACTAGAAAGCTACCTTATTTTTTTAAAAATTTACTTATTTATTCAAGAGAGACACACAGAGAGAGAGAGACAGAGACAGAGACACAGGTAGAGGGAGAAGCAGGCTCCATACAGGGAGCCCAATGTGGGACTTGATCCCGGGTCTCCAGGATCAGGCCCTGGGCGGAAGGTGGCGCTAAACCGCTGAGCCACCTGGGCTGCCCGAAAGCTACCTTCGTAATTACTTTAGTAAATTATTTAAATGGCCAAAGTGGTAAACTGAAAGCATACTCTTTAAATTTTTCTAGACTGATGCATACTGAGTTTATTTTTTTTAAGTAGTCAGATTACATAAGCTTATAAACCATGAAAATTTCTGAGTGTCTTCCACAAGATCTGTTGTCAAGCCAGATGTCCTGCTTTTGCATTATCTTAGTGGATCTTATTGCTTGCTTACTTAGTGAAAATATTCCTCTTTACACCAACTTTGCTTCTTAATTCTATACCCAGCATGGATAATCTGAAAGCCACAGACATAAATAATACTCCTATTGCATGTCAATCTCCAAAGGAGACCATTCTGAGGAGACTGTCCGGGCAAGAACTTCCTAGGCTTTCATGACACATTAAGAGGGTTACTTCCCATCTAACTATTGTACTTAAAGTGAATTATATGAAAGTTTAAAATGCATTCTGAAGCCAAGTAGAAGTGGTTTTTGGAGATTCACCAGTTTGCATTGTCAATGATATAAAAAGGCTAATTTGCTTTGAGCAATTTGAGTTGGCAATTTGTGTTGAAGAAAATCCTAAAAGGTTTAAAGACTATAACCACAGAGTCTTAGGTTAACATTTTCTTTTCCTTTCATTATTTATTTATTTTATTTTATTTTTTAAAGATTCTATTTATTATTCATGAGAGACACAGAGAGAGAGAGGCAGAGACACAGGCAGAGGGAGAAGCAGGCTCCATGCAGGGAGCCTGATGTGGAACTTGATCCCAGGACTCCAGGATCATGCCCTGGCCCAAAGGCAGGCGCTAAAGCGCTGAGCCACCCAGGGATCCTCTATTTATTTATTTTAAATATTTTATTTATTTATTTATTTATTTATTTATTTATTTATTTATTTATTTATTTATTTTTTATGAGACAGAGAGAGAGAGACAATGAGAGAGAGAGAGAGAGGCAGAGACAGGCAGAAGGAGAAGCAGACTCCCTGTGGGGAGCTCAATGCAGGACTTGATCCCAGGGTGCTGAGCCAAAGGCAGACGCTCAACCACTGAGCCACTCTGGCACCCTTTTTTATTTTTTTAAGCTTTATTTGCTTATTTTTATTTTTTAAGATTTATTTATTTGAGAAAGAGAATGTGGGTTGGTGGGGGAGGGGCAGAGGGAAAGTTCCCTTTGAGGATGGAGCCCAACAGTACCAAGAGTTCATGACCTGAGCTGAAACCAAGAGTCCGATACTTAATCATCTAAGCCACCAAAGCACCCCAACATTTATGCATTACATAAAATCATGTAAGCCAGCAGGGCAATAAAAGCAACCATGTTAAACTATAAAGGTTAGGGGCAGACACAGATTACTTGTGTTTGAGACACTATAGAAGATAGGGGTACATCAGGATTGATCCAGCCCAGGAGCACTGAGCCAAGGTGGATCGCAAAGCCAAGAGCTACTGCAGACACAAGATTGAACTGCAGGACACCATAAAAACAAGCAACAGATCCAAAGGTCCAGAAGTAAGTTCAAAGGTGTAGTGACAGGGCCAAAGGTCCAAAATTAAGTAAAGTGGCAGAACAAGTACAAATTGGCTACACAAAAGCTGTGAGTTCTGGGCAATTTCTATGAATAGCAGTGGGTGTTTATGTTTGGTTTTTAAGAGTTGTGGCTAGCATGGCATGTAGGAGGGTAAGATGGTTTCAAACAGTATAAGAGGCAGAAGAGGAAAATTCAGTAGTTTGCTACAAAATTGACTTGCAATGTAACAAATGCCAAAGTGCAGGCCAAAAATCAGTTTTGTCCTTTCATAGAAGAGTGACAACTAAGGCTTTATAAGGTAGCAAAATGTTGTCCACACCCATCTCTTAACCAACAGTCTTGCAATGGTAATATAGTTTGACTACGTTAGCATTTTTCATTGCTTTCTTTTTATTATCACTACACAGTTAATCATTTAAAAGTTTTCCATATTATATAATCCACACTATCCTAAATTTTCTCATAAATGAAAAAAAGTACATTCACAGCAAACTATGTAGAAATATTTGAAGTCACCTGGGAAATGCAACTGAGTTGCCTGCCACAACTGATATCAACAGGAAAATAAAGTAAGTTAAGATAAATGTAACTGTCCTTCAGACAAATAAATGATTAGGAGATCTCTGTCTTTGGATATATTTAAAATGCTACTGGTGGAAGGAAAACTTACGCAAACAAAATAAAAACTGCCTCAAGTTGTGCCCTCATTTCTAACAAGTCAGACTATTCAATCCAAAGATAAAATAGATAATTATCTCATTATAGCTACTGAATATGAAGATCCTACCATGCTCTAGACAGTTTGTGTCCACAGAGCTGCAATGAGAAATGTGATAATATTATTATGAAATTAAAGTGGCCAAAGACAATTTTTAGAAAGCTATCGCAATGTCAATTAAATAATTTCTGAAGGCTTATTGTTTACATTTGGAAAGTGAGTTTATATTACCTAGTTACGTTGCTACCTACTGATAAAAGCACAGCACATTATTATTTATAGGATTTTAAAGAAAAAAAAGCTTACTGTTACCACATTTGAGAAAGTCAATAAACATTTTTCACAGATGGATTTTAAGTCAATGACTGCTCTTAGATCTAGCATTTTACAGTACTCAGTTCCAAATACGTTTATCTAAACACTCATCTCTACCTGCATATTTCTATTGCATCATTATACATTTTTACAACCTCTACCTCCATTCACATCGCTAACCACTGGTGGGTGGGGAGAAGCCTCAATGTAATAAGAGCGTATAATAATTGGAAATGTTTTGGGAAGAGTACTGCAATAAAACTAGTAAAGTTATTACTGTTTTAAAAAGAAAATCTAGCAACTACCATAAAGCATAAATTCAATATATGTGAGCATATCTGGAAAACTCCTTACCTGGCTTAGCACTTTATGTTTTCCAAAAAAGTTTCCACGTATATTGAATAGTTTATATTATGCCTCAAAAAAAAAAAATCTGAAAGAGTCAAAGACAATATTGTCCTATGGAACGTGGAAAAACTGAATCTCAGTGAGACCAACCAACATACCTGAGGGCAGAGCTGGATAAGACATAAATACAGGTCATCTGATTCTTTGCCTAGCGCCATGTACACTTCGTTCACAAGCTTGACCCTCAATTCACCAAAGATCTACTAGGTGAATCTAGGTTGGAACATGTGTGATGTTTCTTTTTGGCACCAACATGGACTGTTTTCATGGGCTTCAGCTCTGGACTCCTTCATTTACTTTGGGGCTTTGCTTATCCTATCCTGAAGTTGTGATAACAACCCTAGAAATGCTTGGATTTGAGGCTTGTAATTGTCCCAAGATGCAGACTGAAATAGGAACATGTGTGGGAGGGAGGAGAGTAAGAAGAGGCAATGCCCTGGATTTGTAATTGGGAAGCTATTTGGAGACCGGCTCTGCAGGGTGCGGGGATGTCTACAGCCAAGGCTAAGGACAGACTGCTTTGCACCCTAGGCTCCAAATAACTTTACACATTCCTATGTCCATGCATTTCTTAAACCTTTCCCCCTACAGATACACACTCCCTTCTCCTTTTCTCTTGAAATGCCATCCTTCCTCTGCTGGGAGCTCTTCACTTCAGCAAATGCAGGCCTGGAAGACTCTAGTCCAAGCCTCTTATTTTACAGCTGAGGAAATGGCATCTAGAGGATTTTTACTTGCCTAAGTACATACAAAATCAGAGTCTGGTCTCTTAACTCAGTTGTGTATGTCTTGCCGTCTCTAGTGAATTGCCAGTTTGTACACCCATCTTTCCTTTTACAATTAGTTTGCATCTCCATATGTACTTTATTTTTTAAAAAAGATTTAGTTATTTATTCATGAGAGACAGAAAGAGAGAGGCAGAGACACAGGCAGAGGGAGAAGCAGGCTCCACGCAGGGAGCCCGATGTGGGACTCGATCCTGGATCCCGGGATCATGCCCTGGGCTAAAGGCAGACGCTCAACCGCTGAGCCACCCAGGCATCCTCCATATGTACTTTATCTGTCCTGCCAGGACAACACGATTGGAAGTTCTCCAAAGAAAGCTACTTGATATGATACATCCTTGCATCTGCCTTTAGGGAGCTGCACAGCCTTCTGGTCATAGCATAATGAGATGGAATGCTAGCAAATGGCCATCTTCCTTCGAAAGCAATTTCAGAGGGAAGGAATTTCTTAGATATCCCCTCCCCCATCTCACATGAAACTATTCCCTTGTCTTTTGTGTCTTTAGCCCCATAGCCAAGTGATATTGTTATGAAATAAGAGTTTCCCAGGGCTTGCCTGCCCTGCCAGCAAACCCTCACTTCACCACTTTGAAACCACGCACAGATGTTGGGTTCTGAAAGCCAGAGATAAAATTAGAGGGGCATTTCTATTTGGAAATACTTACTAAAAACTCAGTTATGGCTATACAGATATGGGAAAAAAAGTTTACTAACTATAGCCCTCTATGAAAAAGAGCATTAGTAGGTTTTTTTTTTCTCTTAAAAATTATTCACATAGCTCAGAGCTGATTTCAGGGCATTCAGAGAGGTACACTTGTTATTTATTGCTTATGATAAAAACAATTGAACATGCATATGTAAGAAAAGGATTTCAAACTTTTAGCTCAAATTTCATTGTCTCCGTAACATCTCTGATTCTGGCAATTCTAAGGGGTCTCTTTCCAATGAACTTTTCTAAAACTTTACTAAAACTCTTTAGATTTTCCTTAAAAAAAAAAAAAGTTTATTGGTAGGTGACTAAATTCTCCTACTTAAATATGAATTATGTAGGGGTTCTATTCTTATTTATCTGAGTATCTTCTACAAGATCATGGTATACATGGCATATCCTTAACATGAGTCTGTTGAATATACTAATAATATAATTACTTTGAATCTGCAATTATTTATGTTATAAAGTCGGCATGAAATAAATGGAGTATAAGAGGTTTTTGGTCTAAATATATTTCTGAATTACCACATAAAGCCAACCAGAGAGAATATGCAAAGAGACAAACATTAATTTAAAAATAAATATGGGTATCAGGTCAGCTAAGTGGGCCAAAGCAGTGTGTAGATATCATCTGGTTCATTTGTGATCAAAACTTGTGGTAGCAAGAAAGGAAAGTACTGAGTTTTTATTTTGAAATCAAGTATTTCTGCTTTCCTCAGCATTATTGTGGTGTGTGTGTATGTGTGTGTGTACTTTCCAGATCTACCCTCTTAGCAACTTTCAAGTACATAATACAATACTGCTAACTATAATAACCATACTCTATATTGTATATTAGATTTTTAGAACTTACTCATTTTATAAGTTAAAGTTTATAATTTTCGATCATCTTCAATAATTTCTCCAAACTCCCTGCCCCTGGCAACTAACCAATCTACTTGTTTCTATTTAATCTTTTTTTATTTCACCTGTAAATGAGATCATATAGTACTTGTCTCTTTGTGTCTGACTTATTTCACTTAGTATAACGCCCTCAGAATACATCTATGTTGTCAAACATGCAGATTTCCTTCTTTTTATGGCTGAACAATATTCTATTGTGTGTATGTGTGTATATACACCACATTTTCCTTATCCATCCATCCTTTGATGGTCATTTATGCTGTTTTCACATTTTGCTTATTGTAAATAATGATACAACAAACACGAATTGCAAATATCCCTTCAAGATAGTGACTTTATTTCCTTCAGATAAATACCCAGAGGTAGAACTGCTAAGATGGTATGGTAGCTCTACTTTTAGTTTTTTTGAGGAATTTCCACACTGTTCTCCACAGTGGCTGCACCAGTTTACATTCCCTCCAACAGTGCAAGAGGGTTCCCTTTTCTCCACATCCTTTCCAGCACTTATTCTCTCTTGCCTTTTTGATAAGCTTATCTAACAGGTGTTCAGTGATATCTCATTATGATTTTGATTTGCATTTCCTTGGTGATTAGTGATACTGAGCACCTTTTCATGTATTCATTGACCATTCGTATACCTTCTTTGAAAAAAATGTCTGTTCAAGTTCTTTACCCATTTTTTAATTGTTGTTGTTACTATTGTTATTTTGCTATTGAGTTGTATGAATTCCTTACATATTTTGGATATATTTAATCAGAATATGATTTACAGATATTTTCTCTCATTCAGTAGGTTGCTTTTGTTGATGGTTTCCTTCGTTGTGCAGAAGTCTTTTAGTATGATGTAGTCTCGTTTATTTTTTACTTTTGTTGCTTGTGGTCTTGGTGTCATACCCAAATAATTATCATCAATGTCAAAAAATCAAATAAAGAAATCAAGACTAATGTCAAGGAGCTCTTCCCTCTTTTCTTCTAAGAGTTTTATGTTTTCAGGTCCTTCAAATATTTCTTCAACATCACTTACGATGATAACATCTTCCCTAAAAAATTTACAATTGCCAAAGAGAAGAATGGGCTCCTCCTGGTGGCTCAATGGTTGAGCATCTATCTTCGGTTCAGGGCGTGATCCTGAGGTCCAGGATCTAGTCCCACATCTAGGCTCCCGCAGATATCTTGCTTCTCCCTTTGCCTATGCCTCTGCTTCTCTCTCTCTCTCTCTCTCTCTCATGAATAAATAAATAAAATCTTTAAAAAAAACAAAGAGAAGAATGAATTTTAAAGCTCACTTTTATTTTTTTAAAGATTTATTTATTTATTTGAGAGAGAGAGAGAGCACTTGCATGAACAGGGAAGGGGCAGAAGTAGAGAGAGAGAGAGAATCCCAGACAGACTCCTTGCTAAGCAGAGAGCCCAACACTGGACTCCATCCCATGACCCTGAGATCATGACTTGAGCCAAAATCAAAAGTCGAATGCCCCACTGACTGAGCCACTCACTTTTAAAGTAATTTTTTAAAGTTACACTTTTAGCAAACACAAAACAGTGAACGTGGTTGCTATAAATTCTGCATGATGTTAGAAACATTGAAATCAACCTAAAGCCCTCTTCCAGGAGGTCAAAGTGTAGCTCTGTGATAATTTACAACTTTTCTTCCTTCACTGACTTTTCGGGTCCTATTATCACCAAGAGGACATATGAGAAGATTATCACCTCACAACTGTGCCAGTAACTGTAATAGTCCCAGCTGTGACTTGGTCTCAATAACTACCCAGTTGGCCCACTTGAAGGTATCATACAGTGCTTCTGCTGCTATTTTAACAATGGATCTTCTAGAACACTTTTCTTCTCTGCAAAGCCTTATAGTCAACACACCAAGTTGACTTTAAAGTGTCATTCATTTAATAATCAAGGTCATGTGCAGGGTGCTCTTACGCAGCCATTTAAATATACATGATGCTAATTTTAAATTCCCAGGACCCAGTTCCATTTTAGCAACTTAACAGAATGTGCTGTGTTCTCTGATAATAGAGGGACTACTTCTGTAAGTGTCCCTAAGTTATTACAGGAAATATATTCATGATTACAATTCTGCTTTTAGGACATTGCAATCTAAGTAGAACAAAAACCAAAACCAAAGAAGTAGTGGTTGGATCCAGGAGAGAGAAATGGCTTTCATTTAGTTTGTTTTCAGTTGTAAGATTTACAGGTATCTTTTGGAGTTTCTTCCCTCTACTTCTAGTTTGACTTTTGTATTAGGGAGTTTATTATCTGACTAATTTAATAAATTCTTCACATTCCAGAAAGAAAAAGGAAAAGAGAAGGGGATTAGTAATAGGTATCTTAGTTCAGAAAATATTTGTTTTTTAGAAGTAATGGTGTTTCCTATACTGCTATGGGGCTTATTTAAAGTAGTTACTGACTTTTTAAACATAGATATCTGTGAACATAATAACTAAACATGGTATCAAATAATTTCCCATGATGATGCTCATTAGTATTAGGTTCAGCTTAAGCCTGTCCTGCTAAAAGGGAATCCACTAGGTAGAAAAGTACCTGAGGATCAGTTTAAATGCTACATTCCTCTCACACTGAATCTTTGTACTGATGCATCACTCTGTGCCTCAATTTCTTCATCCACAAAACATATGTGCTTCGGGGATCCCTGGGTGGCTCAGCGGTTTAGCACCTGCCTTTGGCCAGGGCGTGATCCTGGAGACCCAGGATTGAGTCCCACGTTGGGCTCCCTGCATGGAGCCTGCTTCTCCCTCTGCCTGTGTCTCTGCCTCTCTCTCTCTCTCTCTCTCTCTCTCTCTGTGTGTGTGTCTCTCATGAATAAATAAATAAAATCTTAAAAAAAAATATATGTGCTTCATGCTTACTGTCACATCCAGTTTGAGAAATGTTTAGTTTTAATAACACTGATGTGAGGAAACTTGGAGAGATTATAAATATAATTCTTACATATATATACATGTATACAAACACACATAGAATTTGCCACCTACAGTCACCTCTGAGCTATTTCAGTAATATTGAAAAACAGAGTACAAAGAAGAAAATGGAACAAGAGTGATAAGAAAATAGGGATCTACATAGAACAGTAAATAAGAAATGAGTAATGATATCTACTTGTAAGTAAAAGGAACTATTCATCCAGTTTGCAGCTTGAAGGATGGAAGAAGAGAGATGGTACGTGCCACTCTCCACACAAAGTGGGGGTAAACAGGAGAATTCTGAAAGGAAGAAAAGGAAGTATAGCTTTGGGAGACAGGAAGAAAGAAAACAAAGATTAATATTAATGATTGAACTTGGGATATAGTACAGAAATACGGAAGTCAGCAAACTGAATTGGAAGGGAATAGGAAGGCAAATTAGTTTTCAACATCTTAAGGTTGAAGTGACAGCAGGATACCCAGGCACAGATGTCCAACTGACATTTGTACAGTTGAGAGTGAAGTTCAAGATAGAGGTGAGAGTCACAGATTGGTTTTGGGGAGTATTTTGGAGGTGATAATTGAAGCCATGAACGTGTACAGGGTTTCCAAGGGAGAATGAATAAAATGGCATGGAAAAATGCCAAATGTGATGTGAACACTTAAATGGTCATGTTCTAAAATAATTTGTGATTCAAGTTTTAATCTAGATATTTTTTCAGACAAAAATTTCTAAGAGTATGAAAAACAATATATACAAAATTCTTTGGCAGTTTCAGGAGAAAGGTGTTCTAGAAATCACTTCTTTCTTCCTATGTCAACATCAACAATGATATACAACCAGAAATTCTTCTGGGGTTTCAGACATAGACAGAATGTTTGAGTTCTTGTTCTTCCATTTGATAGCCTTTGTCTGCTATCCTGATAGTATGCTCCTAACAATTCCACCACCGTCCTGCTCCTTATAAGGCTGGAGTATCTACTGAGAGGGTCAGGCACTGCCGTCTAGGAGAATGAGAGAGGGAGCTGCCGAAGCATAATGTACAGCCTTTGTGGTTGGTGGAGCGAGGGCTCAGGACGAAGATCTTGTATTTATGAAGATATGAGTTTCTCAGGCATCACACACTCAGCTGTTCCAGGGAAAGACAGAGGAGGCAAATAGTAGCATCAATTCAAGGTTGGGGATCTTGGACAGGTGCAGCAGAAAAATAGAAAAGCAAGACTGAGACAGGGGTTCACAGAGGGGTAACAAAAGGCTCAGCTGGGAAGCAGTAGTGATGTGTGTAAAACTTTTGGAAGAGGTGAAGGAAAATCAAAGGGTTAGTGACAGAAGAGACAAGCAGAGAAACTAGGACGTTTCTGGGATCAAGAGATGAAGGTCTCTAAGAGATGAGAGATGACATGTGCTAGGAGGGAGGTCGTAAGAGAAATGGATTCATGTTTAGATGTCTGGAATTCTAACAAGTTCAAGGTTCTGAGCAGGTGAGGGAGTAGCTGAAATTGAATGGCCCATGAGACTAGATTATTAGCTGGGTCACTTATATGAATGTTGAAATCTAGGTTAGCATGAAGGAAGCCTGCAGTTCTGGCTCCAAAGTCTTTAATGAATAAAGGGAATGATCAGGAGGCAGGCTACTATGGCAGGTAGGGTCAGTGACAAGATGAAGTATAGAGCTGAGAAGATTCTAGATCAAGATGGAACAGCAATGTCTAGAAGACATGGCAGGGATACAGAAGACCAGCTCATCCTCCCCCTGGGATAGGGACCACACGGTTTGAGGGAATGGGCAGTTGTCTCTTGGAATGACTACGGAAGCAGCAGCCTTCTCGGGGGGATATTCAGATTTCAATCAAGGGAGGAGACAAAGAGATCACTATATTAATTATTAACTAAGAAATAAATATTTTGGAGAGAGCAAGAAAGGTTGCAGGGGATAGTTTAACGTAGGAGCAAAGAAACTTAGAAAAGGACATGGACGTAGGTGAGAGACTAGAAGAAAAGGATGCGGGTGGGGGTAGCACTTGGGGATGAGGATAGCAGACCCCAGGGCTGAGAGGCAGGCTGCCTCTAAATGTCACTAGTCTCAGGACACACCTGCTCCCTTCTCTGGAAAGTGATGATGGCTATGATGAGGTCTGTAAAAGATTGGCACGGGCTCTCTTAGGTAAGTGCCACCAGGGGTTTCACTGACGGGAAACAGGAGACCTGGTCCAAAAGTGACAGTGAGAGACATAAAGATACCCTCTGTTACTGAGAGTTGCACATACACATCCAACTGTGTTCCTAGTATATAAACAACAACAACAACAAAAAATCAATCACCATGAAGGTGCTATTTAAAAGGAGTTCTATCTCAGGCAGCCCAGGTGGCCCAGTGGTTTAGTGCCGCCTTCAGTCCAGGGCGTGATCCTGGAGACCCAGGATCAAGTCCCACGCCATGCATGGAACCTGCTTCTCCCTCTGCCTGTGTCTCTGTCTCTCTCTCTGTGTGTCTCTCATGAATGAATAAATACAATCTTTAAAAACAATAAAAGGAGTTCTATCTCTATTATTTTTCCTGTTTTGTTCATTTATGTTCCTTCTTCCTTCATGTTCTATTCCTGATGTGTCTCTCTGTAGCGGACTCAATGTGGCACAGATGTCCCATACACTGCAGTGAAAAGGAAATGGTTTCCTTAGCAACAATAACCACACAAAAGACTGAAGAATTTTCTTTGCTACTCATGTGACGTTTTAACAGTTTAAGGAATCCAAACAGTAGGAAAGAATAATAAACATCCGATTGGAACATATTGCAATGGGGATACGTAGAATGAATGTAAAAAGGCATTTACTATTTATAAACAGTTGATAGAGTGATTTTAAGTGACCTGAACTTTAGCATCAATGTTTGATTTTTTTTTTCTCAGCAAAACAGGTAAAATCACACCATATCTAGCTAAGCAGTCTGAAATATATTCTTTCAGGATAATTTCACTGTCACCTGAATCTGATAATCATAAACAAATAAGTGTTTGATCCATTACACAATAATGTCCTGAGCAATAATGGGATGTATGTCAGAGAGAGCTTTTGAAGAAAGATTTTGTTGTTCAAAGAGCACTTCTATGAACTTATCGGTCCTAACCACTCCCCTAGAAGGGATTCTTAGAATTTATAATGCCTCCAGGCTTCTGCTACCAAATTTTTGCTTTTCAGTTTTCTGTTTTAGCAGCTCTAAAGTAAAGTTGAGAGAGTCTGCAAATATGTGCAATTATTAGAATTTGGTAGGAATGTTTTTAAGTTGTATTTAAAGTCAAAATGTCCTGTTAAGACATCCTGGCAAGAGGATGGGGAGTATAATACACAGTTTTCATAATTTGACGGAGGAAAAGTTCAAAGATAATTGCTAAGCATGCAAGACAATTACTAGTTTAGGGAGAAATTTCATTTGGGTTCTGAAGGGACTGCTGCCAGGAGACCATCCATGCTCTGTTCAAGCCTCTGTGAAGCCACGTGGGGTATCACACACCTCCCTGAGCCTGGCCACTGTGACAATTAGTGGAGTCTCCTCAAGCATTTGGCCATTAGGTTTATGATGCAAAGCAACATTGATTCTAGGATTATGAGTTTTGAAAAACTAGGAGCATGAAAAAACGATAAACTAGAGCCACTCAAGAGAGTCAGGAAATGAGCCAGAGCTGAGGACTTGAATAAAAATTAACTTGGTGCCATATGACCTCAGCCATCCACGGCCATGTTTTAAGTCCCCGGGCAGATGGCTTTTCTTAGAGGCAACTCTAAAAGCTGTGATAAATTCTGTTGGTAGAAGTAGTAAGTGCCCCTTCAAAGACAAAATGCCCACATTCCTTTTCAGGTCACACCTTTCAAATCAAACTACCCATGCCCATGTCGAATCTGATCTCCACAGATGTAGTCACTGGAAAGAAAGTGTGTAAACTTGATACAATGACCAAGATTATAGTTAAAATAGTAAGCAGTAGTGCATTAAATCCACGGTTTCTCACCACAAATACAGTACTTGAGACTGCAAACAAGTCTAAGTCTATAAGACACAAATTCAATTTAATTCATAGCACTTGGGGGTTGAAATTACATGTCAAAGTAATATGTTAATACGTGGTGAGGTTTTTTTTTTTAATTGGCAACATTTAAATTAGCAGAACATAATTCGTATGATAAAAAGGAAACTACAATTTTTTTGTCAAATTTTGTAGATACGGGAGATATATTACCTCTAAAAGATCACCACCAAATATGCTATACATAAGCCAGGGGAGTTGGGCTGAGTTGCTGCAGAAGGACCCTGCATACTTGCTGGTCATCTAACCAGACGCTCTTCTAAGAAGAGACTAAGCTCAGGAAAACTAGCTCTGTTGTGGCGGCCGGGTGGCTCAGTCAGTTGAGCATCCAACTCTTGGTTTGTCTCAGGTCATGATCTCAGGGGCGCGATCTCAGGGTCATGACATCTTGGCCTGCGTTGGGGGCTCTGTTCTCAGTGCGTGATCTGCTGAAGATTCTCTCTCTCCCTCTCCCTCTGCCCTACACCTGCTCACACAGTCTCTCTCCCAAAATCAATCAATCAATCTTTAAAAAAAAAGAAAAGACTAGCTTTGTTTTCACTCTGCCCAATATTTCAATATTATAGGAATTAACCCTATTAATCTATGGGCCTGAATCAATTCTGAAAATCAACATCTTACATTTCACATGTATTAAAATATAAGGGGAAAGTTTTGCTCTGGATCAACTTACATTAGAACAACTAAATATTTGGAAGTTTTGTGATGATGACAAGAACTTTAAGTCTGCCTAAGGATGCAGTTATTTAACAATTTTAATGCTGATACAGTTTCATTTACCAAAGGAATCTGGCTCACTTTTTTTCAGTTCTTTGAAGTAAACATATTCTTTTATATGGGATTTTTAATATAAGCAATTAGGAATCATGGTCCTTATTGTCATTAAAAGCCCTAAGGCTATCTCCACTTATGTAAGGGTGATTAAAACACAACTCAAAAATATGTTATCCTTTGTCTACGCAATTTTTACCATTCAGTTAAATCAGTGACAGCACAGACTGCTGTCATTTATCTTGGAGTTCCAATTATAATGCTAATACTAACCCAGGGCAAGTTACCTCAAGCCTTTGGCCCCCTTTTCTTCAAGCATAAAATGGTTGTGGCAATACTTAACCTGCAGTATTGGTGTAATCGCTAAATGAAAAATTAATAACGTAAGAGCTCCCAAAATAGGTGCCCCACACTACGTTCTTAATAGCTACTCTTCCAGGTTATTTCCAGATGTTTATTTTCTTACACTGCATCATTAAAACATTTAGCAGAAAGATTTAAACATCTGTTTTTCAGTCTATTTTCTTGTCACAGACAACACAGCCTTACTGTTGGCCTTCTTTCAGAAATTCCTCATATTTTCTCATTTTTTCAGCTGATGTCACTAACAATCTACTTTTTTCCTAGTCCTGCAAGACTGTTAGTGACAGAGAAGCACCATTTAGTACTACTCAATTTTGCATTAAGAAAAATTGAAAATGACAAATTAGTTTACTTTTTCATTCAGTCAAAAAACATTTAGGAAGCAGCTGAGTGCCCTAAAACAGTATGGCTTTGGCATCCCGGGCTGCCAATATTAGCTCTGCGGCGCAGCCAGATCATTAAACCTCCCGGAGCCTTGGTTTAGTCATCTGTAAAATGAGGATAGTGCTTGGCTGGGCAGTGCTGAGAACACCCGGCAAGGGAGGTGATTCCAGGATGGGACATCAGGCTGAGAGTGAGCTGACACGTGGGATGGCCCTTCAAGGATAAGGAACATTTAGAAAGTCAGAGATGTGGGAGGAGTCCCCTGATGAAATCAGTAGGAATTGTCCTTTGATGTCCCACTTGTGGTTCTGTGAGCAAAGGCTTGGAGGTAGGAAAGTTGAGAGCATGTTCTGGAAGTGGTGAAGGGTGAAGACCAATGTTTTTGGGCATACAAGGTGAAGAGAGAATGGAGAGAAAGAGCACTGGAATATCAAGCAGAGGACAGGATGGATCCTGTCCTGACTTTGTTCTTTTCTTTTTTCTTTTTTTTTTTTGCTCCAGAGTGGGAGAAAAGGCATGGGAGCTAAATGACATAAAGGTGTGAAAATTCTAAACAAGATTGATCCTAACCTAGTAATGGTAGTTTCACAGGTGAGAGAAAACTAACAAGGTTTTCCAGTCAGGATGACAGAAAGGAGAGTACTATTATCAACAGCCAGAGTAGATAAAAGGAGGATAATAAAAATTGAAGTGATTTGTCCTGTAGGCACACCTAGAGGTCAGGAGAGAGGAGACTCCCAAATTAGCAAGCTATATATAACAGAATACACGCAATATATAATACCGCAGACACTCGGAACACCTGAAGACTTTAATGAGAAGTTTCAGATAACATATCTTCACCATCTTTTTGATAATTTAAATGACAGAGTTGATTTTAAAAGTTTTTTTCATTGATAATCAATCATACATGAGTCTACTATTTGCAACATCAGGGCCTAGAAAAATTTATGCAGTCAGGCAAAAGAAGCTTAAAAATAAGGTATAATGACTGAACCCCAAGGCTGAGATTTAATGCTACTTCTGTCATAGGTTTCTTGTGTTAGATATGGAAAGTAACCAACTATTGTTCTGAGGCCACTTCTCCTTTTTACAAGATGAATTGAAGAAGTTTGAAGTAATATGAAACATACAGTTAATACTACTGAAATAAAATTGATATAAAAATGAGAAAACATGTAGTTCACAAAAACAAAGGTTTTTCCACTACCCTCCTTTATTCCGGCATTTCAAATAATTTGCTCCTTTGAAAAAGTAAATTCAGAATTGATAGACAACCCTATCAAGTTTTTATTTTCTGCATTGTTCTTCTATGTCCCCTTTTATTTACCATCTCAGAAGAGTGAAATATCAAACAGGCTCTTGAATATCAAAATGCCAATGGAATTGTTTTATTCTAGGTAATGAGTGAATGCTACACAGAAAGAGGTACAGCCACGTTGTCCAAATGACTTGACAGTCTCAGTAGGGGTGCCTGAGTGGCTCAGGTGATTAAGCATCCCACTCTTGATTTTGGCTCAGGTCATGATCTCAGGGTCATGAGATCGAGCCCCACATTGGGCTCTGTGTTCAGTGTGGAGTCTGCTTGAGATTCTCTTGCTCTCTCTGTCCCTTCTCCCCCCTTGTGTTCCTCTCTCTCTCTCTTTCTCTCTCTCAAAAGCTGAGAAGAAAGGGGGAAAAAGTCTCAGTAACAACAAACAGTCCATCAATAGAAACCAACCACAATGCATGCCAAATGAGTTGCTTACATTTTTCCTCTTTCACAGAAATTTCTAGTTTAATTGGTAGCTTATGCATCAATTATCCAATAAGTCACTTAGGTTTAAAGGAAAAGTAATTGCAGAAAATCAATCTTTTAATTAGGTTTTATGTTCATTTGTAAGAGTAAACATTTTGTAGATGTCCCTGACACCCACCTTCCTTCTTCTTCCAACCTCAAGAGCATCACCCCACCAAGTGCCTCTAGTTTTCTTACAGAATCAGTTCTACTTCTTTACTGCACCATTTCAGCCATATTCACATATCTCAGAATGTCTGCCATCATTTTAAAAAGTCCTACTTCCACCCCACACCTCTCTCTAGCAAATACTCAATTCTCTACTTCTCTTAGAATAAAACGTCTTAAGAGTAGTTCATACTCAGTTGTCTCCAGTTCTTTTCTTCGGATCATGTCAAAAACCTACTCCATCAGGCTTTAATCCACACCATTACAATATAATTCCCCTTGTTCTGGTTACCAAAACATCTATAAGCGTACACAGTCCTGGTTCTTTTCTTCCTTTATTCATTACTGCTTTTCAATCACTTTTTCTGCTTCCTTTTTATCTTCTCAAACTCTAAGTGTTTAAGGTCCCCAAGGATTGGTTCTCAGGCTACTTCATTTCTTTACACTCATTTCCTATATGATCTCATTCAGTCTCACAGCTTTAAATGCCATCTAGAATGTAACAACTTTCAAATTTATATCCCCAGCTCCAACCTGTCCTCTGAACTCCAGATTCATACATCAGCTGTCAGGTTCAAGCTTTGTGGGTCCCAGACCGAGCACTTGATTCTCCACGTTCCACCTCCACAACCTGCATATTGCAGTGTTTCCCTTCACTAAGTAATAACTATAATCCATGTAACAGTACTCTATCAGGCCCCAAACACCAGGGCCATCTTTTGATTGCTTTTTTCTCATATACCTCATATCAGTATATTACCAATTCTGTCATTTTACCTTTGAAATAGATCCTGAATATGACCACTTCTCCCCTATTGCACACCCACCCTCCAGGTTACCAGAGGATTTCTCACCAGTCACCCTACTTCCACTCTTGTCCCCACTGCCTAGTTTGTCTCCACACAGAAGCAAGAGTGATCCTTGTACACAGTGGGTCAGATTATGTCACTCCTCTGACCCAAACCTCCAAAGCCTCCCTTCTCACTCCAGGTGGGAGCCAAGTGTCTGCTCCTATTCTCTCCTCTTCTTGCCCCAGCCACCTTGTTTTGCTTGCTGTTTCTGGAACCAACAGCACATGCTCTATCCTCAAGCCTTTCCACTTGCTGTTTTTGCTGTCTAAATTTATCTTCCTCTAGATATGGGTCTGGTAACTCCCACACTTCTTTCAGGACTCTACTCAGATATCTCCATATCAGAGAGGTCTCCCCAAACCAGGTACTTAGACCATAGAAAGTGATCTCTTAAAAAACCACACACACACACACACACACACACACTATCATCTTACTCTTTTATTTTCTTAATATCACTTACCCCTACCCAACATTTTATTGTTTTTGTTTGTTTCCATTCATTTATCTATACAGGGTTTTACTTCTCTCTCGTATGCCTAAAACGCAAGCCCATAAGATCTGGGACTGACTCTGTTCTGTTCACACATATATTTCCAGGGCCTAGAACAATCACTAAATGAACAAATGAATGGCCAAATAAACTCTATCACTTATTCCCATATAGTACATGAATTCGTTATACACATACACATACAGGCACACCCACACACCAATGGCAAGTTATTGTTAGCTCTAAAATACATGTGAACTATCTCGGCATATGGAAAATAAGACTTTTTAGGGGTAGATTTAAGTCATGTTCAATATCATGTGTATTAAAAAATTGGAGGGTAAAAAGGAAAGAAATATATAAAATTAATCATTCTGATAACACTATAAAGATGATCTATTTAAACTTTTAATTCATTTAAAATTGCTTTATGATTTGTGTGCATATAGAAAATTACATAATTATTAAATGTTCAATCTGATGAATTTTCACAAAGCAAACACCCAAATGAAGACACAGGATTCTATCAGAACCTCAGAAGTCTCCTCTTGACCCTTCCTAGTCAGGACACCCTGCCCAAATCACTACTGTGATTTCTATCACCATTGGTTACTTTTGTCCTTTATCAATTTTAAACTATCTAAATG
The DNA here is from genome assembly GCF_048164855.1 of Canis lupus baileyi. Classification (NCBI taxonomy): domain Eukaryota; kingdom Metazoa; phylum Chordata; class Mammalia; order Carnivora; family Canidae; genus Canis; species Canis lupus. The sequence continues at coordinate 37,956,048 of NC_132858.1, read as the reverse complement.
GATTTATACAGTATATATTCTCTGTGTCCAGCTTGTTTTGCTCAGAATTTTGTTTTAGGGTTTTTCATATGTTTGCAAGTAGTAGTACTTCATTGTTCTCACTGCTATGTACTATTCTATTGTATAGATATTTCACAATTTATTTTTCAATCTTTTGTTGATGGATATTTGTTTTATTTCCAGTTTGAAACTATTAAGAACGGAGCTGCCATGCCCATTTCTGTTCTTTGAACATACATGTGTATATTCTGACAGAGTAGAACGGAAAAGCTGGGACACGGTGTGGGCATATGTTCAGTGTTAGGAGATACTGCCAGTTTCTCAAAGCGTTTATGTCGTTTGTTTCCTTTTCAATTTATTCTCACCCAATTCACTAAAATCTGGACTCTGCTACTTCTAAGTGAGTAAATCTTGAGAATATTCTTGAAACATTAATAACTTTTTATAGCTTTGAGACTTAAAATCATCTATACAAGCAGGATTCCTGAAGTGTAGCCGGGGGTATTAATTCTGAAGACAGTCACTGGATTATTGGGGGGTGGGGAGGGAAGAAGAAAGAAAATAAGTTTCACAGACAAATAAAATAGGGAAACAGGATCAACTAATAAAACAGAAGTCTTTTAAGGCAAGAGTTCTCAGATTTGCCAATGTCTAATGTGTGTTGACAGTTACAAGAGTGGACTGCCGTGTGCAGTGCTAGGATAGGAACTCTATGTGCGACAGAAAACCTTTATTCTCCATGGAGTAACTTGTGGGGCTGTGGTTCCACAGAATACACTGTGAGAAATACTAGGCAAGAGTGTTTGCTTAGTGATTACCAGAAATATCCATAAACCTTAAAGACTGCTCTGACTCAAGCACTAGCAACACAGAATACGCAGTGAAAATCTTTGCTACAGATTATTTATATGTCATTATCCTTTTGGTTTTGATTTAATCCACCTTTGATTTCCTTTTTCCATTGTTCTGTACCCCGAATCAATTTACAGAGTCAACATCCATGCTGGTTTTTAGTTTTTGACGTTGCAAATCTGGTTGCAACAATTCGATATGGAACTTTTTTTTTTAATGAAAGATAATAAGACTGGAGCAAAATTAGGTTACTTAAGATATCACATATTTTAACTTGAATAAATAAAATTGCTAAAGATTTTGTCATGTATCCATTTATAGGCTAGTCTTTAAAAATCAGCATTATCTCCTTGATGTGAAATGAGCTTAGTCATGTTGATTAGTTTAAATGAACTTGTTATTCTGATGTGTATTGAAATTATTATCACCTTCACTCTTCACTGTGTAAATTATAGATAAAGAAGTCTCCTAAAGTTTAGTGCAGAAGTAGCATCACAACTGAGAGAGAAAATAATCTAATCAAATGTGATCTCCTGGATCTAATTCTTTTCATTAATATAAGAAGGACTGAGGCAACAGGGGCCCTTCTGGCTCCTATTCTCAGTTAACTTGAATTCAGTGTAATATACTTTGGAATGAATATTGGATTTCAATAAAGAACATTTGGGGAATTTGAAACCCAGAAAGCAAGGAAGGCATCCAAATTTATGATGGCTCAAAGATGCTTGAAATAGCAATTTATGCCAGATCAAATTCCATTTAAATGGGTTGTAGACTACTGGGAAAAAGTGTTTATGGAACATCTTATATTAGCAAAGTGCTTTCTGTCATTTTTTAATAGTCATGTTGGGTGGAGGGTTATAATTGCCACTGACAAGGACAGCTCAATATGACAACTGACATTAAAGAGACTTTATAAAAAAATCAAATTATTTTAAGGTGTTTTATTTGATCATGAAAATAATAACAATAACAAGGGGAAAGAAGAGGGAGAAAATAAAGTATAAAAGGAAAAAAACGAAAGAAGAAATGTATGGGGGAAGCAAGGATAATAATTCTTGATATTGAATTTTCTATCTGGCAAAGTCCTGGCATGTAATTAATGTCTGATATATATTAGTTATTCCTACTATTAGCCCACTATTCCTCAAATTTTCTGGAACTGTATATAGATTGCAAGTTAAAAAGACAGAGTGTTATAACAAATGGTTTCTAATACAACAAATCAAAAGAAAATGAGAGACATACTCTTAACACCAAACAAGAGGTAATAACAAATGATCAATGGGAAAAGTAAATCTCTTTACTTTGCAGCCTTGGGTCATTAGTGGTTCAGCAAAGATTTTTAGTGGCTTTCATGCTGCCTCTCGCTGAGCTCCTCCAAGCTTATGGCTCGTCTAATGTATATAATTAATTATGAAGGGAATCAGGATATGTGGTATCCTTTAAATTATGCCAACTCTAAAGAATATTCATATAAATCAAAGATTGAAAGTAGTTTAAGTCTCATTAAGTAAGTTTAACTTTAATCCTGGTGGAGAAGATAAAACATGTTAGACTGAGGCAAAAATCTATAAGGTGCTATTTTGTTACACTGGTGGCCCCCAATGAACCACGTCTCCTCATATTCATATACTGGCACTTACCCACACGACTCTGGTTTGGCCATGGGACTTACTCTGGTCAATGAGGTTGGCAAGCGTGCTGCAAGCAGAGGCTCGGTAAGTGCTTGCACGCTGGGACAGGTCTTCTCAGAATACTGTCTTAGATCTAAGCCAGGATGCCAAAGGAAATCCAAACTATCCTGCTAGACTCTAAGAAGGCATTCTTCAAGCCACATAGAGGAAGACTAGGCTCCCCAGCCAATCGCTCCTGGGGGATGTGATTACATGACTGCCTCCCGTCAAACAATATTGAACAAACAACTGTCCAACTGACTCCAGCCAACCCACAGAATCACGAGAAATAAAATCTTTGCTTTAAGGCACTGGGTTTTGGAATGGTTACATTCACAGCAATCAGTAGATAAAACAATAATAGTCCATGAAAATCATAGCATTGGTTTATCATTATACATCACTCAAACGGTTTTAAATTTTTTTTCTGAAAGTGATATATTCACATCATTTAAACAGCCAAATTGTCCTACAGTGCTAATAAAGGGGAGTCATTTCCTTACATAGCCCTAATTCCCCTCCCTGGAGGCAATCATTAGCTCTCTGATTTTGCTTTTTCTATTTACTTGAATATATATCGCCATTTCTTATATTATCTTGATTTATCCACTTCAGACATAGCATACTGACAGCATATTATGGCAGAAGAGTGTCCATCCCTCTTATGTAATTCCTCAGTATTCTTTCACATTTCTCATTGAATTAATATCTTGTATTTTTATACTATGAACATATAAATATCATTCACTGCTGGGGAAAGTAGTTTCATTGTGTGAGATTTCCTTTCTTGAATAATCAAGTTTTGTTTTACCTTTTTTGTTTGTTTTGCTATTCTTGTTTTTTTACTACTATTTGTTCTTTCTTTCCAAACTCTTTAGCAATACCTTTCAATTGGGTCCCATATACTCAAACTTGTCAAGTCAAGTAATTCAGAAGTTCCCTTTTTTCTCTTGGAGAATGCTTTGCTAGAGCCTTCCATTCTCTCTCCTTCTGATCTGAAGTGTTTTTGATCTGCTACACAGCTGAAATCTCAGGACTTTCCTTTACAATTACCAGAGCATTTCCTGGACTCATTCCTTCATTGAAGGCCCCATTTCCTAGAACTCCTGGTTCTACTTCTTTTGGAGGTTCAATTTTTCTGTAGTTTCTTAAGAAATGGTATTTGGAGGCAAATGTTTACATCTTGTATATCTATCTGAAAATTTTTACTTCCTTTACATTCTATTAATAATTTTATTTGGTTTAGTATTTCTAGGTAGAAAATTGGTTCTTTTAGAGTTTAAAAGGCCTCACTCTAATGTCTTCTGTTTTTATTTTATTTTTTTTAAGATTTTATTTATTTATTTTAGAGGGACACAGAGAGAGTATGAGCAGGGGGAGGGACAGAAGGAGAGGGAGAGAAAGAATCTCAAGCAGACTCCACACTGAGTATGGAGCCCAATGCCAGACACCATCTCACAACCCGATATCATGACCTGAGCCAAAATCAAGGATTGGATGCTTAACCGACTGAGCTACTCAGGAGCCCCTCTATTGTCTTCTTATTTCTAGTACTGATCAGAAGAAGTATGATGACATTTTATTCTGATTTTTTTGATATATGCCCAATGTTTGTCTCTCTGGAAACTTTAAGACTCTTTTCCTTTCCTTGTGTCCTGAAATTTCATAATGGTGAAACTCGATGTGTATGTATGTGTGTTTCATTCTTTTTGATGGACAGTGAATCTTTAAGTAACTAAACTTAAGCTTTTAATTTCTTTTTTGACTCTTTCTTCTTCTGATTTCCATATTGTCTCTGGGACTTCCAAGTCAAATGTTGACTTCCTGGATTATCCACTCACTTTCTACTTTTTGGTAAACAGCACTAAGTTTTATCTCATAATTTTTAAAATTTTAACTTTCTAAAGTGTTTAATTCCTATGATCTTTATTATTCTGAAGCTATTGCTTCTTTTTTATAACATTAACTATTGCTTTTTAAAAAATGTCTCCATCATTTGCTTTCAATCCTTCTGAGTTTCTGTTTGGAGTTCCATTTTGTTCCTTTCAGGTTTGAGACTGATTCATCATATGTTCAGTGGTCCTTGCTATGCTTTAATTTAAAGTTGGATTAGGGGATCCCTGGGTGGCTCAGCGGTTTAGCACTTGCCTTCAGCCCAGGGCATGATCCTGGAGACCCAGGATCGAGTCCCACATCAGGCTCCCTGCATGGAGCCTGCTTCTCCCTCTGCCTGTGTCTCTGCCTCTCTCTCTCTTTCTCTGTGTCTCTCATGAATAAATAAATAAATCTTAAAAAAAAATAAAGTTGGATTAGATAAAAAGTTGATTCTATAGTTTGTGTGAGTGGATGGGGCTTGTCGTTTGTGGGGTGAGCTGGCTTTTTACTGGGGGTGTGGGGGAAAATCTCCCAGTGCCAGATATATGAAGCTATTTTCTTCTCCACAGAAGAATCCTCCAGTTTTCTGTATGATTTCTTTTAAGTCCAACTGGAAGCTAGGCTATAAACCTTTCCTTAAACTTATTTCCAACCTGGCACCAAGCCCCTGCCATGGCTCTGCCTCTTGTTCCAGATTCCTGTGTCTTAAGTGAGATTTCCCATCTAGTATTTGGATAGATTGAGGAAGAAGAGTAGTTAATTGGTTATATATGTGGTAGGTATGGATACCTGGGAATCAACTTATCTCTTTTCAGATTTCTAACCATTCCTCCTGCTTTGAGCTCCAGATTTCACCCGGTCATCGGCAAGCCCTAGTGCTTCCAGTTTACATGACTGTCCAGGATTCTGGAAGGCAACAGAATGGAGGAGGCTGACTTGTTCCTACCTGGTATCCCTTACTACAGGCTTTTACATTTCATTTCATTACTATTTCTTTTGCTCTCATCAGTCAGATACTCTTCTCTATCTACTTTCCCAATTCTGAAAACGTGTGGACCTCACCAGTCTTCTAATTCTTTTGCCATCTTCCTTTTCAACATGAGTTTATATATTTTCCCACTTATACTATCATCTCAGTGATATTTGGGGAGTAAAAAATTAAAATACATGTTCACTGTGTCAAATGAACGGCAAGACCTTTATTTACTTTTTTTTTTTAAACAGGTAAAATTTCCTCTGGCAAAAATGGAGTTTTAATGGATTAGGGCTACTTAATGGAATGCCTGACTTGCTTAATATATAGTCAAATCTTGACACTGGGTAAATACTAAACTTCATCATCGAGCAACTGGCAACAACTATAGCTTGGTGAAGAAGAAAGCATTCTGGTTCAATTTGAATTCCTGCTAAAATAGAATTATAGTCCTCACCACAAGCGAAAGAGATAAATGGGATCTACAATGAAGTGTTATGAGGCACGTTGATTACAGGGAGGAATGTGGTTCCAAATACAGTGTTAGGCACTGGTAAGATGATGATGGTGAATAACTGCTTTGTATGCAGAGAAGGCTTATCAATTCCAATATTCAACTTTAGTAAATGTATTAAGTGCTATCTTTAAAAAAAATGTTCAAAACCATGCTTAAATCACACTTTTTCGAGAACGTCATCTCCCAGACTTGTCAGCCAGAAATTACCTTACCCTCTTTTAATAAACATTTGCTATCAACACCTGTATTTTCTAGTATTTTTAATTTCATTGAATGAAAAACGCATCCCTCCTGGGTCTCTCTCCCCTAACTGGAATAACAACACAGGATTGCCAAAACTGTTGGCCCAGTAGGGATGTTAAACAAATAAACAAAAACAAACACAAAACAGTAATAAACTATCACTATCATTCCATTTAAAAAGGGCTGTTAACTGGAACAATTTGAAAAATTAAGTAAATATCCAAGTGTTTAATTATAGCTCAAAGTATGAAATTAAAAGTATGAAATTAAAAACCCATGAGTCCATATTGATATAAATGTTTGAATAAAATAAATTAAGGGGAAGAGACAAATTTGCACAGAAGAATGTTATGTGACATTCCCCTCCCTCAATGAGGTAACGTAAAACTTCCTACCCTCTGAGTATGGGTGGCACATAGTAACTGTCTTCCAAAAACTACAGTATGAAAAGGGGATGCGATGGGAAGAATAACCTTGTGGTGGAGAAATACCAAAACAACCACCACTCAGTTATATGATCAAGCATAACATCAATAGTGATAGGGCACCTGGGTGGCTCAGCAGTTGAGCCTCTGCCTTTGGCTCAAGTCATGATCCCAGGGTCCTGGCATCAAGTCTTGCATCAGGTTCCCCATAGGGAGCCTGCTTCTCCCTCTGCCTGTGTTTCTGCCTCTCTCTCTCTCTCTCCCTCTCTCCATGTCTCTCATGAATAAATAAATAAAATCTTAAAAACAATATAAAAAAAACAGTGATAAAGTTAAAAGTCATGTTGATCATATGTACCCTAGATATGGTGTGATAAAAATAGCACTTTATCTCCGTGAACTTCTTTCTTAAAATCTATAACCAAGTGTAAGCATGAGAAAAATATCAGACAAATTCAAATTGAGAGATATGGTATAGAATACTGGACCAGTACTTCTCAAAACTATGAATCATCAAAAATAAGGCAAGTCTAAGAAACTATCATAGCTTAAGGAGATATGACAACTAATGTAATGTTGTAATGTAATCCGGGATGGGGTCCTAGAAAAGAAAAATGATATTAGGCAGAAAGTAAGGAAATATGAATAAATTATAGACTTTAATTAATAACATACATCAAAATGGGTTCGGTAGTTATAATAAATGTACTAATGTCATAGCAAAACAGACATTAGACGTGCGTATATTAAGAACTTTTGTACTATTTTTGTAACTTTTCTATAAATCTAAATCTACTCTAAAGTTAAAAGTTTATACAAAAGCTACTACAACAGGAACTCCTGGGTGGCTCAGCAGTTAAGCACCTGCCTTCAGCCCCGGGCGTGATCGTGGAGACCCGGGATTGAGTCCCATGTCAGGCTCTCTGCATGGAGCCTGCTTCTCCCTCTGCCTGTGTCTCTTCCTCTCTTGCTCTCGCTCTGTCTCTTTCTCTGGTCTCTCATGAATAAATAAATAAAATCTTAAAAAAAAAAGCTACTACAACAGTAAAATAAAGACAATCTTTTAAATTCAGTAGAGGCCTTTTATGAAAAACAAAGCAAAAAACAAACAAAACAAAACTCTCCTCTATAATGCATTTATTATTTTTTGGATAACATTCTGGCTTCTGGGACAAAGATATCTTTATCATTCTGGGTACCTCAATTGTGATACTCTTGTGACATGTACAATTTTCTCCTTCCCTTGAGAAGTTTACCAATTAAATGGGATTTTATATTTGAATCTATCATTTTCAATATTTAACACTATGCCTTCAGAGGTGGGAAGCAAAGGCAAAAGAAAAATTAAATTCCCTTACTACTTACAGTCCATTGACAAGTCCTTGAAACAGGCAGAGTGACATTCCCTTAGGAACTCAACTGCCTGGATATTGACACTTTGCTAAGGACAAAAGGCAATTTCAGTCCTACCCACCCAGGACTCTGTAGGTCTTTTTTAACATATAAAACTTCCTTTGGAAACTTCCTTTATCTCTACCCTCCCAAGATACATGTTAGCAATCATCCCCCAAGCATAGGGCCCACCATATACATCTGAAGGGTCTAATGACTAAGGTTTTGTTAGACATAATAAACGACCTTTTCCCAAAAATACCTAGGCCTCTCAAGGTCCTGGAAACCTTGTTTCCAAAATATCTTAGAGGTCTGTGCTGTCCTTACCCCCTCCGAACTTCAAAGTATATAATCAGTCACCTATCACAACCCCGGTGCAATTCTTTCTGCCCACAGTCCTGTCCCTGTACTTCAATAAAACCATCCTTTTGCACCGAAGACGTCTCAAGAATTCTTTCTTGGTCATTTTCTACATCAACTTCCACATTATAGATTCTGAAGAAATAAGATATCTTCGATGCAACTTATTTGTATTGTTTTATCCCATTAAATTGGACAAATAAAAAATACACCTTCGAATGTGAGTAGGTGCTCTTGGTAATTGTGTGGAAAACAAAGTTCAAAATGACAGATGTGATAAAAATCTAAAACATGAAATTCAAAGCTAGAAATATGCAGTCATTTCTCTTATCAAAATAGGAAAACAAAAACAACAAATAAGGGTTGTTTTGATAAATAATGGGGTTATATAAATAATGTTTTTTTTTGTGTTATCTGCTAGACTCAAGATCTGACTTTTACTGTTCACTGGACTATACCCACAGACCGTTGTCCCATGTTACTCCTTTATCTAGTCTTCCAGGCTTATCTCCTAACTCATGCCAAAGACCCAGGAGGAGTACCATCCTGTGATGGAAACTGAAACTACTCCTCCAGCATTAACAACTATTCAGATGAGCTCTGGCCAGCCTAGACCACCCAGACCAGTTTGAACTTAACCTCTAATTCATATCTGTGCAGATGGACCACAGAGTGACCTCTGGGATGATCTACGATTACTTTTACTTCATTATAATACTAAAATCTCTGCCCCAGGAGGAGCACAGGCCTCATTTACATAACACACAATGCCTTTATAGGCATGTTTCCTTAAGAGGCATGCGTGACTTATGCCTGCCTCTATACATGATGACAAGGCTCCTCTATCTATATATTCATCCTAACCCTAAATGAAAGGAACCTATTCACCTTTGCTTGGGCAGTCACGGCTTTGAATGTTATTCCTGGTGATCTTATTTATTTGCACCAAATAAAATTTCCTTTGTGTGACAACTCCAGCTGCTGTAATTTCTATCTGTGACTCACCAATAAGCAAACTCACATTAGTTTGGTTACATTAGTTGTATATAAGATTAATATGAGTCTGTACTATATTGTTGCTAAGAATTAGTAATAGGTAGGTGCCTGGGTGGCTTAGATGGTTAAGCCTCTGTCTTCAGCTCATGTCATGATCCTGGGGTACTGGGATTGAGCCCCACATCAGTTTCCCTGCTCAGCTAGGAGCTTACTTCTCCCTCTGCCTCTGCTCCTCCTCCTGCTTGTGCTTTCTCGCTCACTTTCTCAAATAATAAATAAAATCTTTTAAAAAAGAAGAAATAGCAATAGGCAATATCATAAAGACTGAATTAAATTTTAAAAGGGAAAACAATTGTTGATTTTATGGGTGTTTTGATTTTCTTCACTATATCTTATAAATTATCTATACTGATCATGTAATATCTCCTTAATTAGAAGATTTAGATTTAATTTAAAAAAGAAAATAAATCATATCACAAGGAATTTTTTAAATTGAAGTTATGTAGAAGAGACATTTTTATTCGTGTTTCTTGTTTTGGGGTTCACTAGTATGTTGGGAGCCAGTTATCATTGCACATAAAGGTCCAAAGAAAAGGGTATTCAATTGCATTCTCTATATTTGTATAGTATATTGGTTTTCATCTTAAGCATGGAAAATTTGGCATATGGTAGGTAAATTTCTTAGGACGATCATAAAACATGGTTAAATATTACTAATTTTTATTTATGGTTGTGCTTAAGACAAAAATGAAAAACTCAAAATCCATAAACCCCAAGAAAGAGGCTGAAGACCTAAGACCTTGGGTGGGGGGAGCTGTTTGGTTTAAGACAAGAAAGAACTTGAAGATAAAAATATTAGATATAATAAAAATAGGACTCATGCATGCACACACACACACACACACACATATATACATATGTATTATACAACAAATGGAAACCATTTGTTGTGACTGTAAACATAGTCACATAGTAAGCATATTCGTTCGGTTGGCAAACGGATGCAGAAGAAAAGAAAATACATTCTTAAAATAGAAAACTAAAAAAATAGAAAAAGTAAGTGATGATAGAGACAAAAGGGAAATAATTGAGGAGAAGGAGAAAAAGATGGAGGATTTATGCACAAAATCAGAAAAAGATACAAAGGAAGAAAGAAAAAGAGGGAAAAAAAGAGGACTCCTCTGGAGATTCTAAATTGAATGTATTGTCACACTGTTTCAGGAACTGTAGATGTAAGGGTGTTAACACCTTTTATTCCTCCATTTGAAATGTTAATTAGCTCATTAACCACTGTTCCTTGCCTCTCACTAGGGGAGCAAGCAAGGCATTATCCCTCTGGGCTGAGTAGTTATAAGAACAGAACAAGAATGCCCCCGAGCATCCAAAGAAACCTCTTTCCAGACCCAATAGCCTCGTCTGCTTGGTTGGATATTTATATATTTGGTTTTCTGGAGATTTTTCCAAGTAACTTTTTGTCTCCACTGTAGGTTGTACTGCTTGGAACATCCTTACCAGAAGGCTCATAGGCAGGCTTCTGCTTATTATACTTCAAGTCTCATCTCTGTGGTTAACTCCTTTTGAAGTTTTCCCCAGATTCCATAATGAAAACTTCCAAACTTCCTGGTAAACCATAAGCTCCATGGAGATCAACAATGTTGATCTTGTTCACAGCTATATCCCCAGTAGCTGGTATAATGACTGACATCAAGAAGGTGTCATTCATTATCATGAATGACAAGATGACTAGCAGATGGACCGACGTCTCTTTCCAACTAGATTGTGATGTAGGGACCAACTACTTAACTATGAATCTCCAATATCCAATTGTACATACAGCAAATAATTAAACTTACAAGTGAGTGAATAAACTAATGGAGTTACTACTGATATTCTCAACAAAATAATTTATAAAATATAATTTAAGATTAACATTTTCAAGAAATATATATTTTGTAAGTAATACAGTAGAGAGTGTGTGTGTATTATGTAGGTATGTGTTTTACAATGAGATGATTCTCAAAAACTCTCAAGGAAATTATTTTTCTTTTTGAATTTTAAAATTTAAATCAACAGATTATGAGATTAAAAACACATATGCCACCTTAAAAATCACTTACAGTGTAAAGCAATATTATCATATAACTATTTAAAAGGAAATAGATGAATTCTATTTAAAATAGAAAGAGATGAATTGAAAAATAAGGGAGGTAGTGATTACTGCCTCTTTCTATTGCAGTGCTAGAATAGGTCATTCAAAACAAGGTGACGAGTTGCATGTTCAGTTACATGTTAACTCATAGAACAACCTACAAATGCTATTTGACAATTGTTTCCTATTGGTGAATATAATGCAATCCAGACAGACTGTCAGGACATAATAATAAGAACCAGGATATTTCATTCCAAATGGGGCACAGGTAGTGTTCAGAATATCAAATTTTAGAGTAATCCACATATATAATAATGGGAATGGTCCAATACCCTTATGATCATCCTTAGCTGCCAAGTGTGGTTAGAAAACACTTTAGTTCAGCAAATGACTCTCAAAGTACTCTGTAGGAATCTTAAATGGATTCTGATGCCTACATATAATGCATTCAGATCAGAAATACAAAAGAGGCTGGGTTTTATCTATTTCTATCAAACATCTGATGAGGATAAACTTTAATAACATTGTTCATTCTTGATTTGAAATTATTTTTAATCAAAGACATAAAAAAGATCAGTGAGGACTGCCTATTGATTAGACAAACATCCCATTTCCTTCCCCATGCCAACCTAGGTAATGTCAACATGAGTGCAGATGGTGACAATTACTACTAATTTCAACAGGATTCCTACTTTATTGCCAAAAACAAACAAAACAAAACTAACCCCCAATTATAGTGTTTTGAATTGTGATAGTGGGTGGCGAGGGATACATAATTTCAACTTTTACTTTTTTCAAAACATGTTCAAGAAAACACACAGAGACATGAAGTTATATTAGCTGAAACACTTGGTATTTAACAAATAGTTGGTGAAGACCAAGAGAAATATCTACTAAGAGGCTGTGAGGCAGAGCTGTAGGCCCAGGCTTGAGTGTGGCAGGAGATGTACAAGCACCTTGACTACAAACACGACCTCAGGGACGTCTGGTCTTCTCCAAACAGAGAAGGTAAAGATAATCTCTTGTTTCTCTCCATCCATAAGAAAGTTGCTTCCTGATGCTCTCAGGGCCATTGTACGCCTACATACCCTCACTGCCACTAGTATTCTTTTCTATTTATTCAAAGATTCATACTCCCCAGAGTATGAATTCATACTCCCAATTCCACCCAGAGAGGAGAGATATACATAGCTAGTATATGGTCAGAACTTTGGCTATAAGTCATCAGCCAGAAGGGCAGAGACAAAGGGACTCTTTAAGAACACTGATCTTTAAAGAGTAGTAACTTTTCACTTAAGTATTTTTTTTTTAAGATTTTGTTTGTTATTTGAGAGAGAGAGAAAGCAGGAATGAGGGAGGGGGCAGAGTGAGAAGCAGATTCTCTGCAGAGAGGGGACCTGACTCAGGGCCGATCCCAGGACTCTGGGATCCCAACCTGAGCCAAAGGCAGACGTTTAACCAACTGAGTCACCCAAACACCCCCACTTAAGTATTTTTCAGGAGAAAAATTACAAACTAAATACTGCAGTGATGTACTTCCTTCCCATATTTACATGACTAGGTAGCAAAAGCAGAGCTTTCTTGCTCAGTTCAGCAAGATAACTAGACTTAAAAAAAAAAACGGCTTGACATTAGAAATGTAGCATGGAACCAAATCCCTCAACTAGGCTTCAGGCATAGGGCATGAAAAGATTCTAAGAGCAACGAGGTGGAAAGTGAAAGTGAACAGAATCATTAGTGGTAAACAAACACTAGGTAAGAAAACCTCACTGAACAGAAAAATGGTTCTGTAAACTTAGGACCTGCAAAATGGTTTTATACTTAAAAAAAAAAAAATGGAAAGAGAAAACGATTGAACCCTTAGTGTAGAAGACAAGCATCTTCTGGAAATGGAATGTGGATGAAAGTAATGTATGCTATTTCCAGGCCTTATTCTTTTTTTTTTTTTTTTTTTCCTGGGCCTTATTCTTAACAACTTCCCAGGCGATCCTTACTTCTCTTTTCCCTGACAGCCAAGTGGAGAAAACTCCAGATTGGAAGGCATATGCTGTAGATGGTGAAGATGCAGGATGGAAAGTCTGATCTCTATGTGAACACTGGAGAGAGTGCAATCTAACCAGGGACACCTGTATTCAACTACTGCTTGAGCAAGAAATAAATTTTTATTGTGTTATTTCACTGAGATTTTAGGGCATATGTATTATAGCAGTGAGCACAATGTTAACTATACTACCTTATATAGAAGCCTTGGGGAAAAATAGGGCCAGTGATGCTGTTAGATTTTGGAGGAGGAAGGGGATGGGGAATATGATACTTTAGACAGATCTGTTTCTGAACATTCTGTAATTGCTTTGCTGGGATGTGAATAAGTCACTTATAATCCAAGAGTGTGTTTCCTTTTTGTTTGCAACAAGTTGCCCTAAATTAGTTGCTGTTTCTTTCTTCAGACTTGAAATTCTGTGATTCGTTTATCAGAAGTGAGAACTCCAATATCAGATATCACTCAAATCAGCAGTTAAAAAGTGTGAGTATAGAGAAAAAGTAGGGGATATTTTCAATAGCCCATCTTGAGTTGACTTGTTAAAAAGCTTTGTACCAAAACACATGTGAATCAGAACTTAGCCTAGTCAGAGTTAAAATAAGCCTCTCTTACCCAAACAATTATTATGAGAAGTGTAGGCATTTTTAGAAATGGATAAACACAAAAATTCTCCTTCAAGTATATCAATGAACTGAAAATACATCTCCTTGAAAACATCAACCAAGGCACAGTGTGATGAGAGACAAGGTTAGATTCATGCTCAATACTTCAAGGAAGAGCCAAAATGTCTGAGTGTACTGACCTGATCCCCTTGGGGGAAAGTATAAATGCAGACCTGTCACTTGATTCATTTATAATTTGAATCAGTAATACTCTGGACGGTATTGAAGAGAACAATCATGTATAGGTAGGAATGAATGAGATGATAACCTAAAGGTCACTTTCATTTCTCTTGTCTATGCTAATTGAGCCCTTATGATGGAGAATTCAGCAGGAGCCAAATGGAGACAATTGCACCTTCTACTGAGCCTCGATGCCCTTACAGAATGTTACACAAGTGCTTCTAAATAGCAGAGGTCACTAAGCAGTTTTAGGAGAGGAAGCTTATGTAACCTGAGTGTGATGGGAAAAAACAAAACAAAATATAACCACAATTAAAAAACATTTAAACATGAGAGTCCTAGTTCAGTTGAATAGCTTTGGAATAAACTCAGCCCTGGGGGACATGTGGATCTTCTGGATGGAGGTTTTTCAATTAGAGCAGAAATCAACCTTGAGAACAGGGTGTTAGCCTCATGGATGTGAGCACTCAGAAAGGAAACTGTGATTTACCCACATAAAACTGTGAAGGTCTGAAACGCTCCTTGCATGGCCTCAGCACAGTGCAGGGCACAAGAGACATGTGAGCCATGAAGATCTAATGTGATGTAGATGTAACGCAGCTGTAATTTAGGGGCGGTGACAGCCATCATCCGAGAAATGGTAGTGCTGAGCTGTGTGAGCAAAGCAGGCAGCAGGTACCTGATAAGTACTGCACAGGGTTTGGGAGGTGAGCCAGGGCGGTGACCAAGGGCCTGGGCTTTGGCCGTTAGCCAGACCTTGGCGCAAATCTTGATTCTGCTACTAACTACCTGTTTTAATATTTAATGTTAATGGCTTAGCTGTTTAATGACAGGTTACTGAGCCACTCAATTTCCTTATCTATAAAAGAGAGATAATAACACGTACCTCACTGGGTTTTTGTGAGATTAAATGAGACCGAAAATATGCAGTGAGATACCCAGGCTGCCTGGACCTAAACTGTACCTGCTATGAGGATTTAAATAAACTTGCAAAAGTCTGATAAAATGGTGAAGTAAGGTATCTGGGAAACTATTTGTATGAAGAATAAAGAAGCCTCCAGAAAAAGATTTTCTGAGGAAAGAGCTAACTTGAACTCATAATGGTTTCAGATCCAGTGGGGAGGAATGATGTTGCATCGAGCTTGATGTCCACCATTGAAATCTATCATAGGTTAGGTAGGCCCCTAGCTTCATGCCTGTGATTAAGGACGCCAGAGGGCTGTAAGGGCAACGTGAAAGGGCTCTCTTACTAAAGCCCTTCTGGAACAGAGGCTACCTCACTTTGGAATTCATCTAAAAGGGCTATGCAGAATGGAAGAGAAGATATTGCTCTTCCAATTAAGCATTGACCATCAACTATCGAAGACTCCAGTTTAATGGTGGCTGTGGAGAAAAAGAACTACAGTGCCCAATGAGACGAGGTGGCACTTCTTGCTGTGGGGTCCTTGCCTGAGATTGTAGTTAAAAGTGGAAGTAGCAGCAGTTTAGGTACACGGGGGTGGAGGGGGCGGTGGCACCTGTGATAGGAGTAAAAGCATTCACAACCAGCGGCTGTGCAGCAGGTGTGGCCACACCTGTGAAGGGTGGCTAGTGCTGGTGGTGTGTGGCAGCTGGCAGACAACCAGCAAAGGCACTGGCAGTGACGGCAAGAGGTGGGCCAGGGGAAGCACGCTGGTGTGTGAGCGTGGACGGGACACCACGTGAGTGACACCAGAAATCCTGGGGGAGGATGGTGGGGGCGTATGAAGGAGCAATGACAGGCTGGAGTCAAAGTCCTGCATGATCAGATGTGGGCAAAGGCCCGTTTCATGTAGTTTATCAGCATTGACGTTATCTGGATCCAGGGAATGGTGAGTCTGGGAAATCTGTGTCAGAGATTAATACAGACATCAGAGGCACTCAATTAATGATAATCTTCTACCTCTTTACTCTGTTCTTTCAGGCATTTTAAGAGGATAATATGGATTTATCATCAAATTGTGTCTGAATGCAGCAAATTACATAACCTTGGTCAAGTTCTGAGCCTTTCTTGGCTTGTTACTCTATTAGCTACATGGGAAAAGTGTGATCTGCTTTGTAACCTAGAGATGGAATATGTAGCATATTTTTCCAACACCTGCACATGGTAAGTACGCAGTGATGTTAGTTTTCTCCATTTTTCAACATTTGAAGAATTCTATGCAATTAGCATCTCAGAACCGACCTGGACAGGAACTGAGCTCGCAGAGCTGTGGTAACTACAAAAGCAGAGAAGACTGGGGACTCACATCAGGAGTTCTAGCTAAGAGCTTTTGCCCCCCCTTACATCCAAGAACTGATTTGATCCTTCCAAACAAATGTGAATCTGGCGCTATGATTAACATTTACTTATGAAGAAACCAAAGCTCAAAGTTTTCACACTCTTAAACTGTGGTTTAGGTAGCAAAGCAAACTGAGCTAATACTGACAATCCCTTATGTCTTTTCTTCTGCCCAGGTTCCTTTATTTGTTTGTTTTTGAGGGGGTTTTTTGGGGGGAGGGGAATACATAAAATGTAAAAGTTATTCTAAATATTTTTTCCAGTTTTACTGAGAAATAATTGATACACAAATTTAAAGCATAGAGCATGATGGTTTGATTTACTTATATTGTTAAAAGATTATTGTAACAGGTTCAGCTAACACCTATCATCTCACAGAAATACAATAAAGACAAGAAAGGAGAAAAGAAAGCATGGAACATCTTTTCCCCTTGTGATAAGAACTCTTAGGATTTGTTCTCTTAACGTTCCCATATACATCATAAAGCAGTGTTGGCCACAGTCATCATGCTATACATTATATCTCTAAAATTTACTTATCACTGGAAATTTGTACTTTTGACTACCTTCCTGCAATCTGCCCTTTCTCTGGCTGCTGCCCCTGTAATCATATTCTGAACTCTCTTTCTAAAAGCTTGATTTTCTTTTTCTTTCTTTCTTTCTTTCTTTTCTTTCTTTCTTTCTTTCTTTCTTTCTTTCTTTCTTTCTCTTTCTTTCTTTCTTCTTTCTTTCTTTCTTTCTTTCTTTCTTTCTTTCTTTCTTTCTTTCTCCTTTCTTTTTTCTTTCTTTCTTTCTTTCTTTCTTTCTTTCTTTCTTTCTTTCTTTCTTTCTTTCTTTCTTTCTTTCTTTCTTTCCTTCCTTCCTTCCTTCCTTCCTTCCTTCCTTCCTTCCTTCAGATTCCACATAAGTGAGATCATATAGTAGTTGTCATTTTCTATTTGATATTTCACTTAGCATAATGCCTTCAAGTACATCCATGTTGTCATAAGTAATAGGATTTCCTCAATTTTTATGGCAGAATAATCTTCCATTGTGTATATATATAATTTGTATATTCCATATCACATATTATATACCTCTTTAGCCATTCACCCATCAGTGGATGGTTTGGTTGCTTCCATGACATGGTTGTTGCAAACAATGCTGCTATGAACATGAAAGTGGAAACATCTTTTTGAATTAGTGTTTTTCTTTCCTTTTTTTTTTTTTTTTTTTTTTTAGTGTTTTTATTTTCTTTGGATATATTACCAGCAGAATTGGTGAATCATATGGTAGTTCTATTTTTAACTTCTGGAGGAACCTCCATACTGTGTTCCATAGTGGCTGTTTGTTTTTTTGTGTGTGTTTTTTTTTTTTTTTTTTTTTTTTTTTACATTCCCACCAACAGTGCACAAAGGTTCCCTTTTCTCCACATCCTCACCAGCATTCGTTCTTTGATGATGGCTAACAGGCTTAGGTGCTGTCTTGTGAGTTTACACTGCATTTCTCTAATGACTGGGAATGTTTCATATACCTGTTGGTCTTTTCATATTGTTCTTGGAAATCAGGTCCCTTGCCCATTTAAAGAATATCCAAATTTTATTTGGGTATTTTTTTGCTAATGAGTTATATGAGTTCTTCATATGTTTGGGATATTAGCCACTTATCACATGTATGGCTTGCAATTTTTTTTCCTATTCTGTAGGTTGTCTTTTCACTTTGTTGGTAGCTCTTTGTGCAAAAGCCTTTAGTCTGATGTGGTCTCACTTTTTAATCTTTGACTTTATTGCTTGTGCTTTAGGTGTCATATCCAAAAAATCATTACCTAGGTTATTGTCAAGGAGTTTTATCCCTATGTTTTCTTGCAGGAGTTGAATGGTTTCAGGCCTCACATTTAGGTTAATTCATTTTGAGTTCATTTTTGTGAGTAGTTTTAAGATAGGAGTCCAGTTTCACTCTTTTACATGGGAATATCCAATTTTCCCAGCACCCTTATTGAAAAAAAAATGTCTTCTATTTAAGTATTCCTGACTGTTTTGGTGAATATTAGTTAACCATATATCCTTGGGTTTATTTGGGGCTCTCTATTCTGTACCATTGGTCTATTTATGTGTTTTTACACCAGTGATGTATTGTTTTGACATCCATGGCTTTATAGTATAACTTGAAATTGGAGAGTGTGATGCCTCCTGCTTTGTTGTTCTTTTCAGTATTTCTTTGGCTATTTGGGGCCTTTTATGATTCCGCACAAATTTTAGGAGTATTTTATTCTACTTCTGAGAAAAATGCCATTGGAATCTTGGTAAGTATTGCACTAAATCTATAGATAGCCTTTAGTAGTATTGACATTTTAACAATATTAATTCTTCCAAGCCATAAACACTAAATACCTTTCATTTATCTGTGGTTTTTTTGTTTCATCAATGTCTTGTAGATTTCAGAGTACAGATCTTTCACCTCTTCTGTTCAATTTATTCCTAAGTATTTTATTGTTTTTGATACTATCATAAATGAGATTGATTTTTTAAATTTTTTATGACATTTTCAGAGAAATCACTTTACTGTATAGACACCACTGATTTTTTGTTTTGTTTTGTTTCAGAGGTAGAATTTAGTGATTCATCAGTTGTATATAACACCCAATGCTCATTACATCAAGTGCCTTCCTTAATGCCCATCACCCAATTACCCCATCCCCCACACACCTCTCCTCCAGCAACTCTCAGTTATTTTCTAGAATTCAGAGTCCTTTATAGTTTGCCTCCCTCTCAATTTTCATCTTATTTTACTTTTCCTTCCCTTCCCCTCTGTTCAGCTATTTTGTTTCTTAAATTCCACATGAGTGAGATCATATGATAATTGTCTTTCTCTGACTGACTTATTTCACTTAGCATAATAACCTAGTTCCATCCATGTCACTGCAAATGATAAGATTTCATTCATATATATACATGAATATATATATATATACATACACACACACACACACACATATCTACCACAAACCACTACTGATTTTTGTGCGTGTCAGAATTTATTTTTAAGGTTGAATAACTTTTCCATTTTATGTATATGATAATTTTTAAAATCCATTAACCTGTTAATGGGCATTTGGGCTGCTCTTACCTTTTAGCTACTGTCAATAATGCTGTTATAAATATGGGTGTACAAATACTTATTTGAGTTCCTGCTTTCAATTCTTTTGGACATTTATCAAGAAGTGGAACTGCTGGAGCCTATGGTAATTCTATTTTTAATTTTTTGAGTAACTGCCATACTCTTATCTATAGAGGCTGCACCAGTACTGCACAGGGTTTGGATTTCTATGTCATCAACACTTGTATTAATTGGTTTTTGTTTGTTCATTTGTTTCTTTGTTTTTAAATATTAACTGTCCTAATGGGTGTTCTAGCTAACAGTTTTTGCCAATAGGAACAACGATAGAAAGGTAAAAAAAAGAATCACAGAATACTAATACTTGTATATTTTTCATAAATTGATGCATATATTTTAGTCATCAAAACTCAATTTATTTAAAAATATTCAATTAGTCCTTCTTAGTATTTGTCTGTTGTAGATTTCCAGTTAAATCCATTTCAGTTATCGTTTTTTTAATAAGTATCTGAAATGGATAGCTCTTCTGGATTGTATTTGCAAATAAAATTTAGCACCTTTATAAAGGCCAACTGAGTTTTCCTCAGGTAGGTGGAGTCAACCAGTAAATTAAGCTTTAGATATCTGATTACATTTTATTTGCTGGGGCCAGGTATCATTCTCTACATTTTGTTTGGATTACAATTGTAGGCCGCAAATATTTGACAGTAGCGCAAAAGAATCTTCCCCAATTTGAAAATCAGAAAGATGTGGTAATTCAAGCAATGTTCCTAACAAAAAGATAACTTTTTTTTAAAAGGTCCCAGATTTATAATCTTATTGGTCTGGAATCTTTGTGGAACTTTAAAAACAAAATGTAAACTAGTGAATACAGTGCTTATCTTCTATCAATAAAATAAAACATTGTCGAGAAACATCTAGTATTAGAGGACCCCCAGAATAGGTTCTTGTTCAATGCTACACTTCTTTTCTCTCCATCCTACACTTTAATTATCATCTTTGTTATGTGACAATTATCCAGAGGAACATTTTATCTCAATTATCATATTTCTTCCCTTTTCACTTTCTCTGGCACAGAAAAATTAAATGTTTACTTTCAAAGCATGAATTGCAGTGTAAATGTATGGGTTTCCCCCAAAGCAGTAAACTTAATTTAATTAATAACTTCAAAATCCCTTAGGTAATATGAAATATGCATAGTTATTACAAGCCAATGTGTGTGGGGTAGGGGGTGAGGGGAAGATGACTCAGTTGGAGGTAGAGGCAGATAAAATATGTGCAAATGGAAGCTAGAATCTGGGCAACACTCCAAGAGTGAAGGGTGCTAAGTTAGTTTCAAACAACTTGCACCGCCCAGGTGCATTCATGTCTAGCTAAGGGAAGGCTGCAAGGTTGCTGTAGATGACTGGTCCAGCTCCTATTAGAGCATCTTACTTCCTGCTTTGGGCATGTGTGGGATAGCAACATAGGTGTGCTGGCTGTAAGTAAATTTGATTTTTGAACAACCACATTTACAAGCCAGAATCAGCAGGGAGGATTTGCCATAACAAAGTGCTTTCCAGGCATCACGGTGTTCTCTTTAAAGTGGGAAATTTCCTCAGTGCACTCCAAATGTGATTTGATTTACAAACCGTTGATTGAAAAGACAGGACTGTGGCACTGAAAATACTCCAGAGTTCATCAAGTACAATAACTTCATTTTGCAAATAAAGAAACTGAGGCTGACAGAGGACAAACGACTGGACCAACACCAGAAAGTTGAACAGGCTGGAATTCCCAAGCCTCCTGACTCCCAGGGCAGGGCCCATCCCACAGGCCACACCAGTGATTTCTCAGAGCAAGATTCATATGTATTCAACCCGGAAAGAATCTGCATTCTTTTCCCAAAACTCCTAATCTACATCAGAGATGATCTATGGTCTGGCCCATAGCATTTTGAGGTGGACTCTCCAAAATTCACCAAGCACATATTTTTCTAACCTTAATGACTATAATAATGAAAATAATAATGTTTCACACTTCCCCTAGGCCTTATTTTATGCCAAGCACTAATATATGCATTTTATATCAACTAACTCACAAAAACCCTTATGACGAAGGGACAGTTATCCACATTTTACAGATTAAGAAACTGAGAACAGAGTAGTCAATAAATTTGTACAGAATGTACATGGTTGATAAGTAATGGATTTGGGATTTGGGCACAGCCAACATGACTCTAGAGTTTGCGCACTTAAATACAATGCTGTATTTCCTTTGGAAACACTGTTATCCTATACCACTACTTCTCTATGATAAGGATGAGGAGATTTTTCTGGTGGCCACAGTAAAGTAATTTATTGAATCTAGTTTCTGTCCCTTTTGTATGGTAGTCCCTATGGTGGGAGATCTGGCAGGGAAGGTTTGAGAGTCAAAAGGTACCAGGTATGATCTAAATTTCACTGTAAATGTTCCTCAAATGAGGCCATCTTGGAAAAGGCAGAGGTTACATTTTCTGCAGTTTGATTACTCTTCAAGAAATACAACATTCTTCGATTACCTTATGTACAGGTCTTCAATATGGAAAGAGCAATGCAGGCTAAGTAAAACTGAGCAGTTCCTCGAAGTCAGGTAAAACAAGCAGCCTATTATTTCATAAATGACATTTTAATTATCACCAGGAGGCCATTAAGAATGCATCATGGCAGTTTGCTTGGTTCCTTTTAGAAAGATAATATTGACAAACTCCTATGAAATTGCAGTTCAGAAAACAGTGTAAATTGAGATTGGTAATAAAACACACATTTGCTTGTGTACCCTAAAGCAATGATTAACAATTTGAAGAGAGAAGACAAAGTTAAAATTATATTTTTCTTTTTTAGTGAGAGGCAGAAGATAAAGTCATTGGCAGGAAGACTGTTAGGTCGGTAAATTTATTACCTATTTGAGTTACATGATGTGTTTAGCATAGTAATGTGAAGTGTCAACCATCCAAGCACGAGACACTCAGTTGCCAAATGCCCTTGAATGCTAATGCTGCTTTATTCTCCAAAAAGTCCAGAAGATTGTGTTTAGTGACCTCCAGTCTGGAGGATTTCAAGAGAGGAGCTTAGTTTTGGATGTAGTCTGGAGTCTCAGCAAGGGTGACTGACATAACTCTAGAATCTTTGGTTATCTTTACAAATTCCATAGTTTCCTCCCTCAGTAACAACATGACATCAGGAAAGTTCTTCATATTTAGTTTTCATCCCAAAATTGAAGTTCTTATTGCTTATCATGACTGGTTTTCCTCATAATTAAAACCAGTCCATATACTTGTTGCAAGTGATGTGGGTGGTTTCTCTAGATACCACAGGAAAACCGTCCAAACCACTTACCTTTTACCTTTTATCTCTTTCTTCTAGGTAATACTTTTTGTATTGGTCTCCTTGGTTATTAAACCAAAGAGGAAGAACTGTGGTGACTGGTTCCATTATAGGCTAACCACATAAAATAAAGAAAATTCTTGAGACATCCTTTAGGCACAATGTAATTTACTTTTCTTTCCTTAGAATTGTTCCAAAGGTAGGGATATTGCTAGGATCTAGAGATCATTAGTATTCCTAGGGGAACTGTGAAGATGAGTGGTAAATTGCAATTCAGTAGCCACAAAACAGGTTCTATTTTTTTCTTCAAGAGACTCTTCTCTCCAACACCTGGGTGGCTCAGTGGTAGAGTGTCTGCCTTTGGCCCAGGTCATGATCCCGGGGTCCTGGGATCTAGTCATTGGGCTCCCCGCAGGGAGCCTACTTCTCCCTTTGCCTATGTTTCTGCCTCTCTCATGAATAAATAAATAAAATCTTTAAAAAAAAAGACACTCCTCCCTCTCACCGCCTTCTCTATATTCATTAATCTATTTCTTCAACACCAACTATTAAAGAAACACTTTCTGTGCCTAGATTCAGCTATCTCCAAAGAGAGTATGGTCTAAGGAGGAAGTAAATTAACACAAAAACAAACAGAACATGAAGAAGAAAGAAAGAAATGCCATGAAAGCAGTAGATAGAAAATGCTTTCAGAGGTTATACAGGATATCAAAAAATACCCAGCAACTCTATTTCAAGACAGTATATTTTTTTAAAGAAATTTTTTTAAAAATATTCATTTATTTATTCATGAGAGACACAGGGAGAGAGAGAAGCAGAGGGAGAAGCAGGCTTCATGCAGGGAGCCTGATGTGGGATTTGATCCCGGGACTCCAGGATCACGCCTGGACCAAAGGCAGGCACTTAACCGCTGAGCCACCCAGGGATCCTCTCAAGACGGTATATTGAGTACACATGTGTATCCCCAGAAATAGACTTCATTAAAAAGATCATAAAACATTAAAAATGGGTCTTAATCTATAACAATAAAGATGACAAAACTGAGCAAGAGATCTCATTAAAATTCTGGAAGGTAGAATGGATATAATGATAGTTAATGTAGTCACATATAGCCATGAACCAGAATAAATTAAAGAAAGGGCTTCATCCAAGTAGATAAGTGGAGTCTTTGACACACAGAACTCTAGAGAGGTTTGGGGTTCAGAGGACACTGGGTAGATGAGATCAAGATGACACATGAAGCTAAAAGTAGAACCCTAATAATCATTTAGCCCATAGCCAAAGAAAGAAGTACATAGACCTCTCTGATGAAAATTAGAAAGGCAATATAAGAGTTAGAACATGAGTAAATCTGTCTTAAATGAAGCATCTGGGACCTGAAAGATTAAAGCTGGCTCCCTAAAATGAGGCTACAAATATGTGGGCAGAGATCATAGTCAACTTCTAATTTGTAAATATAACTAGGCAATGAAGAATAAGCCTTCTTTGCAGAAAAGTCTGAAACATAAAATATGAAGAATAATGATAAGAACGTAAGAATCAGGAAAATTTAACACAAGAAAGACATTACAAACAATAAAAATCAGAGAATAAGATTTGGAAATTAAAAAATATATATATATATGATATATTTATTTACATCTTTAAATTTTATCCATCATAAAGATATTTAACTGGAGAATTGGGTGATAAGAATAAGGAAATTCCTCATATTAGGGAGCAAAGGGGCAAAGAGGGAAAATATGAGGGAAGATAAATGACTCAGAGGGTCAATCCAGGAAGACCATATCTGACCAACAGAAGTTCCAGACATGAAAGATTAAATGTGCAAAGAAACTTTAAAAAAGGAGTATTTTCCAGAGCTGAAAAACTACCTTCAGATGGAAGAGATCCATTTCAGGTCTGGCACAAACACATTTTTTGAAAAGTAATATATGTAGACCTTTCATTGTGAAATTTCAGAATACCAGGACCAAGGGTCAACAAACCTCCTGTTAAGGATCAGAGAGTAAATACGTTAAGTTTTGTAGACCTTACAGTCTCCGTCACATCTATTCTACTCTCCTGTCACAGCACAAAAGCAGTCATAGACAATATGTCAGTGAATGAGCATGGCCGTATTCCAACAGAACTTCGTGTACAGAACAGCTGGTGGGCTGCGTTTGGCCCATGGGCTGTAGCTCATTGACCCCTGAACAAAAGCAGAGAAAATGTCAAAGAAATGAAAAGAATCAATGAAAATGAAAACAAGAAAATAGAAAGATAACCTATAAAGGAATAAGTATCAGAATGGTATGAACAATATCGACTAATAAGATATTAGAATAGTGATTCAAAGTTCTGAGGAAAATATATATAGTTGTGCACCTAAACTAGCAAATTTGAGAGCAAACCTTCAGACAAGGAGTCAGAAATTTTACCTTGCAAATATCTTTTATGAAGAATTTACTTCAAGGTGAACTTTAATAAGACCAAAGAGAAACCAAAAGAGAAATAGGACGGACACACACACACACCCCAAAATAGAACTCAGAAAAATAATATATCCAACCTATAAGTAACCCTGAGTGAAGCAAGGGAACAGAAGGCATTGCAAAGATGGTATTTGGAAACAAAACAAAACAAAACTTGACCAAATATATGACATGATGTAGCATTTGAAAGGGAAAAAAAAAGTACAAAAAAGGCAAATAGTGATAGTAGAAAAATCAATTAGAAAGAGAAAATATTTAAAACCCAAACAGGAAAGGACACATAATCATGCCATTCTTCTTGTCTATGTAATGACCAGATGAATATCTGCATGGATTATCAGGAGAGGAAACTCCAGTCCAGCTCCAGCAACCTGAGAAAGCAAGAACTGGAAGGGGATCTGAAATCACTTTGGGATGGTGAGAGCACAGGCTGCATTATAAGAGGCTCCATCAGAGAGAGTCTGTGTATTATACGAGAAATTTCTGGTTTATTTTGTCTTCTTATTTTTTGGAATTAGAGGCTACTGACAGCTTTAAACACAGAAGTAACAAAAGTTCAGTTACTGACATATCGCTCTGGTGGGGGTAGTAGACCAGAAGTAGATAAGAGTGAAGGCAGGGAGACCTCACAGGGGGGACGTGCGACTGGCCAAGTCTATCTGGCCTTTTGTTGCAGAATTAGAATAGCAGGGTAACCAATAAAGAGGTATCAATACTATGCATCTTAGAGCTCTTCCATGAGTTTTCTTTTGAAGATGACCAGTTCTTGTTTATCTTCCAAATGGGGAAAGGAATGCAGAAAACATTCTGGGTTTGATATCTTCAAGAACACCACAGAAGCAGAAGATACTTGCAATAGAATAAGTAGATTTTTTTTTTCAAAATTCAAGTTTTTATTACATAGTTCCCAAACTTCCACACCTCCAGTAAACTAAATACTGTCCAAGGTCTGAGAACTTTTGTTCTTGTTTTCATTCATTATGGTTTCAGAATAAATGCACTAAAAGTGGGGTACTAAAAAGATAGGGCAGCTGTTCTCGGTAAGGGTATATAAATGTCAATCTCCAAAGAACGTATCAGATCCAGGAGTCTGGGTGGGCAGACACTTGGAATCTGCATTTTTAACAGATGTTTGGTAGCTCTGGCTTCAACTATACTAACAGGGCTATATATACTTAGTCAGCATCCCTTCTTTTAGTCTACCTCACATCCACTTTACATCCACGTTCTTTGCCATTCGTTCTTGCTATCAGTTTGTGAGATGAGCCATGAAACTCTTATAGAAGCTCGTCATTTTTAAGATAATGTCCTCAAATTCTACCATATAATTGCTACCCTTTGTTATCCTGTGTTATTTAATTTGGCAGAAGACTCTGGGCAACATTTTCCATAATTTTTCTCCACCAATTTGGTGCCATGGTGTTTGGAGTTAGAGTAAAAACAAATTATCTTAATGTGAAACTATATATAACCTGTGGAAAGGCAAATATTTAATTGTGCCTAAATTTAAAGTGGTATTTGATTTCAGTATAAAATTAGGTACAAAAAATTGTTCTGTTTTCTGAAATTATCTTTCCTTTTAAGCCATCTTTGCTGAGATTTGTTTACTCTCTTATCAAGTTTAATTACTGCTTTTAAAAAGCAAAGAACTTAATGTTTCACACTCTGCTGCCAAAGCTGCTTAAGAACAAGTTTCAGATAGATTGTTGTACATGAGTTTGACCTAGAATAGAGGTATTCATTTGGTTTCTATGCTGTTTCCCTTAAAAGAAAACTATGCACTCAGTTCAGATACATTTTAGTATTGTAGTCAGTATAATGGGGATTATTTTCATTTTTTTCAGTGTATACACCACTAACATTCATTGAAGAATAAGAAATGCAAATAGAAGGATTTGTGATGAGGTACTCAAAGCTTAATGATGGGTTAGGGAAATGTAGAATCCTGGGAAGCAGAAGATTGGTAGGCTCTCAGACAAGAGCACTTGCAGCTAGAGACACTACGATATTCTCGAGTAGAGTGATGGGTCAGAGAGTTTATTTGTCCCTAGGATTCTTCACATACAGAGGAATTCTAACCTAGTAATTCTGTAATGCCTTTCTCCTTTGGTGCATTATGGATAGAGATCAAAAGTAATGTGCATAAATCTGGATCTAAACCAAGAATTTTCCCTATTGGGAAATGAGCCTCATAAGGACAAAGACTGCCTAGTTCATTGTTCCTTCAATCAGTTCCGAGAACAGAACAATCGCTCAAAAAATACTTGCATTTGGAAGGCAGGAAGACACTAGGAAGGAACCACACCAGTGGGGTATACACCTTAGTATTATTAGATCAGAAGCCCTGAAAATGAAGTGTAGTAGATTCTGATGACACAAGATCTTTATCAGTCCTCTAGCCCCAGAAGTTCCATCCTGAAGGAGAAAACAGATATCATGTGATGGCTATTTCAAGGATGTGGGCTAAGTACTATAGAAACAGGAAAAAAAAAAGTTAGAGTTAGTAATGAGTAAAAGTGAGACTAAAATCTAACTTTGAATCTTATGCCCTTTACATGAAGATTCTGTATTCTGTATTCTTTATGTCCACCTTGGTGGAAGTATTATTAGTTTTCACTCCCAATTGCTTCAAGTTTTAAAACCATACTGCAAGTGATGTCTAGCACACCTTTTAGCAAGTTTTAAGAACAGACTCTTGAGGAAGCGTAGCAAACTAGGATCCTTTCTTCTCATTTACCAATTACTTTCAGAGCCCTGATTGCCATCCAAATGTCATCAAGAAATTTTGATCTTGATCCGGTGTCCAATAGCATTAACAACGCTCAGCCCAGGCATCTCAACAGGCACATGGACAGCTCTATCATGTAACAGAGAATCGGGGTGGAATATAAGCTAGTCCTCAGGGAACTGTATAGAACTGTTTTACTCTATGTTGCAGCGGAAATCTGGGTGTTTCCACGTGTACTGCACATGTGAAGGTACCTCACCTGTGTGCTGAAGTGGAAAGAAAGTTGGAGCACTGCCATGATACAGAAAAGCCTATTTTAGGATGCAATAAAACTGTGAGACACAATTCTTCAAGTAGGAATTGCTCTTGAGTTGTTGTTGGAGGAGAAGCTAACCAAAGAGACAAACCTAAAAAATGTACAGGTAAGAGAAGGGATAGGACTTTGATTACAAGATCCAGTGAATTTATTTTGTACCAAGGACTCATTTCTGGGCATCCTCCAGTTTGAGAAGCACACATTTTGCTATTTTTATTTAATATTATGACATGTCTTAAGATTATTGATAATCTGATACATTTTTGTAGTGCTTTACATAAAATAGCTAAATTAAGCGAATTGCTCTGTGGTCTAATGACTAATTTTAGAAGATTTAAGTCATAATGCTGCTGAGTCTTGACAACTTAAAATATAATCATGGGCACAATATGGCTAACCAATTCAACTCCATAAACAAATTATGTTTGCTCCTCCAAAGCAAAAAAAATTAAAATAAATACAAAATAAATTAGAGTTTTCTTAACTCATAGGATTTCAGTCAAAGACTCTATGCAACGATACAAGAAATAAAGAAATAAAGGAAGAAGTAAGAAAAAAAGGAAGAAGCAAAGATAATGTACACATCATTAAATGGTTTAAATACTGGTAGACTCTTGAGATTCCTAAACTGTTTTCACAATTCTCATCTGCATTTAACTGTAAATGCAATTGATATTGGATAGCTTGGTTTCTTAATGGTTAAATTCACATTTATTGCAGTAGGGATTTGATAACAAGGCTTTTAAAGTATCAGGCTATTTTGGTTTTGCTTGCATATATCTTTACAAGGTTTCTTTTGGAATCTTCAATTCAATATTCCTAGAATCTTTGTGATATGTGACACTCTGTTTTCCTCCCCCATACAGAATCATTCACTTGGTAAAATTTGCATATGTCTATTTAATAATCAAAGAAAAATAGATATGTGACACTTCTTTATTTTTTAATCACCATATTAACTGACATAGAATACAATATAAAAACAGTACATTCTAAAAACCACTTCTGAATATTGAATTATTTTGGATTTAACTGTCTTCTTGGGATTGTATTCAAAGAACTGTTCAATGTTAAATAACTAAATTTGCTGGCACATTAATTTTTTTGGATTTTATTTATTTATTCATGAGAGACAGAGAGAGAGAGGCAGAGACATAGGCAGAGGGAGAAGCAGGCTCCCTGCGGGGAGCCTGATGTGGACTTGATTCCAGGACCTTGGGACCATGACCTGAGCCAAAGATAGACACTCAAGCACTGACCCAACCAGTCATCCCTATTTGCACATTAATTTAAAACATATTTATTGAATGCCTTTTATGAATATGGTATGTTAAACTCTAGGAATATTATAGTAAAGGAAACAAACTATATTTTCTCAAAGATTGTATAGTGTAGTGGCCATGGAATTAAATAGAGATTTGCAATAAGGTATGGTGAATACAACAAGAAGAGTTTAGTATAGGGATATCGTATAGGTATATTGGGCAGTTGAGGAGAGCTGCCAGGAGAAGTAGCCTCTAAGCAGAGTCCTGAAAAGTAGAAGCAATTACTTTGGTAAAGAAAGGTGGTGAGGAAGTAAGTATGTGAGAAGAGCCTAGGCAGAGGGAAAAGAGCTATGAGAGGGCATGGCCCATTGGGGGAAAATGACGGATTAAAACTCAATGTCTGGAAGAGAAGACATGACATTACAGAGGACAGTTGGGTCAAATAAACTTTATTAAGCAGTTTCAACTTCCTTTTGAAGGGTAGAAAGAGCCCTGAAGGATGTTTTTTGAAGATTTTATTTATTTATTGAGAGAGTGTGTGAGAGAGCACAAGCGTTTGGGGAGGTGGGTAAGGGAGAGGGACAAGCAGGTTCCCTACAGAGTAGGGAGCTAGATGCTGCTGGGCTTGATCTCAGAACCCTGGGACCAGGACCTACACTGAAGTCAGATGCTTAGCCAACTGAGCCACCCAGGCTCCCTGCTCTGAAGGATTTTTAAGCAAGGTAGTGAATGATTGGATTAGTATTAGAGAGAAATCACTATGGTTACAGTGAACGATTAAAGCGTGGCAAGTTTGGGAAAATGGGAAAGGTTTGGTAGTGTTGCTTTTGATTTGAATAAAGATTCTAATGACCAAAAAAAAAAAAAAAAAAAAAGCTGTTGGAAAGTGAGAATGGAAAGTGGACATGTTTAAAGAATAATTTAAGAAGTGGAATTGCCAGGATATATAGTATTTGGTTATTTGGAGGAAAAGAGACACCAAAGTCGATAGACATTTTGTCTTGGGATATTAGCTACCATTCACAGGGACAGATAGGTACCCCAGGACAGGTTTGGAAGAAGATGATGATCTAGCTTCAAACATACTGAGTTGAATTCTTATGGGGCATCCAAGTGGAGATGTCAAAAATGCATTAGATCCATGGCTCCAGAGTTTAGGGTTGGAAATGCAGACTTGGTGCAATTAAATGAATATAGGCTTCATATGTAACAGTTAAAGCACAGAAACATTAGTGTTGCGTGCACTCATAGAATATGACCTTGTTCTTGAATACCTCTAAAATCTGTTCCAGTAAAAATCAAGTTTTGAAAATGAAAACTTCCATATAGCTATTCTTTTTATGATTTGCATAAATTTTATACCCTATCTTTTCACTATCCCTTTGTACTTTTGTATACATTGAGGACACCATTTCACCTTCATTAAAATTCTTTCCGTATCTGTGTAAAAAACCATTCATAGGGCAGCCCGGGTGGCTGAGTGATTTAGTGCCGCCTTCAGCCCAAGGCCTGATCCTGGAGACCTGGGATTGAGTCCCACGTCAGGCTCCCTGCATGGAGCCTGCTTCTCCCTCTGTCTGTGTCTCTGCCTCTCTCTCTGTGTCTCTCATGAATAAATAAATAAAATCTTAAAAACAAAAAAACCATTCATAATCTAGCATATAAAAGTAAACCAGAATCCCCCTTATCCATTGGAGATTACCAATGGATTGCCATTTCATTCCTCTCCTCAGTCTCTGACAAATATTCAGAGTCCAGGAACCAAGAAAGGCCAGAATGAATAAAATAGACAGGTTTGAACTAACATAAGAATTTTATAAAGCCATTTTTTAAACATTTTAATTGCTACCAAAACAATGTGACTATTTCTTTCACTCTACTCTTACAGTGAACAATAGCCCTAACCGGCAAACTCCTAGGCAGTCTTCTGAAACCCCTAGATTTGGAATGAATACTGCTATATGCCCTGTCTGGCTTCCAGTAATTCCTGTACTAAGGTCTCAGATTCTCTCCTTTTTAAAAAATATTTTATTAATTCATTCATGAGAGACACAGAGAGAGGCAGAGACACAGGCAGAGGGAGAAGCAGGCTCCATGCAGGGAGCCCAACGCAGGACTCGATCCCAGGTCTCCAGGATCACACCCTGGGCTGAAGGCAGCGCTAAACCGCTGAGTCACCTGGGCTGCACCCTCAGGTTCTCTCCTAATTTGAGATCTTGAATCCTTCTCCAGAGTGACACTGACAATTGCATAGACAGGCCTTGTTACTCACACCTACTGGGAGGATAAGACTTCACTCCTGCTTGCTCTTCCTGTATGGGGTTGTCACAGGGCATTTTCTGAACGCTGTATTTCTCAGAGAAATTCTTTCCTATGAGCTTTGGACTTGTGCCTCTTCCTATATAGGATACAGAATTTTCCACAGAAGTTGAAGAGTCAATCAGAATCCTTTAAGCAGGGATCCCTGGGTGGCGCAGCGGTTTGGTGCTTGCCTTTGGCCCGGGGCATGATCCTGGAGACCTGGGATCGAATCCCACGTCGGGCTCCCGGTGCATGGAGCCTGCTTCTCCCTCTGCCTGTGTCTCTGCCTCTCTCTCTCTCTCTGATGACTATCATAAATAAATAAAAATTAAAAAAAAAAAAGAATCCTTTAAGCAGAATGCTTACACACCCAACCTTCTATCCTAACTCCTCAATGCCATAGGATATCTTTTTTCGTAAACATCTTGGTAACTCCATAAAAAATGTTATTATCATATCTTTATAATCTTTTAAATTTACCTAGATAAATACAAGGATAATTGAGGACAATTTTATTGTTCCAAAGCCTTACTATAATTATATCAGAGGAATAAAGAAAGGGAGAAAAAAAAAAAAAGAGGAAAGGAGAGAAGAGAGGAGCAAGGACAGTGGCACAATTTTAGAATAAAAAAATAGAGTTAACTAATCTTAGCAGAAATCTACAGCCTGCATAACGTCACAGAAGAGAATCAACCTATATATACTGTGGACCCCCTGAAGGTAGCTGGGTTTAAGTGCAAAGCTGAAACAGGACAGTTAAGCAAAGTTTGCTCACTGAAACGCTTGGCTTGTCAGCAACCTTCCCTCACTCTGGCGCACCCAGGATACAGGCAATAGGCATAAACTCCAAGGCAAGAGGCTTCAATACTCTTCCCTGGAGAAATCGAATGGCCCTAGGCAAATGTACCTACCAACACTGAAGTTTGAAGATGCTTCCTTTCCCCACTGAGAGGCACCAGGCTTCTGGCCGGTCCCCCTGAATAAAGCCCACCGGTCCAAACAGCCCTCTTCCCTAACATGGAGAGGTGTAAGACCTCAAAACTAGGTCTCACGGCCTTGTATTAGAATACACACAACCAAGAATCACATGGCCTGTGTAGAAATCTCTAATATCTAGAGACCAAAATAAACAGAAAAGCACAAACCAGGGGAAGGAGAGACTGTTCTGGGAACAGAAGAAAAGTGTTTTAAAATAAACATGGTATATTCATGAAATAACATAATACCATACAAAAGAATGATTGGCAGATTGAAGCAGGAAGGGGAAAAAGATATCTATAAATCACCCTATGGGTTTATGTCAAAAGTAGTATCCACCAGCATGTTGTAAAATTATTAGTACATCTGAAAAATTTAGCATTACATTAGAAAGTGAAGCAAATGCGAGGCGCCTGGGTGGCTCAGTCGGATAAGCATTTGCCTCCGGCTCATGATCTCAGGGTCCTGGGGTCAATCCCCATGTTGGGTTTCCTGTCTTAGCGGAGTCTGTTGCTTCTCTCCCTCAGCCCATCCCCCTGCTCATGCTCTCTTTCAAAAACAGAAAAATCTTTATAAATTTTTTTTTTAAAAAAGAAAATTAAGCTAGTGGTAAAATAAGTTATTAATTCAGGAAAAAAGAATATATAAAATCATATATACATACAAATACATACATAAAAAATACATTCAAGCATACCACTTGTCTTAGGAGTGAATCATACTTACATAAGCATAATAAAATAAACCATGAGTAAATTTAATTTTAAAAATGTCATTACCTGTGAGGGGAGGGGAGAGGTAAATGTGGTATGTAAATGGAAAAGAGCTAAAGATTCATACACTAGATTAGGAATCAAAATATAATTTCTAAAATAGATAAACCAACAAATAAAAGTACATGAATATTACTTTAAAATATATAGTCACATATCAGATTGAATTAATCAGCTGAAAGTGATATTCTTAAAAGAGGAGAATGTAGGTTGGTAACAGGTATAATAGGTCACACTTGTTATTGAACATTGGCCTTTTTGCTCTACTTGACTTTTTAAACATGTTCATACACTACCGTGTTAAAATAAAAATAAAATAAAATATACTTATCTGGCAAAACCTTATGGAAAGATACAAATTTAATTCATTTTTAAAAATATTTGTTTACTTTGGGGGTGTAGAGGGAGAGAGAGAGAATCTCAAGCAGACTCCTCACTGAGCACAGAGCTCAATGTGGTGTCCAGGGTCATCACCCTGAGATCATATCGTGAGTAGAAATAAGAGTCTGATATAAAACTGACTGAGCCACTCAGGTGCCCCACAACTTTAATTCTTGAATCTGATTCATCCTTCTATATTGTATAGTAAAGCAAATGTGTATTTTAATAAAGTAAATATTCCCCTCAATGGTGTCAAAAATTTGAAAATGTGGGTTCTTGGGCAATCATTCTTGTTTTTTTTTTTTTTAACAAGAATATTCTTGGCATCCTTTCTGAAATTCATCTGCTGAGAACCAGCATTTCATATATTTTGTGTAAAAAGTCTTAGAAATCTTGGCTGCCTCATTTCAGGAAATGTTGGTTGTTTATTTTGAGATAATGCAAAAATCCTGTTTTCTTTCAGTACTTTGGAGCATCTTTTAGATATATTCAAATTCTGACCAAAAGACCAAAAAAAAAAAAAAAAGGATATATTCAAATTCTGCATCCTTACTGGATGCTAATGTAATTTCAACTTCTAAAAATGTTAATGGCTGAATGTTTGGGGCAATGATAGCTCCCCTTTACCCTGGACACAATCACTTTCCCAAACTTTCTTCTTCCAAAGCAAAGAAGTTCAAATTGCAAATTACACTTTGCAATCTAACCTATGAAACACTGTAACATATTTGAAGGATTTACATTAAGGAAACAAACAAACAAACAAATACAAGTAGGAAATATTAAGCTTAAATTGTTTGTAAATCATGTAGGCTTGTTCCCATGCACATATAATATAATCAGCACAGAAACTGCCCTCTTGTAATGAAGAAGCAGATGAGCTAGATTCCTACTTAGCTGAATCTCTTAGATTTGAACGAGGAATTATCAGAATCCATCTCACAATCAAAGCTACATAGATAGTTCTACTGTCAAACTGTTGTAAGGATTTGAAAGGTAACTCTATCATACTCTAACCCAAATTCTGCAAGAATATAATCTTTTTCTCTTCTCTCCTTCCTTTCCATATATTGTAAGTTCCAGAAGATCAAAAACCTTTTCTCACCTTTTGGAAGATTTCTTGTCTTGAATACTTTGAAGTAAGTCTTTGTGAGCATTTGACTTAGTCTCCACCCAAAACTGAGTGGAAATGCTATGTTCTCTTATTTAAGAGCATTTTCACAAGAATAAGACAAAGGAAAGGGACAGGAAATATAGGCAAACTGACTTATTTAATGAGATTGGACACATTAGGAAAGAACCAGGCATATAATTATGTGAGATGGGGGAGCACGGACAGAAAGAAATGGGAAGAATATCTTTTCATAGAATGTTTTTTATGCTTACTTTGATCATTTAAACAGATAAATTTTTTCTATCAAATATATCATTAGAAAAACAATAAACCTCCATATAGGTTAGGAACATCATTTTTAAAAGTAAGTCATATCATTTAGATTTTGTTCATCAAGTTTCATTTATTCTTCGCTTTCACCTCTAGAAAAGGAGTTGCAATTAATTGTTCAACCAAGAATTACAATAATGAGGAAAATTAATGGTGATTTTAAGAGCAATCTGATCAAAGCATTAGCTTCCTGACTTTGAAAAGCCAGCTCCTTTTACAATAAGCAATCCCAAGCACCAGTTACTGGGTGTAGGGACTCAATCTTTCAGTCATCAAAGACCTCCTGTACTTTTTCTAATTAAACTGACAGAAACACTGAGGAGTGCCAAGAAACCTGATAATGAAAAGTACTAAATCCTTTACAAAATTTTAAGCTGAACAAGGCATAGTATCTGGCTCAAAGGCAAAGGAAATATTAATTTTCTTATACATAATTAACTTAAATTTTTTCTTAAAGGAGCAAGTTAATGAATGACAGGAAATGATGCTCTAATATAGGTTCCTCTTAATTTAAAATTTGAGTCTGTTGCCTTCTAGCTCTACTAGGTGTCTATTCTGGGGAAATCTTATCTAGGCTGGTGATCTTGATGTCATTTCCAATGAGACAATAAGACCTGTATGAAGGTCATTTTAAAAGAAAGAGACCTTGAAATAGACTAAAAATTCCAAAAGGTAAAGCGTTCCTGATTTACGGGAATTATGGCAGACAACATTTCTATTTTCTTAAAAGCTACAAAGAAATATATAAATCTTATGAGATTTATTCATTCAAACGGCTAATATGTATTGAATACCTACTGTGTGCCAGGTAGTGTATTAGGCACCAGGAATATAATAATGAACAAAACCAGTAACAGTTCCTGACTTTGTATGGCTTATAGACTGGTAAAGAATATTGGAACTAATGAAATGACTTAAAAATGAATGTCTAATGACATTTGATATGTAGATATACAGATAGCCAAAGACATAGGATGGATTACAATACTCCATGGCAGCATTGTAGACTAAAGGAATCAGGAAAGATTTCTTGAGGAAGTGGCTTTTGAGTGGGTGTCTAAAGGAGAAGTAGGATTTAACTGGAGCAAAGAACTACTGGGGAGAGGAAAGTGTGGGTAAGGAAAATTCTGTAGACAAAACAATAGGCATGGTAATCCTGGGGTGTCAGGAAACAGGGCATTTCAGGAACTGAGGGAAGGTGGCTGAAATATATTGGTGGGTAGGCAGAGCACTGGGAGACATGATGCTTCAGACACAGGTATAGACTAAAGGGTTTTGAAGATCATCCAAGGATTTTCATCTCCTCTGCCCTTATTTATTGTTCATTTGTGTCATTGACAATTAACTGATTATCTTTTATCTTCATAGTGACTCCTATTTTTCCATACATACACTATGGTCAAATATTTTAATGTATCAAATAAAAATTCACTCATTGGACTGATATTTATTGAGCGCTGTCTTTGTGCCACTTATCACTCTAAGAATTAAAAAAAAATGGTAGTGAACCAAACAGATTAAAAACCTTTATGGTAGCTTACATTTATAATGAGGAAAACAGAGAAATAATGACATAAATAAGTAAAACATAAGTTGATTAGATGTTAAGTGCTAAGGATAAAAAAAATAGGGAATAGGAGCTGGAAGTATAAAAATATACATTCGTGTTTGAATATATACTTGTTGATATTCACGTTGTTTTGTATGAATACAATTTAAAGTCATGAAAATGGTTTTGTGCTACAGATTTTGTTTAGTTTCTTATATTTTCTACTTAGAACCATGTTCTTTAGATCCTTTATATTATTAGGAGTAAATGGAATCTGTTTTTTCTGTTGCATAATACTCAGTGTTTCTCCACATTTTATGTATAAATATTCCACATGATGGAAAACCAGATTGTTTCCATTCCTTATTCTAAGTCATAGATCCATGGATTTGTGTGTGTTTCTGGTGTGGGTGGGGTGACAGTGGAAGAGCAGGTGGGCCGGCTTTGCGTTTTGAAAAAATGTTGGATGCTACATGAAAATTGGAGTGGAGGGAGTCTAGAATATATGTAAATAAATAATTTAGGAGACTTACTGTAGCAATCCAGGAAGAAATAATGCATCTTACACTAGGTGGATGGTAATGGTGGAACTAAGGAAAAATTAGAGGACCTAAATAATGTTTAAAAAGTAATGTTGATTGGCCCTGGTGTTAGAATGGATATGGAGGTGAGGGAGAAAGATATTTCAAGAGTGATCTCTGGCTTTCGAGTTTAGGGAAATGGATGGATAAAGAATTGTTCACTAAGATAATGAACACAAACATGATCCTTTAAAGAAAAAGACTACATGGAACTAACACTGGTTAACATATATAATCACAATACAAATGGCCAACAGACACGTTAAGAAATGCTCCACATCACTTTGCATCAGGGAAATATAGATCAAAACCGCAATGAGATACCATCTCACACCAGTCAGAATGGCTAAAATTAACAAGTCAGGAAATGACAGATGTTGGCAAGGATGTAGAGAAAGGGGAATCCTTTACACTGTTGGTGGGAGTGCAAGTTAGTACAACCACTCTGGGAAACAGTATGGAGGTTCCTCAAAAACTTGAAAATAGAGTGACCCTAAGACTCAGCAATTGCACTACTAGGTATTTACCCCAAAGATACAAATGCAGTGATCTGTAGGGGCACCTACACCCCAATGTTAATAGAAGCAATATCGACAATAGCTAGACTATGGAAAGAGCCCAGATGTCCTTTGACAGATGAATGGATAAAAAAGATGTGGTCTATACATATATACAATGGAATATTAGTCAGCCATCAGAAAGGATGAATACTTACCATTTACATCAATGTAAATGGAACTGAAGGGTATTATGCTGAGTGAAATAAGTCAACCAGAGAAAGACAATTATCATATGGTTTCACTCATATGTAGAATAGAAGAAACAGCACAGAGGATCATTGAAGAGGGGAGGGAAAATTGAATGGCAAGTCATCAGAGAGGGAGAAAAACCATGAGACACTCTTAACTATAGGAAACAAACTGAGGGTCGCTGGAGGGGAGGTGGGTGGCAGGATGGGTAATTGGGTAATGGGTATTATGGAGGGCAAGTGATGTGATGAGCACTTGGTGTTATACACAACTGATAAGTTATCGAACACTACATCTGAAACTAATGGTGTACTATATGTTGGCTAATTGAATTTAAATAAAAAAATACAATTACACAGTGAAATATTCTTTAACCATTCTATGCAGCAACAATTCACGGAATACCTACTATATCCTGTTAACTGTACTGAGAGTTTAAGTCTGACAGAGAGACAAAAAGGACAATAAAAATATAATTCTATAATTACTATGGACAACAAAAATATAATTTTGTAATTACTATAATTACTATGATGAAAACCATAAGAAAGCACAGGTACAAAGCATATTGAAATCTGTTTGGAGATGAACAGAATTTTGCCACACCCTAGAGGAGAGCAGAAGGAAATCCAAGCACAACGTCATGTTCATGTGGATGACAGTAACATTTTAGAGCAACTTGAAGGAATCTGCATATGTTGGAGGAATTAATGAAGTGGAAGCTGCCAGGGATGAGAAAGATCGTATCATTCTATAGCATAGAAAGAATTTTACGGAAAAGTTGATGGAAGCTATTTGAGCCGAGAAGTAACCCTATTAGATTTGGATAAAAGATTACTCTAGTCCCAAGAGAAAAAAAGCCAGTAAGGGTACTTTCGGTGTTCTCTGACACGGTTAGAATGTGAACAACGACAATGATACTGGGAATAGACCAGAGGGGATACATTATGAAGATGTTATTTAGGGGTTAGGATTGGAAGGATTGGATGATTACTTGAATGTTGTGAGGAATCAAGGGTGACTCCTATGTTTCTGACTTGGGCAACCATGTTAATAGGTATGATGTTTACTAATATTGGGACTACAGGGGTGACAAGTTTTGAGGAGATGCTGTGCTCTAGTTAGGAGAATTTTTGTTTATGTTTCTTTCAAGGACAACACACATGGAGGCTATATCTAGGTTTAGACCCAGGGATTAGGTCTGAATTACAGATACAGATTAAGAGTGGGTATATGTGTAGACTGAGAAGTAAAAGAATTAAGACAGGCACAACAATAAGTGAAAAGAAAAGTGAGTAAGACAGAATGAACAAAGATAGGAAGAGAGAAAAACCAGGAAGAGAGAGAGAGAGAGACTATGACTATACCGTATTCCATATATATTCTCTAAATGTATAAACATTTTCTAAAATGTTACACTGGTTTATGTCTTTTACATACAAATTCAATTTATCTTTGTATGTGATGGTGTACTTTTAACAACGAATTCACGTTTATAGTGTTTGGATTTTATGGCACCAATAAAGTTTTAATATATAGTTAAAATGACTGCTCTATAAAATTTCCCCTTGTCTTGCAGTTTACGTGCCCTTGTATTCAGCTTAACATACCCCTCCCATAATTTCCTCTACATTTTCTGCTGTCTTTGCATCTGTTTCTCATGTATGTGGGCTGTTTTTTCTATCAAAAAAAAAAAAAATCTCACCATTTCTAATTTTCATTTTACTCTCTTCCTCATCCTTTATACATATTTGTAAATGTATCATAAAATTTCCAAGGTCTAAGAAGACCCTGAATACTAATGGAATTAATTATATTAACAATAATAACCTAGATGTCACTACTTTTCAAGCACACCTCCTATGAGGACCTTTGCCCTTTGCCAAGTGCCTATGATACTGCATCTGGGCAGGATGTTACTGCTTGTTTGTCCAGCATTTTAACCCCTTCTCTCTGTTTAAGAAGTCCATCATTGTGTGAATATTGTGAGAATAAAAATCCTGTTTCCCATTCCAGTGATATGGAAAAAAGCCCATCACTCTGAGCCCGGGTAGCTAGAGTACAGACATGTGACCCAATCTCAATCAGACACCCTTGCTAAAGACTTTGAATCTGGACAGATTAACCTAAAGAAGCAGAGAGAGTTGAAAATGTTTTCCAGCATCCAACAGCATAAGTCCAGTGGTTGGGCCCCACTTCCAGGGCTGACAGTGCCTGTATCTGTCAGAAGTCAGACACTTAACTGGGTTCTTCCTTTATAGTAAACAATCTTTGCATGAAAACACCATCATATATTCCATCTCATCAGTAGTCAAACATACCCCTGATGATAAGTAACGTTCAGCATTTTTTCACATAACTGTTAGCCATTTGCAGATTATCTTTGAAGAAATGTTTTAAGTCCATAGACCATTTTTTAATTGGGCTATTAGGCGTTTGTTTGTTTGTGTGTTTATCTATTTATTTATTCATTTGAGTTGTAGGAGTTCCTTATATATTTTGGAGATTAATCTTTTTTACCCATTTCCAGTAGTGATTTATTGATTACTATGCAGCAGACACTGTGGGTTCTAGTGCTATAACTATAAATAATAAACTCTCTTAAGATAGTTAAATAATAATTTAAGTCTTTAATAGACTTATAGTCCAGTTGAAAAGACTTATAAGCAAATGATTACAATAGAATTTGATTAAGTTAATAAAATTGTGTTCTCTTTCTCCGGTTTCCTGTCTTCCAGAAAGACTTACTGCTCATTACATATTTTAATGTTTTTTTCCTTTTTATCTTTTGACTCCCTTCTCCCATTCTAACCCCACTCCACCTCTCGCAAACACCAATCGGTACTCTATGAGCCTCTTTATTTTTGTTTTAGATTCCATATATCAGAGACACAAACATACGGCGTTTGTCCTTCTCTTACTTATCTCACTTAGTTTAGTGCCATTGAGGTTTACCCATACTGTTGCAAATGACAAGATTGAATTCTTTTTCTTATAGCTGAATACTATCCTATTGAATATATAGTTGGCCCTTGAACAACATGAATTTGACTGCACAGGCCCACTTATATGTGGATATTTTTCAAGAAATACATTGGAACAATTTTTGGAGGTTGTAGTAATTTGAAAAAACTCTCAGATAAACTGTGTCACTAGAAATATCCAAAAAATTAAGAAATAATTAACTCTGTATAGTTACTGGAGAAACTGTGTATCAGTTTATCATCACAGGTGCTTTTTAAAAAATGTAACAATGTTTCCAATACCCTATTATGAATATGATTGTGATACTCTATGCCATAAAAATTTTATGATTCATTCATTAGTGTATAGACTAGGCTACTGTGAAGGAATCTTATCAATTACACTAGGCTACCATAAAGCAATCATATTGCTGCCTCTTTGTTATCAATGTATGAAGCATTTTACCTGGAAATGAATAGGATTTTTTTCACATTATCCTATTTTTTATATCTAGTGTTAGTAATACAAAATGTTTTGTTTTATATAAGACAATATCGATATAGGTACTGACAATTTGTCTTATAAACAGATGACATAAATTCATGGTATTGATAAATATAGTATAGTTCTGTGAATGTTTTTCCTCTTCCTTATGACTTTTTTTCTTTTCAGATTTTATTTTATTTTTTAAATTTCATTTATTTATTCATGAGAGATACAGAGAGAAAGAGAGGCAGAGACACAGGCAGAAGGAGAAGCGGGCTCATGCAGGGAGCCCGACGTGGGACTTGATCCCGGGTCTCCAGGACCACAACCTGGGCTGAAGCTGGTGCTAAACCGCTGAGCCACCCATTTTATTAACCGCTGCCCTATTCTATTTTTAAAGAGAGATTATTAATTAATCTGAGAGAGAGAGAGCACAAGAAAGGGGAGGGGCAGAGGGAGAGGTACAAAGCAGACTCCATTCTGAGGAGGGAGCCCAAGACGGGGCTCCACCTCAGGACCTTGGGATCATGACCTGAGGATAAGACAGATGCTTAACTGACTGAATCACCCAGGTGCCTCTAATATTTATTTTTTGTAATCTCTACACCCAAAGTGGAACTCAAACCTATAACCCCTAGATCAAGAAACCAATACTCCACCAACTGAGCCAGCCAGGTGAATTCCTATCAAATTCTTAAGGAAATTTTTTGCAAAAATAGGAATTTCCAAAAATTCACATGGAATCTCAGGGACCTCAAGAAGCCAAAATTATTTTGAAAAAGAAGAAAGTTGGAGGACTCCTACTTCCTGACTGCAAAGTTACAGTAACCAATATAATGGGGGTGGGGTATGAAGACAGACATAGAGATCAATGGAATAGAACTGGCACCCCAGACACAAACCTTGACATATGTGGCCAGATGATTTTCAATAAGGTTGTCATGACCATTCAATGGAGAAAAAAAAATGTATTCAACAAATGGTGTTGGGAACAGTGGCTATCCATGCAAATGAATGAAGTTGGACCTGACCTTACACCATGTACAGAAATTAACTTAAAAGACCAAACATCCAAACATAAAAGTCCAAACTGTAAAAGGTTTAGAAGAAAATGCAAAAGAAAAACTCACTGAAAAGAGATTCCCCAGTGATTTCTTAGATATGACACCCAAAGCAAAGACGACAAAATAAAAAATAGATGAATTGGATTGCATCAACATGGAAAACTTCTGAGCATCAAAAGACACAATCCAGAGAGTCATAACACTAGTTACGGAATGAATAGAATACAGGGATGAAATGTACAGCAAAGGAAATATACTCAATGGTATTTTAATGGGGCTGCATTGTGACAGATGGGAGCCGCATGGTGTAGAGTAGAGCATAACATATATGTTTGTTCAATCACTATGTTGTACACAGGAAACAAAAGTCACATTGTGTGTCAACTAAAGTTCACTAACAAAACAAAACAAAACAAAAAAGTGAGGGCAACACATGGATTAGATGGAAATATTTGCAAGTCATATCCGGTAAGAGGTTAATCTGCAGAATATATAAAGAGCTTCTGCAATTCAACAACAAATGACAATCACCCAGGGGACCCTTTTTTCTTCCCCATTTGCAAAACCCCCTTTTATGTGTGGGGCTTTCTGGGGCTGACAACTCCTCTCTTCATATTCCAGGCTGGACCCAAGGTGCCATGAGAAATCTGAGAGTTAAGGAGAGGAAGTGCCTGCAGACATGTAATCAGAGAGTTGATGGACAGATTTGGGATTTGCTTATGACAAGCACATGGGAAATAAGTTTTCTAGGCTCTTTTCTGAAAGGCGGACAGACCTTCACCCTGGTGTTCAGTGTAGATGCTCCAGGGATGCTCTTATAAAAGACTGTGATAGTTTTGACTGTGGTCTTATTGAGGTGGGTGCCATTGTTCTAGATGGGGCAGGTACAGGATCCACTATCATTCTCAGTGATGTTGGGGATAAAGAGCTCCTTTATGGATGGGTGGGGTCTCCCACTGATGAGCCAAGAATACTGTGCAGGTGGCTTGGAGGCTGCGTGTCAGGAGAGACAGAGGTTTGC
The DNA here is from genome assembly GCF_048164855.1 of Canis lupus baileyi. Classification (NCBI taxonomy): domain Eukaryota; kingdom Metazoa; phylum Chordata; class Mammalia; order Carnivora; family Canidae; genus Canis; species Canis lupus. The sequence continues at coordinate 37,911,897 of NC_132858.1, read as the reverse complement.
CCCTGGACAGTAATAGGAGTCCTTATGACTTTCTTAAGAGCCTTTTATTCTCTCCAGAACACTTTATTATAAAAATGAAGTTCATAGTACATTTAACATATGAAATATGTATTATCCAACTGTGTTATCAGTAAGGCTTGTGGTTAACAGTAGGCTATTAGTAGTTAAATATTTGAGGAGTCAAATGTTATATGTGAATTTCAACTGCATGGGGAGGTTAGCATCCCACACCCCCACATCATTCAAGGGTTAACTGTATATACTACAGTTTCATTACCTCAGAGGTAATGGGGGTTAATTTCCCTTCATCAGTCCACTTTGGTTGGGGTGGAGTCATAGCATAACTTTTTTTTTAAAGATTTATTTATTTATTTATTTATTTATTTATTTATTTATTTATGATAGACATAGAGAGAGAGAGAGGCAGAGACACAGGCAGAGGGAGAAGCAGGCTCCACGCAGGGAGCCCAATGCGGGACTCGATCCCAGGACTCCAGGATCGTGCCCTGGGCTGAAGGCAGGCGCGAAACCTCTGAGCCACCCACGGATCCCCATAACTTTCTTTTCACAAACCTTTTCTCCCCCTTTCACACCCTCCTACTCTTCCATGCCAGCTTCTTGACACTTACTGGGTTTGGGATGCAGTTACTTTACTTTTCTGAGCTTCCTTCAGTGTCTTCATCTACATAATTGGAAACAATAATGATATGACATCTACTTTATAGGTTTTTGTGAAGATTAAATGATTATATATCTCTATCTCTATCTCTATCTCTATATATATCTTTGAATAGAGCCTACTATATAGTAAAGGTTTCTTATTGCTACTTTCATTATCATTACTACTGTCATTAATTTCTATTGTATCCTACCATCTCTCTTGAAATTTCCAATTTAATATTCTTTAATTCCTGGTATGACTATGTTGATATACATAATAAAATACTTTTTTGTGTATGGTTAAAGGGATGTTAAGCACTTATTGTTATGCAAAGAGAAATTTAAGAAATTGTTTTTTAAATCATAGTAGGTATAATACTGGACTTGAGTGCATAATCACTTTTTGCCTTTTTTACTTCCCCTAGTCTCTCTTTGCTGGTTTACTTTGAGGTAGAGGTGATGTGGCCAGGCTTCTAGAGGCTGAGTCCTAGTGGTTACTCAGTAGAGCTGGCTATGTGGACACAATACCAGTACTACACATTGTAGGCTGCAAGAACTCTTAAAGGGCATCTAGCTCAATCACTTGACTTTCATGGTATACAATGGAGGCATGGAGGGTTGAATGTTAATGTTGTTTCAAACATGTACTCCAAAACACTGGCTCTGGGGAGATATTAATAGAGTTCCATGACAATTAGTTCCACAGTCTAGCAAATTTGAAAAATGCCAGAAATACAAATTTATACAAGTTTCTTTATTGCAAGACTTCTCAAAACTTTAAAATACAAATTTGTAATATAAATCTTTCAAGAAGAATATGGTAGGTAGTATTCTCTATTTTTCAAGACCTCACAATGTTCCTTCTTCTTTGAGGTTGGTGGTGGAATTTCAATCTCCTGTGTTCTTCTAAGTATCCATTAGTTAACACTGGTTTAGAATGATGGGATATTATGGTCAGAAGGATCTTGAAAGTCACAGAGGCACAACTAGGAGAGCAGAGACTTGGAGCCAACCATCCAGTTAACGAAAAATAGGGCAACATTGACCTTGCACCAATTGAAACTTTTCCAATGGAAAAATGTTATTCCAAGCACAAACTGTCAAAAAATGTTGGAAGCAACTTCAAATTTGCCACTTACTACGTGACAGACCTCCTACAAGTTACTAAACATCTTTGAGCTTCAGATTCCTCCTCTGTAAAAAGGATTAAAAGAATACTCTCAGCAAAGAAAATTATAGTGAAATTATAGAAAATCACTGTGAAAATTATAGTGTGTGCAAAGCATGGTGCCCAGTGTTCAGGGTTCTCCAGAAAAACAAAACTAATAGGATAGTCAGGTCTGAGAGTCAGGAGCGCCCAAGGGTAGTAGAACATCAATGTCCCAGCTCAGCAGGGCAGACAGCATGCTCAATCATCCTCAATCTTTTTGTTCTACTTAGGCTTTCAACAAACTGGATGATGCCCACACACTTTTGAGAGGGCCATCCGTTTGACTTTGTTCAAAAATTCAAATGCTCATCTCTTCCAGAAACACCCTCGAACATCCCAGAGACAACATTTAACCAGATATTTGGGCAACCTGTGGCCCCATGTTGACACATAAAATTAACCATTACATCTAGTGTTGTATTTGATGTTTTGATGTTGTAGTTATTCCAGGCCAAATATTTATCCATGTGTATATCCCCTTTAGAACAGCACTGCCAAGAGAGCTCTTAGCCCATGTTTGGCAATTCCAGCAACTATTTACCAATGCATTCTGTTTATTATTTCATTAGCCCTGGCTATTAGAAAACATTTCTTTATATCAAGACACAGTCTTCATCTCTTTATCTATTATTTGTCTAGTTCCACTCCTTAAAGGTCACTCAGACCAAGTCTCATTTATCTATCATATGTAACTCATCAGTCGTTTAAATACAGTGCTCATGTTCTCCTAAAGCCTTCTCAGTAAAGGTCGAAAACCAAGTTATGGCAAATACAAGGCTAGCATTTGCACTTTTAATTCCTGAGTCTCAACTATATACATGGACAAATAACTCTGCTTTCCTTGGATCCCTACCAATGCTTTGGTCATCTGGAACACTGACAATTCTTTGCTGGCTATCTTCTGCATTTTAACATAGTTTTAGAACTTTTTTTTTTTTTGCTACAAATGAGGATAGATTGGGTTTTTAAAAAAATTTATTTAAATTCAATTTAGTTAACATATACTATATTATTAGTATCAGGAGTAGAATTCCATGATTCATTGGTTGCATATAACACCCAGTGTGCATTACACCAAATGCCCTCTTAAAGCTCATCACCCAATTACCATATCCCCTCACCCACCTCCTCTCCAGAAACCCTCTGTTTGTTTCCTAGAGTTAAGAGTCTAGTCATTTGTATGTCTTCTTCAGTGAAGTCTGTTCATGTCTTCTGCCCATTTCTTGACTGGATTTTTTTTTCATTTTTGGGGTGTTGGGTTTGGTAAGTTCTTTATAGACTTTGGATACTAGCCCTTTATCTAATATATTATTTGTGAATATCTTCTTCCATTCCATAGGCTGACTTTCAGTTTTGTTGATTACTTCCTTTACTGTTCAAAAGTTTTTTTATCCCGATGCAGTCCCAATAGTTCATTTTTGCTTTTGTTTCCCACAGACTCTATTTCAATGTTATTTGTCAGAAAATGTGATAGACATGATGGTATGGTTCGGTTGACACCAAAGAGATCAGAACTTTCTAGAATACACAAGTGCAGCTTAGGATGCAAACAACTCCATCAGACAATCAACCTGCTCTGAGGATTGGAGCAATGTAGCACTCTGAAAACTGCAGTATTGTAGCACCATTTAATTCCTTCAAGCATAGTACCAATTCTTGTACTTGAAAGTGGATTGCTAGCACACACACACACACAAAAATTCAAATGACTGTTCTACAACTGGAAATCCCTGTGCCCCTTGGCAAGGCCTGTCAAAGTCCATTCTCTCTCTAACAACTTGGCTGTCCGCTCCCCCAGCATCTTCCCTTTCTTGCCCCCTTTCTAGCTTTTCAACATGCTGTCTCAAAATTTTCATGCTCATATTTAATGCATTTTGTTACCTTTGACAAAACCTTGATCAATATTTTGTTATTTTGAGGCAGCTGTGATCTACTTTCATTCACTCTTGGGAATGCATCTTTACTCTCCTATGTGATTTCTATTTTTACTCTTGTTTCTGAAAAATAAGATGCCATGAGAATGCATTTTTTTCATTAATAGGGGAATTAGGTAAAATTTAAATGAACATGAAAAGCAAAAACACTTTTCAAATAATTGGAAACCCATGTTTGAAGAATATAAATAATTCTACTAAATAATATTTCTGAATCTAATTGTATAATAGGATCCTACCAAAGAGCCTACCAAGGAACAAGTGTGGTCTCAAATTGTACATAATAGAATTAAATCAGTGATCATTGTAAGGATACCCAGAATAGAAAATAATAAGCAATAAGAACACAAAAATGCGGTTAATCAAAATAAGAATGATTTACAGAGGATGGTTTGAAAATGAAGTAAAATTTCAAACTGGAGAAAAATGGGCAGCCCGGGTGGCTCAGCAGTTTAGCACTGCCTTCCGCCCAGGGTGTGATCCTGGAGACCCAGGATCGAGTTCCACATTGGGCTCCCTGCCTGGAGGCCTGCTTTTCCCTCTGCCTGTGTCTCTCATGAATAAATAAAATATTTTTAAAAATTAGAGAAAAAGAAAAAAGAATAAATGAAAATAATGTCATGTCTTTCTGTATTATTAATATTTTCATATACTCAGAGACACTTAACTTCTATCCCCTCCCCCAACAACCTCCTAATTACTACTAAGAAGGACTGCCTAGATGAAAGGATAAGGATTTGAAGATGAAAAACAATAAAGAAGAAAATTCTATATATCTTCATCTTTGTATATACAATTTAATTTATTAAATGACAAAAAAAAATGAGGCAAAATGCTAATTAAAATTATTAGTTTCATTTGGGCAAATATTAAGTAGTTTTTTTTTTTAATTTTTTAAAATTTATTTATGATAGTCACAGACAGAGAGAGGCAGAGACACAGGCAGAGGGAGAAGCAGGCTCCATGCACCGGGAGCGTGATGTGGGACTCGATCCCGGGTCTCCAGGATCGCGCCCTGGGCCAAAGGCAGGCGCCAAACCGCTGCGCCACCCAGGGATCCCGGCAAATATTAAGTAGTAAGACCCATTTGACCAGAGGGCAGCTTTCAGTATTCACTGGGCTACTGAATTACATAGAAAAAATGGTGAATCAGGGTAAATTATATCAGTGTTTAGGCATATACCATGTCAAACATCACAACTTATTTTGACCAAAACACTCATATTTATGCTCATTTCTAGGGCAGTGTTGTTTCTTATAGAGGACAGAGAAATCATTTTAGTTAAATTTCTCCTGTTTTCAACAACAAGCCATTGTCTTGTGGGAATATTTGTGAATATCGTCTCCATTACTCACATTGTTGTTACTTATAGCTTACTAGCTTTTAAAAAAAAGTAATGAAGGGCATCTGGGTAGCTTAGTCAGTTAACTATCTGCCTGAAGCTCAGGTCATGACCCAAGGGTCCTCGGATCGAGCCCTGCATCAGGGTCTCTGCTCAGTGAGGAGTCTGCTTCTCCTTCTGCTCTTCTCTCTGCTCATGCTCTCTCTTGCTCACTTCTCTCTCTCAAATAAATACATAAAATCTTTTTCAATAAAGTGCTGAAATGTAAGAAATAACACCAAGTGAAGTATAAAATGTAGCATATTCCCACCAGGGAAGATTTTTAGAATATAAAGTAGGAATATAAGATACCAATTTTCAGGAGAAAGCAAAGGATATACAAAGCAAGAATAAAGAAAGTGAATAATTAGTGAGCTTTTGGTAGAAACCAAATACTTGAATGATAAGTACAAAAAAATCTAAGTTTTATATATATATCATTGCCTTGGTTTGTTTTCATGAGAAGTTGACAGTGATATATATACTTACCTGTGAAGCAAAACATTAATCAGAAGTTAAAACTGTCGTACACTGGGAAACTTTCTTGCTCCAAGGTATTATCACATTTTTCCTTTACATTCATAGTCTTTCCCTTGCACTAACCGTCATTTTAGTACTCTTCTTGTTTGCTGTTTTCATTTCTTTAGCTCTTGTCATATTTTCATTATCTCACAGTTCAAATTTTTTTCATTTATATATTTACTTTTTAAAGTTTATAATATATATATATAAACATATATATATATACACACACACATATATATATATCACATCTTTATCCATTCATCAGTTGATGGGCACTTGGGTTGTTTCCATAATTTGGCTATTGTAGCTAATGCTACTATAAACATCGAGGTGCCTATATAAGTCATAAGAAAGAATGAAATCTTGCCATTTTCAATAACATGAATGGAGCTAGAGTATTATGCTAAAGGAAATAGGTCAGAGAAAGACAAATACCATTTTATTTCACTCATATGTGGAATTTAAGAAACAAAACAAATGAACAAAGAGGAGGGAAGAGAGAGAGGAAAACCAAGAAATAGACACTTAACTGTAGAGAAAAAACTGATAGTTTAGTAGAGGGGAGGTGGGTAGAGGGGGGATGGGTTAAATAGGTTAACGACTGCACTTGCTGTGATGAGCACTAGTAGATGGTATGGAAGTGGTGAATCAGGGATCCCTGGGTGGCGCAGCGGTTTAACGCCTGCCTTTGGCCCAGGGCGTGATCCTGGAGACCCGGGATCGAATCCCACATCGGGCTCCCGGTACATGGAGCCTGCTTCTCCCTCTGCCTATGTCTCTGCCTCTCTCTCTCTCTCTCTCTCTCTCTGTGTGACTATCATAAATTAAAAAAAAAAAAAAAAGGAAGTGGTGAATCACTATATCGTACACCTGAAACTAATAGTACACTGTAAGCTAACTAACTGGAATTTAAATAAAAACTTTAAAAAGTAAATATATAAATAAAGAAAAAAATCTGAACTGTAAGATAATGAAAATATGACAGGAGCTAAAGAAATGAAAACAACAAACAAGAAGAGTACTAAAATGAAGGTTAGTGCAAGGGAAACACTATGAATATAAAGGAAAAATGTGGTAATACAATGGAGCAAGATAGTTTCCCAGTGTACAAGAGCTTTATTTTTATTTTTTTAAAAGATTTCATTTATTTATTCATGAGAGACAGAGAGAGAGAGAGGCAGAGACACAGGCAGAGGGAGAAGCAGGCTCCACGCAGGGAGCCTGACATGGGACTCGATCCTGGGACTCCAGGATCACGCCCTGGGCTGAAGGTGGCGCTAAACCTCTGAGCCATCCGGGCTGCCCTGTACAAATGCTTTAACTTCTGATTAATATGTTTAGCTTCTCAGATAAGTATATATAACACTCTGTCAACTATTCATGAAAACAAACCAAGGCAATGACATAGTATTTCCTTCCCAACTGGGGGCTTTGAGAAAGTAGCCTGTACCTATCACTCCTTCAGACCCCTGGGGGCCAGGTGATCATCTCAAAAAGTGAGAAAAAGTCAACATACTATTATGCTAAGATTTTTTTTAAACGAATGAATTTGTACATTTGCATTTTATTAATACATTAGTTTTAAAATTTTGGTAATGCACCAATAGTTTTATAGATATATTTTAAGTCTAGCATATTCATTAGTTGCCTTGCAAATATACAATGTACAGGATTTCTGGCTTAAAAAAATGACAAACATTACCAAAGCCAAAGAATATGTAGCTTCTGATTTCATTATAACTGGAAACTATCTAGTCATTTTTCTTAAGTATATTCACATACACTTAGAATGTTTTGGGCATATAAGAACATCATGTGTTTGCATTTATAGACTGTTTATAAATTAATTATTGAGACAATTTAATCTGAGTTTTAATCTGAATATATATTATAATTTGTTTCTAGACAGAGAATAACTAAAATATTTCATCTCATTGGCATTTTCAGGGACTGTGGTATTCTGTTTAGGTGAATATTCTAGCCTTTTCCTTCAGAAGTTCAAAATTTAAAATTTTAATCACCTTTGAAAGAAATCTTTCTCAAATATTACTTTTCTGCATATGACTTAACCTTTTCTGGATAGCTCGGGTCATTATTAGGAAAATCAATAGCTGTTGCTGGGTGCAATACTCTGCTGTCCTCTGGAAGACTGAAGAGTGCCTCCCCTATAACAAATGACCCTAGAAGACTCTGTTTTTTTAATTTCTTCTGTACATTTTTGGTACTTTTCCCCTGTCTTCAATCACTGTCAGGCTGTCGGTGTGTTGGCCTCCAGGAGACTCCGTCCCCACTTCTCTCTTATGTAAATCATTCCATGGTCCCTCTTCTACTTTGCTGCTACATTTTACTGTAAATGAGGCTTATTAAATTGAGGGGGGACAGGGGAATATAGAGGAGAATAAAGTCACCAAACTTGCAAATACTATTTGAAAATGAGGGGTCCAAGGGACACCTGGGTGGCTGAGTTGGTTAAGCATCTGCCTCAGGTCATGATCTCAGGATCCTGGGATTGATCCCTGTATCTGGCTCCCTGTTCAGCGGGAAGTCTGTTCTTTCTCTCTCACTCTTCCTCCTGCCCCAACTCCTGCTCATCCTTATGTTCTCGCTCTCTTTCTCAAATAAATAAAATCTGAACAAAAAGAAAGAAAATGAATGTTCCTGGATATCCTTGAAGGTAGAAATGATAGGACCACCCTGTAGCAACAAGTTACACTCCAAGTCACACTCACACTTGTTTCATCTCCAGGGAAACCAGATAGCTGCATCAGTAGAAATTTCTCTGGAAGTTTAATGGAGAATTCAGAGAATGGGGGTAGAAATTGGAAGCATTTAATCCTCTTGGAAATAATCCTGAGGGACCTGATTTGGGGAGATCTTTCCTTTGTTTCCTAAGGGAACACGTTCCCTTGAGAAACAGCACCCTTCAATATCAGGTCACAGTGCCAAAGGTCAGGTTTCTCTAGTCTAATGCGTGCTTGCTGCTGTAACATTCTTAAGTATGGAATGAAAGTAGGGGGTGAGGAGAAAGAAAACTCTTTGGAAAATTTTAAATCAAGTCATTTCCTTTTATTTCCCCATTATCATAAGGTTCGTTTCAGTTTGAGCTTCCTATACATTGTTTAAAACTTTTTATTAACTCCCAATGTTGTGTTCAGTATTTGGGTTATCATCAGAATTCCCATTGTGAATTTTTCAGATTTATCATTTTGTCTGTTAACTATTTAGTGAAAGAAATCAAATTTTCACATATCATAAGGAAATTTAAAGTCATCCTTATATAAAATGAAAGAGAAAGTTGAGGTGAGAGTAGAAATCCTATTAGTGGCATATAATTAATAATGGAATAAATTTTTATTTCCATTTCCTTTCCTTTAATTCTCTAAGAATAAAAGAATAAAGAAACTCATGCTCCTTTATAGTTTATTAAAAATAAATAAAATGTTAGCGAAATGCTACACATTCCAAACACCACATGTCCACGTTTATTAAAATGCCTTTACATTTCTTTACATTTCTTTATTGAGAGAACACACGTACTAGTTCCTTTGTTTTAAAATAACTTTCTGAAGTTGCATATTTTGTAATATATCCTAGGACCTTTCTATCTTTCCTTTTTCCTTTCTATTTTTTCCTTTCTATTTTTCTTTTCCAAACCAATGAGGTTTGGCCTCATTACTTCTATTCTCCAACTCTTCACTGAATTCTGTACTAGAGGTACAGAAATCAAGAAAGTCCTTGTAATATTTTTGGAAAAAAATAAACAGAACATGAATAAGAGGGATTATACGAGAACACAACTGCCATGAGTCCAAGAAGTATCTAGGTAAGTACAACCAATAGAACTTGGGTGGAGAGGGGTTTAATGGGAGACACAGTTTTGTTGACTAAGTCTACTAGGTTTTGATTTTGAGTAACTTGACACACCATGAATTACTGTATTGAAAAAACCAGACTATGAAGAATGGCCATAACAAGGTAAGAACTATATTCTGGAGACAGTGTTATAGTTTGTAGGGTACTAAGAGAAAAACAGATATAGGAACTCAGAACATGGACTCACAAGGTTAATCATGAGATTTAAGACAAGAAAGAAATTATTATAATTATGAGACAAGGTTAATCTAGTACAAGATTCTGAGGTCAAATTGGTGCTGCAGCTCCATACTACTGACTTAGAACATTTTGAATTACGAAGTGGATGTGTCCTAGGGTCTCAAGCTAGACTGAATTTCTATGTGGAGATTAAATGGTTTATATTGTTGAGTTTGAGAAAAGAATCTAGGCATACATCCATTCATTCATTCGACTCATATTCACTCAGTGCTTTCTAGGTGCCAGAGACCACTATAAATTTAAGAATTAGCAACAATCCAAATAAATTAATCTGACCTCTTGAAGCTTACATTCAAGTGGTTAGATATGGATATGGATATGGATAACCAAATAGATAAGTAGACACAAACTATAATTTCAGTTATATAGTAACTATGATGAAGAAAGACAAATCAGAGGAAGGGGTTGGAGAATGCTGGCATGCGCAATTTTTGATAATATTGTCAGGTAAGAGTTTCCTGAAGACTTTTAAATGAATGTCTTAAAGTAAGAATGTGGAATATGTGGCTATTTGGAAGACAAGTAATCCTGGAAAATAAAATGATGAATTCAAGATCCCAGATGGACAGGAACAAGTTTGTCCTATTCAAAGAACAGAAAGGGAGTATCAGCATAGCTAATATAAAGAAACTGAGAGGGAGGCCAGCATAGCTAATATAAAGAAACTGAAGACAATATAAGATAAACTCTCCATTTTATTATAATTAATAATTAATACCAATTTGTTTTCACAGGTCTTTTAAAACTCACATTTATAGGGTCTTTAGAATCAGCTTTCATGGAAACAGTCCCATGCAGACAAGATATTTTACCTAATTTTATCTGGCTGTTACAAACGAATACAACCTGTAGCAGATCAAAGAGAGCTGATTATTACATAAGGAAGGACAGATTGTTTCACATTAGATTGTAATCTAGTGTTATGAATGATTTTCTGTAATGGCCAGAATTTCTAAGGCCTCAACAAGGAAGAGTTTTCATAAGGTGTGAATCCTCTACAACATGATTGCTTTCTTTAAACAAAGGGCAGCAAGGTATTTTTTAGAACTGTTACTTCATAATTTTTAGTCAATGCACTGAGCATATCTATATACTCTGCAGTATGATCAATGGAGGCCTCAAAATTTCAGATACTGTTTTTGTGCATGAATTAAATTTGAGGCTTATAAAAACAATTCATAAAATGATTTACATCTATTATAACTTTGCTGGAGATTGATAACAATGTTTTAAAATAAAATAGTTACTTAAATAACTATTTTAAGTAAAATAAAAATGAGAGGACTATGGTGATTTCTATTTCTCCCGAGAGAAAGAACGGGTCAGACTCTTCTTCAGAGCAGGAGTATAGAAGATACAAGGAAAGAATGTCTCAGAAAGTCTTACTTTTTAGATTTGAAATTCAGATACAAAACTGACTTTTGTAGAGAAGGATGTTAGGTTATGATTTTCAAGTCATTGTTCTATGAAATAAAGTGTAGTCTCTGAAAAAAACTTTTGCACAAAGGGGACATTCAGACACCACTGGATATAACTGAGGCAAGTAAAACATGTCCTTTCAAAAGATCTGTATGTCTAATCTAACACTAATGGCAAGAGCCATTGATTATCACTATGTTGATGATAACATTTCAGAGAAACATATGTTCTAATTTAGGAGACCATGGTGATCAATTTGATCAAAACTCTTGTGTGCCTCCTACAAAATGAGTCAATTTAAAGTAAGACAACTCAGAGGGTTTGAAAATATCCATCCAATCAGGAAAGGCAAATAGGTTCTGCTTCTTGAAGCAGTGGAAAGAAATACAAATAAAACTTTTAAAGTCATGCATTCCTTTTCTTCCCACTAAATGAGGGGCATTATATTTTTTCAGGCGAAGTATCAATTTGTTTCAGATAAAAACTTATAGGGGATATACACAGGAGTTAGAAAATCATTGTAATTAAAGATATGAGCTTGAAGGAAATTAATTAAACCTTGACTACCACAGTTTTGCAAACCTAGTCTTTACTTATTATTATCATCATTTTGGGTTGTGAGAAGGCTGAAAAAGTAAGTCCAATGCCCGTGAATACTGGCTTTACTTGAATGACATACTCCAAAAAGGCTGTTCCTGTTCCTTTTAACTACAACTGCACAAAAATTTATAGAGCTAACAGTAAACTGGCTAATGTTGTACTTTAAGTAATAACAAGCAAGTCATTTCATGTTCCTTGACTTTAGTCTTTAAGTTATCATTTATATGGTAGTATTAAATTAGTTAATTAATTGCTTGGTTTGTTTCTTTTAGTCTTTTTTGGAGAAAGAAATACTTAGAAATAGGCATTTATATTATATATTTTGGAAAAGGCTGGGATTACAAAAGGTCCCAAACCAAAAAGATATTTTGTCATGTTTTAACACACAATAATACATCTACTTTTAGTGCCTTGCACAAGAGCAAAACAGCCTGCAAAAATCATACACTCTCTGTCAATAGCTCTGAGTACAGACTGAATCACTTACAGGAAAAAGAAAAAAAACTGGCATAATAAGATCCCAAAGGAGTGTAAAACTTCACTAATGTGTTTTCCTCTATTGGTCAAATAAACATTTAGTGAGCTTTATGTGTAAATGTTTAGTGTTCCTAAACTGAACACCCAGATACATGGCTTAGAATCTTCCACAGTAGGAATATTACCAAAAGAAAGAAAAAGGAACAAGTATTAAAATAAAAACATGTTATAATCTGGATATATAATAACATCTGGACCCCTTTCAATGCAAGCTCCAAGAATCTACAGTTGTTATAGAGATTATTATTTATATGGTAAAAATTTTCTCTTGTTATAGAGTGTAAGGGAAAAGGAAAAACAATGACATTTTATCTCAGTTTGGTCTCCTGGAATGACAACAATCTTAGCATCAATTTAAGCACTGATCTGCCCTTCAGAAAATATTATTTACATTTCAGTGAGTAGAGACTTGGACTGATAGAAGAACAGTTTTTCTCAACACTATTTATAGTACCAGTAATGATTTTTCTTTGGCTTCAGTATCCCTTTATCACCCAATGCTATCTTGATTGAAAATGAATTTATATAAAATTTATTGTATCTCTTCTCTCATCATGAACTGCTTAGGTTGTTTTCATAGAAAATTATTTGTACTTAATACTTTATTAAAAGGTTTATTTACTCATTTGAGAGAGATTATCAGAGCAGGAGCAGGAGGGAGAGTCAGAGGGAGAGAAAGAAGCAGATTCCCCCTTGAGTGGGGAACCTGATCTAGGGCTTGATCCCAAGACCCCACGATCATGACCTGAGCCAAAGGCAGACGATTAACCAACTAAGCCACCCCGACACCCTGTACTTAATAATTCTTTTTGGAGGATTTTATGTGCTACAGCAGGAAGGACCATAGTTTTATGTACAGAAATGAACATACTGAATTTCACAGTCCCTATAAATTAAATTGTTTAAGAAAGTAGGTGTGCTGTTTGCAAGTAGGTTCAAGTCCATATACATTAGGTCCATGATTAGGAGAAACCACAAAATTGAGGTGAAAGTGAGTGCCATTTTTGTACTATATTCTGTTAAATGCCCAAATAATTTGCTGGTCTTGATTTAATCTTTTTAAAAACTGGGGCAGTATTACAATTGAACTTACATCTATCTAAAGGGAACATTGAAGTTTAGGATCAGTAACTTCTTTGATAGAAAAATAGTTTTGTTTCCATTTAAAAAGCACAAGAGCAAAATACAGTAGTTGACGCTGACAGTACTGCTCTGGAACATGACAGCAGATGAGTTAAATGAAATGAGATTCCAGGCACAGCTCAGGAGACATGAGGTTGGTTAATAATGACATTCAGAACAAAAGCTGAGGCAGACAATTGGTGTGAATAGTTAGGGAAACCATGAATGCAACATTCCAGACAACTGGAAGAAGTAGGTCAGGCAGGATTCATGGAATTGGAGCCAAGGGTAATTCAGCACTTCGGACAGTACCCAAAGACCCTGCTTCCTTTCAGGCACTTAAGAGTACTTACCCTTTAGATTACCAGATTAACCCTCTTAATTCTACCTCTTGGTGTCTTGCTTATACCTGCATGTGATCTTAATCCTAAAGGAATTATCTAAATTTAACTAAAGAGCTCTGGGTCAGAGTTTCACATGAAGCCTACACCTTCAGTCGGGACATAAAGGTTCAGGGTATTTTTTGTTACTTGATTTTATGTCAGGCTTACCGCTGGGCTTTGTTCTATTAACTTAATTTTAAACTTAACTCAATATGAAAGGTAAAGATGAGATCATCCAAGTCATAAAAAAGAGGCTATTTACCAACACCCGATAATCCATCAAAACCAAGTCCTTTGGACCATTTGCATGCAAGAGCATTCAGCAGCTGCTGTATAGCAAACTGAAATGAGATGCTTAGACTGAATGAAGAGTTGGTGCTGCAGAGAAAAGACTTTAAGAATCTTCTAAAACTCTGCCTAGGATCATGTGGCATAACTGTTGATAGTAACTCAAACACACTTAGGCCTTCCTTGCAGCCTTAGGTAAGTAAAAGAATTGCTTTTTTGGAGCAAAATATTTGAGTAAATTGCTAAGAGGCAGATCTGCAATTCAGGCCAGTCCATCTTGCTTATAGTCAAAGGACAAATTCCATTTTAGCTACATCTATTCACAAAAATTAAAATTAAAATTATTGACAGACAAAAACACGTACATAAGAGACATACTTAAAAGAATATATTCTTCCTCAACACTACTTTTCAGGTAGGTGTTTCCTGTTCTGAAACTGAATAGTGGGGGTAAACACTGTAAGACTGGTTTCTTCAATGATGGGCATCTTAACTAGACATTTTATAGAGGGCTTCCTTGGTCTTTGTTAATAAAACAAACAAACAAACAAACAAACAAGCAAATGGGTTCCCAGTTCCTGACAAAAAAATGCGTAAGTTGCTATGTATTCATGAGAAAGAAGAATCAGAGGCTGTCTCCCTACCTCCAATTGCATTAACAGTCTTGATGTTCTGGTTTGTAGGTTGGAATCAATCCAAAGGACCCAACATAGTTAATAGGTCTATAACCTTAACACTGAGAGTAACCTAATTTCTTATTTTCTTTAGTGGACTCACAAATATCAAGATAATTTTTTTTTTTAGTCTGGTTAAGGACTATAGAATACTGAGAAGGTATGAGAATATTCTAGCTAGGAGGAAGGACGAGGGTAATGGGCCAAACACTGAAGTTGGAATATAACATAGAAAAACTGGGACCTTACCAAAATCTTATGAGAGATTGATATTATGAAAGTTTGACAAGTATAAAAGCTCTCAGGTCTTTCTTTGTCTAGGTGAATAGCACATGACTCTTATTCTGTATCTGAATACAGAACAGCAGATTTCTGCTGTTCTGAAAACATTAACAGCAGAAAAGGCATTCCTCAGGTTTCCTTGACAAATAACACACTAATGGTAACCCTGAGCCTAGAGCTTATGATCAATCCTGAAGGAATAATAGCGATTTTCATTAAAATGTCAATTCTACTAGTTCCTCAACTGTAATTGTAGAAAAATCCGAAGACCCTAAGATTTCAGAATGCTCCCTAGTTGTCTGCATAGATGGTTGTGTGACCTGAAAAAGGTCTTATTCATCCAAGTATAGCATGTGTATATGCAAACAATGGTATTGATTCCCCAAAGCCATATATATAAATATCAGCCTTATTAGTCGGTGATTAGTTCTATGTACGTGGAGGCAATTAACTAGCTGGCACCAAATTTTAGCAAACTAAACTCTCATCACTGAAGAGATAGATGTCTAAAGAAGATTCAGGACAACTCACCCGGGCTCATAAAACTTGGCTATGTTTGTATGGTTTCAAGATAGTTTCCTCAAAATTTAACTGTAACCCAAAATTTAAGTAAGACTTTATTTTAAAATTTTGCTATTAAATTTCACAACATCTAGTTTATCATGAGAACATTAGAGATTTAACATGATCATTTGGTTTAATTTTTTCACCTTCTATACAGTTAACACAGTCTTTATTTTTAAAAACAAAAGGAAAAGGTCATATTGTTAGTCATACTACTCTTGGAATGCTCCTGTATATTAAGCCACTGTTTCTTTGTTATATAAATATAATATTTAAATAAGGTAATTAAATACAATGCATTATTATTGGCAGACATGCAAACTAATGAATGCCACTAAATAATGTCACAAATACTACAGGAAAATATATTACAAAATTTATTGTTTATTTACTCTGACTTCTTTGATATAAGTATTTTCCATGATTTATACAGACAGTTATTTTTCATATCATGTAAGGCAGCTTATATGACCAACACAGCTTTTGTATTTAAAATATTTTCTTTTTTTAGATTAATTTATTTATTTTAGAAAGAGCAGGAGAGCTCATGAGTGGGGGGAAGAGGAGGGCAAAGAGAATCCCAGGTAGACTCCCCACTGAGCATGGAGCCCTATGTTAGGTCTGATTTCAAAACCCTGAGATCATGACCTGAGCTTAAATCGACTGTAAGTCGCTTAACCAACTGAGCCACACAGGCACCCCTGTATTTAAAATATTTTAAATCACCCTCCACTATTGCTCATTTTTGACGATATGAACAAGAAAAAACATTCGTGTAAAATCATTTTCCTTTCCTGAGCATTTTTGCCTAACCTCCTATAAATGTGACAATAAGCAACTAATTGTCTTAGCCATAAAACGTGGCATATGTCTTAGCCTAAATTGCCACAGGAATGCAAAATAAAAGAAGAGATTTTAATAGTTTCGAGAACTCAAAAATATTAAGTTCTTTTTTTTTTAATTTTTATTTATTTATGATAGTCACAGAGAGAGAGAGAGGCGCAGAGACACAGGCAGAGGGAGAAGCAGGCTCCATGCACCGGGAGCCTGACGTGGGATTCGATCCCGGGTCTCCAGGATCGCGCTCTGGGCCAAAGGCAGGCGCCAAACCGCTGCGCCACCCAGGGATCCCAAAAATATTAAGTTCTTAAATAACTATAGTACATTGGGCATCCACAAGTAAATGAAAGAGGAAGAAGAGGGTCAAACTGCTAACAAAACCAACTTATTTGCTGATAGTAGACCTGAGCTATTTTATAGACTAAGCAGCAATGTGTATATTATAGGTTTGGTTTTTAATATAACTCACTATTAATTATAGTACAGTAAAACTAGATTCATCTTTAAAGTTAATAACATATATATATAAATATAGATCACACATATAATAACTGTGAAATAGGAATAAAAATAATGTTCTCTACCTATTTTAGTCACATTATTTTAAAATTTCATTATGCATACACAGATACATAATTTCATTAGACATAAACTGCATGCATGTAGATAACACATATGTATAAATGTGATCATATCAACATCTTATTTATCAGCATTTTTCAATGCTACCATTCCTCTTTTACAGCTAATTCTACTGAGGTTCAAGGACACTAACTGGGTTATTTAGTATTTATACAGTGGGTAAGTAATAAAAGCCAGATTTGGTGCTGAGACAGATTCTGGCTCAAGTTACAGTGTTCTTTCCACTGAAACATACTTCCCACATTCAAGCTTCTAGTGTCATTTGCTGTTCCTATTTGTCTCGGGTACACAAGGAGACTTGCTATTGTAGTAGACCTTTGAAGAGCATGCCCAGATCATATTTTCCTACTTCATCATTTTGCATGGGAAGCAAGTAAAGGCCAGTTAAGTGAAGAAACTGAAGAAAACCATACAGAGATAATGAGAGGACTGGAACTCAAGTCCTGTGCTCTTTGAGATGCTCCCCAGAGATGAGGATAAATTATTTGGAAGATCACAGCTTAGCCTCAGGACACCATCCTAAGCATGCTTCAGTGGATATTCAGTGGATCTATACATATCTCTTGGCATCTGAAGAGTAGAATTAATCCAGAAGTACATTTATTTATTTATTTATTTACTTGCAAATATGTTTCTGACAGGACCTAAACTCTCAAAATAAAAACAGTAGCATATTGGTAACCTGGTGTCCTAATGCATATCAATCAAAGGAGAAAAACGTGATGCAACAAGGAATACATTTAGCAGTGCAGCTGTGCTTACCTTCATAAGTCCCACTTTCTAGGAGAGCACCACTTTTCTCCAATTCCATAAAATCTTCAACGGTGATGAAAATATAGTCCACTCCAGGGACCTCACCCTCCTTATGTGGCCTTGTGGTGCCTGAATAAGGACAATTTAAAGACAAAAGAAAGACTCTAAGTGATCTGTTGTTGAACTTTAGAAATACCACCATACTTCTGAATATTCAATAACACTTGTTTGTACATCCTGCGAGTTGGCAGTTTGCATTTGTCCTTCTGTTTGTTTGGAAACAGAAAATAGCAGGGGGTAAAGATTAAAGTAAATATACAAAGCATTTTTCTTCATCAAGCTTATAAAGAGTTCATTGCCATGGAATGTGGTTGCACAGATTTTTTTTTTTCCGGTGAAAAATACAGACCATTGTGCCTTTTTGGAAGGGGCGTTTTGAATATTGGGCCAGGAGTCTGCTAGCTCAGGAATTTACATATCTCACTTCTATGAATAAACTTTCATTGTTCTGTAGATTGCCTTGCTATGACATAAAATACAAAGGAAAATAGAAATGTTAGCAGCATGTCAATTTATATTTTCATGGTTTGCTCCTTTGTGAGGGTACTTTTGGTTGTCATTTGCACCGAAAAATAACTTGTATTTGATTTAAAGAAACACAAAATCTTTATTATTACTTAAAATTAATTAAATAACTGAAATTGGTGATTATTATAATTTAGTATTATAACGCTAGTAATAGTCCTTCCTTCCTGCTTGCCTGCCTGCCTTCCTTCCTTCCTTTATAATCACCGTTAGTTCTGACTGAACTGGGAAGTGACCTGTTCCTAGGGGTTACTTCATGGGTCCGCCACTCCTGTTTGCTATAGAGTGAATGGAGCTTCTGTGGCCAAGGTGACAGAAAAATCAACCCGTGACTCAGTGCAACCATCCTGGAGAACTCAAGCTTTCAGACCTCCTGTCCAGTTCATGAGGCAGGAACCAAAGTAGAGACATATTAAAGGCTATAGGTTTGTTTTCTGGTGCATTTCCTTCCCTGAATATGTCTTATGTTCTTTTCTTTTTCCAAGCCACCTAAATAAAATGTTTTGTATGATCAGGTTGGAATTTCCATAATGCACATATGCAAATAGTTTACAGAAATATACAGAGGTCAAATATTTAAGCAAGTATTAGTATACTGGCAGGCTTCTTCATATTTAAAATTTCCTCCATATTCTCTGTATACTAAAGAAATATTTTAAACCTTAAAATTTAATTTTCCGTCTATGAAATCTTTATCAACTAGGCCATGAAAATAGCCAGTCAGTTCTCCTTTTGGTCTATTAGGATCAAATCTGAACTGCAAATGAAAGGCATAAACTCATGTCATAACATACAATGTGTTAGGGAAATTGATTTCTGATAAAAATGAATAATTTCCATTGAAAACATTTTTTGAAAAGATTTGAAGGCATTATTTCCTAAAATTAAATTTTATAACCTTTCTTTGGAGGTTGCAAGACACTTTTTTTTCCATAATCGCATTTAATGACTTTCTCCTAAATTTGTTATTTCATTTTGTTTAACTGAGCCACATTTTGCAATATTTCCTACTGCTTTTATGCTATAAAATATAAACCTCCCACACCTAGTATGCATAATGTTGTCAAATTAATGTTTCTATGAGAATCTTAACTTTCAATATCCTGACTTTTATATGCTTAACCCTTGTGAATTAAAAGCACATTAACATAGTTTTTGGCAATCAATTTGTTTTTCTGTTTATTTAGAACACACTCTAATCATTAAGAAAAATCACATAACAAAGATTCAATTTTCCTTCCTAATTTATCTGCATATTTCAGAAACTACACACTTTGATTGATTAACTGCTTGCAGAACTGTAGTGCATTCCTAGCACAACGTGAGCACAGGACCACAGGCTTGAAGGCAATTTCCAGGTCTGCTTCTTGCCTGGAGTTGATTGCCATGTCAAACTCGAGTGAGTATGTTTGCTGTTGTGATCTTTTAGGGAGGACCATCAGTACCCTGGTCCACTGGGTACATTTTCCATCTCTACATTGCACTTAAGGACAATGTGACTGAGCTCCTGCCTTGAAGATATAGACTCCCAATGGCTACCTTAGTGTCACCTGTTGCTACAGACCGGCTTGATGATGACTATTTGGACTGGGGATTCGCCTACTTCAATATGGCTTGAAGAAGTTCTACAGTATAGTCCCAAATGCTGCAATTCCCATCTCTGACATCCATCTCACATCCTGTTTTCTCATTCTCTTCTTCTTTGTAATTATAACCCCCAGTCTCTTGATCTCTTCTAATTTTCCTGGTGGTTTCTCAAATATGGCTTCATTTCCTTCTCTAAATTCTGAAGGGCTGGAAACAACCTAGAATCCTGTCCTTCCTTTGAATCACCTTCACCATTTCCCAACTCTTTAGCTCCCAAGTTCACTAATCATAGATTATACAGAAAACCACAAACATGCACTAACTACAAATGCAGGTTATATATGTCAATTTGACTGACAATCTTTTTATACATCTTCCCTCTGTCACAATCCCACCATTTTCTAATATTCAACTGCTTTGACTTTCAGAAGACATTAGCTCATTCTCTTTTTGGTGAAGTAAGAGACTAATCTGAAGCCAAAGTCCCTGAAATTTCTTAATTTGTACTTTCCTTTTCTGCATTATCTTGACCCTTAATTGGAATCATCCATCCGTCTAGCTAAGATGAATCCATTCTTTTCTGCCTTCCTGCAGTTTTTTTTTTAATTAGAGTTACATATACAGATATTTTGAAGATTCTACTATTCTACAGAGTTTAGAGTTTAAATAAAAGCAGACTGTCATCACCACTCCCCACGCTCTTTTATTCAAAGGCAAAGACTTTCAACTCTTTTAGGTGATTCTTTTGCTTTACTTGTATGCATTTAATAATTTATTTATGATGTCTTTTGTTTTTTTTCTTTTTTTATTTACTTTAGCTATTATTTCCTGATTTCTCAGTAAAGCAAATGAAGATTTAGCTCTTTTTTGCCCACACTTCCACACATCACTTCTTCCTTCTTACCTCTTCTCATTCTCCCAGTAGAACAAACATGTGTTGAGATTACTATTTAATATTTACAAAGATAATACCACATAAATCTATTTGCAGCTGAACCTTGTAGTGCACTAATTTTCCTTTCTTGCATAGCTTTTGTTTACTCTAGATTTAATGTTTCCATTTTCAACTTTTCATATATTAATAGATATTTCAATTAATTAACTCCCTCCTTGTTGGAAAAATTGAGTTGCAACATATACAAATATATTTGATATTTCATCAGGTTTTTCCTATTTATGAAATCACTCCTAGAGCCTCTAACCTACTCCAATCCAGACTATGTTGTTCTACGACAAAGCTACCATCCTGGGATCATCTTTTGCCATCATCGTGGGGATTCTCTTTGCCTCTTCTATGTTGTACTGCTTTCTCCCAAGTCCTATGTCTCTTTTTGTGGTCTATTTCCTCATTTTGGTGGAGCACATCTGTCAGAAGCTTTCTATCAAAGGCTGCATAGGAGCTATATTTCAGACTTTGCATGTCTGAAAAAGTCTTTATTCCATCTTCATGGCTGGCAAATCCGATTCAGCATTTCAGAAAAATATAATAAAAACATGTTTTCTCCACTCTGTTCCTCTGTTAATGTCAGCACCACCATCCTTCTAGGCATGCATGCTTTGAACCTTTCCTTCAGAGATACAGTTAGGGTGTCTGTCCCTCACTCTTTTATTCCTTCTCCAAATATTTGACACATTCTGTGCTCTGGATCTTCACAATGTCATCCTTCTCTTCTGCACTATCTCTGCTCCCAAACTGCTCTGGACCAGGGACTGGCTATGTCACTGGTGAGTCTGTCTCTTAGTACATCACTACATTCCTTGATTAGCCCTGGGAAAGCACGAGGTTGATCACATACCCTCCAAAAGGCATACCTATCTGATCTCTAGTCAACAGATTTGGTTGAAAACATAAGGAGAGGAAAATACTGAGAATTTAAATAGAAAAAAAACCCTTAGATTCTACTATTAACAATAAAAGGCAATTCCAATGGCAAGCCAGGTTGTAGATTCTTGGATGGACTTGCTCGATGG
The DNA here is from genome assembly GCF_048164855.1 of Canis lupus baileyi. Taxonomy (NCBI): domain Eukaryota; kingdom Metazoa; phylum Chordata; class Mammalia; order Carnivora; family Canidae; genus Canis; species Canis lupus. The sequence continues at coordinate 37,889,826 of NC_132858.1, read as the reverse complement.
AACAGGTAAGTGGATATAATTTAAGAATTTTCCTCTTAAGAAATGTCTTCCTTTTAGGGACTCCTGGGTGGCTCAGTGGTTGAGCCTTTGGCCCAGGGCGTGATCCTGGAATCCCAGGATCAAGTCCCACATTGGGCTCCCTGCATGGAGTCTGCTTCTCCCTCTGCCTGTGTCTCTGCCTCTCTCTCTGGGTGTCTCTCATGAATAAATAAATAAATAATCTTAAAAAAAAATGTCTTCTTTTTGGACTTGTCATGACCACTTCTTCTTTCTGTGAAGCCTAAAATTTTCACCATTAGAATTACTCTTTGGTTTAGACAAAACAGAAACTACCTTTAAAACATAAGCTGTAGTAGATAAGAATGTGAGCCATGGAATAAAACTGCCTGGGCTTGTTGGAGCTCTACCATTTGCTATCCATATTACCTTGAGCAAGGTATTTCCCCCTAGAAACTCTAGTCTTTTATTTATAAAACAGGATTAATATCAGTAGTACTTTTAAAGCGTTGATTTGAAGAACAAATGAGGTAATCTATATAAGGTACTTAAGACAATGTCTGGAACACGTTAAGCACTCAAAAGGATTATATATATTAAGTATTATTGTCTGGAAAGGCAGGGATGACATCATGGATAGTTCCCCCGCTCCCCCATGAATTCTTGCCACAAATATTAATTGAGCACTTACTATGTGCCATGGACTATTCAAGATACTGAGGATATATCTTTTAATAATAGGTTCCTTTCCTTTGTGAAACTTATATTCTAACAAAGAGAGACAGAGAATAAATAACAAAAAGCATAATTAAAAAAGTAAGTTATATAGTATGCTGTAAAGAATTAAGTTCTATTAAATGACCATAAATCTAATAATTTTCATCTGTGGATTGTTTAGTGGGTCAATTACTGAGATTTTTAACTGTTAGTTTATACAAAATGAGCAAAAGAGAAGAGAGAGAAAGACTATAAAGGATTTGAGGTCAAACAGAGATCTACAATATTTGTGGGTTGCAGGCTTCCCAGGGGTGAATGTCAATTTGACTAAAGGCCTCTGAGGGGCAACAAGAGCTTAGTTATATTTTGGAAAGAATCACTCAATTCCTAAAGAGAAATTTTACTTTTTTCAAATATTTCTTGGTCTAGCTTAAGTAAACTGGCTTATACATTGGTGCTCAAAATAGGTATTTTTGAACTTTCAAGGTTATTTTCAGAAGACTGATAACTATGACAATGCATCCCACATTTTTAAAAGAGGGAAGTGGAAGCATGGTGTAGCAGAATGGTTTTCGAAGTTGGAATTCAGAACATTTGCATTCTATTTTTGTTTTAATAATTTAGATATGTTGTCCTAGATTAAAATATCATTTACATTTATTTATATATTTGTTTTTAAGTAATCTCTACACCCAGCATGAGGCTCAAACTCATCACCCTGAGATCAAGAGTCACATGCTCTTCCAGCTGAGCCAGCCAAGCACCCTGACATACAAATGGCCAATAGACATAAGAAAAGATGTTCAACATCATTCATCATCAGGAAAATATGAATAAAAATTACAATGAGATATCACATCACACCTGTCAGAATGGCTGAAATTAACAACACAGGAGCCAACAGATGTTGGTTAGAATACAGAGAAAGGGGAACTGTCTTACACTGTTGGTGGTCATGCAAAGTGTTGGTGAGGCACTCTGGAAAATAGTATGGAGTTTCCTCAGAAAGTAAAATGTAGAACTTCTCTAAGATCCAGCAATTGCGCTACTAGGTATTTACCCAAAGAATACAAAAGTACTAATTCAAAAGGATAAATGCATCCCAATGTTTATAGCAGCATTACCTACAATAACCAATTATGGAAACTGCCCAAGTACCCATTGATTGATGAATGGATAAAGATGTGGTACACACATATACAATGGAATATTCCTCGGTCATAAGAGAGAATGAAATCTTGCCATTTGTAACAACATGGATGGAGCTAGATAGTATTGTGCTAAATATTATAAGCCAGCCAAAGATAAATACCATATGATTTCACTCATATGTGGAATTTAAGAAATAAATGGGCAAAAGGAAAAAGAGAGGCAAACCAAGAAATAGACTCTTCACTATAGAGAACAAACTAATGGTTACCAGAGGGGAGGTGGATGAGAAGATAGGTGCAATATGCAATGGGGATTAAAGAGTGCACTCGTGATGAGCACTGGGTAATATATGGAAGTGTCAAATCACTATACTGTGTACCTGAAGCTAATATTACACTATGTTAATTAACTGGAATTTAAACATAATTTTTTAAAAAATTAATAAAAATAAAACATCGTTTAGTTGATCATCAGTTTTCATATGCAATGAGGTAAATAATAAATATGAAAGGGTATTTAAAAAACTGAAAACATGAACACTATAGTAATAAGATTACATACCTCTTTAGTAATATTAATAGTACTACTAAGAACAATACAATTCTAACAGACATCATTGATGGTATCTTACTTTTGGAATCTACTATGATTAAAGTTTTAAATAAATTAATTTCATTCAGGCTAACACTTCTTAAACATAAAAAGCTCTTTGCCTAAAGGTTCAGGTTGTCACTGTTATTCTTTGGGTATAAAGAAACATAAGTTGAGATATAAATCCATTTCCCCTGATTACATCTAAAATGTGAGACCTAGTTGTTCAGTCACTACTTACAGGGTGTTTTGTCTTTTGTTAGGTAGACATTTAGAACCAGTAGAGAGAGTCCACGGACTCTATGGCAAGAAGTTTCTTACCATTTGCTGAATTATCTAAAAAGTGTGAAAGCGCTCATAAAACCTGACTAGTGAGCCATTGAATTTTACCTGCAGGCATAGGACCTTCAACAACAAGAGTCAGAAAGCATCATTTCAGATCTACGCATCCAGGAAAAGATATTAGTTGCTAAATCAGTGGGCCCCCAGAAGGAGGAAGCAATCGGTTAAAGAATGAGAAAGCAATTGGTGATCTATGAACACCCATTTGGAAAGAAATAAGATTCTAAAAATAAGGCAAATAATGTGAAATACGATAAAGAGTTATATGATGGGAATCTGTAGCTAAAGGTAATATCTAGACTAGAAGAATAGTTAAGTTGAATTTCCTAAAACAGCTACTTACCTTATTTTTATGCTGAAATAATTATAGTTACTTTCCCAACTCAAAAGGATTATGAATCAAGAGGTGACAGTGAAACAAGACTCACCAGTAATAACAAGTTATCCCCCAGTGTTGGGAATCGGGTGGAAGCCAGGTCGGATAACAGGGCAAGTACAGATGATTCATCAGAGAGCTAAAAGCTGAAGCTCATCTTCTTTTAATGCTCTTCTATATTTGGTTGGGACTTTCCTAAGTGGTGTTTAGAGAAGTCCAAAATAAATTTTATTATCCAGAATGTGGTTTATAGATTTCATTCTTTGTCTCCTGGACCATTCCTCCAAAGGAAAAATAAATAGAAAGGGAACAGGGGAAATGCTAGTAAAATGAGTCTTTGCTCTATCTCCTATTGCTTCATTTCTTAAAAAACAACTTATTTGATAATTGCTAAATTAAGTACTGAATGAATAACACCTCCTTCATGAGTTAATAAAAGCATATAGCATTTCTGCTCAAAAGACATGTCTGAAGAGAATGAATGCTCCCAAATGGTTAGCTTATTATTGATACATAGTGAAAGCACATCAAGGCCACTTGTCATTTTGTTACCATGGCAACTGGGGGTGCCAAAATGGATTTTTAAAATTATTATTCTACTTTTTAAATGAAGGAACATTGCTCCTTTTGTCTTAGGAAGGAAAGAGCATGATGTTGGTGGTAAATGTAATTCTGAAGCACATTTTGCCTCAGCCTTTGATATGTTCTAATTTTAGTAAAGTGCTTTAAAAAGCAGTTATTGGATTACAGAAAAGTATTACTACCTAGATGATGGTCAGTGCAGTCATCTATTGTAATCTATTTTGATATGCTAGCGTCCATTGTACAGCAGGCACCTACTACACACCTGCTAAAGAAATGGAATCAATCATTAATAGTCAATGTGTTCTAAGCAGATGGGTCACTGTGTGAGAATCTGAGAAACTGAATTATTTTCTTATGCATGTTTCTGAATACATTCGCTCTTTATTCCTAGCGTTTCTCAACTGCAAGCTGAAGAAAATAAATCTTGACAGCTACAGTGACTTCCTCTGGATTCGCCCTTTAATTAACTTACTCATAGATTTCTAAAGACACTTCTTTACTTTGTCAGTTACTCATTAGCAAGTGTGAACACCATCACCAGATTTGTGTGTGTGCTTCCAGTGAAAACAACCAGGAGATTCCTTGGCCAATGCCTTTAATCAATTTTGACATAATCTGCTTAGATCTTATGTTTTATTACACTCATTTACAATCATATAAAATCCAGAAGTATGATTTTATATAGACAGAGCTAAAGTTAGCAAGACAAATTATATAGTTTGGGTCACTGAATCCTACATGATAGATTATAAAGCATTGCGTGCTTTATGGATTTCCTATTGGCTGATGCGGAAGGTTGGGTTAAGGTCAAAAAACAAAACCTACAATTTGGGTCAATTAATCACCTATTGGGTTTAAAAAGTATTTACAGCCTCAATAATTAACACTCTGCATATTTTATTAAATATTAAATACTGGACAAATCCATTTGCAAAATACCACTAGTAACTTCGACTTATTTTGTTAACAGTGTATTGCTCTAAACTTCAGTAATTATTTCAAAACTCTCCTATCCTCTAAAATAGCATGCTGTCAACTATCATTTAAAGTTGCACTGGCATAGCTAATGATGTTCTGTATTTTTCAGATGCAGAAGTTTTTGAAGAAGAAACCTCTCTTGGGATATATCTGGACATACAAGTTCAGACTAATGTCCCATACAGCACCAATCACTGTTTTATTTTATTTTTTTAAAATATTTATTTATTTATTTATGATAGACATAGAGAGAGAGAGAGGCAGAGACACGGGAGGAGGGAGAAACAGGCTCCATGTAGGGAGCCCGACGTGGGACTCGATCCCGGGACCCCAGGATCACGCCCTGGGCCAAAGGCAGGCACTGAACCGCTGAACCGCTGAACCACCCAGGGATCCCCCAATCACTGTTTTAGATCTTAACAGTATGGACTGAAACAGTATCATACCCAAACAAATGGTTATTAACATGTAGGATGCATCAAAATCACATGCAGAACTTGTTAAACACAGACTGAGGGATGTCGCACCCAGAGTTTCTGATTCAGTAAATCATGGGTGGCATCTGAGAATTTAAATCTCTTAACAAGTTTCTAGGTGATGTTGATGCTGCTAGTCCTGGGACAATGATTAGAGAATCACTGCTCTAACCTCACTGAGATCTCTGGAAACCCAAACTAAAAGCAATACGAAATTTCATTATTCATTTAACTACAACAACTCATAAAGTATGTGGTTCTTGACCCTAGTTGGCATTCACCTTAACTGATAGCCATGTTGTGGATTCAGAGGAAACAAGCCATTCTCAATTTGTTGGTGTATAGGTCAACAATCATGACAGGTATATCCGATCCCTGCAATGCTCTCTTATGCTATTGCACATTGCTTCTCCATAGTTCTCTTAGAAGTTAATTGAATTTGGAAGATAATGGACAAATCTCTATTTATGTTTGCTTATAAATAACTTTAATTATTATTGGAAGTAATATAAATTATATTGGTCCTATGTATGCAACAATATGGCTTAAATTCTGAAAGACATAGGGGGCTTGAATGTAGCTCACCAGGACTGGTAAATGATAAAACAGCAAGAAAAAAGAAGTATACGATGCAGAAGAATTCTCATATTAAGAAAATATGATAATAATAAAAAAAGAAGACACAAATGGAAAATATGGAGATCTCCAACAAGCAAACAAAATAGCATCTTATTATTTCTCTACGCCAAGGTACCTGATTCACTAAATGTTAGATTACAGCTTGTCTACAGCTATATTAATCAGATTCAATCAGAGGATGGCAGCATGCACTGTGGAACTAGGACCCATAAAGTTCTCAGTTAGAACAAATTATTTAGAAAAATATATCCTTTCATCAATTCCATAATTTCACTTCTATAAGTATATCCCTCATAAAAACTAGAGAAAACAAGGAGTTAGATGAGACATGTCATTTAAAACTCAGTTTGTTTTATTGTCCTTGTCACTTGAACTCAAAACCCATGATACTAATAAAGATAGGCAATGTTTATGTAAACATTGTGTCGACTATACTTATTTTTATTTTTAAAAAAATATTTAATTTATTCATGAGAGACACAGAGAGAGAGAGAGAGGCAGAGACACAGGCAGAGGGAAAAGCAGGCTCCCTCCAGGGAACCTGATGGAGGACTCGATCCCAGGATCACGACCTGAGCCAAAGGCAGATGTTCAACCACTGAGTCACCCAGGTGTCCCAGTCAACTATACTTAAATAAAAAATTTAGATTATCATACGGACACCTGGGTGGTGCAGTTGGCTAAATGTCCAATTCTTGGTTTTGGCTCAGGGTATGATCTCAGGTCCTTGAAATAGAGCCCTGCCTGGGGGTCCGCACTGAGCAATCAACACTGAGTCTGATTAAGACTTTCTCTTCCTCTACCCTTCTCCACCACACTCTCTCTCTTTCTCTAAGATAATCCATATATATATATATATATATATATATATATTATTTTAAAAAGATAAGCAATGTTTGGGGTGATTATTTTTGAAGCTGATGCATGCATATACATTTTCAATTTTAAGTGTCCTACACTAAATGATCATACTTAATCATTGAAAGTACCAAGACATCACTGACTGCTGACACGTAAGCATACACACACACAGGAAAAGCTAGGGCAAGGGGGAAGATTTCATAATTGCACAGCATTTAAATCATTACAGCTTTGGTGACAAAGAGTTAATAACCTGAATCGTATCCATTCCTTCACACCAAAGTCCATCTTCTCCACCCAGTGGTTTGCTGAGAAAACTTTAGCTGCACAATTACTTTCCCAATTGAAGTTCTGCCTTTATTTCACTTGCATATACAGTCTAGAATAATTCACTGCTCACAGATACAAAGAAATGGCAGGATAAAATGATTCACTCAGGTAAAATCAGATTCCTAAATAGTTATATTCTTGGTTTCTGATCCATTCTCACAATTTATAGAGGGACAGGATAAAAGGACACTGGACTCTCACTCATAAAATATGGTAGCAAACCACAGTCTCGAGATTCTTGAATTGACTATTAATTTCCTGAAATTTTAAGAGAAAGAAAGAAGATGAATGCCCCCTTTTTTTAACCAATTAATTCAAGTTTTGAACTTTTGATTTTAATTCTTCAATACGTAATTTAGATATGTTCTATATCTGGCATTCTATAGGATTAATAAAAAGAGGCTTTTGATTCCCTAATTTATTATTTAACAGATAATGTTTCAAGATTACATACTGAGCTAAAAGAAAAGAAAGATCAGTGACTTTTTATAGAAACAATATATATTTAGTTTGAAGCTTTTATATTCTCCTCATGTAAAATTAATTTGGGCCAGAACTAAACTGCACAGATACTGTCAGCCTCTGAGCAATGCAGAGACGCTCTATTCTTTGACCTTCATTGCACAGAAGGTTTAGTGGATCATAACTTTATCATTTTATCTCTATTAGAATCTTGCAATGATATTAAGTTTTACTATCACCATATGTCTCCATGGCATTCTATATTCTGAAATGCCCAAGTTAGAGTCTATAGAATACTAGAAAATCCAGAAGGCAAGAAGACGGTTAACTATTCAGGGATTTCAAAACATGGAAACGATTTTCAGATTATATGGCACAAATCACATATTTGAGTCATCAACTTTTATTTATTGAGGTTTTCAAGTATAGGCATGCCAAATTATGATAGAAAGAAGGTAAGAATAAGGAAGAGAAAGAGATAGGACATATAATGGGTACCCATTAGGTACCTTAGGAGAAGTGTTTTCATTCTAGTTGAAATCCTGAGTTAAAGAATCCTCTCTGCATCTGGTTTATATTATGTTCACAGTAATCACTATTGTATGAGTTGATAGTTCATCATCCTATTTCTTATTGATAGAAAACAGAACAGAAATTCACAGCTCAGTTTTTCATATTATGAAAAAATTACTGCAGACTTGGAGAGTATTATGGCAGAAATATATTCAGCCATGGCTGATGGGCCCTTAATTCCAAAATCCTTATCAGTGTACAGTCATGTGTAGAAAACATCTGCTTATATTTTAGAGCAGTTGTCACCACTCAGGCTCTTATGATGGTGGGTCAGCCATTTATTTTTTTATTTTTATTTTTTTAAGATTTTATTTATTCATGAGAGACACAGAAAGACAAGCAGAGACACAGGCAGAGGGAAGAGAAGCAGGTTCTCTGCAGGGAGCCCGATGTGGGACTTGACCCCTGGGAATCTGGGATCAGGCCCTGAGCCAAAGGCAGATGCTCAACTGCTGAGCCACCCAGGCGTCCCAGTGGGTCAGCCATTTAATGTTGAGTTGTAAGAGTGGCTCCTCAAAAAACTGAATGAAGAAGGAGAAAAATTACTTGATCAAATAAAATAATAAAAAGGAAAACACAAGGACCTGATTTTTCTTTAGCCAACACACAATTTTATGCCTCTAAAGGTTAAAAAAGAGAGAGTGAGGTGGGGACAGAATATTGCTTCTGCCTTTTTAAGACTTAAACATCAGACAACCAGCCAGCAGACCTGTAGCCTAGAACTATGAGATCCCTTTGGTTTGAAGGACAAGAGGACTCTGTTTCTATGCAATTATCACAGCCCCCAGGACACTGTGGTCTTCTTTCCAGGAAACTGTATTTGGTTTTTCATTGGACAACAAATTAAAAGTGATGCACAGTAGAGGAAATATGTAATAAGTGCTGTCAAAAAATCATTTTTGACCTTTGTTGGAAATTTTTACATAAAAATATCAGAATAAAACCTTTTGGTAACAAACAACATTGGCTCTATAGACTCTAAAATCAATGTTTCTGAGGTTGCATTTATCATGAGCGATTAAGAGAAGTTTTATGAGTTAAAAATACAAAATAAAATTTTTAAGGGAATTTCAAATGAATGCTAGTTAAGGCATTTCTGGCACTAGATATTGAATTAATAGTGAATTATCAAAATAAATATCTGATTCTTTATAGAAAATACTTAAAATTTTAGATAGATTCCTATCTCCTTCATAGAGAATAAGAAACCAAGGATACCTGACAGGATTAATTGAGACAAAGTAGAAAAGAGAGACACCACCACCAGTACAGCAGGTGACTCAGAAACCTCCCTCAAAGTACCATGAAAAGTTAGAGAGCTAATATGCAATAGGGTGATAGTCCTTTGATGTTCACACCCAAGTATTAAGGACTGTTCTCCAGAAGAAGGGACAAAAGTCTGGTATTTAGAAAAGTAGAAAGGCGAAGGCTGGCCAAATAGACTGCAGGACACTAACAAATCCATATCAAAATCAACAATGCATGCATATTTAACATTCTTTTTTTTTTAAGATTTTATTATCTATTCATGAGAGACACAGAGAAAGAGGCAGAGACACAGGGAGAGAGAGAAGTAGGCTCCATGCAGGGAGCCCAATGTGGGACTCGATTCTAGGACTTCAGGATCACGCTGGATGTGGGACTCGATTCTAGGACTTCAGGATCACGCTGTGGGCCGAAGGCAAGCGCCAAACCACTGAGCCAAACCAGGGATCCCCCATATTTAACATTCTAGAACAAAGTTAAGAAGCTCTTTATCTGTGACTATTTCTTTGGACTTTGCCAGCCATAGTCTTTCTGTGGCAACAACTAAATTCTGCCATTGTAAATATAAGCAGCCACAGATAATAAATAAATGAAGGCTCCTGGCTGTTTTCCAGTAAAATTTTATTTACAAGTCAGTGGGCTGAATTTGATCTGCAAGGAGTAGCTTTAAAAACCCCTTTAGGTGTTTCGATCCTTTGTGTCTTGGTGTTCTTGTCTCCTAGCTAGACTTGTACTTGTAAACCAACAAGTTGCAACTCAAATGCCCGTATCTGAATTCTCAATATGCAAGAAAATATGATGATTTCTGACAGCAAGGGCAGTATTAAGTGTAACATTTCACATATATGTCCATCTTTCCCTTGAAAAGTTTTCAACACATTAATGAACCAGGTAGATTTCTAATACCCAGAAACAAAAAAGGGGGAAAAAGTCTCTGAGAAAAGCACACAGATACTTGTCTCACAAGAAGCAAGATAGACTATCCTTAAGCAATCTTTGAACTAATCTGAATGCATAACTGCAAGAGAAACTATGAATTTTGTGATCCTGCAGCAGAAGCAAAACCACATATATTCTTATAAGTAAAGCAGTAAATGAATTTCTCCATGCTGGAGGTATTGCACTGAGGATGCATCTTTGGGTAGAAAATAATGGTATCTTGTTGATCTTGCTGCCATTTTAGGTATAACTACAACAGCAATGCTTTTGTAGAGTATGTAATTCAGTAGACATTTAATACAGGTATGAAGTATTGAGACTCTAAGTGCTTCTAAACTTTGCATGTAAATTTTATCATGTTATATCTGTAATACCCCATATGTAAGCTACATGTTGCCCATGCAAATTAAGTTTCATAGTACTTATAGGAGAAAGCAACAGTCATATTCACATTTTATATTTGATAAGAAAATTTTTATTTCTGGTATAAAGATTAGCAATTACATGATGAAGTTGTATGTGAAAAATACACACATGCATAAAAGCTTTAGATTTAGGACCAAAAAACTAGCATGATATATGAAAGACTAAGAAAAAGGGAATTATCTTGGGTTATGCAATTCAAGATATTTGATTCTGTACTCCATTCCAGTACAATATTGAAAATAACTTAGCTAGAGGGCTTTCTCTAGTTGAAACAATCTGCTAATTTTTAATATATTCAGTAATACATTTTTGAAAACTTCTATTTTTTATACGAAATTATCCTTTATCCACATACATATGAAGTGTTTGAGAATGAGTGTTATCTACTAGAAAAAAGGAAAAGGACATGCTTGATAAATATAGCAAAGTAAGGAACTATATGATAAGTTTATTTGTGTAATAATATCAGTAAGAACTAATATTTATTGAGTCCTAACTGTACTCTGCACTTGGCACTTAGCTCTTTTTCTTCTTGTTAACAACTCCATAAGATGAGTAGCACTTTACCCATTTTACAGCTTGAGTAACTTGCCCTATCAGGACTGGTAAGTGGCCAAGTCAGAATTCCAAACCAGTCAGTCTGGCTACAAAGGTAGGTTCCTAAGTAATAGTGTCTCCATTCTCCCACATGAAATGTTCTAAATAGATTTTGTTTTGAAAAATGGATGGGAGCAGAGGGTCAGAGTTGTGGGGAATGTGCTTGGTGAATGGGAGATGGGAAGCCATCTTTAGTGGACATTGAGATCAAGTCTTCTGTCAGGAGAGCGTAAAGAAAACAGGAGTCCCATATCCTATGAAGAAGTAGGGGGAAGTAAGTCATTCTCTCAACTGTTGCTGAGTTAGGGTAAGTACATTGAGGAAGATAATTCAGAACTATGAGAAAGTAGCTGGGGAGCACAAAGGAGACATATGTTTGGGAAGAAAAGCCCAAATTTCTAAAACTGAAAAGCTACAGACATCTTAAAAGAAATACAGTAGAACTCTGAGCAGAAGTAGTAATGTCCTCAAACTAGAGAAATTATAAAATATTAAGAATTAGATGAGATTGTTTTAAATTTTATTTATTTATTCATGAGAGACACAAAGAGGCAGAGACACAGGCAGAGGGAGAAGCAGGCCCCATGCAGGAAGCCCGATGTAGGACTTGATCCCGGGTCTCCAGGATCACGTCCTGGGCCAAAGGCAGACGCTCAACCACTGAGCCACACACATGTCCCAAGAATTGGATGAGATTTTACTTATTTAGAGTTTAGGTACCTTTTACAGATCACATTACAAAAATTCCGACAAATATTTATTTGGTACCTATACTGGCTGCCAGAAAGACAAAAAAAAAAAAAAAGAAAAAAGAAAAAATCCATCATTAAGTAGGTTTCAAGTTATTAAGATAGACAACCACATCCACCTATATAACAATTATTTCAAAATATCACTGAAAATAATAAATATAAAATATGTTTTTAATATCCTTAAAAGATAAGACATGATTTAAAGCAAAAAATAATAATAAAATACATAGTGGGGTTTATAACATGCAGTGAATTAGTACAAAGCTGGGGGCAGGGAATACTGTATATGTGAAGTGGCATAACCACCTGATGGCTGACGTGAAAAGTTAAAGATACATAATTTAAAGTCCAAAACAACCTCTAAAAAACACATGCATAATTGAAAAACAGAGATCATCAGTTTACATTAAAAAGCAAGCTCTAAAAAAAAAAACAAAAAAAAAATAAAAAGCAAGCTCTGATTATATGTTGCCCATGAGAAACGCATTTTAAACAAAACAACAACAAAAAGTTAAAAATGAAAGATCTGAAAAAGACGCCATTCTATAACTAAGTAAAAGCTGGTATGCTTTAAGAACATTAGAAAAACTAGATTTCAGAACGAAGAATGTTAACAGCAATAAAGAGTATTTCATAATAATAAAAGGGTCAATTCAACAAGAAGACAAAAATCCTAAATGTTTATATATCCATAACAGAGATTCAAAATGTATGAAGCAAAAACATAGAACCACAAAGAGAGGGCAGCCCGGGTGGCTCAGCGGTTTAGCACCACCCTCAGCCCGGGGCGTGATCCCAGGTCCCAGGATCAAGTCCCACATTGGGCTCCCTGCATGGAACCTGCTTCTCCCTCTGCCTCTCTCTCTGTCTCTCATGAACAAATAAATAGAATCTTAAAAAAAAAAAAAAAAAGAGAGAGACTTGACAATTCCACAATTATACTCAGAAATTTTAACTTCTTTAATAACTGATAGAACAAGTACACAGAAAATCAGTTAAGATACGGATCTGAACACTCCCTGCCAGTTTATACTGACATTTATAGAATACTTCACCTACAGCAGCATAATACACATTTTTTTATATGCACATGGAAAATTTACCAAGATAGACCATATCTGGGTCATACAACAAGTTTTAATATTTCAATATGGTTCACTGTTTTTTATATTCAAAGCATAAAACTATGTTTTCTGACCATAATAAAATTGAATTAGTAACTAATAACTGAAAAAAAATCTTGCAAAGCCCTAAATATTTGGAGACTAAATAACACACTTCCAAATACCTCATAGAGCAAGGAAGAAAAAAAATTTTAAAGTAATTAGAAATTCTTTATGTCAAAATGAAAATACAACATACTAAAATTTGTGGGATGGTAATAAATCAAGAATTGGAGGGGAACTTATAATCCGAAACACCTATATTAAAAAATAAAAGGAGTGCCTGGTGGCTCAGTCTGTTAAGTGTCTGACTTCAGGTCAGGCCACGATCTCAGAGTCCTAGAACTGAGCCCCGTGTTGGGCTGTACCCGGAGAGAGCAATCTGCTTGCCCTCCTTGCCCCTCCCCTCTGCTCATGATTTCTCTCTCTGAAATAAAGAAATAAATCTTTAAAAAAATTAATAAATAAGAAGGGTCCAAGTCAATAACCTCAGACACTAGAAAATGAAGAGCTAATGTTGTTTTGAAAACTGACCCCTTTACAAAGAGGGCAAGGACAGTTGGAAGAAAGAGGTGGGCCACTCCAGATTCATAGGTGGCAGGTTCAATAAGCAAGAAAATTTACATAGGAGGATGGCCGCAAGGCAAGTAGATCTCTGTGCCTGCCCTGCCTGGAATCTTAAGGGTTTATAGAACCTTAACTAGGTTCAATTACATATACCTTTCAAATGGTCTCAATAACACATTGCTCTTTCAAAGGCTGCCTCTTGAAAATGGCTCCCGCTCTGGGAACTGTGGGCAAAAGGTATTATTTCAATAACAAGAGGAGGGGTGAGGAGCCTCTGCTTGCCTGGATCCTACTCACAGGTCAACCTATGGTCACATCTTTTTGATGACCTCCTCCAACAACAAATTAAACCCAAAGGAAGAAGACGAAAGACAGTAATAAAGATCCAATAGAAGTAAATAAAATAAACAGAAATCAATATAGAAACAATAAAACTAACAGCTGGTTCTTAGAGAAGATCAAAAAAATTGATATACTTCTAGCCAGATAGATTGGTCTCAAAAAAGGAAAGAAGACACAACTTACCTAGATGAGCAATAAAAAGAGTAAACCAACTAACGATTCAAGATATTAAAAGTTTAGGGGTGCCTAGTGGGCTCAGCTGGGTAAGAATCTGGTTCCTGATCTTGGCTCAGGTTTTGATCTCAGGGTTGTAAATTCAAGACCCATGTTGGGCTCCCCACCCTATTAAAAGTTTATTAATGAAATATGAATACATTTAAGGCCAATGAATTTGACAACCTAGATGAGATAGACAAATTCTTTGATACAACCAAAGCAAACTTAGGAATACATGCATAGCCCAAATAGTATAAATATATATCTCTGTGTATATGTGTATTGAGTTTGTTAGTTAAAAGCTATCCTTCAGAGACACCTGGGTAACTCAGTGGTTCAGTGTCTGCCTTGGGCTTGCATCGTGATCCTGGGGTCCTGGGATCGAGTCCCATATGGGGCTCCCTGCAGGGAGCCTGCTTCTCCCTCTGCCTATGTCTCTGTCTCTCTCTGTGTCTCTCATGAATAAATACATAAATATTTTTTTTAAAAAATAAATAAAAGCTATCCTTCAAAGAAAGCTACAGGGCAGATAGCTCTTTGCTGGTTAATTGTACCAAACATTTGAGGAAGAAATAATACCAATTTACACACTCTTTGAGAAGACTAATTCTATCCAATTCATTTTACAAGATCAACATCACCCTAATACTAAAACAAGGCCAGAATTACAAGAAAAGAGAATTATAGACTAATACCCCTCATGAATAAACATACAAAAACTCTTAACATTTAGTGAATGGAATGCAGCAATATGTAAAAAAGACAATACATCCCAACCAAGTGAAATTTATAACAGGGATGCAAAGTTACTTTTACATTTGAAAATCAATCAATAGACTTAATCATATCAACAAACTAAAAAAATTTAAAAATTAATCAGAAACATATGGAAAGATTTTGGCAAAATCCAAAATCTCCTGATTAAAACCCTTAGGAAACTAGGTTGCAAGTGTATATCTATCTATCTATATAGATGTGTATATGTCTATATATATACACATCTATATAGATGTTCAAATATCATTTATATTAAGTTTTTAAATGTACCTTATTTGGTCATACATAAAAAAAACATACAGCACAGGTATGAAGAGACATGTGCAGTTATAAACACCAAACCCAGTAGAGTCATATCTCTGGAATATTAATGAGGGGAAATGGATTCCAGAAGGAAATTTAGAAGGGTATGATGGAGGGCAGCCCCGGTGGCACAGTGGTTTGGGGCTGCCTGCAGCCCAGGGTGTGATCCTGGAGACCGGGGATCGAGTCCCATGTCAGGCTCCCTGCATGGAGCCTGCTTCTCCCTCTGCCTGTGTCTCCGCCTCTCTCTCTCTCTCTCTCTCTCTCTCATGAATAAATAAATAAAATATTAAAAAAAACAAGGGTACAATGGAGGAGATTCAACTATATCTGCAATGTTTTATTAAAATATATTATTAAAATATAAAGATATATAAAATATAAAGATCTGAGCAAAACTAAGAAAATAATAAAATCTATTGTAACTTGGTGGGATATATTTAGATATTTGTTGTATTCTTCCTCCATTTGTGGAGCTTTACAGTAAATGAAGGTATATAAAGAAGTTGAATACTAAGCATCCATTAAAATGACATATATAATTATGTAATGGTGTAAATGCTTATGATGAGTAATATTACTTTAATGTAAGGCAAGATTAATGTAGGAAGACAGCAATTTTGTAAATGTATATATGGGTGTATGATATTTTGCCATGTAAATTTATCATAATCTGTGTGTTGAACGTCAATGGCATTTATGTTGTTTCCAAATTACAAACAATGCTACATGAACACTGCTGTTTGTTTCCTGTACATGTTTTCTTATTGAATATACTTAGCAAAATAATCAAAACTATAGCAATTGTTTTCCTTTCTAAAGCTGTAGTAAAATAAAATGGAAGAGCCTAAATACAACATTGAAAAAAGATAGTTGAATCTAACTCTTTCTGTTTGCCTGCACCAAACAGCCAATTGTTATTTGAAAGAAAATTTAACAATGTATGTTGGCCTCAAACTGTTCTTCAGCACTGCCCAACAATCACACTTACATCACCTCACTTTCTCTACATTTTTTTCAAAACTATTGCTCTCTCTTCATACCTTCTTCCTTCTTAGAGCAGCATGCTCTTGGTTATTCTTTGTTTCTGTTGTTCACTTATCCCTTCCTTATAATCAGATACAGGTTGAAACAGATGCTACTTGGATATAAACTACTAGACTCTCTTTGATGAGCATTTGACAATAAATAAATATCAACTTTTATTTTTTAAGACTTTATTTATTCATGAGAGACACAGAGAGAGAGAAGCAGAGACACAGGCAGAGGGAGAAGCAGGCTCCATGCAGGGAGCCTGACGTGGGACTCGATCCTGGGTCTCCAGGATCACACCCCGGGCTGAAGGTGGCGCTAAACTGCTGAGCCACCTGAGCTGCCCCAAATATCAACTTTTAATATGTATAAGCATTTATAAACAAATAATTCTACCTCTAGGAATTTACCATATAAATATTCTCTCACAGATGCCTATGTATATATATATATATATAGTAATATTTTGTAATTTATAATATATGTATTATATATAGTAATATATTTATATATAGTAATATATACTTATATATAGTGTGTGTGTATATATATATATATATATATATATATGGATGTGAACATACTTGCGGCATCCTTGTATACAGAAAAATCTTTTTTTATGTTAAACAGTAGCTTCCTCATCATCTCTAGTTACTGATTGAAAATCCTCAGTACGTCAGAGTGGTAGGGAAAGAAGAAACCTCCATATATCCATGCTTACATTCTATTCTATGTCTTTTTGTTAGCCTTACTTCCAAATATACAACAGTTATAAACCGTAATATGAACAATCATCAGGATTTTCTTTCCATATCATATCAGACACTTTTCCTTAGACTTTTATTTATTTAGCTTCGTCTAGAAAGGGAGCTCTCAATTCAGACTAGGCACCAGAATCACCTGAGATAAATTAACCGAATTCTGGAGTTTGCAGCCAGTGGTTGCTCCCAAGGTAATTTTAATGTCTACTAGGGTTGTGGATCTTTGGATATAATCAGTAATTTGGTTTATCATTGGAAAGCTGAATGCTTTGACTTCCAATGGATTCCTATCTGTTGTGAAAATTTAGGAAGATAGTTAAATGTATTTTCTTTCCAGGAATTCTGATCCTTTCCTCTTCCATCTGCTATATAGTTTTAGGTCTATTAATGTCAGTCTAAGATATTTTGTTATAGAAATTTGATACATTGCAGTTTTACACAACTTTTACCCCAGTGACCAGACCCATGACTTCAAGAGTTCTGCAAGCTCATACTCTTACAAATTTTGACATTCTACATAATACACTGTCAGGTTAGCCTCAATGCAGTGATTAATTTCCTTTAGCTGGAACATTCTGACTGGTTGCCCTTTGTTGATCTTGAGTGCCTTGTTACACATTGTGTCTGTTGGGTAGTGGCACTTGTTTTATTTCTCACAATGACTTGTTGAAAGAAACATTAATCTCTACTGTTTCATGCTTGGTCCTCTTTCTTGGGAGTGTATGAGTTGTGATCAATAAGCAATAAGACACTTTTTTAAAAAAATGTGTTTTTATAAGATATTTTTAGCAAACTGTCAGAACTTGAACATAAAAATGAGTATTTACGTCTTAGGAGGCTATGTGCTAATTCCAATATACTACTCAGGTAATTTTTTTTAAACAATCTTGCTTTTGGAATTGCTTTTGGATTCAGTGACACTCTTTTAGAACATCCATCATGGCAAAATTTCATTGTTTGAGACTGAATTTGGCTTATAAAGATGGTAACTAAAAGTTGCTCAGATAGAAATATACTGAATTTTGTGGACTGCATAGTAAAGAAGTTAATACCACTTGGTTCAAAATAAAGGTAGGATTAAAAACAAACTACTTTCGGGGAGGAGGGCGGGGGGTGGGGGTGAATGGGTGACGGGCACTGAGGGGGACACTTGAGGGGATGAGCACTGGGTGTTATGCTGTGTGTTGGCAAAGTGAACACCAATAAAAAATAAATTTATTATTAAAAAACTACTTTCTTTGTGACTACACTTGGCTTTGAGAATAATGGACTTTTTTTTTTTCCACAGCAGCTGGTAGTAAATCAAATTATCCCTAGGTTAATAAAGCCCTGTGTTTTGGCATAGTCATTATTATTATTGGCATGAAGTCATACTGATGGGCACAGTGGTGTACAAGGAAGGAGTTAGCCTGTGGATTGGTATAGACCATTTAACTCTACTAGTCCTTATGTATAAAATGGGAACAATTCCAACCAGGTGAAAATGCTGTCAGAATTAAATGAGTGAATTTTTAAAAATTTTTATGTATTTATGTATTTATGTATTTATGAGAGATAGAGAGAGAGAGAGGGAGGCAGAGACACAGGCAGAGGGAAAAGCAGGCTCCATGCAGGGAGCCCGACATGGGACTCGATCCAGGGTCCCCAGGATCAGGCCCTGGGCAGAAGGCAGCGCTAAACCGCTGAGCCAGGGCAGCCCAGGTGGCTCAGCAGTTTAGCTGTCTTCAGCCCAGCATGTGATCCTGGAATCCAGGGATTGAGTCCCACATCAGGCTCCCTGCATGGAACCTGTTTCCCTCTCTCTCTCTCTCTCTCTCTCTCTTTCTCTCTCGAATAAATAAAATCTTAAAAAATAATAATAAAAAAATAAACTGCTGAGCCACCAGGGCTGCCCATAAATGAGAGAATATTTTTAAATGCTTTGTCCCAACACTTTTCACATGCTAATATGCATAGTAATCTCCTCATGTCTCATTAAGATGAAGTTTCTGATAAGTAGGTCTGGGCATGGCCTAGGATTGTGCATTCCTAACAAGCTCTTAGGTGATGCTGATGGACTACCCCTGGCATTGGAGACCTTTAGCCCACGTAGGTAAGTTGGTAAATCAGTAAGAGCTAAATTTCCTTCCTTCTTGTAAGCCATGTTTCCATTTTCATTGCATTAGGGGTTTGGATTTTGGTGAACAACTATAACTATTAATACTACTACATGAAAGATCCTGGACATTATCACAAAGAAAGTGACTCAGGATGCACATACTAGAAATAAGATGAGCCCCCATGTTTATGGGCTTAATATATTTACTCAATAAGAAAAGTGACCTAGGTTCCTGTTGTCTGAAATTCCATTCAAAGGAATGGGTAGACAGGCACCTGAGGCTGTAAGCGGCAACCAGTCTCATAGTGCAGTAGTTTCCAAAAGTGAATGTCCCATGCGTAACTTCTATGAGAGGGAACAAAGAAAACAAACTAGAATCAAAAGACTGAAACTAGGCAAAATAAGCTTTCAGGGCCAGGTGTTTTCACCTGCAAATATCTCTTGAGCCAACAGCAAAAGGAGAAAGAGTTTTTAATGAAGTACACAGGCAGAGAGGTAGTTGTTTTTGTTATGAAATTTATTTTATGGGCAGTTATAATGAAAATGTATCTTTATCATTCCAAGTCAATAATGATATTCAGCAGTAGTCTTTGTCCTCCCTTCACTAAGGACTGCTGCTGGCTATTAATCTTTTCAAACATAATGAAAAATACAACCAATCTAGGTATATTGAAATAAAATTAAATCCTACTCAGCTCTAAATAGTATTCTGTTTGAGGTGACATGATGATGTCTGGCTAACAAGCACACTACACTCACAATAGTCACTTTGTTTCTTTGTACCCAAGCAGATAGTGTCACCTCACACTGCCAAGCAGCTACTCAAAAACAATCAAGAAACAGATATATTCTCAGTAGTGATTTAGGGAGTTCTTGCAAGTAGGCTTTTAGCAATCCTTGACAAGGCACCTTCATCATATTTCATGAAGCTTGAAAAACACTCTGTCATCTTTTAAGATCCTTAGTACTATCTCTCACATCATGTTATTTCAAATCAATCATTCCATATCCTGGACACAGTTCCTCCATGAGGCTTTGAAGTAGTTTGATCCACTAGTAGTATTTTTACTGTTATATAGACTGAAAATGCAGACCCTCCAGACTTGCTGAACACTTTAAGTTGCTTTCAGATAATTCAGGCAACAGCACAAAACATAAAAATAAATACGGATACACACACTTAAATTTTCTGCCTTTGCCCTTGGATCACTTAGATAATAGAAACAAAATAAGACTCCCCACCTCCTCCCCGCTAATTCCTTCAAATCCCAAACACAAAATGCCTATTTTGCCTGATTCACCAAATATTCATCACTCCTCTATTTTAGATTGCCCACTATAGATCCTCTATATGTGCTTTGCTGTTAACTCCCTTTCTATGAAATACAGTCTAGGTGTACTGAATTATTTTAAAGCATAGCCAAAGATGATTTCCTGTTAAACATGTATTTAAGAATATACTTCAGAACCACTGATTTTAAAGTCAACTAAAAGTCTGGTTCTTCTACCTTTTGATATTTGCATAGTTGAAATGTCACAACAATGACCAAAAAAGACGACTTCTGTGAGCCAGATAAGCAGCCTCATTACTTTATGAATCTACCACAGACATGAGCATATATGCAAGCATTCTTATAAGACTATATAACTAAAATCCCAAACACAAAATGCTTAATTAATATATACATTGCTTTTGTGGTCTACTTTTGCAGAGTAGAAAATTCACACATATGAAAAATGCTATCAGAAACCCAAGCAAGAAAAGTAATGGCCATTAATATGAATTTTTCAATAATTACAGATATCAAAGAGTTGGGGTTCTATCGTAAAAATAAAATACATTATGTTCACTCAATAAGTACATTTATTGTACTTAATTAGGATAACCTAATGACCAAAGGCACTGAGAGATCCTAAAATATCCTTAATCAAACTAATGTTGAAATTTGTGTGTACTTTTGAAGTCAAATGTATCTTGAGTATGAGAATCCTTTTTAAAGTGGTAATTCATACACAGAACATACCCTGCTGTCTGGTAATCACTGCTTTGCTCTGAAGTGTAAAGTAGAGGCAAAGACAACAAAAAGCTTATAACCTAAAAGAGAGAGAGAGGGAGAGCATGTGCACATAAACATCTATGCTATGACTAGGCCAGACACTAACCAGTACTGAACAAAGGTTTTGCCAAGTAAGGACCATCTGAAACATCAGAAATATATGTCTATGCAGTTTGTGTATGTACATACTTTACATGAACAGCATTTAGAAAATTTGTATTTTGGCCACTGGGGCGGCTCAGTCAGTTAAGTGTCTGCCTTCGGATCAGGTCTTGATCCCCACATAGGGCTCCCTGCTCATCAGGGAGTCTGCTTCTCTTGCTCCATCTGCCTCCTGCTTACCCTGTCTGTGCTCTCTCTGTCAAATAAATAAATCTTTAAGATAAAAAAAGAAAATTTGTATTTTATTTCATAGTAACTACATAATTGACACAAACTACATATATTGACACTATTGAAATCTCTCCTTTCAACTAAAAACTTTACAGTTTTTTTGAGCCATCCATTGTTCCAGGTAATGAGGAAATTCCTACCCTCAAGCAGTGGGAGAAACAGTCAAGCAAACAGACATTTCTGCAGGTGAGCCTCCAAGACCTTCCACATTTGAATTTTCCCTCTGGATCTCCAGGCTCAACTGATTTCTTAACATGGATGAATTGCAACTACCAAACTAATACACATGCTTTTTATCTCACATAACTTTTAATTCCCATTCCCTTCATATCTTCCATATAATATACTCTGCTCCTTTCCTTCCCTTCCATCCCCATACGTCTCCCCGCCTTTGCTCCCCTTTCCTCCCCTTTCCTTTCTTTTCCTTTATCCATTCACATCCATCAGCTTCGTTAGGTTTTACAATTATCTATCATAAATTTGGCTGCTCTCTTAGCAAATGGATGCTATGATTATCATTTGATCATTGAAATTCTCAGTAAACCATATTTTTGTTTACATCATGTTTGACTTTTAGGTAGCCAAAAATAAGACAAAAATGTATTCAGTGAAGTCCCTCAAGGATACAGAATGTTCAGTCCAGGTCAGTCTCTACCTCTCCTGCCATCTTCTCTCCATCCACATTAGACTCTTACAGGACTTTGAGGTCTAATTTTTCTCTTTATTCATCTTTGTGCCACAAGCATCTAATACAGGGCATATTCAGGGCATATACCTATTTAGGTATAAAATAAATGAGGAAGAACTAGATAATGAATATTGCTCCTCACAACAGTACCCTAAAAATTGTAAGAAAATGTTCAGCTAAGAAGGCAAGCTAATAGTTTATAGCAACAAGATCAAAACCAGAAAGAACTAATTGGTTAACTAGAAAGGTTCATTATTCAAAATTCTCTGAAATCCCTAGCATTAGGGTTAACACAGGTTACTTTGCATATCATTGTAGAAGTGAAGAGCATGATGAACTCTTGAGCCAGATTACCTGAGTACCAATCCTGGCTTTGTCACTTGTTATCTGGATGAACTTGGCAAGTTATTTACTCGTTCTGTATTTCAGTTTCTTCACCTGTAAAACTGTCATAACAACATACTACCATCCTCATAATGTTATGAGGATTAAAAGAGATAATATTTATAAATTGCCTAAAATTGTATTTGGCACAGTAAATACTCTGTATTGATAAATACATAGATAATACCAGCACCTCCCAATCTGAGTCTTGAATAATTCTGTTCCGACAAGATGCTCTATGTAATTATATGTTGAATAAATTTTGAGAATGTTGCATTTTGTGGAGGTCACATTATAGATTTGTAAATGGAAAGCTTTAAAAAATTTTATGAGGGTGGTCCAAAATAGTGGTATAGTAAGACTCTGAACTCACCTCCTCCCACAGACACACCAAATCTACAGCTACATATGTTATAATTCCTCCTGAAAAAGAACTGAGAAGTAGCTGAATAGTGCCCTCCACAAGGGAAAAAAGGGCCACAATGAGAGGGGTAGGAGAGTCAAAGACATGGTCTTGCCCAAAACTTCACCCTTGCATGAGACCTGCAATAAGGAAGGATCTCCCAGCACTGGACCCTGTCCCCATATCAGACCCCCAACCCTTTGGACCTGCAAGGAAGATACAAGACCACAAAAATGTCTACATTTGGAAACTAAAGGGGCTTTCATTCAGGGCATCCAGGGGGTCTAAAGGGATGTGAGATATTTCCTTTGAAAGGCTTGTATTAGACTTGTCTTGTCATAGGACCCAGCACAAAGGTAGCAGATCAAGAGGTGACTGGATTATACATGAAGAGGATGAATTTGCTAATCTTAAAGCATCTGCTAGAGGGTCAGGGACCACTTATGACTTTCTTGGGGATGTGGGTGCTGGCAAGAGCCATTTCTGCACTTTCCCTTCACTTTGCTAGCACAGGTGAGCATGTGCCGACACAGCCTCACTAAAGCTGCTGCTGCATTCCACTCCCACTACTCTTTCTTGGCCTTGCTAAAGCCACAGCTGTGTCCTACCTTCAGTGCCCTCCCCTGGCCTTGTTAAATAAAGATGGTGAAAAGCACAGTCCACACAGGAGATACTCCTTGACCACCTGGCCAAGGTAGCCACAAGGGATTGCATTTCTGGGCCCCAAGGAATTGTTACAATCAGAAAGATAGTTCTGAGTAGGTTATCACACCACAGGCATTACACAGACAACAGAATTAAACACAGCCTTAGGCTTTCTGTAAAATTGTTCATATACTTGTCCTGGAACTTCAGCGTGAACAACAGGATTCAGGTTTGCCACACATGTGCAGGCTATAAAGGTGCTCTCAGGGAAGGTAGACAGGGAGACAACATTTTTGAGTCCTCCTTTGGCCTCATCACAGCTTACTGGTATCTCCCAGAAAGGAGCTTATACACTCATCTGAAGCCCTGATTTCTGCAACTCATACTAAGGGACACCCTCAAATCTCCTAGTTTGGAGCTCAACAGGGTTTCTGATTGTGTTCCTACAGGACTGTATATATTTGCATACTTAAAAAGCTGCTGCCTGAGGATCTGGCTTCCAATCATCCTGAAATTAGGTGCTGACTAAGGTTAAAGAGAGAATCTTAAAAGCAGTACAAGAAATGATTAACTTACAACAAAGGAGACCATATACAAAGGAGAATGACAGTATCTGCAATAAATGGCATTGGGAAAACCGGACAGCCTATGCAAAACCACTACCTTGTACCATAAACAAAATGGATTAAAGACTTGAGTGTAAGACCTGAAACCACAAAAAGTCCTAAAAGATAACATAGGTAATAGGTTCCTTGACACTGATCTCAGTTTTAAATTTTTGGATCTGAAAAAAAATAATAAATAAAAATTAAAAAAATAAAAAATAAATTTTTGGATCTGACTCCAAAATTCCACATAAATTCCACAAAAATAAAAATAAACAAGCAGGACTAAATCAAATTAAAAAGCTCTGCAAAGCAAAGGGAACCATCAACAGAAGGAAAAAATAACTTGAGTGGGAGAATATATTTGCAAATCATATATCCCACTAGGGGATAATATTCAAAGTATATAATGAACCTATACAACTCAACACACATGCACACAAAAAATCTGATTAAAAACTGGGCAGAAGACACAAATTCACAGGCATTTCTCCAAAGACGACATCCATGGCCAACAGGCACATGAAACAATGCTCAACATTACTCATCACAGAGAAACACACGTCAAAACCACAATGAGACATCACGTCACACCAGTCTGAATGGCTGAAATAAAAAAAACACAAGAAACAACAAGTGTTGGTAAGGATGTGGAGAAAAAGGAACCCTGAAGCAAAAGGTAAACCGGGTGCAGCCACTCTAGAAAACAGTATGGAGCTTCCTCAAAAAGTCAAAAATAGAACTACTCTATGATCCAGTAATTGCACTGCTGAGTATTAACCCAAAAAATAAAAAAAATAAACTCAAAGGGATACATGCACCTTTATATTTATAGCAGCAATGTCATAATAGTCAAATTATGGAAGCAGCCTAAGTATCCATCAATAGATGAATGGATAAAGATGTAACATATGTATACAACAGAATATTATTCAGCCATATGAAGAATAAAATCTTGCCATTTGCAACAACATGGATGGAGATAGAGTATAATGCTAAGCGAAATAAGTCAGAGAAAGACAAATACCACATGATTTCACTCACATGTGGAATTTAAGAAACAAAACAAAGGAGCAAAGGAAAAAAATGAGAGAGAGACAAACAAGCCAAGAAACAGACTCTTAACTATAGAGAACACACTCATGGTTACCAGAAGGGAGGTGAGGGAGTAGTGAAATAGGTGATGGGGATGAAGAGTACACTGATCGTGATGAGACTGAGTAATGCATAGAATTGTTGGATCACCTATATTGTACCTGAAACTAATATAACACTGTATGGTAACTAAATTGGAATTAAAATTAAAAACAAACAAGCAAAAAGAACACTTGTAGTAAGTTGTTTCCAAGAATGCCTCATGCAAACTGCATTTGGATCAGTGATATTTCAGTGCGCAGAAGTGAGACATACTCTGTAATGCGTGTAGTGAAGTCTTTAAGGCCACTTGTAATAAAGATGTTTCGAAGGAAGGAAGGGAGGGAGGGAGAGAGGGAGGAAGGAAGGAGGGAAAAACTTTATGGCCACAGACTTGTTTATATGTATTCACACCAATGCTTCTCAAGTCCATCACAGTACAAAACACACATTACTGCCTCATAGCATTAGTTCTGATTAATACATTTGGGAAATTCTAATTATGCACCTGTTGCTGCTTTTCTATGTCATCATTCGAATGTATTTGTACCTGTATTTTTATATGAATGTAATTATTTGTGTTTATTTCAAGTCACAACCAGAATGAGGGTATGGATTTTTTTTTTTTAAAGATTTGATTTATTTATTTGAGAGAAAGAGCACATGAGCAGGGCGGAGGGAGAAGGAGAAGCAGACTATCCCCCACCCTCCCACCCCCGCCACCTGCTAGCATGAGACCAAGGCAGATGCTTAACCAACTGAGCCATCCAGGTGCCCCAGCTTTGGGGTTTAATGAAACTTCTATTTATTCTTTTGTTGTCCCTCGCTTTCTATTTTGCTGACCTAAATGTAATGTCAAATGTTATTTAAAACTGTAAATTTAGGATTTGTGGTTTCATAGATGTCTGACTTAATGGCTCCAAACAAAGCCTCTAACTGCACCCATAAAAATGCCCTTCAAGCAGAAAAGGCTGAAAAGAAAAAAACCTCAAGGCATTACAAAAACTCCAGATGGATAAAAAAACAAAAACAAAAACCTATTGCCAAAATCCTAAGAGTCTCATGTCAACATAAAGGCAATGGAAATGAATTGGTGACCTATAACATGATACCTCAGCAAAAAGAGGAAACCCCTGCCTAAGGGCAAGTGGCTAGAAACTTCATCTTTCCTTCCTTTCTTTCCTACTGCTCACTGCCTGACTTCTAGAAAAAGCAGATAAGTCTCTCTATAGTACAGGTGATACTTCTGAAACTGCTTTTAGGGCAGCATCACCCAGAGAACAGTGAGCAATAAGTATTCCCCTCCTTTCA
Source organism: Canis lupus baileyi (assembly GCF_048164855.1). Lineage (NCBI taxonomy): Eukaryota > Metazoa > Chordata > Mammalia > Carnivora > Canidae > Canis > Canis lupus. The sequence goes on along the minus strand of NC_132858.1, from coordinate 37,862,888 downwards.
CATAGGAACTCCAGTATGTATTGAAATTTAAATACAATGGCAGGAGCTATATGTCCAAAGATTTTCAACACAGGTGCAAAGACAATTAAAATGGAAGAAAGATAGCCTTTTTAACAAATGGTGCTTGGGCAATCAGGCATCCATAGGCAATAAATAGCAAATAATTAAATAAAAATGACCCTTGACCTAAATTTCACACATTTTACAAAATTAACTAAAAGTTAATTATAGATTTAAATGTAAAATGTAAAACTATAAGCCTTTTAGGAAAAAAAAAAAAGAAAGAAAATCTTTGAGATCTAGGGCTGGTCAAAACGTTTAAGGCTTGACACCAAAAATATAACCCATACAGGGAAAAATAATAAACTCGTCTTCATAAAATTAGAACCTTTTGCTCTGTGAAAAATGCATGGAAAGACAAAATACAGACTGAGAAATAATTGCAAACTTTATATTTGACAGAGGAATAGCTTCTGGAATAATAAAGAACTCAAAACTCCATGTTAAAAAAAACCCAAACAGTTCAATTATAAGATGCACAGCTTGCAGATAGAGCCATTTTACCAAAAAATGTATATAGATGACAAATAAGCACATGAAAAGATGTTAAAAATCAATACCTATTACATGAATACAAATTAATATCACAATGAGATATTACTAAGTATCTATCACAATGGCTGAAAATAAAACATAGTGACAATGCAAAATTGTGGTGAGGATGTTGAGAAACTGGATCCCTCATAGATCTGTGGTAGAATGTAAAGTAGTACTGCCACTCTAGAAAATAATTTGGCAATAATTTAAAGACATTTTTCTTTAAAAACTAATTATATGAGTAGCATACAATCCAGTAACTGCAATCCTGGGCATTTATTCTAGAGAAATGAAAAGTTATGTTCACTCAAAAGTCTGCATGCAAAACATTTGTAGCAGCTTTATTTCTAATAGTCTTTCAGCAAAGAACGGCTAAACAAACTATGGTACATCCAGAGGCAACTGGGTGGCTCAGTGGGTTAAGCGGCGTCTGCTTGGTCTTAGGTCATGATCCCAGAGTCCTGGGATGAAGCCCCCGTGTCAGGCTTGCCATTCAGTGGGGAATCTGCTTCCCCCTTCCTTATGCTCTTTCTCACTCTCTCAAATAAATAAATAAAATCTTAAAAAAAAAAAAAAAACAAGCCCCAAACCATGGCACATCCATACCATAAAATACTAATTAGCAGTGAAAAGGAACACGCAAATTATATATTCAGCAAACTAGAAAAATCACCAAGGAATCATGGTGAATGAAGAGAGTCAATCCCAAAAGACTACATACTATATGACTGCATTATGTAACATTCTTGAAATGGCAAACTTATAGAAATGGAGAACATTACTGGTTGCTAAAGGTAGAGGGGGCAATGCATGTGGGAGGAAAATATAGTGGCTATAAAAAAAGATCTTTGTGGTGAAGAGACTGTATCTTGACTCAGTCAATACCAGTATCCTGATTGTGATATTGTACATTCATTTTATAAGATGTTATCTTTGTGGGAAACTGAGTATAGGGCAAATGGAATCTCTATGCATTACGTCCTACAACTGCATGTGAATCTACAATTATCTCGAAATAAAAAGTTTAATGAAAAATGTTAACTGAGTGGGATATTCAACAACCATTCTATTCTTTTCATTTGTGGCAAGTACACCTCTTCTATATACTAATATTGACATCTCTTAAACAATATTATTTTAAGAAAATGGGGATTATCCCTGAAGTCATTTGAACTGATTATTTTATAATCCTTCTCATGAAAATAGGAACTCAATTCACAGAAGATTTTAAAAGGAAAATGACTAATATCAGAGGAAATGAAGTGCTAAAAGCCCAATTAAATTAAATATTAAACAATGTTCTAGAGAATTATATATTCCAAAGTAGGCAACTGTCTCAAACAGAAAAAGTTTAAACAGAAATTAAGAGATAACATGTACATACAGTGTGGTAATAGTATAAGAATACCGAGACTATTATTTTTAACCTACCTAAAAACAAAGAGTATATTCAATTTCCAAATGTTGGATGAACTTGAACAGCCTGGTTATCTAGGTCATTTTTCTGACATAAGTTTACCCTAAAGTATGTTAATATACCACAATTTCCACCTCCCACACTAATCATCTCTCTCATCATACAAATATATGTTAAATCTATTTATTTATTTTTAAATTTTTATTTAAACATTTATTTGACAGAAAGAGAGATAGCATGAGCTCAAGCAGGAGGAGAGGGAGAAGCAGGCTCTCTGCTGAGCAGGGAACCTGATGTGGGGCTCAATCCCAGGGCCCTGGGATTATGACCTGACGTTAAGGCAGATGCTTAACTGACAGATCCACCAGGCGCCTATCTCCACTATTTCATTTTCCCATTTCTTGCTCATTCTTTTCAACCTATCTGAGTTCTAGATAACTGGGTTCAGTGTTTACTGAAGTAGCATGCATGGAGGGGACTAATGACCTGCAAATTTAACAGCCAAACGTGCTGACGCTCATTTCTTGATATTCTCTTTTCCTTTGTCCCCTGTGACAGTGTCCACTCTTGTCTTTTTTTTTTTTTAAGATTTTATTTATTTATTCACGAGAGACACAGAGAGAGAGATAGAGGCAGAGACACAAGCAGAGGGAGAAGCAGGCCCCATGCAGGGAGCCTGATGTGGGACTCGATCCTGGGTCTCCAGGATCACACCCCGGGCTGAAGGCGGCGCTAAACCTCTGAGCCACCCAGGGCTGCCCTCTTGTCTTTCTTCTACAGTTGCCACCTCTCTGTCTCACTGACTGGACCTTCTTCTTCCTTCTTTTTCTCTATAGCAACAATAATAAATATTTGTGAAGCACTTTACCAATTGTTTTCACATACATTATTTCATTTGCATTTGTGAGGAAAGTTTACACTCATTACATTTTTTACAGGCGTGGAAAACAAGACACAATCTATCCAAGATTATACTCAGAGTCAAGTATATGGCATTCTTCACTGCTTTTCTTGCTGTTTCTATCCTTCCATCAATCCTATCTACTTTTATGGCTTTCGGTATCACCTATGGAGATATCTTTAAACTGTATCAATGATATACTCATTTCATTTGTAACACAGATGATACAGATATTATATTTTCAAAGTCCCACATTTTTACTCCCTGTTAGATAACTTCACACCAGTATCTCCTGCATGAAATTCATCAAGTTCCAAAAAACACTGTCTATAGGAATTAGTCATTTTTTTCTTAATTTACTTGTTTTTAGTGGCCTATTTCTCTGGTCATCTAGATATAAAGTTTGAGTGTTATGCTTTCCTCCTTCACATCCAGTCCATTACCAAGTCTTATGGATTCCATGTCTCTCAGCTTTGATTCTTTCAAGCCTCCTCTCTGCACTATAAAATAGACTGTCACCCCTGCCTCAGTTAGACCACTGCAATGCCCTAATTATACTCTTCCTATACCACTGTCAGATTAATATTCCTCATTTGTAGCCTTCTGCTTAAAAGTAGTAACTCCAGCTGCCTGTTCTCCTGCTGCCAGCTTCTTCTGCCAACACATATGTGCTTGATGTCAAAGTCAAAGGAAAACTCAAAGTGTGTCAAAAGTATTCTTGAAGGTATTTTTACATGGAATTTGTTCAAGGGAGCTTGCACTCCAGAAGAACTAGGCTTCCTGTATAAGGGGCATAGAAGCGTTTAAAGAAAAGAAACAATAATAACATGAGATCACCAGGCTGGGTTTAGGCTGTTTTGAGATGGGAAAGCCCGTATGACTAGTCTGGCAAAGCTCATCACAAACCTGCAGACATCAGTATCACAAAACAAACCTGAAATGAAGGTTTGTGGGTTTGTTTGTTTTTGTTTTAAGATTATTTGTTTATTTATTCATGAGAAACACAGAGAGAGAGAGAGAGAGAGAGGCAGAGACAGAGGTAGGGGCTCCATGCAGGGAGCCCCAATGCGGGACTCAATCCCAGGACCCCAGGATCACGCCCTGAGCCAAAGGCAGGCGCTCAACCACTGAGCAACCCAGGCGTCCCGGTTTGTTTTTTCTTAAAGATTTTATTTATTTATTTGAGAGAGCACATGCATGAGTTGGCGGAGGGGCAGAGGGAGAGAGGGACAGGCTGACTTCCTGCTAAGCAGAGAGCCCCAGGTGGGGCTTGAAATCGGGACCCTGTGATCATGACTTGAGCTGAAGTCAGACGCTTAACTGAAAGCTATATTGGTGCCCCTGAAACGAGGTTTTAAAGAAGTTACAACTTAAAATGAAAGGCCACAAGGCTTTGTTTATTTTAGGGGCTTTAAAGTACTTTGTTTTTTCTGAATGATATTCATGGTGTGCATAGGCATAAGGTAGCAAGACCAGATACTGGTGGTGCACTCACATCTATAATAAATATAATCAATCAATCAATCAATAAAATCTATAATATAATCTATAATATAATCTATATAGAATATATATATAATATTCTAATATTACATAATATAATATTCTAACTTTTCATTCTTATTTATAACTTTTTCCATCACAGTCAAACTAGCAACTAGGTGGCTTAGTGTGGTCCAAAGAACTTCTTGCTTTCTTGTTTCTATGTTGTTTCTGCCTCAAGTACTTTAGGAGCCATCAAAACACTAGCAATCCTTAACCATCCATACAAATTCTATCTTAATTTTCCTGATACTCCTCTACCAAAATGAATATTATCATTCATCTTTAATAAAATCATGAAACTCTTTTTTTTTTTTTTTTTTACTTTTCTGGACATAGGTATTCTCTCTTGCACTGTAGTGTGTATTATCTTCTAGTCACTATATTTAAAGTATGTAAAATACACTGTATCTGCCTTTAAGAAGCTTATAATAAAGAGAGGCTCAGTAAAGGTCTGTATTATGACTACCACCATGACTACTACAAATATATACTCATATTTACTAAGTGCCTACCTCATACCAGATATTCATTAAGTAATGTAACCCTCAAAACCACCCTACAGATTAGGAATGTAGACACAAAGTAGCAACTGGCCAAGGTTATATAAATAACACATGGTGTATATAGAATTAGAAACTCTGGCCATCTGGTTCTAGAGCTTTAACTATTAAGTGATACTGCAAATCTGAACTGAATAAAATAGGCATACATTCTGAATTTAAAAGCATGTATTTATTCTCTTTCCACTTTCTTTCATGGTCCAGTGATCAAAGAAGTTCATAGATACCTCTCCTACCTTCAATAAAACCCAAAGCTGTGTTTGTATCAGCTTTTTCTGGCTTCGTATAATGCCAAGAGTATTTTGCTAAAGTTTGAACCATAACTGTAAAATATAGTTGAGATGACCATAAACTATTTCGTTGTTTTTTTTTAAGATTTATTTATTTATTTATGAGATAAACTATTTTGTAATAAAAATTGGGGCTTTACTAGTGACTCATTTGGTTGAGCATCCAACTCTTGGCTTCGGCTCAGGTCATGATCTCAGGGTTGTGAGACTGAGGCCTGTGTCAGGCTCCACATTCAGCAAGGACTCTGCTTGGGACTCTCTCCCTCTCCCTCTGCCCCTGTTCCCCCTCTCTGAAATAAATAAATCTTTAAAAGCAAGTTGAAGCTTTGCTTCATTGAGGTTTCACTGTTAAGTCAGTAACTGAGAGACCTTATGACAATTATGATGTTTATAGAATACTACTTGATAAACTGATGCAGTGGTTGCAGTTAATTGATTCAATAGAGGTTTATACTATTACCAACAGAATCAGGGAGTAATTTAAATACAGAAAGAAATAACCTCATGTTCTCAAAAGTTATATAAATAGGAATGAATCATACACTTGACTTAAATCTTCCTAAGTATCATGGCTAATTTCCCTTTTAATGATTATTACACTACATAATTTATTTATCATAGCAAAGTTTATCATAGTAAAGTTAATAGCACACACAATATATTTCAACATTTTCCTGATACTTTCATGGAACTCACATGGCAGTAATTGTCAGGTGCTAGATAAAGTGAGCAGCATATTTCTGTGATTGTAGTTCATAGTCTTCAGTTTCTAACACATGAAGAACAAAATACGCAAAGGCTACCTCAAAGTATCTACTTAATTACTGAGTCTACTAGTCCATTGTTCTTCATTCCAAATCATGGATACTGATGGTAAATGAGAAGCCACATTTACCCATTATATCTCTATGTACACATGCTGATACACATGTATACACAACACCAACTGGCCATTCTTTCTTTGTCTTTACCAGTAATTACCAGCAACTAGTATATAGCACTGGCATTTAATTTGATTTTATATAATCTTTTTTTTTTTTTTTTAAGTGGGCTCCATGCTAAGCAGGGGGCTTAAACTCACAATCCTGAGATCAGGTCCTAAGCTGAGATCAAGAGCTGGACGCTTAACAGACTGAGCCATCCAGGCACCCCTTAATTTTACATCATCTTAATTCTCCCATTCTTTTTTGTCTTTGTATATACATAAATTTTACAGAATTATTAACACGTATAAATTTTAGAATTGAATTTTTAAAGCAAACATTATAATGAAAACATTTCCATATGGTCAGTAGCCATAATTGCCAGAGATAATTTCAGCTATAACTTTCAGATATAATTCTGAGATAATTTCTCAGCCATAACTTTCAGATATAATTCTGAGCTTTATCACTCATTTCTATTTTTGAATAATTTTTGGTATAAATATTGACAACAGGATGTTAACATTTTAAATTATCTTGAAACGATATAGGCACCATTTAATAAAAATAAAATTTTATGTTGCATTGTTAGTGCCTGGATTTCTACATTTTTTTCAATGAAACAAAAACACTGAAACATGTTTGTAATTTCTTCTATCTTATCCATTCTAACAATTGTCAATAAATACCTAAGCAAAAAAAAAAAAAAAAGTGTATACATGGAGGTTCTAAGGAAGTGGAAGGTGTACTGAGTGAAGCTATGCTTAAAACTGAAAACATTCTTTTTAATTTAAAGCAATTTCCATGATTTCAAGAATATTACAGCCTCCTAATGAAAAATATTAAGAGGAATATGATCTCCCATAATGCATTCATCCAAACTTTATTCTGTGAATATAATTTGATATTTAGATATGATCAAACTACATGTAAATTTTTCAGAGGCATAAAATTTCTTCATAAGCATGATTTTGATCACTGCACACTAATATATCCTATTTCACCTAATCATTTCCCTTCTAGTATATAGTGTTGCAATGAAGGGTGGCAAATTTTTGTCCACGTTTCTGATTATAACTTCAAATTCCTAGAAGTGAAATTACTGATTATAGTTGTAAAGTCTTGATACATAAAATAAAAAAAAACCTATATTCAAACTTGAAGGAAAAAACAATTTTGAAATATGAAATGAAAGCACTACTTGGAATGTGTCACAAATGGGTATTTGACATTATACATATATGGGACTATTCCTCGTTAACTGTGAATAAGAAAATTCAGAAATTGGAAGGAAGTCAAAGGCAGCAAAAGAGGGAAAGAAGGTAGGTGGGGCAGAGGGTGAAGAAACAGTATAAGCTCTATATCATGCTTTGCCTGGATGTACCTTGTACATTCATGATCTGGTTGGAGAAGGGAGCCAGAAGTGATCCCAACCTTTTAGTTCTTTTATAACCTTTATCTAAAGCCAGATGTGTTTGGAGTTTAAGGATTACGTGAAAGTTACACTTTCAGCTTGTATGAAGAATAAAGGCTCTTGAAAACTAATGTAAAATCTGCTTCACAATTTTAATAGTCTTAGAATGATCATCTCCAAAATAATGAGAGAGAGAGAGAGAGAGAGAGAGAGAGAAGGAGAAGAACCCCATATGGTATTTTATCCGATTTTAAATATCAAGAGAGTATATGGAAAAAATCATCCTTTACCTTACTAATTCATGTATTTATTCATTCATTCATTTATTCCTTTGACCAGTTAGAGGCCAAGCACTGCTTTAAATGCTGACAACATGAGAACAAATCAAAGTGATAGGGTCCATATTCTCTTGGAGCTCACAGATTAGGGAGAAAGAGTGACAATTGACTAGGCAGTTATAGTAGAATATGATGGCTAGCCCAATGAGATAAAGTAAACATAACAGGGTCAACCAGCCCTATAGGGTGATTTTGGAAAGCATCTGGGACTGGTTTTTGAATGAAAACCTAAAGCTCGTTGATAGAACAAAGTGGGCAGAAAAATCAAAATGGTAAAATGCCTTGCCTGGAGTCACCCACCTAACTGGGTTAAGGCTAGAAGTAAGATCATCAGATTCTTCACTGATGTTAGTGATATTCCACTATTTTAAGTTTCCTTAACACCTGTGGATTGTCATTCTTTATGAAATATGAATGATCAGAAAGATCCACTGTAGGTGCAAAAAACTCTTAAAAGACCATGGAGACTATGCTTTAAACTACAACATATTTTAGGCACAGAGTTGGATCTTTAGAACAAGTTTGAAAAGAAAACAAAACTATGCTTTATCTGCTGTCTAACCTTTCAGTTAGGTTTGTCAAAAAGCAATGGATCTGTGAATATTCCAATCCATCATTAAAAAGTTCAACAAATGCTTACTTAGACCATTGGGGTTCCAAACATGTATTCAACTATTTACAACAGTACAGAATGGATGAAGCAAAAGCCAAGCTCAAAGTGCTTCCTTTTTGAACTCTATGACACCAGAAATTTCTAATAAATTTTAATGTTGATGGCTTGATCCTGACTCTATTTAGAGGACATCACAAGGTAAAAACAAAAGATAGAGCATTTTTAGGGAAAGATTACCAAATTTGCTTTCTGTTATAATAATTTCCAAATTTTCAAAAAAAATAATAATTTCCAAATTTCCTTATTATGTTGACCCTCAAATTTTTATCTCTTTACTACCTATGCTTTGCTTCTTTTACAGGCTTGTACCACAATATTTAATTACATCCCTTTTATTTGAAAATAGTTAATAGCTGGGCTTTTTAATTTCTCTCTCTATTCAAGGAGATACTCTGCCTCAGAACAAGAAAGAGGAAAAAATAAATGTATACTAAACAAAATAATTACAATCAAGTGTTAATTTTTTTATAGTAGAAGAAGACAAAGGTAGCATGTGTGACTGAAATCCATGGTCATGACCCATACTTCATTCAAAAAGCAATGTCAACTTCTCATTTAAAACACAGCTTTTGTTTGTAGCAGGACAGGTTGATTTGTGGGTTTCCACACCCCACCCCCCATAGCCAGGTAAAAGAAGGAGCACATGAAACAGAACTACCCTCAAGCTTGATAAATCAATCCCCAAGGAAATGAAACTTAACTGTAATCATTAGGTACTGCATAAAGAAGGAATTCTACAGAAAATGTAAATATAGCTGAAACCATCTGATGCTTATTGTTTCAGATTCTAAATGCCCTACTTAGAACAACATATATAAAGAGTTATCTGATTTTTTTTAACAAGTCTGTGATTATTTAAAACCAAATCTTGAAACAACACATTAAAAAGTACCTCTAGGAAATATAAAAATGAAGATATCATGTTTTACCTTCATATTTCCATGTGATGACATTAATTGGGAGTCTAAATTGAAGTTGTGCATAAAAAGCAGCTTCTCTACTTATGAATAGATTCCAAAAAGTGATTCATGATTCTAATTGTTTTTAAGTGCAAAGTGACTAACGAGGTAAGTTTAAGCTTGCAATTCCCAAATGCATTTTCACAACATAGAAATATCCAGTTTTTCTTTCAAACCTTTGAATGTTTGAAGGATCTTTAAATAATACAAGAGGAAAGAACGCATGGTCTTCCTTCTGTTGATACCCATTCAACCAAAGATCTTTTGCCAAGATAGTTTCATCTATCTGAATAAAATTTGTTAAAGTATCTGACAACCATGATCAATTATAAAGTTGTTTTAGGAAACATCTTAAATTGAACAGTGGTTGCAAAAGTATGGTTAGGAAAGGTCAAGAGCATCAGCTTTATACAAAAATATGTCAGACACGCACAATTGTTGGGCCCCATCCCAGGCCTACTGAGTCAGAAACTCTGGTTTGGGGCCCAATAAATTGCATTTTAAAAAGCCACTCAGTTTTAGCACTTACTGATCACTATCAATTAAAAACAGTGTAAATTTCACCTGTGTGTTTCATTTTTTTATTCTATATAGGAGCTATTAAATCTGTGAATCTGAGAATGACTAATCTCATTAGTGATATTTTAAAATTTTAAACCACTTTTTGGTCATTATCTTATTAGGCAAGGTTGTCCAGGGAAACTGGATTATTTTCCTACTTGCTTATTTATTTATTTAAAGGAATTGGATCACACAGTTATGGAGGTTATGTCCTAAAATCTGCAGGTGGCACGCTGGAGACCCAACAGAGACACGTGTAGTTCCAGCCCAAGTCCAAAAGCCTGAGAACTAGGAGAGCCAACAGTTTAAATTCTCATCTGCAACCTTAGGCTTGAGACCTAAAAAGAGCTTAGCTCTCTCCTGGGGTGCAAAGGCTGAGAAAGGCTGATGTCCCAGCTCAAAGCAGTCAGACAGGAAGAGTTCCCTTCTACTAGACTGAGTTAGCCTTTCTGGTTCTTTTCAGATCTTCCATTGACTGGATGAGGGCAACTCACATTAGCGAAGAATCTGCTTTACTCAATCTACCAATTCCAATGTTAATCTCATCCAAAAACACTCACACAGACATACCAGAATAATGTCTGGCTAAGTATCTGTATGCTCCATGGCCCAGTCGAGACCTAAAATTAACTATTACATTTATTTTAATTTTCTATTTTCATTTCCAGAATTATACAAACATTCTTACCAATATTTTCAAATACATGAGTATGCTTTTCTCTTATTGGACACGATGTGGTTAATACTGTTCTTAAAACAACTATAAATGCAGTACAAACACAGTACGTTGGAGACACTAAGAAATGGCCTGCTGGTTTAAATTAAAATAGCCCATCATCATCATTCAGAATATGGGCAATGTTGGGCAGTCAATGTTCTTTTGCTCTGTTGTACCTTTTATAAACCGATAAAAATTTGTAAGTTAAAAGTTAATGAGTTAAAAGTTAAAAGAGTGGCTTTTTTTGCATAGTACCAATTCAACTGGAAATAAATGAAAAATCCATTCAAACAGTAAAGCATTTTTATTATACATGGTAGTGCAGCAGAGTGCTTAGTTAATAGACCACTTGGCATCAAGTAGACTGATCCTAAATCAAATGAGAACAGGATTTTCTTGAGGTGGAAATAATTTCAAATAATCAATAGCGAAAGCAAGTATTTATGGTGTATCTATTATGTGGGAAGTGCCAGTTATGAGGCCCTGGATTTTCTCAAGTTAATGCTACAAAACTAAACATTCCAAATTTGATAGCTTATAACATGGTAAATGTGTGTATCCTATACTTTAAAACTTTGCCTACCGCATCATTTTTTAATCAATGTGAATTAAAAGTCCTCTTGTTTCACCTTTACAATTTACACTTCTGACATCATGAAGAGAGAAAGGTGAGAACAGGAATGTGCAAGCTGAAGCGTGCTTGTCTCTTTTTATATAATGTAATAATTATAGTAATAGAAAACACTTACACAGTGTTTCTTATGTGCCAGGCATAAAGTACTCTGTACACGCTAACTCCTTTATCTTCACAAGCTTAAACAGAGAGTTGGGTAAGTTGTCTGAAGTCACACAGCTAAGAAGCAATAGAAGGGTAATTTGTGCCCTGCAGACTGGCTCCAGGCTCATGCTGTTACCCATGCTGGCCCGGGGCACAGCAGCAGAGCCTGCCCAGTGACTTGATGAGCTAGAAATGAGTTACTGTGAGGACCCAGACTTCACACGAAAACAAGCACAATTAATTTCTGTTAAACAGTGCAATTAAGTTTGAGCTAGTAAAAGGGACTCCTCCTTTCTATAATACCAAATCACAATTATTTCAATTTTGTTTAGCTTCACACAGAAAAACATGAGTCTTACTGCAGCAATTGCTTCCCTATGGGTGCCTCTTCAGAAAGAGTTTTTTTACCTACTAACAGATTCAGATCATTGCAACCACCCTGTGAAGCACTCCTCCCATTTTAGAGATAGGAACACATGGTTACAGAAGTTTAGAAACTGATTAAGCCAGAAGTTCTTATCTTTCTGTGCCTGAAAAAGCCCAAACTCCTCCTACCACACAGCCTGACACATGAGAATTTACCACTGGGTCACATTGTATGTAGAATTTTATCTTCAATATCCTGAAAATATAACAATTAACTAACTAAATTGTTGAATATAAAAATAAAAATTTTAAAAACAGAAACCAAGATCAGGAAATAAATATATGTAACAAAACTCAGGAAAGAGAGGATATGCAACCACTTTAATGCTAAAGTCCAAGGGAGCAAATTTTAAAAATAATAAATAAATAAATAAGATCATATAGACAGTCAGTAGAGCTTATCCAATGTAGTTATTATAAGGTTAAGACTGAAGGAACTGAAATGGCATGCTTATCTAAAATTATATTTTGAATATGTACATGGAAAGACTTGGAGGAAAAAAAGGAAATGATCTGGCAAGTTCCTGAAATATGAATAGCTCCCAAGAGAATAAAGAAACCATGTTTAAAATCTGAATAAAGAAGGAAAAAAAATAGGACAAAGTTTGTTCTCTGCTATTAAACTGAAATGACACACCATTATCTTTATCTCCTATAGTAATTTATTTTCAGCAGTATCCACGCCTGGGTCAAACAGTCCCCAAACTTTAGACGACTATCAGTAAGTACATATGAGCTAGCCGTTAAATTCAGTATTACTGGGAATTACCTTAAAGAAGCAAAGACACAACACCCATTATTTTTGTAACTCAAGCAAAATTTATCAGTCAAATTGATTCCCTTTCCAAACCAAGAAAAAGAGCCATTGATTAATCTTTTCATGGCCCTGCAGGAGTTAGAACTCTGAGAGGTTGTTTTGAGAATATATGATTCTACATTATAGAAAAATAATTTTAAAAAGTAAGTGAATGGCTAAGAGACAGCACGTGCAAGCTAGTGCATGTGGGCAGAAGGGAAGAAGAGGAAGGAGGGAGAGAAGGAAGGCTAGTTTAGATTGTTATAGATATTTGTTTCATCAAGATGCAGAATTTAAGGGCATCAAAGAAAAGTCAGAGTAGGCTTTGCTCCAATGTTGCATATATATGTATTTAAATCTCACCCAAGAATTCCTACATTGTGTTCCTACAGATGAAGTAATATATGTGAAGTATATTTATAAATTGTAAGGCACTAGACATGCAGGAAAAGCGATAAATTATGATCTCAATAGGTTGTTAATGGCCCTGGGTTTACAACCATCATCATTCTTGTTTTCCAACTGGAAATGAAGTTTAATTAGAGGTGCAGAACATGTCTATGGTGTACCTGAGGGCAGGATTATAGGATCCATCTGAAAGTCAACTGGTATTATATACAAATTGGCCTTGTTCCCTCTTCAAACTATAGATTATTTTACAGACCACATCTGTTCCTTACAATTTAAGACTACAGTGTATTTTAGAATACCAGCTGGAAGTTTTAAGGATATTGTTTTCACTAATTCTAAGTCACCAATGGCCTGGTAGCTATAGGCAAGAGCAATGTCAATATCAACGCCATATATTCAGTAATGAGAAATATATGCAACAGAATAAAAAATTAGAAAAGAAAAGTAATATTCTCACAAAATCCTATTATAAAGAATGAGGTAATTTCTCCTCCAAATGATTCGATGGTCCCAAAAGACATAGTGCCATTACAGAAACACATTTAAGCAAACATAAAGCTAAATGGACTCATAGTATGCTGCTTCCACTAAGGCAGGATGGGATAAAAGGAGAATAAAGAAAACACACACATATACACACACACACAACAATGCTCAAGACGTGAACAAATAAGAATGTTTAGATTTTCACACTACTCTCTTGGTGATTCAGGCCTTTTCTAATTTAAGAAGCCACCTCATATTTCTGAGTGCTTGTTATTCTGTATACTCCAGGAATTACTTTTTTCATTTTGAAGAACTAGTTTATTGGAAAAACCAGTTTGCAGAATTAATTTTTCTTTGATACTATCTTATTTTTTAAAGTATGTATCTGTGTGGCCATTGTTGCTAAATGCTAAAGAAGAGAGATTTAAAGGGAAGACAACAGATTATTTCATCCCAATCCAGTGTCAAAATTTCATTTAACACATAGTAGTATACAGTTTTAAAAACCAGTGTTTTTGTTTTTCATAAGGCAAGGATATTACATTATCCCTAATCATGCTTAGTACCCCAGGAGAGATGTGATTCTGTGATGAACATGGATATTATATGAATGCTAGAGTCAATGCATTCTAATTTTGTGTTAGTCTTTTTAGGATAATAACCATCCTAATAATGAATATATATTTAATAGTTGCTTTCTTGCCAAACATATTGAGGCATTGTCTTACTAAACAAAGGAAACGTTCTCTTGCTTCAAAATTTTATGCTCTCAGTAGTAATCAAAGTATGGAACTAAAAGCAGTGATAGGTTTTTATTTTAGATGCTTTATTATAATTCCCCAAGGTCTTAGGCAGCAAAACTCATTTTAAAGAGTTTTTCTCAACTTTTTCTTTAGCTTCCCACTACTCTGTCCCTTCCTCATTCTTATCTTTCATTTTCATCCTTTCTTTAAATGTAGTAGATTGACAGGAAGATACAGGATGAGCTTTGGGGAGAAATACTCTCCTTTACTGTGCCTCCTCATTATTGGATCTTAGCTTGGATCATAGTTCTAAATATACCATATTTGCAGTGTAATAATAAATATCAAAGCCATGCCATTTTGTTACCTGTGTACCATTTTATTAATAATCTGGCTCTACTACATCTCTTCACATACAAGTATATGTTAATTTTTATAGACAAGTTTATATATGTATAACCTATAAATATATGGATGGCTATCTATTTGCTACTATAAACAGGTGGAAGTTATATTTACAAATGAATTTTAAACGGCACATACTAAAGTGCTTTCTTATGCTCTCTTTAATTTAAAAAATATTTTTAAAATGAAGGAATCATTTAATAAGCATAATAGTTAAGGAAATTAGTTCAAATGAGTTCAAATTAGTCATGTAGTTATGTGGAGCTTGCCCCTTGGTTTCATTGACAAAACAAGTATTTATCAACCAATTACTGTGTCTAAGACATTACCTGCAAGACTTTTGTTCAGTAGTTACCGCTTGCAACCTCACGTTTTCACTGAGATAGGAAATCTTTCCATAGGAGTTATTATGGATTTACTGGGAATTCTTCTACTAGAAAATGAGAACATTTGGCATGTATGACATCACTTATTTCAATCATGTGATTTTACAAACAAGAAATAGGGCATTCAGAGATGTGAAATGAGGCACTTAAAGTAAATACTATCTGATTATCTCACAGTCAAGCAGATGGCCTAGTTCCTCTGCCTCGTGCAGGGTCTGAGGACCTAAGGATGTTAGGAGGCAGGACTGGTCTATGACATGAGGACAGACATCACAAAGACAGAACCAAAGTCTTAGTCCTGGCCATTGGCAGGTCCGAGAAACATAGGAAACTTTCAAGGAAGGGGCAAAAGGAAAAGTCATATTTAAGTTCAGGAATTAGAGAAACTGGAACTGGTATAATAGAGCCCAAGGAGGCAGTATTGACAATGTTGTTGCTCATGATACCACTCATGAGTGAAAAGGCTTTCTTGTCCTTCAGCTAACCAACATTTTGCCTAGTGTCCACCCAAAGTGATCTTTCTGATTGTTCCAAGAGTTTTTTATTATATGTGTTATTCTATTGTAGGGGGAAACCGCACTCTTTTGTAGGATGATGAGGTTTGCCCAATAGCCTTTGGTTATTCCTGTTGTCCTTGAGTAATTATAAATATCACTCTTTCCTTCCCCAAATCCTGTGGTTTGGATAATAAGTTACGTGGTCAACTAATTCAATTCGTGTAACAGCAATTCATTTTTGCCTTGCCCTTTTAATAATTTCTTCATGTGCCTATGCCCAATAATGACCACATAAGTTATATACTTCATAAAGAAAATATGGGTAACATGATCTGGTTAAATAGGGTTATGATCATTTAAGATTTTAACTATGCTTATACAGAGAACATTATATGTATAATGTAAGTTAACCTATTTCTCAGTATCTAGATCACAATTGCATGTAGAGGATGTTTGAATTTTTTTCCTACTGATTGTTTGAGTGATAAGATGCTAAAGTCCTCCTCAATATAAAGCCCTACCCAATCATGGGGCAGTTCCAATAATCATAGTGTTTACATGGACTCACCACAAGAATTTTAACCATGCTGCCAGAATAACTATCAAAAGGAGAAATAAATGGCCAGAGCATTTGAGTTATCCCATCATGTTTTTATAATCTATCATTCTAAAATACAGAGAATATTACTAGAGATTTAAAGAGGGGAGAGTTTATGCCACTTTGAAAAAGACCCCTTTTCTCCCCATCAAAATAAATACTCCAAGTAGCTTCTCTGGTCTAATGATATATAACAGTTAAATTTTCAAGCTAAATGATTTACATTCAAAATACCATTCCTTCATATATTCTTGCCTAACTACTAAACAAAGACTCGGTTAGACTAAAGAAAAAGAGTTAAATGCATCTACATTGCCTTTTCCATATTGTCACTCATGATATTCCATGAATTATTCTACTCTTCACATTGCAGTTTGGATGTCGCATCCATTGTGCATCCTTCCCTCTTAACTTCTTTTTCTCCTTTTCTTCAACCCCTCCTCCTTAGGACAGTCAGGTGCCCTACTTCTGTATTCTTACAGCACCTTTTACATATCAATATTATAACAGTCATCGTATTGTACTATAATTGTTTACATGCCTATCTGCCCCGTTAAGCCGATCTCTTAGAAGTCAGGAACCAAATCTTTTACATCTGTCAATTCCCAGCATCACATCATGCTTCTAGTAAATATTTGTTGAATAAGTGAAGTCCGTGATTCAGACATTAAAAAAGGTTATATCTGAATATTTTGTATATTTAAAAGAAATTACAAGGCACCTGGGTGGCTCAGTGGTTGAGCATCTGCCTTTGGCTCAGGTCATGATCCTGGGGTTCTGGAATTGAGTCCCATGTCAGGCTCCCCATGGGGAGCCTGTTTCTCCCTCTGCTTATGTCTCTGACTCTCTCTCTCTGTCTTTCATGAATAAATATATTAAATTTTAAAAAATAAATAAAAGAAGTTATAATCTTAAATGAGCACAGCACTAATCTAATCGTGACATACGTACTATTTACAAAGTTTGTATTAAAGGATAATTGTCAAATACACAAGACGTTCATAATCACAAAGTCATTATGATGAAGTGAAGGACAAATGAGTTCCAAAGAGAAAATCCTATTTTTCAATTTACAATTAGGAAAGATAGTTGGGAGGAAGCAGATGCAACAATCTGAAGCAATACATTAAAGCCTAAGGAGTAATACTAACGATGGAAAAATGTACTTAGCGATAAGGCACTTTCATTTTAATAAAACCATGAGGAAGTTGGGTCCTGGATCAGGGCCTATATGTGTCAGTTCTCTGTACATGTTACTGACTGCAGAAACAATCAACCAAGCAAACAACTCAATGAAGTCATCATGGTCAGTTCAGTTAAGCAACCAGTGAAAAAAATCAGTCAAACTGGTGATTAGACATTTAAGAAAACCAGATCAAAAGCAAATAGTTGGATTGAGATTTTCTTTCACCTACCTTTGTATTTTACACAGAGACATAAAACAAAAACAACTGGAAATGTGTATTTGATTGCTTTTTCCAGCCATCCTCTCTGGATGACGGTGCCATACCACCTGAAAATAATGAAGTGCTTATAGTTCCCTGGGGTCTTTCAATTCATAGAAATAGCCTAGGAACCATTAGCACGGATTAATGTTTATGTACATAATCTCTAGGTATACATTATCTACCGCAATATTATTTGGGTCTATACAACATGTACTGAAATGGAGTATAATGAGTTATCATTATATCCTTTTCCACTAACTGAATGCTAGGGTTCTTTAGGGGGAGCACATAATACATGTGGTCACCCCCACGAGCAAAGTTTAGGCTCTCTTAGGTCCTAGGCTTGTAAAAGTGGAAGGCGGGAGTGATAAAAGGACAATAGCAAGACAGAAAGAATCTTTTTTTCCCCCGAAATGCTAGCTAGCCCTTTAGGGTTCATATATCAGTACCCTAAGGGGCCAAGTGAGACCACCTTCTTATCTACTTTCTACTTCTAGACAGGATTATATATACAATGTTTCCAATATGAGGGGTAATCCTGCTCTTAACATCTTCCAAAGGAGATTTAAATGCTTTCATTTGTAACCTACGCCTGAGTTTTGACAACATTCATAATCAAGTCATTCTTTGTAGAGCTGACCTAAATCCCTCTTAACCCAGCAGGAATTCATTTCCTCTGTGTGCTCCTTAGAAGAGCAAGCTTATCACCTTCTTCCATATAGTCTTTCAAACACTTGGCTAATAAGTCTCAGGTCTAAAGAAGGCCTGAGAGGGGTGGGATAAGCACTAAGCTCAGTGGATCTTGATGCAGGCCTGTGCTTAGAAGGTGGTCCTCAAAGGGACTTTTAATTCACAGGGCCCTCACACTGACAAGCCATGGCTGAGGGAGCAGAACTTGATGGGATTATCTCATTGGGGGTGCTACTAGCATCCTGACAGGAAAATTCTTTGTTGGTGGGATATTCCTGCTCATTGCAGGACACTTAAAATACCTGCCCCAACTCCTAGTCCATCTCCATTAAAGGCCAGTAACACACATGCCCTAATCACTCTGGCAACCAGATTCTGCATCTCCACACCTCCAGGTGCCCCTTAGTGGGGAGACACTGCTAGTCAATAACCCCTAGATTCACACTTACCAGTTAGGCCAGAACCAAACAGTTTGTAGATACACAAAAGAAAATTCAATATTTTTCTATGTTACATTTCAAGTAGTCTTATACTTCTTTTCCTCTATATTCTAAATCTGTTACAAGTTATGAAGTTCATAATAACAGTCCCTGCCACTTACTAATTATCATCGATCAGATTCTGTTTGCTATTTTGCATGTGTTACATTATTTAATACTTAACAAAACCATATTTATGTAAAAATCAGTATCATCATTCTAAATATGAAGAAAATAAGGATCAGAGGTATCCATATACCTCTTCAAAATACCCAGATGAGAACTGATAAAGCCAAACCAGTATCTTGCTAACTCTAAAACCCTTGCTCTTTTTAGAACTTTCTGCCATATGGATTGCCATATATTTATATATCTGGGTCCAATGCACTAGAAGGAGATATGGGACAAAGACAATTGTACACGTGACAAGGGATCTCACAAACTTAAATAAGGTCACTCAGACTTGATAGAGTGAGGAGAGAAAATAGCCAGGGACAGCACCCTAGAAAAATAGCAAAGAGAGTAGACTCAGGGAAAGTAGGGGAGGAGGAATTATCATAAGCATATTTATTATAAAAACCCAAGGTATTGAGAAACTTCAGAATCACAACTTTCACAAGCTAGCCTATTTACACTAACATCTTACTGTGGTGTTAAGGAAGTTTAAGGAGACAATTATAGGGCAAAAGCAAAAACGTAAGGAACAAGTAAATGTAAAAAAAAAAAAAATCATCCTTTAGGAGACTTTCCAAGATGATGGAGAAGTAGGGAATCCTAGTTTCATCCAGTCCCCGGAAATCAGCTAGAGAGTCATCAAATCATCCTGAAAACCTGCAAAATCAACTGGACATCTGAGAAAAGAAGTGCTATCATTCTACAAATAGAAAAGCGACCACCTTTTTCGAAGTAGGAGATGTGGAGTTGTGCATCTAAGGCGATATATCCAAAGAAAAACCGAGGGGAGAGGGAGCCTCTGTAAGCCAGCTACTGGCAGGTGTTAGAAGCAGTGGAGCACAAAGTCTGAACTTTTAGAAGTTTGCCTGATAAGTGCTGAGGAAGTGCAGCAGCGCAAAATCCCAGGTGTGACGGCATGGACTCAGGATCCCTGGGGTCACAGAAAAGAATGGGGGTGCCCGAGTGTGCCAGAGTTCCCAGGCATTGGAGAGGGGACATTGGGTGCAAGCAGTGAGACCAAGTGCCGCTTTCTGCTCCGTGTTCCCATAAAGCACGAACTGCTGCAAACTCAAGCAACCAGTCTCCACTGTCTGAGCAGGGGCCCAGCAAGAGACCCCCCACCCTCCCTGGGGGTAGCTGTGCAGGTGCACGAGGCAGGGGTCTATAAAGACTGGAAACTCAAAATGGGGTCCCATGCCTGAAATAAAGATGCTTGGTCACAGGCTGGGTGAACAGAGTTTGGACAGAAACCAGGGAGACAAGAGTGATTGACCACTTTTCTGTGAGGGCTCACAGAAGAGTGGAGGATGCGAACTTTCAGCTCTGGGGCTAGAGATCAGGGGACCCCATTTTCACCTCTCCCCCACCAGATCCAGAGCTGCTTATACCTGGTGCCCCCGCAAGGATGGTCCAGTTCCTCTCTAGCAAACACACCTGCGGATCAGCTCCCACAGAACACCAGCAGGAACTTCTGGCAAATACCGAGTTACTGATCATACAAAGCTATAAAACTCCAGATCTCAGGAAGCAAGTATATAGCATTTGTTGTTTTTTCCTTATTATTCGTTAGTCCTTCAGTTTTATGTTTTATTATCCTTTTCAACTATTATCAACTATTATTTTTAAGTCTTTTTTAATTTTCATTTTATACTTACGTTATATATATATATTCATTTTGGCTTCCTTTTATCATATTCAAATACTATATATATATATATATATATATATATATATATATATATACATATCAGGTTTTATTTCATGCTTATTTTGGGGATCTAGTTTCTTCCAACAAACAGACCAAAATACACTTAAGATCCAGTTTACTATTCTGTTCTACTTGTTTGATTTTATTGTTTTTCCCTTTTCTTTTCCTTTGGTTTCTCTTCTCATTTGTGTAATGTATATTTTTCTGGAGTTGCTGTTGTTATATTTGCAATTTCCAACCTTCCATCTGCTTTTTTCTGGATATAATGACAAGATAGAACTCACCCCAAAAAAGAGAACAAGAGGTAGAACTCACAGCCTGGGATCTAATAAATATGGATATAAGTAAAATGTTGGAACTAGAATTCAAAACAATGATTATAAAGATACTTCCTGGACTTGAAAAAAGAATAGAAAACTCTAGAGAATCCCTTCCTGGAGAAATAAAAAAACTAAAAATCTAATCAGATTGAAATAAAAAAGGCTATTTCTGAGATGCAATTAAAAAATGGAGGCTCGGGCAGCCCAGGTAGCTCAGCAGTTTAGTGCCGCCATCAGCCCAGGGTGTGATCCTGGAGACCTGGGATCGAGTCCCATGTTGGGCTCCTAGTGTGGAGCCTGCTTCTCCCTCTGCCTGTGTCTCTGCCTCTCTCTCTCTGTGTCTCTCATGAATATATAAATAAAATCTTTAAAAAAATGGAGGCTCTAACAGCTAAGATAAATGAGGCAGAAGAGAAAGTTATATAAAAGACAAAATGATGGAAAATAAGGAAGCTGAGGAAAAAGAGAGATAAACAACTACTGGATCACAAGGGGAGGACTTGAGAGATTAGAAATACCATAAATTGAAACAACATTAGAATAATTTGGGTCCCAGAGGAAAAGAGAGGGGTAGAAAGATTATTTGAACAAATTATAGCTGAGAACCTCCCTAATCTGGGGAAGGAAACAGGCATTCAAATCCAGGAGGCACAGAGAACCCCCCCTCAAAATCAATAAAAATAAGTCAACATCTAGACAAATAATAGTGAACCTTGAAAATTTCAGAAATAAACAGAAAATCCTGAAAACAGCTCAGGACAAGAGGTCCTTAACCTATAAGAATAGAAACATAAGGCTGCCAGCAGACCTCTCCACAGAGACCTGGCAGGCCAGAAACAGCTGTCATGATATATTCAAAGTGCTAAACAAGAAAAATATGCACCCAAGAATACTTTATCCAGCAAGGCTGTCGTTCAGAATAGGAGAGATAAAGAGTTTCCAGGACAAACAGAAACTAAAAGGATTTGTGATCCCTAAACCAGCCCTGCATGAAATATTAAAGGGGATCTGTTAAATGAAGAGAAAGCCCTAAAGTAACAAAGAGCAGAAAGGAGTAGAGACATATACAGAAACAGTGACTTCACAGGTAATGCAATGGCACTAAATTAGAATCTTTCAATAATTACTCTAAATGTAAATGGGCTAAATGCTCCAATCAAAAGACACAAGATATCAGATTGGATTAAAAACAACAACCACCACCACAAGACCCATCAAAATGCTGTCTCCAAGAGACTTATTTTAGACCCAGACACCTCCAGATTGAAAGTGAGGGGATAGAAAACCATTTATCATGCTAATGAACATAAAAAGAAAACTGGGGTAGCAATCACTGGATCAGACAAATTAGATTTTTTTTAATTTTTTTAAGATTTTATTCATTTATTCATGAGAGACACAGAGAGAGAAAGAGGCTGAGACACAGGCGGAGGGAGAAGCAGGCTCCATGCAAGGAGCCCGATGTGGGACTTGATCCAGGGTCCCCAGGATCTCGCCCTGGGCCAAAGGCAGGTGCCAAACCACTGAGCCACCCAGGGATCCCCCATAAATTAGATTTTAAACCAAACATTGTAATAAGAGATGAAGAAGGACACTATATCATAATAAAAATGTCTATCCAACAAGAAGATCTAAAAATTGCAAATACTTTTGCCCCTAACTTGGGAGCAATTACATAAACTGATTAATAACAAAATTAAAGAAACATTGATAATAAAACAATAATAGTAGGGGACTTTAATACCCTCCTCACAGCAATGGACAGATTAAGCGGAAGATTCATGAGGAAATAAAGGCTTTGAATGACACACTGGACCAGATGGATTTCATAGGCATAGAGTATTTCATCCTAAAGCAACAGAATACCCATTTTTCTCAAGTGCACATAGAACATTCTCCAGAATAGATCGCATACTGGTTCACAAATCAGGCCCCAACCAGTACCAAAGATGGAGATTATTTCCTGGATATTCTCAGACTGTAATACTTTAAAACTTGAAGTCAATCACAAGAGAAAATTTGGAAGGAACACAAATACATGGAGGTAAAAGAGCATCCTACTAAAGAATGAATGGGCCAGACAAGAAATTAAATAAGAATTTGAAAAATTCATAACAAATGAAAATGAAAATGAAAATACAGCTGTTCAAAACCGTTGGGATGCAGCAAAGGCAGTCCTGGGAGGGAAGTATATAGCAATACAAACCTTTCTCAAGAAACAATAAAAGTCTCAAATATACAACCTAACCTTACACCTAATGGAGCTGGAGAATGAACAGCAAATAAAGCCTAATTGCAGCAGGAGAAGAGAAATAATAAAGATTAGAGCAGAAGTCAATGAAAAAGAAACCAAAGAACAGTAGAACAGATCAACAAAACTAGGAGCTGGTTCTTTGAAAGACTTTAATAAGATTGATAAACCCCTAGCCAGACTTACCAAAAAGAAAAGAGAAAGATTCTAAATAAATAAAATCATAAATGAAAGAGGAGATATCAAAACCAACACCAAAGACATACAAAGAATTATAAGAGCATATTATGAACAACTATATATACCAACAAATTAGGCAATCTGGAAGAAATGGATGCATTCCTAGAAACATAAACTACCAAAACAGAAACAGGAAGAAATAGAAAACCTCAACAGACCCATAACCAACAAAAAAAATTGAATCAGTAAAATCTCCCAACAAACAAAAGCCCAGGACCAGATGGCTTCCCAGAAGAATTCTACCAAATATCTACCTTAAAGAAAAATTAATACCTATTCTTCTGAAGCTGTTTCAAAAAAATAGAAACAGGAAGGAAAACGTCCAAACTCATTCTATAAGGCCACCATTACCTTGATCCCAATACCAGACAAAGACCCCACCAAAAAGGAGAATTACAGACCAATCACCCTGAAAAACACAGATGCCAAAATTCTCACCAAGATACCTGCCAATAGGGGCATATAGGTAGCTCAGCTGGTTTAGCATCTGCCTTCAGATCAGGTCATGATCCCAAGGATTCTGGGATTGAGCCTTCCATCAGGCTCCATGCTCAATGGGGGGCCTGCTCTCCCTTTCTCTCTTCCTGCTGCTCCACTTGCTTGTGCTCTTTCTCTCCCTCTGTGTCAAATAAATAAATAAAATCTTAAAAAAAAAAAAAGATACTAGCCAATAGTATCCAACAGTACATTAAAAGCATTATTCAGCACGACCAAGTGGGATTTATTCCTGGACTGCAAGAGTGGTTCAACATCCACAAATCAATCAATGTGATACATCACAATAATAAAAGAGAGGACAAGAACCATATGATCTTCTGAATTCATGTAGAAAAAGCACTTGACAAAATACACATCCTTTCTTAACTAAAATTCTCCGCAGTTTAGGGACAGAAGAAATGTACCTCAATATCATAAAAGCCATATTAAAAAACCCACAGTTGCGGATCCCTGGGTGGCTCAGTGGTTTGGTGCCTGCCTTTGGCCCAGGGCATGATCCTGGAGTACCGGGATCGAGTCCCACATCGGGCTCCCTGCATGGAGCCTGCTTCTCCCTCCTCCTGTGTCTCTGCCTCTCTCTCTCTTTCTATGTCTATCATAAATAAAACAATAAATCAATAAATCAATCTTTAAAAAAAAAAAAGCCCACAGTGAATATCATTCTCAGTGGGGAAAAACCGAGAGCTTTTCCCCTAAGGTCAGGAACACGGCAGGGATGTCCACCTGCACTACTTGTGTTCAACATAGTACTAGAAGTCCTTGCCTCAGCAATATAACAAAAAGAAATAAAAGGAATCCAAAATGGCAAAGAAGTCAAACTCTCACTCTTTGCAGATGACATAATACTGTATGTGAAAAACCCAAAAAACTTCACCCCAAAATTGTTAGATCTCATACAGGAATTCAGCAAAATGGCAGGATATAAAATCAATACACAGAAATCAGCGACATTTCTATACACTAACAATGAGACAGAATAAAGAGAAATTAAGGAATCAATCCCATTTACAATTGCACTAAAAACCTAGGTATAAGATATTTAGGAATAACTCTAACCAAAGAGGTCTGTCCTCTGAGAACTGCAGAACACTTATGAAAGACATTGAGGAGGACACAAAGAAATGGAAAACGTTCCATGCTCATGGATTGGAAGAACAAATAATGTCAAAATGTCAATGCTACACAGAGCAATGTATACATTCAATGTGATCCCTATCAAAATATCATCAACATTTTTCACAGATCTGGGACAAATAATCTTAAAATTTGTATGGAAACAGAAAGGATCCCAAGTAGCCAGAGGGAAGTTGAAAAAAGAAAACCAAACCTGATGGCATAACAATTTCAGACTTCTGGCTATATTACAAAGCTGTGGTCATCCAAACAGTATGGTACTGGCACAAAAACAGACACACAGATCATTGGAACAGAACAGAGAACCCAGAAATGGACCCTCAACTCTTTGATCAATTAATCTTTGAAAAGCAGGAAAGAATATCCAATAGAAAAAAGAGAGTCTCGGGATGTCTGGGTGGCTCAGCGGTTGAGTACCACCCTTCAGCTCATGGCATGATCCCAGAGTCCCGGGATCGAGTCCTGCATCAGGCTTCCTGCATGGAGACTGCTTCTCTCTCTGCCTATGTCTCTGCCTCTCTCTCTCTCTCTCTGTCTCTCATGAATAAATAAATAAAATTGGACAGCTACATGCAGAAGAATGAAACTGGACCATTTTCCTACAGCATACACAAAAATAAACTCAAAAACAGATGAAACACTTAAATGTGAGACAGGAATCCATCAAAATCCTGGAGGAGAACAGAGGCAGCAACTTGTTGTTAGATATGCCTCCAAAGGCAAGGGAAACAAAAGCAAAAATGAACTATTGGGATTTTAAGATAAAAAGGTTTTGCACAGCAAAGGAAACAGTTGATGAAACCAAAAGACCACTTACAATGGGAGAAGATATTTGCAAATGTCTTAGCAGATAAAGAGCTAGTATCCAAGATCTCTAAAGAACTTATCAAACTCAATACCCCAAAAGCAAATAATCCAAGTTGAATGGGCAGAAAAACAGACATTTTTCCAAAGAAGATGTAGAAATGACCAACTGACACATGAAAAATGCTCAATATCACTGAGCTTAAGGGAAATACAGATCAAAACCACAATGAGATACCATCTCTCACCACTCATAATGGCTAAACTTAACAAATCAGTAAACAACAAATGTTGGCAAGAATGTGGAGAAAGGAGAATCCTTTCACACTGTTGGTGGGAATGCAAGCTGGTGCAGTCACTCTGGACAACAATGTGGAAGTTCCTTAGAAAAATTAAAAATAGAGCTACCCTATAACCCAGCAATTGCACTGCTAGGTGTTTATTCAAAGGATACAAATGTAGTGATCCAAAGCAGGCACCCAGGCACCTGCACCCCAATGTTTATAGCAGCAAGTACACAATAGCCAAACTATGGAAAGCCCAGCTGTCCATCGACAGATGAATGGATAAAGAAGATGTGATGTGTATTTTGTGTGTGTGTGTGTGTGTGTGTGTGTGTGTGTCTGTGTATACATATATACACAAGCCCTGAGCCAAAGGCAGGTGTTCAACCACTGAGCCACTCAGGTGTCCCAATATAATTAAATGTTTAAAAATCCCTATAATCATAATGATTTCTTCTACTTTGACTCATGATACAGCATTTGATTAACTAAAATGTAGGTAATACTTGTATACATCATAAATGCTAATGAGTCTCTACTTCTCTTTCCCAAAAAATAAATATTTTGTTTTAGAAAATCAGATTTTGTAGTCAAGAAATGTTTTAGAGGGCAGCCCGGGTGGCTCAGTGGTTTAGCGCCGCCTTCAGCCCAGGGTGTGATCCTGGAGACCCGGGATCGAGTCCCACATCGGGCTCCCTGCATGGAGCCTGCTTCTCCCTCTGCCTGTGTCTCTGCCTCTCTCTCTCTGTGTCTGAATAAATAGATAAATAAAATCTTAAAAAAAAAAGAGAGAGAAATGTTTTACGTAGGTAAACATGACATGTTTAACCTTTCTGCTTAGGAAAAACTTAGGTTTTAATTTACTTCATTGATCAACTCTTTTTTTAAAAAAATTACTTATTTATTCATGAGAGACAGAGGCAGAGACACAGGCAGAGGGAGAAGCAAGCACCTCTCAGGGAGCCCTACGTGAGACTTGATCCCATATCCTGGGATCAAGGACTGAGCCGAAGGCAGATGCTCAACCACTGAGCCACCCAAGCGTCCCTCATTGATGACTCTTAAAAGAGGTTTCTACTTTTCCATGTAAAATTAAAACAAAAGGAGGAAGGTAAAAATTAACCCAGATTTTTGAATTTATAACTCTTTTGCTTTATTGTTTGGTTACTACTCTTTTCTACCGCCTTAAGTCCTTGCTGGCTGAAAATTGTAAAAAAATATTAATAT
Source organism: Canis lupus baileyi (assembly GCF_048164855.1). Lineage (NCBI taxonomy): Eukaryota > Metazoa > Chordata > Mammalia > Carnivora > Canidae > Canis > Canis lupus. The sequence goes on along the minus strand of NC_132858.1, from coordinate 37,835,209 downwards.
GAAATATTAAGAAAGTAATAGAAAAATTAAGGAAGAAAACTAATAAATTATGAGGATATTGGTAATACTGTAGAGACTTAACTTGAGATAAATTTAGGAGTGACTATGAGGAAGAATATATGGACAAGAACGACTGATCATTTTAGCTAGACAGGGATTCATGAAAAAAAGCCACAGCGATAAAGTTGGTTGTGGAGGATTGAAAATCTGAGTCTTCAACCTGTAAAGACAGGCCATGGAAGCTGTGTGAGCACAGCAATGACCGTCCACAGTCTGGTCCATAGTAAAGGCTACACCAGTCAGGAGGACCTATTCATTAGAGGCGACTCTAACAGTGCTACATGCTGCAAGAGGACCCTCGGTGGGGATGAGCTAATAGTACAGAGGAGGAGCGCAGGATTGGCATTAGAATCAGGACAGCCAGTGGCAGGGAGAGCAAAGAGGGACTCTGGCGAAAAGTCCCAAGGGTAGAGTATGAACAAATAAGAATTGGCAGAAGAAAAGTCACTGGATTATTGATCAAAGGGGCCAGTGGCAAGGTTGAAAAATGTTGTGACTTTTGGGAAATGGAGTTAGAAAAGAGATACAACTTAGATCATTGTCCAGGCATGCTGGTTCCCTAATGCTATTTTAATGAACCTAGCATTGATTCTATGTGCTCAAATCTGCAAGCATGGACTATTTACAAATAATAAAGTGATTCTTTATGTCCTCATCTTTTCTTTGTCCTACATTCCAAGTACCACAGTTATTCTCAACTCTTTGGCTATTGGAAATCCATATCTCATCCATAATCACGAGACCACTCATTTTTAAACGTAAGCCTATTGCTCTGCACACAGTGTCCTTGCTGGGCTGTTACTGAATACTAATATTTTATTCTCTTTGAAGGAAAATAGTACACTGTAGCCCTACAGCTAATACAACAGCCAATAAAATACTATTTAAAATACTGGTGTTTTGCTTGGCTCTTGTTTTGAGAAAAAAATATTTAAGATCTTTAAGAGTTAAACTTAATAATAACTTCAAATGCTTACGAAGAGTGTCAGGGCTTTTCCTAAGGGTATAATAGGAGGGGTAAAGTTCCGAGTTCTGGATCCCCTAATCATGTACGAGTTTGTTTTTCACAGCCTTCATGCCAGATGCTCTTTCTGGGCTGGCTAAAACCAGTACAGTGCTCGTATAATAAGAATCCATTATGTCATCCTCGAAATACTAAACACTGGCCAAAAAGACTAAAAATGAAAAACAAAAACAAAAAAATAAGCCTAAAGATAAACATCAACTTGTATTTCACTTATTATCATCAAATATTCTCCAAATACATTTCATCCCGTGAACTGTACCTTATATATATATTTTTTAACACATTAATTATCATAACCCATCTAGGAAAGAATCAAATAAGGGAATAATTACTTTCAGGCTTGCTGTGTGAAGTTAGGGATCATAGTCCATGAACCCTTCAATTAACATTCATTTGCAATGGATAAACCCCAAATATAAAACAGCAACTATTTCGGGTCCTATAAAATATTTCCTTTGTAGGATTCAATGAGAAGCAGGTGTTTTGATCTCTACAGAGAGCCAATTACATATCCTAAGTAAGGCCTCTTTTAGAGTTACTGGTTTTCAGTTCCACTTAGATGATCTAGATCTATAAAAGAAACACTTACGAACAGAATGTGTTCATTGGTAACAAGGTAAAATTCAAATTACTCCAGAAAAGGTAGATTCAAGTTACCCTGAGGTTGCTGGTTCATACTTACTTCTATATTTTGAAAAAGAGGTGAATGGATAGCCAAGACAGGGAATGAAAATAAAACGGAGATGTATGAACAAGAACCAGCTTTTCAGGTGTTTTTAGGACAAGAAAAAAAAAAAAAAAAGCTTTTTTTTCATTTTGGTTTTTTGCTGAAACTTTGAAGATGTAACTCTGACATGCTCCGCATAACTAATATTCGGTATCTATGTTCCACAAATATGCAGGATTATTGAAAGATTCTATCTTGGCTGGACAAAAGAATTTCAGAATGATGGTGAATTATACATGCAAATGCAAGCAGATAATTAGTGCAAAAAAAGCCATTACTACAACATCATACTTTCAATGTGGAGAAGACCCTGTGGCACTGATATAGCCATAATTTATATTCACCTGCTTTCTCATACTACATTTATGAGACTGCATATAGCAGGATTGATTTCATATTTAAAGCGTTATATCTGCCGGATGGGTATCCCATCTCACCCTTAAATGTTTCTGCCAAAGAAGTTTTCATAGGGGTGTCCCTTGACACCAGTCCTTAATACCTCCTCCTCCCTTTTCTCATACAGCAGTTTTTTTTAAAAAAAACTTAAGCTTTTTTCTAGTGTTAAACCTCACATTATTTATTCCTTGCAGGGTTTAAGGCTATCACCCCAAGACCTGTCCTTTTTGTTAATGAGAATAATTGATTTCTGTCTGAGTGTATATCTCATTGTGTATTTTAGATTATTCTCAGCTGTCCCTTAGGTTTTCTTCCTTTCCTTCAGACTGAACATATCTAGTTAGGTTCACCTTTTCTGACAAACCTTGTTTTCTAAACATTTTATCACTTTGTTTCTCTGCACTCCCTTCAATTTGTCATTGTCATTTTTTTAACGGCCCCACATGAGTGAAATCCTCTAGAGAGCATTTTAGCAATAGCCAGAGAAGTACAAGAGCACCATTTTTTGCTCATTTCCAGTTGTTCTGTTTAAACAACCAAACGGAAGTGCATGTTTCCTTCTGAAATGAAAGCCATGAGACACAGAGCTTAACAGGGGGTCAACAAAGGTTTATTTTTTTAATTATTTTTCTTTTTTAAAGATTTACTTATTTATTTTTAGAGAGAGAGCTCATGAGCAGGAGGGGCAGAAGGAGAGGGAGAGGAAATCTCAAGCAGACTCTGTGCTGGTGCAAAGCCTGACTCGGGGTTCAATCTCACGACACCAAGATCACAATTTGAGCTAAAACCAAGAGCCAATATGCAACCGATCGCACCACCCCAGTGCCCTGAAAGGTCTATTTCTTAATGATAGTATTTCATCTGCTGGTTGAACAGAAGACAGAGAAAGAGACATAGAGGGGACAGGAAAAGACAAAAGCTGGGCAGAAAGGTTCTGCAAGCGTGTCATGTTTATTACCCCTCTTCCGCTGCCCCTGGCTACTATGAGCGCAGATGACAGTGCTACCAAAGGACTAGTATGTACATTCAAAATTCCTCAAGGAAGAGGGAGTTGATGCATCTCTGCTTTTTTGGGGTCAACAACATACTTTTGCCCAGTATACCATTCTGTGATTCTTTTCCCTATCCACACTGGAAGGTCTGCTTTTGCTTATTTTCTTTAGAATTCATTCTAAGTGTGTCATGATACAATGAAGATGAAATGTGATTTTCAAATGAACGTGAACCCATGAAAAAAGTAATCAGGATGAAGTCAGATTCTCCTCCCGTTGCTTCCCAACCCTTCATTCTATCTCTTTTTTGAGATTTAACTAGACACTTTTGCAAATTAGTCTCCTTGCTTTGGTTGCGGGCTGACTGAAACATATCTACTCCAATGACCTATCTAAGATCTCCAAATGGCATCTGATGCTTTCTGATCCACATAAGTGTGAAGTTCTCCCTTTCTTACTCACCTATCACCATGCTACCTTCCACTCAGTCCTTTTTATTAATATTGGCAGAGGAAGCCACCTGTGTAATATGTGTCTCCATATCAGTGAGATAGAGACAAATTATATATTTACATGTCTCTTCATTGCAGGCTTCTCCCCATCCCAAGTTCTAGTTATCAGATTCCCAAGAGAGGAGAGGAAAGAAAAAAGAGGAATAAATGAAAAGTCTTACAAATGGAATTATGGCTGAAGGCCAGCTGTATTTATGTCTCTTTATGCATCATGAAGTGACCTAAGGCTACTGAAATTTCAAAATATTGTTGAACTGAGGGTACATTTCTGAGGAAGAGAAGATTTAACTATCTACAAATTACAGCTTATGGAGAGCTATAATAAAAAAGATAAATTAGTTTTATTCTGTGTAACTCCAGAAGGCAGAAGAGACAAGGCAGAAAACATGTTTTAGCTCAGTAAAAGGAAGCCTGTTCTAATCATTTAGAGGTAGTTAAAAGTGAAATGTTCTCCCTTTCAGAGGTATTAAGTTCTCCATCACTAGCAGTACTCAAGTAGGGACTGGATGAGGTTTGTTATTGAGAAGGGCAGATGGAATTTATATATTTTATTGGAAAATGGGCTGACTCTATGGTTTCCAAATGTTGGTACTGAGTCCAGTTGTATCACCCAGGTGCTTAAAGAATAAATACTAGGGGTGCCTGGGTGGCTTAGTCAGTTAAGTGGCTGCCTTGTGCTCAGGTCATAATCTCAGGATCCTGGGATGGAGCACTGCATCAGGCTCCCTGCTCAGTGGGGAGTCTGCTTCTTCCTCTACCCCTCCCCCTCTGTCACTCATGTTCTCTCTCTCTCTCTCTCTCATAAATAAAATATTAAAAAAATAAATACTGAATCCTCACCCCCAACTACTGTCTCAGAACCCCTATGAGTAAAACTGGGGAAATTAGTATTTAACACATGCCCCTGGTAAATCCCTGAGCACAGCCAGGTTTGCACCTCACTCCTAAAAAGAGGTGACTGCTGAGGCCCTATCTAAGGCAGAGTTTCTACTGTCACCCTGATTATATTCTTAGGAGCTGAATGCATCATATGACTCATCCTGCTTTGATTCTTCTTTCTTTTTTAAGGATTTTATTTATTTATTTATTCATGAGAAACACAGAAAGAGGGCCTTAGAGGCAGGGAGAAGCAAGCCCTGTGGGGATCCCGATGTGGGACTCGATCCCAAGTCCCTGGGTTCACGACCTGAGCCAAAAGCAGACGCTAAACCACTGAGCCACCTAGGCGTCCCTCCTCCTTTTGCTACGCCAACTATTTGGATCCCAAAGCCCTGTTATGAAGGAGCTAAATATAGTCACATAGAGATAAATTATGGCTTACAATACATGTGTGAAATAGGGTTAGAAGATTTGTAACTTCCTAATGACGATGTTAGTTCCTGAAAATTAGAAATGCTAAGCATAGTTTTTAAACACAAAGAAAATGGAACCCACAGGAGAAACAGACTCTCAGCTTGGCAAGAACTGGGCCACACCATAGCATTTGCCAGCACCTTATCCAACGTGTAGCATAGAAATGCCCAATAAATACATGTTGGGCACACTATTAAGCTATTTACTGTAAAAGGTTACTATTATATCCAGGTGCTCTAAATGACAGCTGAAGGGAAAACTGTGAATACCTGAAGTGCAAAATGGACTTACATTTATGTACTAAAAAACTGTGTGACTTACAAATAAAAACAATGTTTTTTACATTTAGCACAGCTAAAAGCATGTAGCTTTGAAAAACCTCATATTTTTTCAGCCTCTTGAGGACTGATTTATATCCAGCCTCATTTTACAAAGTCTTTGAGGCAGCTATAAAAATCACCCAATGGAATGATATAATGAGATATTACCTACTGTTTAGCTTTTGGTGTCATTTAAAAGTGCATTACCATTCTCACTTAGCCTTTGTCTGAAGGTGTCTATCTGGTTTCATCATGAAAAAAACTAACAAATACTTTTCTTTCTACAAAAAACAGACTCAATTTCTTATTAAATATTATATTTCAATTTGTTTAGCCATGGCCGATTTAACAATTTGTCTCCTTTTTATGGAGACAAAAGCAAAAGGTCCAAGATAATATTTCTGAAATATACTGCAAGGCTTTTAAAAGAAAAAAAAAAAAGAAGTATGTGTTAGAAGAAAGGCCCATAAATTCTTGACCTTTTATCTCTACTGAAAAGATCATTTAAATTCACTTAATCCTTGAGGTTCACAGATGTGTAAGAATGTATAACGAAAAGCGTGAATACTTTTATCAGTGAGAAGCGAGAAAGAACATGAAGAATAAGCACAGGCTCCTTTGAAGTGAGAGGTGAAGCAACATTTTGCATCCTCAACACGTCTACTTCTAAGAAAAATGGTGAATAGATATAAATGCTAGTACAAGATTTACAAGATCTTCTGCTTCACAATTTTTAGAACTGTAAAGTACAACTGACAAATATGTCTCAACGACAGATAAAATATAAAGGAAGAAATAATGATGTCAATAGTCCATTTTGATGCTTAGGGTTTACCAACAGAAGCTTATGAAAACAGTGTAGGAAAGAATTGTTTTTCAGAATTCTCTTCTAAAAGAAGTGAAGAGAGGTGCCTGAGTGGCATAGCTGGTTAAGCAGCCAACTCTTGGTTTCAGCTCAGGTCATGATCTCAGGGTCCTGAGATCAAGGTTCACATCAGGCTCCAGGCTCAGCTTGGAGTTTGCTTGTCCCTCCCCCTTTGCTCCTCCCTCCCCAGCCACTCACACTCTCTCTCTAAAAGAAATAAATCTTTTAAAAATATATATGAAAGAAAAAAAAATATATATATATATGAAAGAAGTGATCAAAATTGCTTTAACACTATCAGTCAGAGTTTTCTATCTAGAAATGTCTTTGGAATCAAGTCAGTATTCTTTGACTTTTTTTTTTTTTTCAAGTCTAGAACAATGACAACCATTCTTCATGAAATTAGGGATTAAAGTTAAAATACAGTATTAACTTGTGAGAAATTTTAAAGCTTACATATTAAATTTTAGTAAATCTTTTAAATTCTCTATCTTACAGCAGATGCTGACCACTCTAGTTAGCACATTATAGCCAGAGTATAATCTAACAATTGCAGAATCTTGAAATATTATCAAAGTTGAATGTAACTTCTAGAAAAAAATGGTTTTTTAAAAAAGCTATATACCATAGTAATTATTCCCAATACTGTAAGCTGATGTTATCAGACAAAAACACTAAAAATATTTTTAAAATTTAAAAATGAAGGTGAAATTTTAAATATAATAAAATGCTCCAAGTTTGATGAGGTTCTTCACATATGTACCTCTATATAACTACCATTCTAATAAAAATTTAGAACATTTACATCATCCCAAACATCCCATGCTCCTTTACTCACAGATCTCCCCATCTCCTATACACAATCTTCAAGCAACTATTGCTTTTCGTTCTGTTACTGTAGGTTAGTTTTGTCTATTCTCTAAGATCTCATATATATGGAGTTATACAATGTGTATCCTTTTGAATCTGGTTTTGCATGGTATAATATTTTAAAAATTTATTTGTCCTGTTAACATGTAATCCTTTCCTTTTTATTGCTAAATAGCAGTCCATTATAATAAGACACCACAATTTATGTGTTAATTTACCTGTTGAGTTTGGTTTATTTCAGTGTTTTGCTCTTTGATTATGGCTGTTATGAACATCATGTTGGTTAAAACTGTTATACAATCCTAATTACATGTTTATCTTTCTAATAATTAAAAGACACACATGAAAGATGAGTGAAACAAGTGAAGGAGACTGAGTACACTTATCATGATGAGCAGTGAGTAATGTATAGAATTATTGAATCACTATATTGTGCACCTGAAACTAAAGTAACACTATCTATTATTCTGGAATCTAAAAATAAATATATAAAATTTTAAATATATAGTGAGAATATTAATTTGGAACCTAACAACTGGCAGAGAAGAGGTCGGTGTATCAGGTCATACAAAAGGAAGTATACAAAAAATCATTCTAGGAATTGAAAAAAGATCAGCTGGATCAAAAAAGTAAACTATAAGTAGAAAACAAATGAGAAATAGAGTCGGAAAAAAATTAGTTGTAGTTGGTAAAGAATTTTAAGAGCTACCAGCTAAAGATTTATATTAAAAATAATCAGTAAGTATAACTTTAAATAGGTATATATCATATGAACTCTGAAGAAAAAATGCTGCTATTATAATTTTTGTAAATGAAAGTATTAATGATAAGTAAACAGGTGTGTACCTGTAGACTGTAGGAAAGAAAGAAAGAAAGAAAGAAAGAAAGAAAGAAAGAAAGAAAGAAAGAAAGAAGAAAGAAAGAAAGAAAGAAAGAAAGAAAGAAAGAAAGAAAGAAAAGAAAAGAGAAAGAAAGAAAGAAAAGAGAAAGAAGGAAGGAAATAAGGAAAGGAAAGGAAAGAGAGAAAGGGAAAGAGAAGGAAAAGAAAAAGGAAGGACGGGAGGGAGGGAGAAGGGAAAGAAAGAAAAAGGAAGGACGGGAGGGAGGGAGAAGGGAAAGAAAGAAAAAGGGGGTGAATGACATTTACAAGGTAGAAGAAAGATAATTTTTAAGCCCTGTTTTCCATAGCTTAAGTCTACCTGGAGGTGTATGAAGCCTTGGGGAGCATCCTCAGGATGCCACTGAGATACTTCATAGCAACACAGTGTCAATTAAAATGGACACCAGTAAAGCATGGGCTAGTGGGCTGGAAAGAAACATTCTGTTCATTCAATAAACCTGCTCTCTTCTCATTTTCTTAAGGCTTTAGGATTCGATTAAGTGTTAAAAGCTGCACAGGGAGAAATGTGGGTTCTGATTAGACGATAACCAGATCATTAATTTTTTCATATTTACATATAATGTTTCTCATACTACAAAACTAGTTTTCAAAAGCTCTGAAAATCATAATGTATTCAAGTATCATATTGTGGCTCTGACTTATCCTTTGTGATCAAATAATCTGGAACAAAGAAATGCATGTCCTGATCACCGAATTAATAGCACATGTATGGAGCGTATGGCTGTGTTGTCTAAATAATTAACCACTATTCAATGATTATGCTAACTAGGGAATACTGAAGTGGGTAAGATTAATGAAGACTTTGCTTACAATTTAGCATCTTCCCTACCAATGGTTTCCGTTGTTGAATTTAAAAAAAAGAATCTTTGCAATTATTAATAGTCTTGAATTAGAAATATCTGGATCCTCTCCAAGACTGATGCTCATGGGCTTTGTAAAAGATCAATATCTGGTAAGCATACTGTACAGTGAATATTGGACAGAATGAAAAACCAAGCAAACCAGGCAGGCAGCATGCTGTGGTCAAAAAGCGGCCCCTATGGAAACATAGAGGGCTGTGTGTTTAATCTCACTTTTGTTATTTGCTGGCTATAAAATTTGGGCAAGTTTTTAAATTTCTGTGAATCTCAGTTTCTTCATCTGAGAAGGATAGAGAATAACACCTATCTCAAAATGCTTTGTGTAAAGTATATAATACAATGCTGGAGGCAAACTAGGTGCTCAATTAATATTTAGTATTAGAGGCAGATGGATCATTAAATGTAGTTTTTCACTAGTTCCCTTGAGCAAAAATATACCTTGGAACTTGCACTGTGATTGTATAAACTATGCCTAGGATACATCATGCAATCTATTCACATGTCTCTGCATTGTAAGTTGCTCAGAATTAAAAAGTTCCAGAGTTGGAGGAAAGCAACTAGAACATGCATTTTTCTCTACTGGCACCAGAAAGGAGAAGTTTTTCTCCCATTCTAGAAATAGTTCCAAATCCCTACTATTTGCTCCTCCCCAAACACAAACTTTCAGAGAAAGGCTTAATGAAGAAAAATTGCAATATATTACTTCCCTTTTGATAGATTAGATCTCCCCACTCTGCCATTGGGCTGTTTTCCAAAATAACCAGCTAGTCAGAAGGCAATTGCTGAATGGGTTGATCTCACTCATCCCTGAAGTTATTTTTCTCCAGTTTATAGTCCAAAATAATTCTCCTCATTGTTGCATACCCATCAATCTTTTTTAGGGACTTGGGCAGTACCCCATCCACTGCTGGCTCCATGGTGTAATTGGCTGTGCGGTACCTCTTCCACCTTGTGTATCCTTAGAAAAATGTGCTGCTGCCATGATTCTACTGGCTAGGACCAAAGTTGTCGTAATTCCAAGGATAAATGAGTATTGAGAGAAAAAAGATTGGGCACAGTAGAAACAGCTTTGGATCCAGACAGATATAAGGTCAGATTTCTTATTCTACAATAAACTGGCTGTGTGACCACTGATAGCATCCTAGAGTCTCAGGTTCCTATGCTATGAAATAACTATTTTGCAGCATTGTCATAAAGAATCACTGAAGATCACAAACCCATAGTATCTAGTGTAAAACTGTCTTTCTCCCTTTCTCACACATCCAGTTTCCCTCAAAAACCATTCTTTGTTTTTGTTAGCAAATTTATGAGGTCTCTTTAAGCCAAATTATAAAAATGCACACACACACATTCAATTAAGTTGAAAAGGTAAATCATCCTAATATTGTAAGCTTTCTATCCCAAACCTGAAGGAATCCTTCAGTAGACACTCTCCTGAGTCCTTCTCTTTCTCATAAGAGAGTCCTAGAGTTAAGAATTTATTTTCACTCTAATCAGGAACACAGTCTCAGACCTTTTTTCAAATGATAGATCAGAAATTGAGTTAGTGGTGCACACATATACAATCATATACACGTCTTCCAGTCCTTAAGCATAACCAGGCATGCCTACCCGCTATTTCAAAGGGTTTTATGTCTTATGTGCATATTTTTAGGGAAGAAATCCATCCCTAAAAATGGAGGCAACATAGTATAGTGTAAAAATGAGTCTCTCACACCTGAATCTAAATTCCAGATTTGCGGGCGCCTGAGTGGCTCAGTGGTTGAGCATCTGCCTTCAGCTCATGATCCTGGGACTGAGTCCCACATCAGCCTCCCCAGGGGAGCTTGTGTCTCCCTCAGCCTGTCTCTGCCTTCCTCTGTGTCTCTCATGAATAAATAAATAATATTTTTGAAAATAAAAATAAATTCCAGATTTGCCATTTACTAACGGTGTGACTTTGAGATATAGCTAATAAATGCCAAAACCACTCTATATGTAAGAATGAGGTAATATCTACATTTGTTAAAATTAAATTACAACTTTACGAATTATCTCAAACAGTGCCTGGAACATAGTAGGTGCTCAGTACATCGTAAGTATCTATTTATATTTTGTAATTATCAGTAGGAAGCCCATTTCCCTTAATAGTTTCCTACATTACTCATAAAAACATATAGAGAACAAATGCAAATCGTCCTGTCCTGCCTCCCCATGCCCTTATCTAGTGATAAGCAGGTACAAATAGTCACAAATAGTGTTTCCAGGACACAATTGCTTTAAACTGAATTCTTCCTCCTTGTTCTGTATCTCATGTCCAACAGAGCAAGTTTATTCCCTTTTTCACAGGGAAGCATTTCAAACATCCAGATGCAGCCTCCATGTACCCCCTATGTTTCTTTTCTCAGGCTAAATATTCCCAGTTCCTTTAATGTTACTCGTCTTTCAGGGTTTCTAGATATTTCACTGCTAGTCACCCCTACATGGAGTTACTGGACCTAGGTAGGGTTTAATTACTAAATACAGAGATAGTAACTTGGGACCAAAAAAATTCATCTAGGAAGAAGAGAATGCAATGGCAATGGGGGGGGGGGATCTCTCCCCAAGATGTTGATAATACACTGTCTTTTACTACAGAATGGTTTTGGCAAACAATTTTCAAAACTAAGTGGGAACATTTAAAGCCCTGTTGGCTTGTGTCTGTTCTCCTCCTGCTGCCCCAACAGAATGCTGCCAGGAGCAAGATTTCCAGCATCCTCCTGTCCTAGTTTTTTATTCAGTCTTTTCAGTGTATGCTGCATGGTATTTCTTCTTTTTGGTACCACATAATCACTCATTATTTTGCAAGTTAATTCTCTAAGCAAGATGACTTCTTAAAAGCAAATTTGAGCTCACCAGAATTAATGTTGCTCATCTTACCTACTCTGGAAATGATTAAATGTAGCCTACCCTCCTAATGTGGCAAAATTTAATATCCTTGGCTGCACTATAAATAAGGAGTACATTAATCCTCAGTTACTATTGCTTTATATACATAGAGTTATATATTTGGGTTAATCAGTATGTGCCACAACTGCTTTTTTCTTCATCCTCAGGCAAAGAACAAATACATTAGTTTCCATAGGTTCAATGATACGGACCTTTCATCACCTTTCCCAAGACTTTATCATTCCAAGACACATTTCAGCAAAAAGTAAAAGGTTTCTTATGTTTCAAGCACTTCTTGTTACCAACCACATCAGTGGAAAAAAAATAGATTTTCAGTTTTTTGATAGACTGACCAATAGGATTTGTTTTGTTTTGTTTTTTGGTAAGAGTGAATACTCCTCAGGTTCTCTTTAAAAGCCAAACACCCTTCTGCTCATGATGTGTTGCATGAGTTGTTCCCACTATTTTATTCTTCTTTCAGATTTGCTTTCATGTAGTTGAGACAGTGACTGAACTGAGCAGATCAGCATTAGACGTTATACATGGGAGAACGAGCCAGCTCTGGAGACACCAGCCCACCGCCAACCTTTATCTTACAGCCTCGCCATCAGCGCAGCCCTTACTTTGCTGTCATCGCTGGATGCTTTTCACTTTGCATGACTCCAATAGGTACCATGTGGATCATATATATTTAATACCATATCCCAAGATTAAACTTTTATTTGACAACTGAAACTCCACTCTTTCTTTCATTTCTACTATCTTCTCATCATTTTGATTTCATGTTTAATTCCTTTTAACCTTTTCTTTTCTCGAGCACATGGGTGGCCTCTCCGTTAAGTCTCTGACTTCTGGATTCGGCTCTGGTCATGATCTTGGGGTCAAGAGATCAAGCCCCATGTCACGCTCCACCCTCAGCAGGGAGTCTGCTTGGGACCCTCTCTCCCTCCCCCTCTGCTCCTCCCACTTGCTCTCTCTCTCTCTTTCCCTCAAAATTAAAAAAAAAAAATTCTTTCCGTTTTGTTCAAGGAGACTTTGGATGTCTGCACTCTGCTTTGCTGAGTTGATAAGTTTGTCCTTTATTATATCCTTGGAAATATAAGCCTGCTATGCATTTGTATTGGAGTCTGTGCTTAGAGGCTTAGTCAATTCTCACTTGAACGTGCCCTGGGTTCTGCTTTCTTATTTTGACAGAAAGCAGGATAAAATAGGTTGTAAATGCTTTAAAGATTTGAGACTGGGTGCCAGAATTTAAATTCCAGCTATATACCTACAATATTTTTCCTCTTAGCCAAATTATTAAGTTTCTAATAGCCTCAGTTTGCACATCTTTAAAATGGGGATACTACTAGTATTTATGCAAAAGTCATTACAAAAATTAAATGGCATTGTGAATCTATTATACATAACACAAAACATCACAGATAATAGTAATACCAAACAAACCTGCTATTCGAATATACATAAATTCCCATCCTCATCTCATAGAGGTGATGTCTTAACTTTGCTGTAAAAATAAAACGGACATTTTCTAAAACATTCTAACATTTCCTCTAATGAATAATTTTGTGAGCTTTGCAAATTTTTTCAGGTCTTAGAGGTACTACATTTCTCTTCACTATGTCGACATTGCCCTTCTCTTGTCCTCTCATACTTAAATGATGGATGAACTTTTTGAGCCTATGAGATATACTATAATTATTTTTCTCCAGCTTTAGAAAAAAATCTATACTTGCTCATTCCTCCTCACAGGACTGTTAAAGGATTTCACCTCATTTATGTGTACAAGTTCATTTCTTTAGCAAATTAGGAGAGAAAGTAGGAAGAACTCACTATTAGCTTCTCTTAATCAGTGTAATCCAGAAACACTTTCCATGATGATCAAGTGCCTTTAATCTTCAGAGAATATTAGCATTATATATAATATGTAGTTATATAATATATAAATGTATAATATTTATAACATATATGTATATATACATATGGGGACTACTTTCTATTATAGTAAAGTCATAGGAAATTGCTTTCACACTTCTAATAACCTACATCAGTGAAAGCAAATGCATTTGTCATAACTCTATCGACATAGTAAAATCCTCTTTTGATATTATATATTTAGTTCACCCCTGTCTTTGGATTCTTATTGTGCATTTTGTTACTTTATTCAGCCAATGGGTATCAAGGTTCCTTACAGAACATGAAGTCAGTATCTTGCATTATTTCAATAAAAATGTGTAACACTTGTGCATCTATTTGTTAAATTTCTTCTCTTTATCTGGATGTCAAAAAAAATCGTCTGTAAGGAGGCCATAAAAAGATCAGAGTTCAAGGAAATTTATAAAACTTACTAAAATATCTACATAAGTGTTCTACCAAAATAGTTAAAGTTGAGGAAATTAGGTCACATGGAAACAAGAATACAAGCCCCCCTGATTGAGAACAGAAAACCAAACAATTATTAATTTCTCTCTTAACAAGAAATTCCTTTAGTTAAGTAGAAATTATTAGGTCCAATTACTTGGACCTAAAAATACTTTATTTAAGTACTGTGCAATAAATTGTCTTCTCTTATAGAGAATAAAAGCCAGGCAACAAAGACTATGCATGAGCCAGTGAGGTAAGCAGAGAACCCCTTAGTTTTTCTCTCTAATGAGGTTGACAGATTAGTTGCAAGTCAGATTACATTTAACTATGCTCGGTTTCTATCCCATTTCTATTGCATCTGCCACTTCATGTAAAGAGATAAGGATTCTCTTGTTGATAAATTGTTTCACTCTGGAGTCTGTGTTTGCTCTTCTGAATTGTCATGAAACATGTGGCAAGTCATGAAACATGGTCAGTGTAGCAGATAGTTCACAAGGTTTACTTATTTTTTTTTATTTTTTTATTTTTTATTTTAATTTTTATTTATTTATGATAGTCACAGAGAGAGAGAGAGAGAGGCAGAGACATAGGCAGAGGAAGAAGCAGGCTCCATGCAGGGAGCCTGATATGGGACTCGATCCTGGGTCTCCAGGATCACGCCCCGGGCCAAAGGCAAGCACCAAACCACTGCACCACCCAGGGATCCCACAAAGTTTACTTATCATTAATCAATTCAGATACGAGTCAAATTAAAATTAATCTAGAGGCTCCTTGTTGAGATATTCTTCCTGCCTGGAACTCAGCTCTTTATTATCCAACTCCATGAAAATCTTAGGAAAATCACCGATGTTTGAGAGAGGGTCAATCTGCTAACTTTGTTTTTTGGCATTTTAGTGAAAATCCATCTGACAGTGTCTTAATCCAAACCATCATTCAACACTTTGTTTCTTCCAGTCAATTCTGTTCTACTAATATGAACAAATCAGTGCACTTACTAATAATGTATATTGGCCATTTTCTGTTTGATCAAATGATTAAAAATATCTAGTCATTAGGATATAAATGGGTAATGATGGAATAATCTACGAAAATGATTAAGAAGGGTGTTGTATTTGCCCTAAAGTCATGTCACTAATTTTGTTTCCATTTCTTATTCTGATACATTTCTGTATATTCCAATGACACCTTTGTATAGACTTTGTTTTCTCTCAGATCCACTTAGCCTAATGGGATAAGTTTTGGCCTAAACAAATGTGTAAAAATTTTTAAAGCTTTAAAAATAATCCTTTGTAAAATACATTTTTTGTTTCTCTAACACTGAAACATAAACTGATAAAAATCTAAATGTTTTCACTTCTTCAGTTTTTCCATTATAAAGAGTTTGTGGTGAGAAAGACTAAACATTAATTATTAATTAGAGAATAGAACTAGAGGCTGAAATCTTTTTTCACTAAACAGTATCTGTTTCTGAGGCTTCCATTTGTATTCTTGTTGCATAACATCTGACTGGTTTGACCAGTACTCTGCCATTTTGATTGAAAACAAGACTTCAGCAAGTGAATTATTTCACTGGGTATATTTGGTATGTGGTATCCACTTTGGGAAAAATCAGAGGGACTTTGAAAATGATATTCTGTTCAAAATATGGAATGGAAATGTGGTTATATTTGTAATAAAAAGTTGGAGTGCCTGTAAGACCATAGGTCTTCAAATATTTTGATGATGATTTCCTTTCATTTGCTCCTTTGGAAGCCAAGGGATGTCTAATTCAGGTTTTGCAGTCTAAAATAGAGTGTGGGCACACTTTCTAAGGTCAGAGATAAAATGATACTTATGCCTAGAATGTTCTTAATCAAGTTCAGTTAATGAAAATCAAAATGTGTTCTCTTTTTTTGCCTTCCTTCCCACCCTGCTTTCTTCATAAACTTTGTTTTAGGAATTAGCCTAGGATTCATATAAGTTAATAACATGTCAATTTAAAAATAGCTATGCTTTATTTAATCTCCAAATATCTCCAATCAAAAGGATTTCTCATAATCATGTACCAGCTTTCCCTTGAACTGTGCTAAATTTATCACTTATAATCCCCAGGAAGTCACTAGCTTTTTGGAATTTCCCCTAAAGTTCGCGTGAGCAACAATTGCCATCAAAAGAACATGATGCATCAGATCTATTTTAAACTTCCCAGGACTCTACTGTTGATGAACATTAATAATTCTAGGCAACGTTAAGGGAAGAAGGGAATTCCCCTTGAGAAGAGAATAAATGTTGGAGAGCGATATGAACACAAATGCTATGGTGTTTCTTACAATTAAGTCTGGAGTACTCTACTGGATACCAGAACTACATCTGTATTTGGTATTCCAAAAGCACTGACAGTCTCCATGGTTGTTCTAAGGGGAAATAAATTATTCATTTGCCAAAGTTTGATTACCACTTGAAATACTATTCTAAAAATCACCTATGTGTATTGAAGGAAAAAGGAAGCTAGAGAATAAGGCAAAAATGCAAAATTAATTTTCCTTTCAAAATAATTTATGTTGTTTCTTATGACTTGAGTAATATCTATCAAGAGCAATAATGTATTAACACACTAGTAGAACTTTACAACAAGGGTAAGGATTCCTAGTATTTCATGGTTTACTTAGTTATTTTTCTCTTAGGTATTTTCACTAGAGTAATGTCTCAGATTCCTTAACTATGAAACAGGGATAACAAAAGCATTTTTTAACTGCTTTGTTATGAAGATTAAGGTATTTAAAGCATGTAAAATAATTAGAGCAATCTCTATCATATTAATCATTTGGTAAACAAAAACAACAAAAATGTTATCTACTGTGATTATAAGGATCATAAAGGCTGTTCATAAAGACCCAGTTCTTTTTTCTTCTCAGATAAGATAGGATTACACTTCTCCATCCTCTGGATTTTGGGTAATTGAATTTGAATCTGGGAGGGAAGCATCTATTATAAATTCCAGGACTATTTCTAGGCTGACAGGGTGGATCATAAAACTGCTGAAGAAGGAGTTGGAAATTTGGTAAATTCAGATTTGGACACAATGTATTTGAACCAACCACTGACAACCTGGTGGGAGTGTCTACTGTGTAGCTGGATAAATAAGTCAGCAGCTGGAAGAACATCTGGAGGCACCAATTTATAAGTGACCATTGGAATCATGGGGTTAAGGCATCACCCAGGAAGGGTTTACAGAGAAATTCCGGAGAGTAACGTATGAGGATCAGAGTCTGAAGAACTTTAAACTTGAAAAATAAAGGTAACTAGTTACTTAGTTTTAAGGAGGATGAAAAGAAAGACTGACAAGACAAAGAATGTAGAAGGGACAGCCAAAGGTAGGGAGAAAACTAGAGGAAAGTGATACCACAGAAGTCAGAAAATAAAGTTTCAAAAATCCCATAGCCATAGAAAAACACTCATTCCCCCTGGGAAAATAGTATCTTTAGTATCTTTCAATGAATGCACGCTGTTAGCTTATTCTTGCAAAAGCTTCTACTTCTTAAATTCATCTATAAGAAGATATCGTGCCAATTTTGAATATTTGCTCTTCAGCATATGAACCCCTGGGTAGATTACAGTTCCAACTTGTTTCTGGTGGTAGAATTAGACTGTAACACAACTAAGACAGTTAAAAAACAAAAAAAGACATCAATGGTGCAGGTTTTGCTGCAAACATTTTGAAATTGGGTGTCTGATGCTCTCAGATTTCTCATCTGCTACTGAAAGAGGTTTGTTTAGTGTTCAATAGGTGCTGATGCAGTTTTTTCAATTCCATAACTGATGACAAAGATGATATGAACTGTTCTAGATGTAACAAAGGGCTGTCCATGAACCAGGGCTCCAAAAATCACTTCTCTTAGGTACTAGTCACATGTCAAGCATCTCAAATGTGAAGAATATAAACTGTACATTAATGCCCTTTTGGGGGCAATTTATAACTTGTATTTTGTTGCTTGAAACCTATTTTATTTGATATCACTTTATTTGTCTTTTTACTCAAATAAAATGGAATATGTAATTTTCAAGACATTGATCCATATATATAAATATATAAATTTCTTTGTTTCCTTTAATGAACAGTTTGGGACTAGAGCAGCAAAATTAGTTAATGAATTATATTCTGTTCATAACCCTGCCAAATTACATGTCTCACTGGCTAATATACAACCGTGATAGTAACACAGACATTCCCTTATATATGAAATTGTGTTATGATTCCACGTGCACACATATGTCAGAAATGGGTGTGTCATAATTAAAAGCATGAAATTTGCATTCAGACTGACACCAATTGCTATGGTAGAGACTAGAAAATAGTTTTACTGATTTCCATTCTTATAAGTGAAAAACTGAGACTTTTTAGAAAATTTTTCCAAACTCATCTAATTAGGAAATCTAGGGACAAAAACTGAAGGTTGAGAAACTATGGAACTTATTTAAAAAAAATGTTTTTAAATACCATGTTCATATTTTCAGTAATAACTTATTTCACAGAATTCTCATGGATATAGGTTTTTTTTTAAATGTATCACAAATGGTGACAAAATTACTCATTCACTTACTAAACATAGTTGAGATCATATGTGTATCAGTCATTGGTTACAGTCACTGGTTTAAAAAGATATAGATCTTATTGTCAAAGAGGAGATGAAGATAGCTGGATTAATAAAGAATGTGATAAGAATTGTGCACAATGAAAACTGGTGGTTTTTACTTTTCAAATGTTCAAAGTCCTTTCTTTTCTTGAGTCAGGGTCTTTTAATTTAACTTAATAGAGAGTAAAGGATAGAAGGAAGAAATAAAATACTGAACCTCTGCTTTCTGCTAAAGATCTTACCAAACTTTTCAATCCTGTTTGCTAACTTTAAGTCCAGTAGTAAGCTAAACGGGCTTGAATTGGCTTCTGGGACAATTGTTAAATATTTGGGAATTTTATGAAATGAATATTAAAATCACTCGTGGCCTGAAATCAGCCATAGTGGCCATAGTTAGACCACAGGAATTGGCAAATCCTGCAAATTGGAGCTTTCTTTTCTTTTTTGTAGGATGGGAGAGCTGGTTTACCCATGTATCTATAGCTTCCAATACATAGATAAAGTCAGAAACCTATGGTTTTCTCCTTTTGAGTCTTTCCTCATGAGTCACCTTTCAAATGATGATAACAAGCTTTTCTTGTGGGCTGTGAACTGTGAAGAAATTGATTCTCATTTTGTTTGTAAGCCTGGTTGGGTGAGTACTTTTTGGTCATGTGAGCCAACATTTTCTGGAAAAATAAGAGAGAAAATTGAAGCAAGATACATGTTTTCCCTGTGAAAACATAGTGACCAGATTAACCTATCTTTAACTGAAGTAGTGGAAAGTGCCTGAAAACCCAGTTTTCTAAAAAAAAAAAAAAAAAAAAAAAATGCCTTAAGTGACTTGCTTCTGGGTTTTAATAAATCATAGTCTGCTATCTCTTTGTTCTGTTCTCTTTGGTAGATATCACCAGGCATCACAAGTAATGTCCATTAATTTATTGACTGGGCAAGAAGCACAAATAGCCGAGTTTTGTTTGTTTGTTTGTTTGTTTAAGATTTCATTTATTTATTCATGAGAGACACACACAAGGAGAGAGAGAGGTGCATAGACACAGGCAGAGAGAGAAGCAGGCTCCATGCAGGGAGCCTGAGGCAGGACTCAACCGGGGTCTCCTGGACCACACAATGGGCAAAAGGCAGTGCTAAACCGCTGAGCCACCCGGGCTACCCAAATAGCTGAGTTCTAATTGGAACTTACAATTGAGTCACTAGGTGATGCAGACAAACAGATGTAAAGTTACTAGTTTAAGTTTTAAACCCAGTATTTCAAGTTATTTTAAGAGATTAAAAATTATGTTGTCATTTGCAACAACACAGATTGTCATTTGAAGGCATTATGCTAATTGAAATATGTCAGACAGAGAAAGACAAATGCCGTATTATCTTATTTATTTGTGGAATCTAAACAAACAAAAAAACAAATAAAAAACACCAAAAAAGAACCAGGCTCATGGATACAGAGAACAGATTGGTGAAGGTAGTGGAATTGGTGTCATCCCTGAAACAGTGCATAGGGTTTTGTTTTGTTTTGTTTTCCCTGAATGTCGAGGGAAGAGCATTTTAAGGAGGAAAACAGCAACAACAAGTAAAGAGGGTCAGTTATGTGAGCAAGTGGACTCAGAGTAAGTGGGGCCAAAAGCCAGGCTTCACCAGACTGTGATGTGGTGTTACCCTGGGAGACATTGGATCACAGGAGACAGTGGACCCTGGCGGACAGTGGATCCTGAGGAACAGTGGATTCTGGAGTACAGTGGATCTTGGAGGGCAGTGGGAATGATTTTGCCTGTCCAGAAGTAAATTTCAGCCACCTCTGCACTGAATTCTCACTTCTAGCTCTGCAATATTTATCTCATGAAATATCAAAGAAACTTGCATTCACTGAAACCCCCACCTAATATCTGAATGCAGCCGGGTTTCTCTCTTGAAAGAGCCACCCACAGGATAGCCAAGGGAATCTGGGGAATAGGAAGGCAAGTAATTTGGAGGACTGGTGGCAAATGAAATTCCAAAGTTAAAGAATACATAAACTAACAAAGGAAAAAAAGACCACATAGGACTAAGAGAATGAAAAAAACAAAACAAAACAAAGGAAGGATGATCACTGAGAGAACTATTCTCCAAAATAAGATAAAATGGTGAGTTTGAAATTATACTTGTTGAATTTGCCTGAATATGACTTTGAGTGTAATTATAACCTCTGACTCTAAAATATGTTAAGTCATACCAGACAGTATTTGAAACTTTACACTTAATACTCATCTTAAATGTAACATCATACCTATAGGCATTGATTCTCAAATAAACATTGTTGTCTCTCTACTTAGAAATTCTTATGATTCAAATACAAATAGTTTAACAGATTGTATTTTATGTGTATGTCTTTTTATGACACAAGCAACTACATTTAAATGTGCAAAAACTCTTCCCTGGGTGATTTGCATTCTTATATCCTATTATAGAGTTTCCTATTTGAATTTCCATCTGGCCCCTAATATCTTTTTGTGTTTATTATTGCTTTAATGAGATAATCTTGTTTTTACATACCTAGATTTCATTACTATTTGGCAAAAGCAATCTCTACCCTAATTTCACTTCCATAAATACCTTAGCCTTAACCTCGGAGCTTACTGCAGTCTGGTTTGAGATACTTCCGAAATAGCAAAATGGAAAGAAAAACTATTTAAAAGTAAAATGTAAGTAAAGGTTATTCCTTTATCTCTTAAAATCACAGCAGACTGTTTCCGTTTAAAAGATTAATCTATATCCACCTATATAATCCCTCTTTAAAGACTTACCAAGATGAAGAAATATATTGATATATCCCGGACTGAAGCAGAATTTGAAAGAATTAAATAGGTTCTATGCAGATTTTCCACTGATGGGACTGACAGGGCTGAACGTTCATAATTCAGTTCTTATTTAACAGTCATAAATATTATCTTCAATCTGTGCTATCAACTAAAATTTTGTTTACTCAAATGCATCCACAATTGTGGCTTTCTTTGAAAAGACTAGAAATCATTCCAAAAACTCAGACAGAAAGCACTCAATGAAAAGAAATGATGATCCATATCCACTTTAAGGTTTATTTCCTGATAAGTGAACTTTACAATAGGTTTAGGTTGCAAATAAATTCTCTCTAATTTTGGAGCCAGTGTCTTTCAGGAAGAATTCAGAGCCTTTTCCAGTTTCTCAGTATGGCAGAGTAAACCGACAGCACAGTAAATAACTAGATACTTATTTAAATTAATGAGCAAATAGCACTTACTGTATGCCAGGCATTCTTTTAAGTATTTTACACATGTGACTCCATTTCATCCTGGATGTCATACAACCCACTTGGGACATAATGGGAGAATATGTTTGGAAAAAAGAAGTTTAATGAAGTGTCTTTAAAAATACAGGCCCTCTCTATTTTAAGTGTATCTTTAATAATACTAACAATAACTGGTGTTTACTGGGTACCTGCTAAGTGGTGACCCATTCCCACATCTTCGCTCACCTTCACATCAGCCTTTTAGACTGGTATAATTATTAACTCCATTTCATGAATGAGTAAACCCTGTCTCATAAATAGTAATTACCAGAGGCAATATAAAAACACAGGTGTCAATGTCTCCAAAGCATGTACAGACACTTTGGATCTCTTATATTCACACGTTTAAAAAAAAATAGTTCCATATTCTACTTTACATGAAGTTACTGGGTCAAACTCTTCCCTATTATAAATATCTCTCCCACCTGTCGTCTTCTCTCTATCCCTGCTGTTAGCCCACTAGTTAAGTCCTCATTATATGCAATTATATTTTTGTAAAAGACTTAGCTTTTCTTCTTCCACTCCACTCACCAACCCACCAACACACAGGTTGATTTTTTTTTCAGGTTGATTTTTAAATAACATAAATCTGATCATGTTACTACCCTACTTAAAACTTCTCAAAAAATCCCCCATTGCTTTCAGACTAAAATCTCACATCTTCACGGCACATTCAAAGCCTCTGCTCAGATGGATTCTACTAGTCAACATAGTCTCCTTTCTCCCCATAATAGCCCAGGCCTCCCTTGTCCCACCTACAACACACACACACACACGCACACACACACACACACAGCCTGTTTTCAGCTAGATGAACTTGCCATTTTGCTGTCTTTGGGCCTCTGCAAGGTATCATTTCACTGCTGGAATGCCTCTTCTCACCTTCTTTTCTAAGCTCCTACATGCCCTGTAATACCTACCTGAGATGTCACATGGGATGTCTTCTCAGACATGTCTGGGCCCAGGTCAGTTACTTCCCTTTTAGAGCATTCATCATGCTTTCCCCACTTGTATGCCACCACATCAGTTCACATGTATTTTCCCACTATACTAAACACCAGAACAAGCTAGAACACACGTTACAAATTACATTTCCCATGCCAGTTCTCAGTGAGTTTTGTTTTCTCAGGTGCTGTGTTAAAAATGGGCCTGGAAAAAGATGGCTATCCAGCAGAATTTGTAGGTGTTTATTCCTTAGATATTTCTCATCTTTAGCCACTATTCTCAGCTTCATCTCCTGTTATCTATTGTGTTTGGCTCCTGGCATTTACACACAACCTTTTAGTATTGACTTTTTGCCCCAGTCTTAGTATCTTAGATTACAGATTAAATAACTTGCTCACTCATTACTTCCTAGGATTAACCTTGTGCCACAGGTTTCCTCTTATGTCAGTCCTATATCCAGCCAGATGAACATAGTATTTTCATGATTCTTAGATCACAAAACTAGGAGTCATCAAGCCTTCAGACAGATGTCTTTTTCTAAATTACTAATATATCCAGGAAAGTGAATTCAGCCCTAAACAAGGAAGGGGTCTTTCATAAGAGCATCTCATGCTAAATTGCCATTGCTAAGGAACGGTTACTTCTGCTAATAAGATCCTATTACTTCATACTCAGTGCGTATTATATTATTCAATCCTCACAGGAGATAAGATCACATATACTTTACAAAAGTGAAAACTGAAACTCAGAGAAGTTAGTAACTAGCCCAAATTCACATAGCAAGATAACCATCAAAATCAAGATTCTGGCTAATTTAAGTACTACATTTGCCACGCATAATTCTCTTTGAGTACAAATATCTTAGATTTCCATGGCCTAGTACAGATGTGAGCAGAAACCCGTATTTGGAAGAGGGAGCAGATAATGAATACCAAATCAAGCTATATTACCCACATCAAAAAACTGGGAGAGGTGTCAGAGGCAAATTGACAGCTGCAGAGATGCCTGGGTGGCTGAGTAGTTGAGCATTTGCTTTTGGCTCAGGGAGTGATCCTGGGTCCAGGGATCACATCCTGCGTCAGGCTTCCTGAGGGAAGCCTGCTTCTTCCTCTGTGTCTCTGCCTCTCTCTGTGTGTCTCTCATGAATAAATAAATAAAATCTTTAAAAAAAGGTGATAGCTGCAGAAGATTTAAAATAACAGAAATAATTAAGCAACATTAGAAATATGAGCAAAATATAGAGGTGGCAGAGAGAAGGGGTGATTATTAACTGGGAAGGGTGATTTTATATCTTAGTTTTTTTCATTTATAAAAATGGGGGCTGGAGTGGAATGGGGGGATTATGTATTATCTCCATAAGCTGCTTCTGTCCTATGACTTTGGCATGTCTAGATACTTGCCAGATGAATTCTGTTTTGTACATTTTTCCCTCAAAGCCATATTTTCTTAAATGACCCTTGGAAATGTGGAGTTGAAAATTTTCCACTATCAAGGACTGATATGGAGTCTTCATTATTCAGATCCCCAGCTTCTCTTCTTCTCCACTTTCTAAGTGCTTTGCAGGATGTTATTGCTTTTGAATGTCTCCTCCAGAGGCTGAGTAGAGAAAGGAGGTGGAATTATAATCAGTCAGTCTCACTTATTAAAGTTCTTGGGAAAGTTTGATAGAAGAGAGGGTCGGCATTTAAGGGAACACTTTTCTCCTATCAGAAAGCTCTTAATTACCCGCAGTAATGGAGAGCAGTGGGGTGTATAATCCAAAATGGTGGATAATCCAAACATCATTTATATTTGACTTTGAAATGTATTTTTGAACTTGAATTTGAATAGAAATATGGAACCAAAGACTTGAAGAGTCCTAAGCTTTCTATCTTCCTTATACACACTAGTCTTTAGAGAAAATAGGCAATTGCATGTTTGAATTTTAAGACTTCTCCACTGGAAGGCAAGTCAAATTAAACTTGTAAGAAACAGAAATGGTGGCAATGTCAGCCAAAATAGCTAAGCAGGACATTCCTCCAACGAAATCGAAACAAGATTCATCTTAGATGAATGGCTAAATAGTATGGCTAAATATTGCTGAATTGTATATGGTTATCTATGAACCATGTTTTCACTTAAAGTGGATCATTTAAGCTGGATGTGATGCACATCATTTCAAGCTGATAGGAAGATGACTAGCTGAAGTTGCTCAAAGTGTCTGACTCCCCCACTGAATGCCAGCCTGGCACTGGGAGGAAGCCACAGCAGGGTGTCTTAAGAAGCTATTTCCAAACAAATTTAGACTTGTCTTATACATGATGAGAGCTATTTATAAAGATTGTATAACAAATAGCTTATAATAGACACCCCTGTCAATTGCATTTATAATGAAA
This sequence comes from Canis lupus baileyi, assembly GCF_048164855.1. Lineage (NCBI taxonomy): Eukaryota > Metazoa > Chordata > Mammalia > Carnivora > Canidae > Canis > Canis lupus. The sequence continues at coordinate 37,809,824 of NC_132858.1, read as the reverse complement.
AATCTAACACAAGAAGGCGTTGATTCCCAGTGCAAGCTAAAGCTGCAATATCTTTTCTTTTTCATCAGCTATGCTAACTGGAGGGGAGTCAGTGACAAAACACATTCTCCTCCAGTTTATCAAAATTTGAATTAAGACCTTTATGGGAATTAAAGTTTTCATAAAATATACAAAAGAGTAAAAATGAATCAATTTATTTTGGCTGGAAATGACAAATCAAAAATCATACTGAATGACAAAATCTACTTTCAGAAATGATGGGGATTATTACATGGGGATCTTTAATAGTTTCTACTGTGATCTGTTTAATCCATGGACAAAAGGCAAGAAGAGAGATTTAAAGAATTAAAGAAAAGCAGAAGGAAACTTGTAGAAAACAACAAAAGTTAAAAAAATTTAAATTCTCCCATCTTCTCTAAGACAAACAGAAAGCAAAAATAAATTAATGACACAACAAAACAAAATCTAAATAATTTTAGTAGTGCTTTAGAGTGCTTTAAACCTATCAGTAATTTTCTACCTGTGTTGGCCTAAAGGAGATGGGTCATTAAAAAGGAATGTAAATTAGACCATATCCCCAGGGCAGGTGGAATTAGCATGTAGTAATTGTGCAGACAGAGGGAGTTTTTAGCATTTCAACAATCAAAAAGTCTTGGAGCTTACATAGGAAAAGAAAAACATTAGACTAGAATCAGAAAGAAATGAAAAGAAAATCAAAATTATTTTCTTGGGTTTTTTTTTTCAAAAATATGTTTTTTTCAACTTTTGAAACAGACTATATCTGAAAATCTGTGATTTTCCTATTCCATACATTTCTTCTCTTTTCAATATTGCTATATTTTTCCTTAGAGTATCTAAAAATGTGAAATATGTCCTATGATTACTATAATATGGCAATTTGAAACTCTGAATTTCATGTCCTAATTTACTCTCAGTTTATAATGTTATCTTGAGCATAAAGTTATTATCCCTTTGGGGTAAAGTTCTGCTTCATTCATTGGTTCATTTTTTCCAGTTAATATTTCTTGTATACTTTCTCTGTACAGGCTCTATGCCTGGCACAATACTTATAAGCATAAATAAAACATGGTTACAGTTTTGGTGTGTTGTTGAAACAAGTAGAACAGGGACAAAAGACATAATACGACGTAAAATAGCAAAGACATTAGAGTTAAAACTGTATACAAGTAGAGACAACACCTTTCTACGTGGGGTGCGCGTTATCAAGGAATTCATTAATAAACATTTAGTCTTATAAAATCTCTACATATCAAAGATATTTACCAATGATCTCTCTCCTCAAAGGGTAAGAAAAAAATCCTCATTGAAGCCTTTAATGCAGATATATTTAAAATAAAAACAAGAAAATAAAATAATAAAAATAATAAAAAAGAAATTGTCTAAAATATGAAATAGCTCTTTTCAGAGATGTTATAAATAAATACACAAATATTTATTACTACTAGTACTTGCTTTTTTACATAGTTCCAGAAGTAGTAGTATCAGAAGTAAAATCAATGTATATTTGTTTATAAAAAATGAGAAAACATGAGGAACTGTGCATTTAGAATATTTTACCTCAGATATTCTTAACTGATTTTCTTTCATGCTTAGATACCATCCTTCATCAAAAAGACCCAAGTGCTAAATAAACAAGTGTAGAATTCACAGTATGTACTCTCCTGTGCTTTCTCAATTTTTGTCCTTTCTTTTTGGCTTCGGTGAGCAAACTATGTTATTGCCATATTCTTCCTTTTATGCCCTGAGAAAAGTTTCCCATGTGTTAAACAGAGCACAGTTGTGTGATATGATGATATGTGGATGTGTGTGATGTGATGGGGGAAGGGGAGGCAGAGAACGAGAGAAAGAAGGAAAAAGATAAAGAACATTCTTGTGTAAGCATACGTATGTATAACGTATGCAAACATATATGAGCATGTGGTCTTCTAGACACAGGCAGAAAAAGGAATAAAATCAACATGAGGCATAGAAACACATTTATAGTCCGATACAGCCATCTTAGGGGACTAGGTGTTTCTAAGCCCAGTCTACAAAACCATTTAATTAAAAGGACATTTTAATATTTGATTCTGCTTTTCTTCGTAAGCATTTTCTTCCTTCTGTTTGTTTTCTTTACTAAAGTCACAGCAAGGGCTGTGCTGAGGCTCCAGTTGATCTAAGCTGCTCGGTGCATGCCCAGACAGCAAGAAAATGGTTTCTCTGGCAACAAGAATTATGTGAAATCTCTGTGTGTCCTCCCCCACCCTCCATCTGATTCCTATTCACTTAAGCTGTTCACATATAGGCAACAATGAAGCATTGGAACTCTAATGAGCAATTCAAATTTATTGAGCTAACTCATGGAGGCGGCTACTGTTAGCATCCTCATTTCCTGTATACCAAGGAGCAGGGCACATTTGTTGTACGTTATCTGTGTTATTGAAGAACCATGCACTGTCAGCAAATAGCCCACACCAGAGACGATCAGACGCATATCTAAAATATGATGCATATATGGAACTTATTTCCATCATGTTAGAAGGAAATACAAAGACTTTCAGGTGCTAAACACCCAGCTTTGAATTTTCCAAAGATGCTGAGGCATGGAGGTCACAATGATTTAAAACAGCTTCACATTATGTCTGAAACCCAAGAGGGAATGGCAAAAGCTTTGATTAAATTGCTTCAAATGTCAGCTTTTAAAAAAAAAAATTTTTTTTTAATTTTTAGGGACTCATACAGTCCCTCTGTGATCTAAAGTTCTAGAGTTTTGAATTTAGGCTTTGTTAATATTCTCTAATAATAGTTCATGATTAGACCTCCTCTACATATTTAGTATTTTTCTCTGCAGCCTTTGTTTGGGAGGGATCGTGTGTATTTAGCAGTGGTGCTAAGGTTGATGTTCACGAAGAGAGTTTAATCAAGAGGGATTGATTTGCTTGGAGGAATAAGGGCTGAGAAGTAAATTAGCATTGTTCCTTAGGCATTGGGAGAATATGAAGGGGGTTAAGGAAATCCATTTTCTTCAGCTCCAATAAAGATGAAATAATAGTGAGAAATATACTCAGTAACATAAATCTGAAAATACAGTGAATATGGAATAGACTCCTGGATGGATTTCAGAATCATCGTCCTAGAAATTTGTTAGGAAAAAATCTGCTTCTTGGCTGTCTAGAATATCTTAGTACCTTGGGAAGGAGAGGAATTCTCAAAACTTCCTTGGTTTTATAATCATGTATTTAACCTGTTCAAAATTAAAGATTTTCTGCTGCCGAAAGCAATGCCTCTTTGTAGAAATCTTTAGCCTCTATCTACCTGCTATAGTATTTAAATAATAACTCATTGAAGGCCGTTTTAAATATTTAAATTTTAACTTCCAGTTAAAGCTCTGAGAAGATAGTGAGCACAATGATCAGCTGAATGACACCAATATAATGATTATTTAACAAAAAAAGCAGAAGAGCAACACTGCATAACAAAGGTGAAAGTGAAATAATAGTGCTAATAACAATAATTGCTTTGTCTTTACAGTTGATCCTTAGGTAATAAGAACATATTGTCTTAGATTATGATTTTTAAAAATCTGAAATAACTGCCACTTTTTCTAGGGCATAAATACAGCCAATAAGTACCCCAAACTTGGAGAATAAACACAAAATGTTAAGTTTTACACAGAAGAAATGTGTGTGAAGCCATAATATTTGGAATTTTAAATTCTATCACAGAGCTTTCAGAGACACCCTATCTCGACACCCTATCTCACTATTTTACTCCAATGGGAACAGACTCACTTCTACATAAAGACAAATTGCCCTTCCCCTGATAAATCAGACAATCAGAGACCAGGGCTTTCTGTAGTTAGCCATTGCTTGCTTTGGGGAAGACAGAACTTGTCCCCATGATTTTAACTACGATTCCCTTCTGCGAGAAGCACATAGAGTAATATGTCTGGGGATACAAATGTTTTCAAAGAACTTCTGAGCTTTGATTTGGAGCTCTTTTCCCACAGAAGCACCTTTCAACTGTGGGTTGTTGTGGGTTTTTTTTTTTTTTTGCTTTATTTTATTAATTCTATTTATTAATTCTCTCCCTCCTTGATCCAGGAAGAGTTGAAATGACTTGCAATTATGGTGTGTATGTTTGTTAATTCCTGATAAATGTTCCTTTTAAAGAGAAAATTGTCTACAATTAGAAAAATGTCTTGATAAGGTGCTTATTATGGTGGAATAGAAGAGTCTGAGAATATGTTAGGAGAGAAAGCAATAGAAGACAGCAAAACTGTTTCTAAATTAACAATTTATGATCATTTATTGGGTGGTGGGGAATAAAGAAGAAAAGAGAACAAGGATGGATGACCCTCAAGACAGATGAAAAGATTTAAAACTGGGTACATATGATATTCAAATTTAAGTTGGTGGTGTTTCTGCTTCCCTATAATCGAGGGAAGTGTGCTACATTCACATTGCTGAGCACATTTATTTTTATGAAACTGTGCATGTGGTGTATGCCTCAGAAAGAGACTGACTTTCCCATTTACATATACACCAGAGTAGGAAATTTAAAAGCTGTAGGGAAAGATGGTTGGAGATAGAGATGACTATAAAGATGCAAGATCCTTTGGGAGTTTAGAGAAATCCTGAGAAGGATATTGGGCTTCCCATGAGGCATGGAATAGGAGTCTAAACTCATCTTACTTAGAGCTTCAAGAACAAGAGGACTTCAGATGACATATGGGTTAAATATCAAAACTTATTCACATGCACACAAACACACACACACACACAAGGAAATGGTGAAATCCTACAAAGTTTTAAATGGGAAAAATATACAACTGAGTAGGAGTTCAAGATCTGGGGTTAGAAAAATGCCTTATGGATCAAGGGACCTGTATATTTGAGTAATGTAAGATTAGTGGACCAATTTTAGGACTCTACTATGGTGAATTTCTGTTGAGTTTCCATAATCTTTTCCAAAACCAATTTGAATTAAATCATGTGCTTAATGAAGCTTTCCACATACTAGCTGTGCATGACCTTCATCTAACAGGTGAAACTATCTGAGCTCCATTATTCTCTTTCTTTTTTTGTAAAATTATAATAGTAGCATCTCTTCAAAAACTAATAATGGCTAATTTTTATTTAATGCATACTATATGTGAAGCCCAGTTTTAGAGCTATTATTTTATTTACTTCTTCCAATAATCCTTTTAAGTATTACTACTCTCATTGTAAAAAAATCAGGAACCTAAGACTAGTAGAAGTTGTACTTTGCTGAGCACAAAACTCATGAGTGGTGTAGCCATTAGAATATTCCGAAGGTACTGGTAGTAGTAATCTTAGTAAATAGAGTTTTAACTCTAAATTTTCTATTCTTGGGCAGCCCGGGTAGCGCAGCAGTTAAGCACCGCCTGCAGCCCCGGGCGTGATCCTGGAGACCCAGGATCGAGTCCCATGTCAGGCTCCCTGCATGGAGCCTGCTTCTCCCCCTACCTCTCTGTCTCTGCCTCTCTCTCTCTCTCTCTCTCTCTCTCTGTGTCTCTATGAATAAATAAATAAATAATCTTTAAAAAATAAATAAATTTTCTATTCTTGATGTATTATTCCACAATGGGTAAGCCCAAGATAACTTTGTAATAATGAATACTCCATAAAGTCTGTTCTAGTCATTCTATATATTTTTCCCCACAATTTCTTCATTTTGTTTGACAGGGACAGAATGCCTTGCTCATTTATTGTCATTAGTTTAATCTGATCAGAGCACCAGTTAATCCATGTTGTTAATGAATACAAGTGCAATGGGAACCTGATTCCTGCTCAGGCAACAAGCTTCTTCCTAAATGACCAAAACTTATAACATTATTTCAGATTGACTATGGATTTGGAGAAAGAAGTCCACACCATACATGTCCATGGTGAGGTGAGACTATGTTTCCAATTTAACCAACCACTCAAGTGGCAAGAAGTGAAGGCAGGAAGGAGCATATGCAGCCAGTCCCTGGATATTGGCCCTTGGAGTACCCAGTGGGGGCATGTAGCTGCCTTGATACTGTCCAAGGATGGCAGGGTCTCACCAGATCTAGAAAACTCAACCTGTGCTATACCACTATTCTTTTATACTCTGAGTTTATGTCACCATTTGGAAAAGTGCAGACTAGCAATTTAATGAGGGATGTATTTACGTACTGGGAAGCAGATTCAGCATCAGATACACCATATCTTTATTTCTGTGGAGAAAGAAGAATGGAAGTCTTATTTATCTAAAAAAATATCTCTGCTTCCAACATTCCAACATTCTGTAGAGACAATTTCTCTGCGTCTACTATGTGAACCAATTGATAAGAAAATGTTAAAACCAGGGACCCCTGGCAGCCTCAATTGGTAGAGCATGTAACTCTTGGCTTTGGGGTCATGAGTTCAAGCCCCAAGTTGGGCATAGAGCTTATAATAACTAACTAAATATTAAAATTAAAATTAAAAAAGAAACCACTAAAACCAAAGATAAGATTTTTGTATAAATTCAAGAAACTGACACATACTGGTTCAATGAATTCTAAATTCTAATATATTAAATCCTTGAAGTCTTGAATTACTATATGTCTAAATATAACACCTAAAGACATATTTTTTCCTCGTATAATAACCTCAAGCTTTTCAAATTGCTTTTATTAAGTTTGGAAGAAAGAAATTAAGAAAAGGAAAACAATTATAACTGACCTTTAAATAACATAAGCATTGTGTTGGCAGGTTTTGTATGACATGCTCTCCAAAGGTTTATAAAAGCCAAATTGTCATCAGTATCTATTATGGAAAAGAAGAAGTGAGTGATAGAAAACATTAAGTTAAACAAAAGCGTTTGAATAGAATTACTGCAGTGTACTGTATCACACAGGATCTTGCTTGAAGAAAATTAGCAAGGTACACTATTCCCTTTTTCACTTTCAAAGACAAAGGGTGTGCCAAGGGCTTGGAATCTTCTTGCTGCTAATAATAGCTCTATCATGCATTAAGCTTGTCTCACCAAAGGAGGTGTTTGACATATAGGGGCTTGCCTGCAGTACCATCAATAGTTCCATGATAGAGGGCTAATCTAAAGATACCTCTCTTTTGAACAAAATTTCATTTGGACTATGCTTTCTAGATGGTAGATGTTTGTGACTACTGTCTCAAAATAAATAAAAAGTTCAAATAAAAGTGATAAACCACCACAATTTAATGGATGCGTTATCCTTTCACTTTATGAAATTTATCAGTTGTGATATTAATTATTAGAAACATGTAGTTAAACTTGTTCAGTTATCTGTTACTAACCAAGAACTCAGAATCCTTACAAAATACATCAAGTGGTTTGATTTCCACAGTTTCAAGAATCATACATCATTGTAGTACTGTGGTTAGATAAGATGATCTAAAGTGGAGATAACTTCTTTCTTATGTAAATATGTCAATAACTATCTAATTAATTGTATGTAAAGTCATAAATGAATCATGCCTTTCTCAGTGCTATCAAGGTAGAGGTCCTATTCGGAAAAACACAATAGTGATAGTTGATAAGTGTGACTTTATTTTTCTTATTAAACTAAATGTGGTAATAGCTAATACTGACTGGGTGCTTCCTATGCTCCAGTCACATAAACTTTGTAGGTAATAACTAATTTAATCCTCATGAATAAAATGATGATATCGCAACCATCACTGGTTGGATGGATAAGGTACAGAAAGGTTAATTAACATTTCTAGACACTGCTAGTAAGTACTGAAACTGCAGTTTGAATCTGGGTAGTCTAGTTTGAGAGTCAGTCCTGTTAACCACTGTTTGTATAACTTATTTAGATACATAACTTATAATTTATAGACTATTATTCATAATATATCAGAATAATTTTTTACATTTACATAATGGAGACCATGCAAAATGGTTCTGTATGTTTAAAAGAACAATGGATGCAAAGCAGCTCACTAATGTACAATTGTCATGGGAAAAGTAGATGTTTCTGAGTCACTTGTACCCTGGAGAAACTGCATGCTATTTAATTCACAGTCCGAAGACCTTAATTTCTAAAGAATAAGCTAAAAAACAATCATGTATTCCCTCATTAGAAGACCAAATAATCAAATTTTATTTCTCAAAACTAAGGAAGATCAAATAGACCCTTCAGATCTATAGAAAACATAGAAAAATAGCAAGTGTGATGATTAGTATCCTGCTCTATCTGGAAAAATTCTGTGATTTAACACAGTATGTAAAGAGAAACACCACATTACTGGCTAAAATTTGAAATGGAGATATTGAGCCTAACCATTTTTCTGGAAGAAGTAAAATGTATTGGAATAAAGAGTTGGATCAATTTTTTAAATGCTAACATTTGACATTACCTCTTTTTAAGCAATTCTATTATTGCTTAAATGAATATTACATTATCCAAGAAAGGGAATATGAAATCTACATGTTCTGTTTACATTTTTACTCTTGGCCACATTGCACCGGAGCCTCCCCATTGCTGAATACTTTCTGATAATAAATAAATTGAGTTTTTGTATAATCTCTTTTAGGTCACCTGAGCAGTGGTGCACAAAATTGTATGCCCATGGTCGAGAGAAATAATAATGTCCCTTAATACCTAGCTGGCTATCAGAGAGGAACTAAGGTTGGGAAGCTTTGGTCTATTCCTTCCTGATTTTGTCATGACTCTCTCTCTCTCTCTTTTATCCTCTTTCTCTCTCTATCTCACCTTTCCACAGTTCAAATTTTTAGTTTTACCAGTGGATAATTAGTTATGATAGTAAAACTACATTGTTGTATTTCTGTGCCATTACTACTATTCATTACACATTTGGTAGATTAAATAATACATTCAAATGAAATAATGAAGTACATATTTTAAGAGCAGAATGAGCTACATATTTGTTAAAGAAAATTATACTAAATCCTCATTGGAAACATTAGTCATACTTTGTAGTGGAGTTAATTACATATAAATATTTTCATGGGTGAGATTTATTTTAGAAATAAAATTTCTCTAAAGGATTTTATTGGGGCACCTGGATGGCTCAGTTAAGCACTTGCCTTCAGCTCAGGGTGTGATCCTGGAGTCCCAGGATGGAGTCCCACATCAGACTCTCTGCAGGGAGCCTGCTTCTCCCTCTGCCTGTGTTTCTGCCTCTCTCATGAATAAATAAATAAATTTTTTTTAAAAAAAGAGAGTGACTAAGGTACCATATGATTTAATCTCAAATAACCACAATGATAATTGTAGATCCCTTAAAAAATTATGAATATACCTATCCCTTTAGATTATCTTAAGAGCATATTTGCCTCATATTTGGGTTAACTGGTACTTTAATATTTTTAAAGGAAAAAATAGATATCCCCTATTACAGAGGTAGGCCCCAGCTGGATGTAGGATTTGTAAAGAACATTTTGAAATCTGGTTTGTATCCACCTGGAAATGAAATACATCTAGTCTTCCATTCATTCTACATTTTTTCCAACTTCTTGAATTATGAGAAATCTTAAAAGAATTTAGAGGGAAGATGCTCTAAGGAAGTCACTAACATGATAGCTTTTTACTAAGGAACTAATTATGGTAAGACCATAGTCTTCTTATCTAGTTTTAGGACAAGTCTAGGTCTTTAGACTTAAAGCTTTCTCAGCTAGTGATCTACAAATAGTAGATTTTCCAAGTATAATTCATAAACATATATATATAGATAGATAGATAATTTTTTTAAATTTTATTCCAAACAAAAATGTGAGGTAGATTAAAATATTGAAATATTACACTGAAATCAGAGCAAGAAATTTAAATCTAACAGTTGACATTAAATAAAATTAGACTGTTTATGTTTTTTTAAAACGTACTATATAACCTATTATTACTTTTAGATAATAATAAAATCCTTCTTTTTTTTAAGATTTTATTTATTCATTTGTGAGAGAATGAGTGAGAGAGAGAGAACACATGAGCAGGGGCAGAGGGAGAGGGTGAGGAAGAAGCAGACTCTCCTGCTGAGCAGGAAGCCAGACTTGGTGCTCAATCCCAGAAACCTGGGATCACGATCTGAGCTGAAGGCAGACGCTTAACCAACTGAGCCATCCAGGTGCCCCAATAAAATCCTTTAGAGAAATTTCATTTTATTTCTAAAATAAATCTCATCCATGAAAATATTTATATGTAATTAACTCCACTACAAAGTATGACTAATGTTTCCAATGAGGATTTAGTATAATTTTCTTTAACAAATATATAGCTCATTCTGCTCTTAAAATATGTAATTCATTAGTTCATTTGAATGTATTGTTTAATCTAGCAAATGTGTAATGAATAGTAGTAATGACACAGAAATACAACAATGTAGTTTTACTATCATAACTAATTATCCACTGGTAAAACTAAAAATTTGAACTGTGGAAAGGTGAGACAGAGAGAGAAAGAGGATAAAAGAGAGAGAGTCATGACAAAATCAGGAAGGAATAGCCCAAAGCTTTTAACTCACTGGTTGTCATATTTTTACATGAAACCATGTTTTAAAATAAGGTGGACCTAATATCTAAAGACAAGAACAATCTTAACGTTTTTTGAGAGTATAGATATAGTCACCTTTCTGTGACCAAATGGTACAAAATTAAGAATTTATGTCAAAGGCATTATTTTCATTCTCATTAGAGTTACTTGGTCAAGATTACAGCCATAGAAATATGTATTTTAGATCCCAGCATCAGAAAAGCTCAGAATTCTGGCTTTGTTTGCAAGCACAAAACAATATCATATTGGCAAAACATCAGACTCAATGTCAATTGAATTTATTAGTTAATAATGTAGGCAATAAGACAGGCTAAACTTAACACATACTTGAATTAATATGAATGATATTAAGGATATCTAAATACATTTGTTTCTTAGACAATTTGTCTAATTGTCTAAGAGTTTTGAATTTGGTTTTGTAAGAATTCTTTGGAAAGTTCAATGCAGGGACTTTTGTGTATTAGGAGTAACCAAGAGTAGTCTAAAATCAAAAGTGGTAACTCTGCCTAAGCTATGCAGCTCAATCATAGAATAGCATAGTCACAGAATTACTTATAGTTGCCTTATAAATTAAGTCCTCTTATATTAAAGGGAAGGAAAGGAAGACCCAAGAATACAGAAAGAATTACCAAAGAGTACTCAATAAACTGGCAAAGAGAAAATTTTAAATAAAGCAAGCCCAGGCTTCCGGACCACCAGGTCTTCTAATAAAGCATTGCAGTGATCAAGAACATAGCCATACTTGGAAATGAATAATTAATCTTTAAATGATTTTGTAATACTGTTTCTTTTTTTTAATTTTATTTATTTATTTATTTATTTATTTATTTATTTATTTATTTATTATAGTCACAGAGAGAGAGAGAGAGGCAGAGACACAGGCAGAGGGAGAAGCAAGCTCCATGCACCGGGAGCCCGATGTGGGATTCGATCCCGGGTCTCCAGGATCGCACCGTGGGCCAAAGGCTGGCGCCAAACCGCTGCGCCACCCAGGGATCCCCTGTAATACTGTTTCAATTGAACTCACATATTTCTCTTGTTTTAAAGAAAAATCAGATTTTTGGTTTTTTTTAGATTTTTGTTTTTTATTTAATATATATGCTTATGAATCAGATATAAATTCTAATGTTCATTGGGTGCTAACTAATGAAATGTATTCATTTTCTCTTAATCCACCTGTATTGACAGATAATTTAAAAACTTCAAGATCATTTGTGATACAGAAGCATTTACTTTGATGTTCAAGTCATATCAGAAAACTCACATAAATTATACAAATAATAATGAAAAGGAACAATTAAAAGTAGCTGAAGAAAAGAAACTTCAACTATAACTTGTGAATTCAGAATATAGAGTTGTAGTTCTAAAAACTTGATGTGCATAAGATTCATGTGGGAAGCTTGTTAAAAATGCAGATTTCTTGTCTTCGTCTTTAGAAAATTAAATATAGTAGGCCTGGGCTGAGGCCCAGGATTTGCATATTTGATTAGTACTGGAAGTGATTCTGACACAGGTAAAGGGTCTGCTTCAAGGTAAGGAGAAGCAACTATAAGGTCAAGAATGTAATTTTAGAGATGTTTCTACAAAAACGGATAAAATTTGTATATATGGAAATGAGTGATGGGCAATTATGAAAGGGAAAGAGAATAAATAAAGGCAGCAGAGCAAGAAGATGCAGAATGAGTTAAATAAAATCTTAAAAAAAAAAAAGAAATGTCAAATCAGGAAATATTGACACTGATAAGTGATAGAAAATTCCTAAAGGTCTTTGAGCAGGTAAAATTTGCCTAACTCAAAGTGTAGGGAAATAGATTCAAGGAAATTGAGTTGAATCCACAAAAAGAGATAAGGTGGTCAAAGGAATCAAAGTAGAATAAGATGACGAGGGGCAAGGAAATAACATTGAGAAATGTCTGTATTTTATTTTCTGGAAAGAGAGGACAAAAACGAGGAAAACAGAGGAATGATGAGATAATTAGAAAAATAACTAAGGGTAAGTATATTAAAGAACAAGAGGTTTGGGTCAGGGGCATAGCACTATATAGCACGTAGAGGAAGGAGACCACATTACAAGGCCCAGATACCATATTCTCTCCAGGCCACTGAGAATAGGTTCAAAAAGAGGTATAATTGCCATATTCATAATCTGCGAAGACTGAAGATTGAGAAAAAAAATGGGATTTTACTGAAGGATGGGTTTTTGATGGAGTCAGATCAAAGAGCAATCACATGTGATGGTATCATGATTGCTGATAGCAGAAAAGCAACGAATGGAAGATTTCAGCTATAGTGTCCAGTAATATTAGAAGCAAGAAGAGGCAGGAAATTGATGGAAGTTTACAGAACCCAACAATCCAAAAATCTTCGTGAAAGTATGGGAGCCCTCTTCAGTTTTTAGCATCTTCCTTTCTGGGCCTTTTTTCTATAGCTGCTATTGGGGAGGATGAAGAAGAAAGGTAGAAGTACTCAGTGACTGCTCCAAATGCTTTGCTAGTGAATCCTGTAAAGCAAATCCAGCACTCTAATGTTTACACTAAGATATGTAAACACACCCAGTGGTCCAGGGAGATGCATTTAATTTTTAATTTTTGAGTTTCAGTTTCTACATCTACGTAAAATGTGGATCACAATCCTTGCCACTTATGTCATAATATGAGAGGAGGGGGTGACAAGAATCAGTGAGAGTGATTCTAGACAACCTTAAGCCTACTGGGAAGAATTACTTTAAGTGTCAAATAATTTCTTCATATTCAGCTAGATTTCTTAAAAGAAATCTTAAAAGAAAAAAAAATAAGAGAATTTAAGAATAAAACATAGCTGGCAAAGTACTTAAATGGATGAAAGGGGGATTTAAAAAATTATTTTCTCGGGTGCCTGGGTGGCTCAGCTGGTTAAGTGCCTTTGGCTCAAGTCATGATCCTAGGATCATGAGGGGTCCTAGGATAAAGCCCCACATCAGACTCCCTGCTCAGGGTGGAGCCTGCTTGTCCCTCTTCCTCTGCTCCTCCTCCTGCTCATGCTCTCTATCAAATAAATAAAATCTAAAAAAAAAAAAATTCTCAATTACATTTCTTACACTGAAACAAATATTTGTAGAACTATAGGTGTGTTTTAGTTAGAAAGGCTAACTAAATTTCGTGAAAAACATGGTAGCTAGTTAATAATTCACCAGTTTTTCAGAGGGTTAGTTGTTTTTTCTTTTTTAAGATTTAACTTATTTATTCATGAGAGACAGAGAGAGAGAGACAGAGACATAGGCAGAGGGAGAAGCACAGAGGGTTAGTTCTTATGACATATAGAACCCAAGCTACTAAAGTAATCATCTACATGTGAATCCAAAGAGAAACTAGCAGATCTATAAATAAATGGACATGTTTGGGCACAGGTTTCTGAGCACTAAAATATTACTTTAGAACTATTTGGATATTAATTTTTTAACAAAATGGGTTTATATGCTACTCCCTTTCTAGATTTCCCATTGTTCTTTATAAAAAAAAAAAAAAAAAAAAAAAAACTGTCATGACACTACAGCACTTAATCCACAGCTGCCCACTGTGTACTATGTGCCAGGACCTATGCTGAATGTTGGACAGAGAAAGTTAAAGCAGATCTCCTCTGCCCATAGAGGCTCATGACCCAGCCCTTTGATTCGCTATGGACCTTACTAGGGTCTCTTGGACTCCAGGCTCCCCTTACATAGGATTCGGTCATTGTCTTATCTGTGCCTTTCCCAGGCTTATATGATAGCTATCTGAAAAATAACGTTAAATTGAAATTAGCTTTTTAATTAGATGATAATTTGGATATAATCATTACCTTTTTAAGGTGAAAAGGAACATATTCTCTCATTATCTGACAATTTTTGGTTCATTTTGGTTGATTCTTAGAATAAATATAATCAGGTGCCAATACTAATTAATCAATTAATCAGTGTGCACATTTACTTTACTTTCCAAAAAGGTCATGTTACCAAGATATAACTTGATGAATTGGGAAAATTCTGATTTACTATGTATTATGGCCCTTAGGAAGATTCCACAAGGATGTATCAAATCTTTCACAGAGGTAACAGAGGGAAACTATTAGTAACTAAAGGTACTACAGTTTATAGGACCATTTCATATTTTCTGTTGTCTTTTCAATTTTGTCAGCATTTGTAAATCTAAGTATTATCAAAAGATTTGGAATGGGTTTAAGATTTTTGAGTATTATTGGGCAGCCTGGGTGGCTAAGCAGTTTAGCTATGCCTTCCACCCAGGGTGTGATCCTGGAGACCCGGGATCCAGTCCTATGTTGGGCTCCCTGAATGGAGCCTGCATCTCCCTCTGCCTGTGTCTCTGCCTCTCTCTGTGTCTCTCATGAATAAATAAATAAAATCTTAAAAAAAAAAGACTTTTGAGTATTATCAAGCTACTATACCTATAAATGCTACATTGAAATGTTATCCATTTAGTTTAAGCTAAACAATTAGAAGAAGTTAGGTTAAAAATCTTTCCTATACGCCCTATATTTGACATAACAAGATTTCAAATGCAAATAAGAGATACAGGGGCGCCTGGGTAGCTCAGTTGATTAAGCATCCGCCTTTAGTTCAGGTCATGATCCCGGGGTCCTGGGACAGAGTCTCGGTTGGGGCTCCCTGCTCAGCGGGGAGTCTGCTTTTCCCTCTGCCCTTACCCTCAGTTATGTTCTCTCTCTCTCTCTTTCAAATACATAAATAAAACCTTTTAAGAAAGGAAATAAGAGATACAATAAAAATAGAAGCCGAATTAGTAAACCAGTACCATTTTCCTTAAGTTGAAGTTATCTATTTTTTACAGATTGTATTTATTTATTCATGAGATAGAGGCAGAGAGAGAGAGGCAGAGACATAGGCAGAGGGAGAGAGGCAGAGACATAGGCAGAGGGAGAAGCAGGCTCCATGCAAGGAACCCGATGTGGGACTCAATCCCAGGACCCCAGGATCATGCCCTGAGACAAAGGCAGAGGTTCAATTGCTGAGCCACCCAGGCGTCCCCGTAAGTTGAAGTTATAACTGGTGGCACTACCAAGACTACAGCCACATTTCAAAGTATAAAATGGGGTTGTACCTTAAAATAATATAAAGGAAAATATTTTTCCCAAGTAATGAAGCAATCTACAATGTAGTTTTTCAAACTAATGCAGTATAATATGCTAGTTTAGCTCAAAAGTGAATTTCAACCAACTTACAGTTACATAAATTATAAGTTGAAAGAAAATATAAAGATCTAAATAATGCATTGTAACAATAGTTGATGAGAAGTATATCTTTTTTAGGCATCCTTTTAAAAATACAGTTTTTATTTTCTCCTTTCCTATATGACTACTAAAAATTTTAGTGGGTTTTTTTCTTAGAAGTGTATATGTTAACCTTAAAATAATTCTATTCTCTTAAAAGGAGTGTCTTTGAGCATAATCCATGAGACAGGATCACTGTTTTTTTGTATTGGTATGTGCTAGTGTACCCATGTATCAGTTCCTTTTTATTTTCAGTATGATATTGACTTACCTTGGCTCAAATACACTGATGCTCTGACTCAGCTAGCAGAAATAGTTTGACAAACCAGTTGGAAGAGGGGAAAGAAAGCAATAGGAAGGGACAAAAAATGATGAGAGAATGGCAGAGGCATTTTAGAGTTTATAAATATGTGAGTGGACTAATGTGTGTGTGTGTATGTGTGTGTGTGTGTGTGTCTGCAAGAAAGAGAGACAAAGAGAGCACCATGCGCCATAGCTCTGTGATTCGGCTGCGGCTGTGTCTTATGCTACAATTACCTGGGCATACATTACTTGATCCTCAGTGTATGCAGATTTATAATGCTTGAGAGCAGATTTTTCTATACTCTCAGTGCCCATACAGATACCACAAAACATATTAGATCCTCTTCATTACAGTTGTCCTGACAATGAGACCTTTCCAGGCAATTGCATGGTTCTTTATTAATGAAAAATTTTCAGAGATGGCACTGTACAAGACACAGTCTAAAATACAAAAAATAAAAAGTAAATTTCCTTATTTTAAGACGCAATTGAAGGATACAAAGAAAATACGGGAGTCATAGTATGAATGATATTGTGGAGTTTTGTTTTTGACTTTTTTTGCTATTTATCTATTTATTTATTTATTGCTTTTGACTTTAAATATAAAAGCTAATCCTTGGTCAAATGCTATAGAATAGGAACTTGACAACAGATCAAAACATGCTTGATGTCGAACTGTAATGTTCTGTGGGTTTATCTGTCTTCAACAGAGCCTATGTATCTGTTATCTTTGAGTTCATTTATTTGTTTATTTCATATATATTTACTGAGAGCCTAACATGGACTAGCCACTATTCTATGCCCTGGAAATATAGCTGAGAAATAAAACAAAGTCCTTGCCCACAGGGAACTTATTGTCTAGTGACTACACTAAAAATAAACATAAAATATAATACCAGATTGTGGCAAATGCTAACAAGAAAAATAGACTGGAATGGAAATAGACTGGGATTATCATAGTGATGGAGTGGTGCTAATTCTTGTTCGGGTAGTAAGGAAAAGCCCAAGAAGGTGGTAGTTGATAGAAGTTACAATTAAATGTGATCTTATTGGTCTCTATGCTCACTTTATTCTTACACTTGCATGTGTAAGCATAGATCACTTGAGAATAATCTGCACTAAGGATGCTAATTTTTTCACAAGTTTTTGCAATGGCAGTTGATGAATTAAACAACTTAAACATTAAATACTAAAAAGTAAATCTTAGATTAAAAGAATCTTCATTTAAGATTGTAGAATTAATATTAAATAAACAGCTTCATTTAAAAAAATGCTTTTGGCTATTCATCCTTTCATTTAAAAGTCTTTTTTTTTTTTCAGTATCCACCATATGTTATATTCCACAAACTACAAGTAAACAAGATACATGATGGTTCCTACCCTATAGAAATCAAATTCTATTCGCTTAGCTGAGATAGAGCCATCATTCTTTGCCTAGTGCCACTGTAATCTGAGTGAAAGATATCAAAACTGGTCGTCTACCTTCCTCTTTTATAAAAGAAAAATTTCACCTTACTCTTTCTTTTTGTGGCACTGCTCCTTCTACTTTTCCGCAAGATACAAATAGTTCACAGGCTTACTTACTGACAAACAGTACAAAATGAGATATTATAGATACAGTTTCGTAGTCATATCAGCATTGATCAGGCAAAATGATGTTAGATGATGTCTATAATGATATTGATGCATGATTCATTAGGTCTTTACAGTGTGATATTCTGTACTATTTAACTCGTATCATGACTATGTTGATTATATTTATAGATGAGTAAAATGAAGCTCAAAGAGATGAAGTAGCTTCCTCAAGATTATGTGATTCATAAGAGAGAATTCTGAATTCAAAAATCAGACCAATCTAATGCCAATGTCCAAACTACTGGGCTACAAATTAAGAAGAAACAAAATAAAATTTACTTCCAAGAATATGAGAAATTAAGACAAATTACAAAACTGACATATTACA